>NC_135266.1:11590680-12790680 GCF_051311805.1 Agelaius phoeniceus | reverse complement strand
GAGGAAATCAGGAAAAAGTGGCAGAAAGACTCCATGGATGGATAAGGAGCTGCTGTGCAAACTCAGAGGGAAGAGAGAAGCTTACAGGAAGTGGACTTAAAATCCTGTCAGGGTTTTATCAGGGTTTTCAGAAAACTTGAAGCCACACAGGTAGTGCGAAGTGCACTTACCTATGTTAATTGCATGTGAAAGAGGACTTTGCAAATCTGTGTTTCCTAAAGTTCCCTCCACAAACCCACTTTCAGATAAATTTTCCTACTGACTTCATATCCCTTAAAGAATCCCAACCCTTACACGTAAGTGCATCTGGGAGTAAGGCCTGTTGGGATATTCATCTCCTAGTTCACTGTGACAGGATGCTTCTTTTTGAATTACACTTCTTTTTGAATTACATCCTCCAGGCTAATAAATTTTGATTGCTCTGCATTGTTAGCCATCTGCTCCCATCCCTTGGGATCCCAGTTCAAGATGGAAGTTAAAAGACAACAAACTGAACCCCCCAGCAGACATAGGGCAACAGAGTTTGTACAGAAAATTAGCAAGCAAGGGAGTTGGTGAAAAGTGTTTGATTGAGACATGCATAGGTGTGCACTGGCTTCTCACAAGGTCTGCTGATCTTTAGAAGTAATATAATAGCTATAATTAAAGTTTTTCTCTCTTGTTATTGTAATACACTGTTTTCAGATTTTTATGTATTTACCAATGTCTTTTCTATTTGTATTATGTATTTTAAACAGTGGAAAAAAAGGCAAGGAATGAACTTTAAAACCCAGAAGAGAGAAACATATGGTAAGCTGAACCGTAAAAGAAAACCCTCATATATAATGCCAGCAGTCTCAAAGATCCATATTCTGCTGCTTCCAGGAAATAAATTGATCTAAGCAGCAAAATAAAGACATAAATAAACATTGCCTGTGACCAGCCAACTGGATTTTTCATTCCCCACCATTCTTTAGGCCCAGCCAAGCAGTTTTTTACCCAGCAAACAGTGCACCTGTTCAAGCTGTGAACAGTCAGGTTCTCCAGGAGAATGCTGCAGTAAATGATGGTAAAGGCTTTACTGAAGTTCACATAAACATCATCCACAGCCTTTCCTCATCCACTAAGAAGGTCACTTTGGCATAGAAGGAGATCAGGTTGGTCAAGCAGGACTTGCCTTTTGTAGACCCATCTTGACTGTGTCTGATCCCCTTGTTGTCCTGTGTGCACCATACAGTAATTAAAAATTGTTATCCTCTAAATGAGAAATAGCCCTTTGGAAAACATAGGATATTTCATGGTGTACCTGTTATGCATTTCCTCATAAATTAGAGACCTTTAGGAATTTAGCTTGTCAGACATTTTTCATGACTCTCAAAGAATGCCCAATGGACACCATATTTTATAAAGAGTAGTTTATCACAGTTTTAGCATACTCTGTAGTTTAAAGGAAGTAAGATAACTTCAAAGGCATTAAAAGATCATTGTATGGGGTTTATTGCTTTATTATCTAATGTATTTCTTAACCATTTTTTCTCATATTATCCTGCCTAAAATGAAAGATATGAATAAGGGGCCATGTTTTCATTTGAAATTACACTATTTGTTTGTGTGTGTCTGTGTGTGTGTAACACCTGATTACAAGCCTAAGACCAGATAGTATACTGCTTGCTAAATAAATAAATACATGCAAAAAATGAGAGCAGTAATGAACTATCATCTTTTTATTATCATGCTCAAGAGCAAGTCTCTGAAATGGTGTTTTGCTGATGCTTTTTCTCTCATTGTCAAGAAAAACTATGCCAGTGTAGTAGGAGTTATTATTATTACACTATGCCAGTGTAGTAGGAATTATCATAAAGACTGCCTTTATGATAATTATTTGATTACTTAGATCAAGGAGAAATTTGTATGGAATAAGTTAAATTAAATACTTAATAAATAAGGCAAATTTTATTTCACAGGTTTCACATTAATAGAAAAATCAGTACTTTTTGGGAGACAATGGTAGCAATTTAAAGAGGAATTGAGGTATGAGTTTCAATAAAACATAGAGTTGTATCTGAGAACTGAGTAATAACAAGCCAAAACAAAAATATTTTGATGAATTGATCAAATAGGAAGACCTAATTTCTTTACAAGTGGACATTTTTCTGGGCTATCACATGTAACAACAATGTTCACCTCACAAATGCTACTTTTCTTCCATGTTGTGTCTTACCTCCCAAAACAGAACAAAACAACAACAAAAAACCAGCCAAAAAAAAAATGCAAAAAGCAAAAAACCCCAAAATCTAAAACCCCAAAACCCCAGAAATCCAAAAGCAACAAATAATCCCAAACCCCCAAAACCACACATAAACAAAAAAAAAACCAAAACCAAACACTCCAAGAGTGTTGTGCAATATTTTCCATGTGGTATGGAAGAGCTAGAAAGATTCATAAATAATTGCTGTAAGCTTTTTCTCAGGATATATTTTTCCTTTGTCCAAAATATTCATACTGTGTTTTCTGAGGGTTTCTTCTATGTTTGTAGTCAAAATTTCTGATATCTGCTACCAAACTTTTAAATTTGTGAATTTTAGTGAATATTAGTGAAAAGTAAAATCTTCAGAAAAGAGATAAAAATTTTCAAATTAAGAAGTAGGTAGTTAAAAATTTCTTTTGTTTTAGAGTGGAACACAGATTCTTGGCTTTTTGTTCTTTCAATCACTTCTGATGGAAGACTGAAAAGGAAAGAAAGCAAGAAAATGTGACTGATAGGCTTATTAAGTAATTACCAGAGATATTATTTGGCTGATTACATTTGATCTACACTGGGTAATCCAAAATATAAGTTATGTCCCTATTCAACATTATAAATATTTAATTGCATTACATCACAGCAGATTTTACTCCACTTCTACGTTATATACCCCCAAAAAAAAGAGAAAGGAGATGATCTTTCCCTAGGAATCACAGTAAACTTTGATCAATGACCCTAATTGAAAGTGTTAATTAACACTCCTGAAATGGCTTTTCTGCATCTCAAATCCAGAGGACTTTTAGTACACCTTAAGCCTATCACAATAGATAGGACACATTTCTCTTGTGGTCAATATATGGTACAACTATGAGAAAAGGCAGGATCAAAAATGATAAATATTACCAAAAAAAGGCAAGAAAACAAAAGAGGATGAAATTGAACTTGTCACCTATTCTTTAAATATGGATTTTCAAGTCCCATTGAACTATTAATTCTCTCCCCTCCCTCACAACAACAACAACAACCAAAAAAAAAAAAAAAGCCATTTAAGACATTTGAATATCCTTGTAGAGGACCCTTAGAACACTGGGCATTGCACTAGGTTCCTATCCCAGCAACAATGATTTTGAATGAAATGTTATTTTGTGTACATAAACATGCAAATGCACTACAAAAATGTAATGTGAATTTTTGCAGGATATATCTGCAGGAATATCATTCCACGGAGGGTGTAAAAAAGGGTATGTGAGAAATCTTCAGGTTTAGCAGCAAAACCGAGCTACATTTCAAACTGTGGACTTCTGCCGAGTTTAAGGAAAAAAAAAAAAACAAAAGAGAGAAAGAGTAAATCTTATTCAACAGTGTGAAAACGTGGGGAATGGTGTCCCAAACATGGATGGACCTTCTTTATATTCTACTGCTGAAGAGGAAGGGCTGGTCCCAGAACAGATGGTTATATTGACCTCATCCTGTGGAGGGATCAGTGCCCTCATGTCCATTTAAAAAGCAGCTCAGGCAATCAGACCTCTGCTGGAGTCAGACCTCAAATGGCTGTTTCCATGTGGTGTTTCAGATAAAAAAATGAGATGGGGTCATGGGCATATTCCCTTCTTGCAATGACCTGTGGAACTGAAACAACAGTTGATTGCCTTGCAGAAAACAGAAATTGCATCTTCTTTCTTTCTTTCTCATTCTTCTCAGGATGTGCCATAAAAAGAAACAGCACCAGTGACTTCATAAAGCCTCAGAGGAAAGTTTGTTGTTGTCATTTACTTTCTCATGAAAATCTTCACATATATTTGTAGATGACAGCAGAAAAGCTCAGGACAGAATGACTGATACATAGCTGCTACAAAAGTTCTGTCTGCATCAGCAAGAATGCGTCATGACACTTGGAGAAGTGGAATTTTTGCACATTTTTGTGGATACTACCATAAAATAATCTGTTTTTAAAGGATCTGGGAATTTTTTATTATATATTTTACTTCTGTTATTCAAGAGACATTAGAGAGTGTGGCTACAGTGTAATGAAAAGAACATAGTATATTTGATACTGTTTTTCTACACTGATATTTTTGTTCCATATATTATAGAATATGATATATGGAACAAAATATATTACAAAGAATACATATATTCTTTATCTTCCTAAAATGAGTCCTTTTTTGGAGAAGCATGTAATGCTTATATTTACTGTTCAAGTCGTGTGTCGCATTACATGATTTTCTGATTATTCTGTTTTGCTTACATGTGACTTTGAAAACCAGACTGCTCTTTGCTCCTCTGATGTCTGGTTAGCATATATTATAAATACTTGAAAGATCTACACCATTTGCATTTTAGTTTGATATTTTATATCCACATTTACTTAACTAAAGGTCCTATTAATATTTAAAATCTCAAAGATTTAGACAAGTGGAACAGTTTCATAATACCCACAGATTTATCTTGAATCTTTTCAGTGAAGAACTCAGCCACCTTTTTGATATTATTTGCCCATATTCAGAGTTGTTCTGTCAAAATTTACTGATCTACTGATATAAGCCAGTGTATTCAGACATGATGCTTTTCAATAACAGTAAATGCAAGTTCAGGAATTGTTTGTATATTGGCCTAATAGGATAAGTAAATTGCATAAAATCTGTATAATTATTACCATAGCTTTCAAAAAAAGAAATGCAAAGCATCCAGGTTTAGATGAAGATGATTTGCTAAAGGATTCTGGGGAATGTTTATAGGAGCATGCTGAGCAATCACTATCTGGTTGCAAGTGTTGTAGCTCAGTCAAAACTTGCCTAAAATCAACAGACACAAACCCAGACAGAAAATTTGAAGAGCTTGGAAAATAATCTTGGAGAAGCATGATATCCTGGAGGATATCATTGTGTTGGGAGGGACCTTAAAAAGTCTCTTTAGTTCTCCTGTCACAGTCAAGGACAGCTGCCTCTAGATCTTTGAACATAACCAGGATTCAAAGGGCCATCTCATATTCAGCCTCTCATCCATCAGCTCTTCCAAGTTATTCTTCCAGGGCTGTTCTCCATCTGTTTATCTCCCAGTGCACCCTCATCCATAAGAAACTGGTTTTCTGTTTTAATGACTCTTTAGCATATCATATAGATTTCCATCCATGCTGAAAAAAGTAAAAGTGTGTGTACAAAAAAGATACTTCATACTTGGAACTAACGTAGGAAAAGCTGAGTAATTTTTGACTAAAACTGCAGTTATATTACCTATATCCATAAGTTGTTGGAAGACCACTACCTTTTGGAAAAATTATTTAGCTTGTTCCAAAAATAATATGCAAAATCTAACAAGAGTTGCTAACTCACTTAGAATGTTTCATGTTTTTTCAAGGCACATTTGGATACCCCCCAGTGATAGGCTCAGAATCATAACCCAATATTTTATATTGGGGTTAAAGTTTACTAAGAATGAACTCAACATCTATATTTCTTGCCTACAATGATTTTTCAGTTATAAAAGATGAAATTCTGCAATTGTATCTTGTTTGATTTTGCTTTGTTTCTATTTTTGCTTTTAAACAGCTCTAGTGCCAAAACAATTATAAGCAGAAAGTTGAAGTTTGACCTTCATTGAGAAGTACCTTTGCTCCTGTGAAAATTGATTTTGCTTTGACAAAGGGTTTCTACAAATTTCAGTTCTGAGGAGTGAGCAGTTCTTTGTGTAAAACTTTAATATTTTTTGTCTGACATTTGTAGTTAAACAAATTGATGACAATTATGACATGAGGCCTTCTGAGATAAAAGAGTGATGCATTTTCATGTAGCCTTCTCTATTTCAGCCTGTGGTTTCATTGACAGTTTTCTTAGAATTCTAGAATCAGATAGTTTTTTCTGCTTCTTTATGGCACAAATATAAAATGAAGATACCAGTTGCTCTCACCTTTGATCTAGAGATTTCTAGTCATGCAAGAAAGGTAGAATTTTAGATCTGAAATGTACCACACAAAGTTTCATACAGGTTTTGAGTTTCAAAGAGATTTTCAAAGACTGTTGCAAGGCTATTCATAACTATCACTTACACAGGAGTTCACTACAAATGCACAAAATAAAAACATCTTATTCTCCAAATTACATAATTTTCTAAAAATTATTTTATTTATCTTTTAATTAATTCAGCTTCATGAGTAGCAACAAAAATACCTCTGTGAATAAGGAAAAAATGCCTTCTGGCCTTCTGTTCTTTCATATGTGTGTAATTGTCATAATAACTAGCATGTTAATGAGTGCCAAAGAGAATACAGATCTATCTGGGTCTGAATGATAGTACTATTTTCACTTGTAAATTTGATATTGAACACTGATATAGAGAATGTGTTTGTAGAAACAAATACCATATATAAATATTAATGAAGAATAGCTCAGCATGAACAGCAGAAAAAGAAAATTCACCCTGCCTGCCTTTCTCCCTGACTGACACTAAGAAATGAGAGCTGTGATATTGAAATAGGCTGTTGGAAAGACCAAGGTGTCTTTTATGTTACTTAAAACAGTGAAAAAAAAAAAAAAAGAGGCAAATACCTGAACATTATATTTCAATGAGCTTCACTAAATAATTTTAGTGAATGAAGACTTTACCTGCTTGTTGGGGCTCTACTTATTCAAAGAATCATAGAACCATTGAAGTTGGAATTTTCAGATAATGTAGTACAACTGTTAATCCAGCTCTACCATGTTCACTACTAAACCAAATCCCCAAGTTTCACATCCACACATCTTTTGAATGTTTCCAGGAATGGTGAATCTGCCACTTTCCTGGACAGCCTATTTCACAGACCATCCTTTCAGTGAAGAAGTGTTACCTAAGATCCAATCTAAATCTCCCCTACTACTTGTTACCTGGGAGAAGAGACCACCCCCACCTGGCCACATCCTCCTTTCAGGTAATTGTAGAGAATTATAAGGTCTCTTCTCCTCCTCCTTTTCTCTTGGTTAAATAATCCCAGCTCTATCAGCTGCTTCTGCTCTAGACTCTTCTCCAGCTCCATTGTCCTCTTCTGGACATCCTCCAGCCCCTCAATGCCTTTCTTGTAGTGAGAAACCCAAAACTGAACACAGGAGTTGAGGTGTGGCCTCCCCAGTGCCAAGTACAAGAGATCAAGTTTTGATTTTCAACTACAGAGATCAGTTTTGATCTTCTGAACAACTATCTATTCTAATTTGCTAGAAACAAGGCAGCTCAAGATCCTAAGCCCTAAACATGGTAGATTTGATCATAAGTGATTTGGATTAGATTGAAACAGATAATCATGCAAGACAAACATATAACAAAAGCTTGATAATTTCAGTGTGTATGAGTTGTAATTTTACTTTTGATTTTCTACATTTTGATGCTCTTAACTTGCCTACATGTGTTTTCCAAAAGCAACTTCCTCAGAATCTGATATGGATGTTTATTTAAACAGCTGATAATCTATTTTGCTCAACAAAAGAACAGACGCAGCAGCCTCCAAAAGAAGTTGATTCATTTTTAATAACATGTCAAGAGAAAGCAAAATTCAGTAATAATGCCTGGATATGACTAATACTTGTCTAAGAGATATTATTGCAGGATGTTATTCTAAAATACTCTGAATAGCACCACTGACACTACTACTCAGCACTGAGAGCTCAATCGGCTAATGATGGAATAGTAATTCCTTTGATCTGATTAGCACTTAGAGATGTATCTTCCCACTTATGTTTACAAGTAACTCCCCCCTTTTTCATTGATGGGGAAATAAGCCATTAAAAAGTCAAACAGCTAGCTGAAGAACATAGTGGAAAATGCTGCTGGAAGAGAGAACAGGATCATGAACTGGCTGACTTTGGATGTTCAAGCTGTAGCAATTAATTGTGTCCTATTGGACACACCTTTTTTTACAAAAAACCTTGAATACCTGTGTCCAAATATGCACAGTTTATTATTATACAAACTTCCCAGAGCTATTTACTCCATGTGTAGAGAAAAATTCTTCATGTCTTAATCAACAAACCCACTTAGACAACATGAAAAATTATTGACTTGCTATGTTATATAACAAATTTTTCAAGGTACGTAAAACATAGATTTTTCCTTTTAAAAAGTTTAGAGACCAGGATGAATTTAGGACAATCAGTTCTAAACAGTAGTGGAGATATTCCCAAAAGCAAAAATGTTCTCCCATATTCAAGGCATCATGTCCTATTATCTTCAAACTTGGAAATAATGTTTCCTGAGGACAGAAACCATGTGCAATCATTAGAAAATAAAAATCACTATGCAAGTGAAAAAGGAAAAATATTATTTGTTGATTTTCTGTCACAACCTTTTACAGAATTAGGGCTTCAGGGGCTACAACTCTTTATACGAACTTCTTTTAGACAAGGAAGGCCATTATTTAAAGTTTAAATTAGAGAATAAAATAAGTAAAAGAAGAAAAAAAAATTTAAAAGGCTACACTCACTCCCCTCCAAAAAAAAAAAAACCACAACAAAACACCAGATTAGATATTTCATATTTATATTTTATACAGATTTCTTCTCTTAGTTTGTCAAGGCATTTATCTGTCTAAAAATCAATTTGCAAACATTAAAACTGCTCCAATGGAATTTCCTGTGGCTTATCTTTCTGATTTGTTGGAATCCAGCAAATTTTCAATTGGAATGCTCCCTTTGAGGCATCTCCCTGTGCAATACTAGAGCTGCTTGCTCAAGCAACCCTGGCAGATTTCTCTTGGAGCAATGCAAATTCCCACTGCAAATTCCTTCTTCAATTAGTGCAAAGGGAAAGGACACTGGTGATGTCCTGTGATCTCCTTGCAGTCCTTATGGAAGGCTGGGTCATATCACACAAGATTTACATAACATCAAACAACAGCTTCATAGTATCAAGAATACAAAAGTCCATTGAATGGTGCAGACATGGTCAACCATAATTCTGTGGAGGGACGTCACAGCAAATCATTGTGATAAGGCTTGGGAACCTAACTTTTTGTGATTTACAGTAAGTTATTGCTGTTGTTCACTAAATCTTGTAGTGTTTCCAAAAAAAAAATATTTTCACAATTCTGGCGTTTAAACATCACAGTCCTGAAAACTCTCTGAATTATTTTAGACATGTAGAGTTACCTGAGAATAGCAGATGCACCCTGAGCAGCTTTTAAACAGCAGCACAGACTTTGTGACTGTTTCAAAACTAATTTCAGAAAATCCATATGAATATCACTGTACCAATAATTTGCGTCCCATCATTGCTTTTTCAACCTTCTCATTCTTTGAGATCTGTGTATCCCAGTCAAATATAGGGAAATATCTAGTCACACCATGTACTTTCCTTTTTGAGATTAATTTGGTTTCTACAGGATGAATGACTAAAAGAATGACTAATCTGTCCTTTTTCTCTATTATAATGCAATATTTTTCTCTCTTAATATTAATTTCTTTGTGATTATTCCATATTTTTGTCAATGTAATGGACAGTTACAGTTTGTCCAAGACACATAGCTGTTTTTTTTTAACAAACTCTTTTTAATACTTCTAGTCTTTAAAGTTACACCAGCATTTTCTCCCTATTTCTCTCTCTCTCTCTATTTTATTAAAGCATCCGCATTTTTAATAAGCTTTCTGCAGACTTAACTACCTC
Organism: Agelaius phoeniceus; assembly: GCF_051311805.1. Taxonomy (NCBI): domain Eukaryota; kingdom Metazoa; phylum Chordata; class Aves; order Passeriformes; family Icteridae; genus Agelaius; species Agelaius phoeniceus. The sequence goes on along the minus strand of NC_135266.1, from coordinate 12,780,830 downwards.
TTCCCCCAGGAAATAATTCCTGTTCTTATGCCCCAATGATTTATTTTAGTGTTTCCATGGAATAATCTTGTAGACATTTATTCATGGCCAGTGAAGTCAGTAATGTGTTTTTAACTGCTCCATCCACCCCCGTATCAGTGCAGAATATTATTAACACCTGTATTTCTAGTTATGTACATATTTCTTCCACATCAGTTCCACTGCATTGCTCCCTTAGGAACAGACTAATAAAGGTAGTGTAGTGTTTACAAATTCTAAGAAGCTTTTCTCATATGAGCTTCCTAGTGATAAGCTAAATAATAAATGAGCATGACCTTTATGAATTTGACTTGGCTGCATTTCCTGAAGAACTCCTATGCTCTTTATTGTGTCCTGATTCCTCATGTCACTCCAATCTGAGCTCCAGCAGATAAAGCAAAGTCATATGAACTACAAGAGCAGCACCAGATATTGCCTTCTTACAAATGCCAGACCAGTGAAGGTGGGTGAGGTTAATGCCTCCAACTACAGATTTGAAAGAGGCCTTTTAAATAAGTTTGAGTCTGTGATGAACAGCTTGCTGGAATTATTTTTTTCCTTTGGAAGAAATTTTGATGCAAATCAGAAGGGAGACTTGAAATTTTTGTATTGCAATTTTTCTCTCTAGCAAATTCATAAAAATCAGGCTTCAAACCATTGGCTCAGTTGTGATCTTTGCTGAAAGTCCAGCTCACAGTCCCTTATTCCCCACAAAGTTTTGTACATGTGTGGTGAATTAATAAATGTAATCCCACCACACATACAATTCTATATCTATCTTACTAAAAACTATAAACTGTTTTTAACCAACATCTATGTATAAAGATAGTTTCTACTTATATAATTTCTGTCTACCATATGTTTCATCTTGGCAGTCTTGTTATTTAATTTTAGAGTGAGTAGTTTCATAGTTACTGACAAGAAATGATACATATACCTCTTTTTGACTATTTGTTTTTCAAACACACACACACATATATATAGTAGAAAACCAACAACTTACCTTTATGATATTTCTGACAGATAAGAACTTGGGTAGCTGTAGCACAGATACTGTACATATAATACTATCACATTAGCAGAAGTCAGCATTTTGTGAAGACCGGTGCACCTCTCAGGGAAGTGACTGACAGGCTGCAAACTGTTTTTTTTTTTATTATTTAACATATAATACCCTAGTTGACACATGTCATGTAACAAAATGTGCTATGCCTTTAACTTCCATCAATAATGGGTCATAGACCAAAAATGCCCTTGCTCCTATCTACATTTCATTAAGCTAAAATCCATTTACCTACAACCACCTGACAATTATTAAAACCCCACAGACCTAGTCAATAGTCCTTAAAATAAAAGGAGTCCTAAATAACTTTTCTTTAGTTTTTTAGTAGCTGATGCCGTGCTGTGTTTTGAACTTAATAGAAGAATAATGTCAATAACCCACTGATAGTTTAGTTGTAGCTGAGCAATGCTTACCCTTAATCAAGGACTGCTCAGGTTCCCATGCTCTGCCCATGCAGGTGCACAAGAAGGCAGGACCCAGCACAGCCAGGACAGGGGACCTGGGCTGGTCAGAGGGACATTCCACACCACACAACATCAGGCTCACCAAACACACGGGCAGGATTGTCAGGGGGCGGTCAGAGATGGGCTGGGGATTGCTCAGCAAGCGGTCAGCAGCTGTTTCTCCTGGTGTTTATTCACCATCATCACCTTTTCATTACAACTTGTATTATTACTATTGTTATTTTGTTGATTTTTCTTTCTCTTTTTGTTTTTCTCATCATTACTGTTAGAAATATTGACATTATATTTTATATTATGATTATATTTTATTTTTAAAAGATTATTAACCACTCTTGTATCAAGCCATGAGTTTGATTTTTTCTTCTCCAATTCTCCTCCCCACCTGTAATTAATTGCTGGCTCAAATTAAGCCATGAAAAATTTGATAAAGCTAAGAAAGTATATTGATGGTTGAAGAAAAATGAGGAAAATACAAGTAAAATATTCACTTTAAGACTTTTTTCTCTTTTGCATGGTTTGATACAGAACTACAAAAGAATAACAATCAATGAGTAAATAAATAAATAAAAAATTCTCTGTGTTTTCTTACTTTCCTCCAGGTACACCCTGATAATGCTGTTTTATGCCCTCTTCTCACAAATAGTAGTTCTTAAACCACCTAGGTCTCTAAGTTCAGGAGTAATGTCTATACAATCAAGCCTGGCTCAAAAAATAAAGTCCAGATGACATAACCATTATATATTAAAAATTTCACTAAGTAATATTTTAAAGAAAAAGTCCTTTAGAAGGCAGCATTAAGAGAAATTATCTCAGCTGACAGTTTCCATGAAAGTTTTCAAAATTTGATCAATTGCTAGACTGAAAAAAAATCACTGGAAATTGTTTTCTCTTTGATATATATATATTGTGATTTGAGGAAAATAAGGCATTTTTCTAAATTTCAAATTTGAATTAATAAATATTTACAACTAATTAACTAATTTTAATTAGTATTAAAACATGCGATTATTAAAAGTAATTTCTTACTGCAAGAAGTTCTGAAATGGGCACAGGGCTGAAAAGAAATGCTGTTATCTATCAGTGACTGGTTTGAGGCTTGGAATAGCAGACACCTTTTAGTTCCCTCTTTGTTCAATATAAATCAAGGTAAAAGTACTGATGACAGTGGTTATATATGGACCTGTAGATGCTGAATATCCATGTTTTTTGCAATCAGAAAAGGCAATACATTAAAAAAAGATGTTCTGAACAGTACAAGTCATAGGACATCATAATTGTGGTAGTTACTTCAACAATTTACTTGTGGTCCCTCTTTTAAGATGTCATCACTTTCAGTCCCATTCCTTTTTATTCCATCCTTTCTGTCCCTTTCTGTTCTGTTCTGGGGTTTTCAGAAAATGCATAAAATACCACATACATGAAATACTGTTCAGTCCTGATCTGGATCAGTATTTTTTTTCTGGTGATATTTATTTCTCAGTGTAAACTTCATCAATGAGTTTTCACTGAGAGTCCCTTTCCTGCTGTTTCTACGCAAATTGTAGAAACTAAAAACATCTTTAACACTCCAGGAGGTTGTCTCAGTTTAAAGCTAATATTTTTACTGAAAATCAAATCTTGAGAAAAGCTTATCACCAAAACAAATATACTTGCTTGTTCTTTTTGTATGGCAAGACCCTCTTTAATGCAGTTAAAACAGCAAAAGAATGCTTTTGTCAGAACTCAGTGTCAGTCTCTTAAAACAGTTAATGTAGATACATCATATTAATTCCTTTTATCAGCATGCACCTCATACCACAATCTACTACCCCAAATGCAGCAAAAAGTCTCTCTTGTAACAAGTTTAACAAGCACTTGAATAAAGTAGAAAACTCTTTTAATTCTAATATATGTTGGCAGAGAAGCAATGCTCTGACAATAAGGAGTTCTTTTTTATGCCAGAAATGTTCAGAAAGAAAATGTGACATTTAGCTATAGAATAATAACCAAGAAAATAAAAACTGCATTCACAATTTCATTGCTACTAGAAACTGATTTTCAAAATTATTATAATGTAAAAATAAAGCTAAAACAACAGTCAGCAGTTTTATGCACTATGTTGGCATTCATCAAATATTTTACAACAGTGAATTATTTAAAGTTTAATATTTAAAATTTAATATTTAAAGTTTCTATAGACTTTTTTGGAGAATAATAGAAAATTATTCAATAACAGAAAAATGTTAAATATAACAGTGAAAGAGATTGCAAATCCGAAGAAAAGTTGAAGAATAATTATAGCTCTAACAAATATGAATTATGGCTTTTTTCCTTTAATCAACTAACAACTGGATATCAACTTACAGTTTTAGGGCACTGAATAAATATTTTAGGCCTTTAAAAACAAGAGCAATTTTTGATAGAATTACATCATTTCAAGATGCTTACTATGGAAAATAAGCACCTAAATAACTGCTAACTTTGGATGTCTCCATTTTTCCTCATTTCTTTTCCTAAATCCATCTTAAACCAGCAAAAATTAGAAATATGAGTTCCACCATCATAATGTCTCAACTCCTTCCTTCTGCTGTGTTACTGAGAAATCCACTTTAAGCAGGGACAACTAAGGTTTCAGCAGCACATGTGAAAGCTTTCAGTGTTTTCTCAGAAAGAATGTTCACACCTAATTTCTGCTTTTCTTTCCACTCAGCTTACAAATTAATTCCAATTACAGCTCTGGAGAAGAGATTGCAACCCATGACTGATCAATTCAAAAGGTACTGGCTGGCCAACAGAGACATGTAACTGATGCTTCTTTTTACAAAAGTGACCCACATGCAAGTGCATAGTAAAACAACAGTAAGATTGTAAATGATCCAAAGAATAGCAGAAACATTTTTCAGAATGGCATTTTATCTTTACCATGTTTCTCCCCATGACAGTTTCATGTTAATTGTGTTGATGACCCTTGGGCAAATGCCCCCATTGTATTTAACAGATTGGTTCCCCAGTAAACAACCTGAGGTCAGAGGTCTGTTTTCATATCCTACAAATCTGCTCTTCAATTTGTGCTTAATTATCATTTTCATGGCCAAAACCTCAGGACAAATAACTGAGATTAAATTGAAGCAAGCAGTTTAATAAAAACAGCATTATCTCAACAGTATTTATATAAACTGTGAGTGCTTATGAATAATTAACATATTTTTGAAATCAAGTCTAACCATAACCAAAACAAATCAGCATGAGCTAGATTACAGTTCAAGAACATTTGGGGTGTAATCTTTTGGGACTCTGGTCTGTTCCAGAGCACTTTAAACTCTGTTACCTTCGTTCTTTCCTGCTGAGGATGAACCTGATCTCTGACACCAACAGCTGCTCAAAACATTTTGAGCTCATTATTTGCCAGTTTAATCAGTAACATCAATGCACCACTGGACCCTGTGCAGCCCCACATGCCATGATCCTTTCTTTGTCCCAACCCAAGTCTCTCTAAATGATGCCTTCATCTTCTTCATGTAATTTTTCCACAGGGCTCAGTGGGTACAGAGGTCCTCACACTGGCCTTCACAGCACAGACAAATGCTGCCTCAAGGATTGAGTCATTTTTCACAGCAGACTGTTAAGCATTGTAATTCTTTAACCTTCAATCCCTTTTCATGCTTACTCTTCAACTTTTTAGAGCAGTAGGTCATAAAAAAGCTTGAAGCTGAAATACTGCCTTAAGCTGTTTAATTGTGATTTTAATGGGTCATTGTGTTTTTTAAATTTGCCATGTACATAGACTAAAAAAAGAAGAAAAAAATTCTAGAAATCTCTTATAAAAAAAGTTTACTTTTCCACGTGAGGCTATGGTTGGAAGATGTAGCTAGAGAATGGTATGAAGGAAGTGGCTGAGGGAGTGAAATACAAAAATGCTTCAATTGGCATAAGGGGTGTCTTTACTCTGGAGAGCACAAGTGGCTCACATGGGGAACCTTTCTAGGGGAAGAAGAGTGTAGATATGATAGGACTATATAGAAATCCTAAGCAGAGGATTTCTACATAGTCCTATCAAGAAGCCAAGTTGCTTATATTCTGCTAAGTTGTTACTATGCATCTTGAATAAATTATTCTCTAAAGCAAGGAAAGGTATCCCTTGATGCTATTACACAACTCAGAGCTTTTTCTTTCTATTTCAAAGAAAGCCCTATGAGTCACTCACATGAAACCACATTTTTCCAGCTTATTAAGGCTTCATATAAAGAAACTACTGCAGAACAACTAACTGAAAATAGTTAATCTGAACTGAGTCACAAGATAAAAGATACATTTATTTGCCTTTAAGTAATGAGTTCTTCAAGGCTTTACACATTCATCCCAACAAACAATATTTTTTTCAATTCCACATTGCTCATAAAAAATCCATCTAACCAAAACATTTCAATTTCTTCTGCAGCTTTTAATGTTTTAATATATTTATTTAAATACATTTATTTAAATGTATTTCTGGGTATATAAATTGTTTTAATATTGTCCTCCATTCCCATTAATACTTGTGTAATGACAGTACAGCAAGGAAATTATAAGAAAGAAAAAGGGAGGGCTTTGGGTTCTTTTCAGATCAATTTATCACCCATTCAAAGAAGCAGGAGTTTGGCATGTAGCCTCAATTTCTGTAGAGCCTCATGAATTTCCATATTTTTCTGTGAATACAGAAAATATTTCATTATTCTAGTAAAACAATCTTTTTCCCAGGAAGAGGAAAGTTTCCTGTTGAAAATAAACAATATAATTAAATTTTTAAAATTATAATAAGGTAAATGTTACATATTATTCATCACAAAAAGTTATTAATATTCATCATAGTTTATTTTTTCTTGTGCAGTAATATAATTTGACATGGATTGCAGCCAAAAGCCTCATGTTATACTATATGGTGTTATTCCAGATTGAGGATGGGTACAACTCCAAAGGAGAGTCAAAATTATATGCTAGAATCAAAATTTGCCTTTTTGGCATTCACAGCTGGATGGACCTTGAAAAGGTTTCACAGCTGACTGAATTCAAGGGCATCCTAACATATGCAGACACACAAACTTTTTTTTAAGGAAGATGTTTAGTAACTAATTCTGTAGGTCAAACCAATCTCCCTCTGCTGGACACACACTATGTGATCCTGTTTGGACACTGCATTATGACCCTGGTGCTCTTTTGCCTTTATTGAAGGAAATAAACTGCAGTTTTCAAGAGCTGTCGCTTTCTCTCTCTCTCCCTCCCTCTCTCCCTCCTTCTCTTTCCATCTTTTCCTTTTGGTCTCATCCAAACAAGCATAACAAGAATGTCGGTCCCTCCGAACACTCTCCATGTTTTGTTTAAATTCTCTTGTAAATATTAAACCCTTTTGTCTTTCTCTGTGGGGATTCCCTTGCCTCCAAATTTCTTTATGCAGTCTAAAGTGGTCAAATTATTTTCCAGAAAATTTTTGCCAATGTTCTCTCCCAGGTTACAAATCAAAGGTAAAATACTATTTCCTTTCTTCTATGTAAATTGTTTGAAGAATCTATTTTGAGCTAAAATATCCAAGTGAGATATTTTCTGCAAAACAAAGAAGTAAGAAAATGTCTAAAATGTCTTTATTCTTCAAGTCCTAGATTCTCTACATATATTCGTGTCCTGAAATTTTAGCTCAAGATACACAAAAACATAAGCAACTCTCCATACAAAAGAGATCAATATATGTCCCAGAAGGACAACACAAAATATCTGGACATGCCTTCCTTTTTTATACACGTCTACTCAGGTCAGACAGGGAAAAAAAATTCCACTTCTTTTAAAGAGAATTTACAAAGTAATGCACGGAGATCCCTAGAAGTTTTCAAGGTCAGATTGGATGGGATTTTGAGCAAACTGACATAGTGGAAGATGTCTTTGCCCATGGCAGAGGGGTTTGAACTAGATGGTCCATGTTCTTTAGGATCTCATCAAACCCAAATCATCCGATGATTCCATGATCAGTGGTTAAGGAGCTTCGATTTTAGCATTTGACTCAGAAAATTGAACAGAAAATAGAAATATTTCCTCAATTCTGTTTTTTAAAAAAATCATTATCTCTATGGAATCGGAGATCCAGCCTCCAAATGGGACTAATAGTTCATTCATCGATGTTTCTGTGACACCTGCAAGAAATTAGCCAAGCCATAATGGCTTGTGCAGAAACTGCAAGAAAATATCTGATAGCTATATATCAACAAAACATAACAGGTGTATAAATAACTCACTGTTTTCTGTCATTACAACAAATGGTAGAAAAGAATAAACTTATTTTTGAATTAATATTTTTCTTGCTAAACATACTTTTATTGATATGTAGAATCCAGTCCCAAGATTTCAGTGCAATTTTGTTTTAGTAAATTTTATGAAAAATGTTAGGAATTTTTTTTGCCTAAATGATTACATTCTAAAAGCCATTGGGAAAATGTCTGTTCATACTCATTCAAAATTGTGACATTGTTTAATTTTCTGCTACAAAGAACAGAAAAAAAGGCTTCTGTTTGCTCCAGTAATAATCAAAAAATAAATTCAATAGGGAACTTGTCTACTGATGCTGCAAGCATACTACAAACTCCTCATCCACAAGAAAGAAAGGCAATAAAAATGCCTTTCACTAGGTCAACACCTTTAACACAAAACAGATAAACACATTCAGTTTCTGTCTATCACAGAGCATTTTCTGATAGAACTTTAAAACACTGGCATGTAACACCTTTGTGTCCTTAAAATTGTTAGACACTTGGCAGCATGCTATTAGCCCTGTACATACCAAAAATAAACCTTGTTCTTTCCTTCCTGCTTTCATGCTCACATATTTCAAACAACCAAAGCATATGTAATAATGTTGCAAAGGGTTAGAGTTTAACATAGGAGATTATTGTTAGCATTCTTCCTCGTATATATTCCCTTCCTCATTTTGCATCCTAAATACAGCAAGAGATGGGTGTACATTCTGAAAGAACAAAAAAATTACAAAGTTAAAGGCTAATAATGTTTTATATTGCTCTTTGGTGACATTTTTCTTTATAAGGACCTAAAACATCACACTGAAAATGTGCATATGCATTTTTTTTTGTTTTTCCTCTCCATATTTTAGTCTGTATGGGCACTGCTCAACAATAACTAAAACATCCCTATGTTCCCAACACGGTTTTTGCACAAACCCAAACCATAGCCCCATAAAGAAGTACTACAAAGAAAATTAACTCTATAATAGTCAACATCAAACAATAGGTTTTAGTTAAATTTTAATGACTGATCAGTAATGTTGCCTTGCTGTGACTCAGACCACAGGGAGTCCCTGCAGTGCAAACAAGTCACTGAAGCACCTCTACAGACCAATGGATTATGGGACACTTTAGTGCTGAGGACAGCCTACATGCATGGTATCTTTCTGTACTTTCTGACATCATCTCTATAAAATCTCTGTTCAGATAGGAGAATCTGATGCCAGGCTGTTTATTTTCCCACCTTGGAAAATTGATTTATATTTTTTAGACACTGAAAGGAAATGCTCAAGAAATTAATTGAGAATATTTGCTACCCCTTTCAACATCTTAAGATATTGTTTGATTATGCACAAATAATTATTTATCAAGGTAACAGCTAGTAAATTGGCCTTCTTAGTATGAGTGTTGGCAGCAAAGCATTACTTCAACATTTACATTTAATTTTCATTTTTATTTCTATTGCCTCTAATTATGGTGAGCTGGTAACAAAAGAAAAAAAATTATTAGTTGTAAAATTAATGCTGCAGAAAATGGATTTTAAAGGACAATCTAAATGCAGTTTTAGATGCAGTTAACATTTGAATGCTGAATTTTCATTGCAAAGTGTGATAAAAGTGTGTTGGCTCATACTATTCTATACATAATTAGACAACAGTTTATTGAGAAATTGTACAAAGAGTCTTGTCTTCCATATTTTTAAGCTATTGCACTTTAAGTGTAATCTGTCACTTGGTGGGTCTTTCAGTTCTGTAGAACATCCTGATAATCTTGCTATTCTATTCCATATACCTTTGCCATAAATGTCTGTGTCTGCCTGTGCTTATGACAGACCAGAACATCTTCATTTTTACAGACCTGATAATCCCAGATTCTTAATGGTGTGGAACTGCTGTGCAGATCTCCTCATAGTTTGTAGTTTCCATATCCTCCACATGTAGTCAGTTGGTTCCTTACTCATCTGCTACATATTTCCCATAAAAGGTGAGAAATTGCTGGAGGGAGCACAGCACAGCCTTCTCAAATTGCTTTCAGATATGTTTGCAACAAAATCACTGCAAATAATGATCAAGTCTAATATTGACTCCTATCAACATCAAGCATGGAACTGCTATTAGAGAGAATTATGTGTGTGTTTATTAGGGAGCAAGTATTATAAGATTTTAAGAAATCTATAAAAAAAAAAGGTAGAAATTTTATAATTGTAAGATCACATGTACATTAACAATGGAAAATCACAGACTTCATGTTTAGGAGAAGGGCATTCCCAGGTAGCATTGCCACCTCTTGACTGAGTTTCCCATTTGTTTGCTTGAAGTTTTCTTGTCCTTAGGCAATGAGGTGATGTCTGTACAACATCTTAAACAACTTTCCAGGAGTGACTGAGTAAGTTGGGACTAGGGATGTATGGTAATACTGGATTTGGACACATTTTTATTGGGTCTTTTCTTGGTTGGTTTTGTTTGGTGTTTGTTTTGCTGTTTTGAGATTTTTTTTATTTGCTTACTAATAAAAAGAGCAAAGTAAGCCATCATTAATATCACACATAAATGTTGATAACTGATCTGAGACAGGTTACATTAATACATTAGCAATAATAATACCTGCATTTAGGACACTTTCTGAAGGGAGATAGATGACCAAAATAGAAAATAAGTTGGATACTCTGCAGACAATGTTAATCAATAGGAAGTTAACCAGAGCAGGACTATGATCATACAAAGTCAAATTCAGTAATATTAAAAAAATAATAATATAATCATAAAATAATCTCCTCTTGTGATAAAGCACATCCTTTAAAATTGAATTCTAAATTTTTATAAACATGGGAGGTGAGAAGTTGTCAAAAACAGTAAAGGAGTTTGATGGTATGGTGGGCTGATGTTGGCTGGATATCAGGTGTCCACTAAGCTGTTCTATCATTAGCAGAAAAATGAGGGGGAGAAAATAAGAAAAGAACCCAGCCCTCATAGGTGAAGATAAAGACAGTTTTAAAAACACAAAGAAGAGGTCGTGCATGGAAGGAAAGGAAAATTCTCTACCTCCCATCAGCAGGCAATGCCCAGCCACATCCTGAGAAGCAGGACTTGAGCTATGTAGTGGTTGCTACAGAAGGCAAATATCATTACAGCAAATTTGCACCCCTGTCCTCCTCTTTTCTCAGCATTTGTACCTGAGCAGACACCACATGGTATGGAACACCTCTTTGGCCAGACTGGGCCAGTTTCCCTGGCCATGGTGTCCTCTCCCAGGATCGTTCCCACCCTCAGGTTACTGACCAGGGGGAATGCTGGGGAGTCATTCTTGGTGCTCTGTGAGCCCTGCCCAGCAGCAGCCCGAGCTCTGGTGTGTTCTCAACACCTTTCCAGCCACCACATCTGAGGATGCACCCTAATATTAACAATTATTTTTGTATACATAATGAAGAAATTTTCTGTTAAGAGACTGAAGACTCAGAGAAGTAAAGCAAAATTCTGAGATGTGATCCCCTGGCAGTTTACAGCTCTGAAACATCTTAGCATAACAATGCCTCATAACAATGTTTTCAGAATGAAGTAGAGAATTGTTAGAGAAATAGTTGAGAGAAATTTGCTCTGAATGTTTCTTCCTAGGCAGGTGTTCCTTCTCCACCCTGTAGAGACAGAAAGAAAACAAACAAAAAAACTTTAAATGAAATCCAAACACGATAATGATTACTTATTAGCTGCTGTTTACTCACCCTGCAGATAGATGCTTCTATATCCAAAGTCATTCAGTCCTCATGAGATAATAACAATTAACATTCTTACAGCAGATTAAAAATTTAATTAAATTTTTTTTAAAAAGCTGAAATGGTCAAATGGAAAAAGAGAGCTGAACACAAGTACTAAGGACTACTTTCTATGATTCTAACTTGGACCTACTGTTTGCCAGTCTTTGTTGCTGTGAGATTTGTGGAAAAAAAAGCATGACTGTTTACTTTCTAAATTAACTGTAATTCAATAATTGCCTGGATTAAGTGTCTTTTTCTATCACTACTTTATTTCAAATTGAAGATCAAAATATGCATAATTTTTATGTAAGAAAAACAGTGAAAGCACTTAAAGTTTTCATCTCTGTAAGTTAAAATACTTTCAAAAATATTAATCTAGTTCTATCTTTACAAAATAAACAAATACGTGATATCTAATGTATGTTTTCCTTTTTTTTTTACTATACACAAATGAACCAGAAATAGAGTGCGGTTTATTAGGTGTGTTGTTTGCTTTTTCTTCTTTTTCTCATAATTATTTCCTTTATAATGCTGAGAATAATTTGTGATAATGACATGAATTGCTTGTTTGAGTTGTTCTCCTTTCATCTAACCATTTATGCATTTCTGTTTTATGAGTGGATAATGAGAAATAACAAGTAAAGATTTGCAAAGATGTGCAAAAACATGAAACACTGTACTGTCAGCCTGCTCAGATGCAAGAGGAGTATTTTCAAAATTGTAGCTGAAAATATTCAATTTATAATTTTGTATCTGCACAAAAAAATTGCACATTTTCTTAAGAAAAAATATTTTTTTAAAAAGAAAAGTTGGAGATGAGCACAAAATTGATATAAAGAGGAATCCTTTAGGTACTCTGCATACTCAGCTGCTGAAGAATTCTGTGACTGAAGGGTGTTGAGGATTTGAGTGATCAGGTGTGAAGTATGTATGTTTAATTTTGAGGGAAATGTTTATGCTTCTGTTTTTTGATCTAGTTTTCCTTACTCTACTGTGTTAAGCAAGACTTATTTACAGTTTGTCCATGAGGTTTGTTGAATAATTTTCAAATAAGGAAAAAATTAAATAAAAATACTACATTTCTTTTTCAAAGTGTCCCACCATTGCCATCTTTGAGATTTGCAGATGCTCCTCAGGTTGTAGAACTTGTATGCAAAGCTCTGTGGGAAAAATCAGAATACCACAAAAAATATTTTGTATGTGTTTTTAGTGACGATAAATTTAATTTTTTCATGGTAGCTGGTTTGGTGCTGTGTTTTGTGAAATTAAGAGGAACACCAATAAGACTTTTACATTAGATTTCCAGAGGGCAGACTTTGGCCTATTTAGGAGACTAATTCAGAGAGTTCCTTGGGAAGCAGCCCTTGAAAACAAAGGAGTCCAGGAAAGGTGGGCGTGCTTCAAAACAGAGATCCTGAAGGCACAGGAACAGACTGTCCCTGTGTGCCAAAAGATGAGTCAATGAAGCAAATATCCAGCTTGGATGGGCAACGAGGTTCTGAAGGAATTTAGGAATAAAAAGAGGATGCATCATCTTTGGAAGGAGGGTCAGGTCTCTCAGGAAATATTTAATGTTTCTAGTGTATATAGGAAAAAAATTAGAGAGGCCAAAGCTCAGTTCAAACTTAACTTGGCAACTTCTGTAAAGGATAATAAAAATGTTTATCGAAATATATTAATGGCAAATGGAAGGGTAAGACCAACTTTTGCTCTCTATTGAATGCAGGAGGGAATTCAGTACCTGCAGATGAGGAGAAGGCGGAAGTGCTTAACGCCTTCTTTGCCTCAGTCTTTAGTGGGAAGATGGCTGGTCCTCAGGACAGCTGTCCTCCTGGGTTGGCAGAAGCTGCCAGGTCCCTTTTATCCCTGTGATTCTGTGTTTATAATTTAATAACATGGATGCCTGAGGTTCTGCTCAGCAGTGCTCATACAGAGTCAAGGCCTTTTTCACTTTTCACACCACCCACAAGTGATCTGGGAGTGCCCAAGAAGCTGGGAGGGTACAGAGCCAGGAGAGCCCACCCCAGGTGCCCTGCAGGATGTCCCAGGCCATACGGCATCATGCTCAGTGATTAAAACCGGGTGATGGAGAAGAAAGAGGGAGACACTTTTGGAATGATGGTGTTTGTCTTGCCAAGTCATTGTTTTGCAGGATGGAGCCCAGCTTTCCTGGATATTGTTGAACTGCCTGCCTTTGGGAAGTGGTGAATGAATTGCTGATTTTTCTTTGCTTGTGTGCACAGCTTTTGCTTTATCTATTAATTTGTCTTTAGTGCTGCTCATGAATTTTCTCACTTTAATCTTTTCTCTCCTCATCCCACTGAAGAGCAAGCACTGAGCAGCTCTTCGTGGGGCTGAGCTGCCCACCTGGGGTTAAACTACAAAATATGATAGGTAAAAATGGCCATTTCACAGAGGACTCCAGAAAAAAATTAAGTACATTTTTAAAATTTTAAATAAAACTTGAATATTCCTTTTGGGTACATATAGGTATTTTTTTAAATTTAGCTCTGATGGAAAGTTTAGTTATCATAAAATGCCTTATCTGTTTTTTAATTCTCTGTTCTTTTTTCTAAAGGAGAAGATAAATCTCTCAATCTGTTCCTTTATGCCTGATCTCTTTTGACTTTTTCCAGCTATTTCCTGACATTGATTCTCATGATTAATATCTTTGTCAGGAACATCACTGCTGTTTTTCTTTGTGTTGCCATCCCTTTCAGCTTTGGCTGTTTGTTCTCGACATGCCCCCACTGATGTGGGGCTCTGAGGAGGCACTCATATCCAATGTCTGGAAGTTGCTGAGGTGCAAGTGACCTTATCAGTGAGTCAGACTTCACTTGGGAAGTGTTAGGCACCACACTGATTTTTAAAACAGATGTTCAATCACACAGGCAGGTTGACTGAAATGGAAGATGGAATTGATAATAGGTGGCTGTCTACCCCTGTGGCATTTCCACTGTGAGAAGATGGTCTGCTTATAACAATATACTGTCTGTATCAGAGCATGATGAAACCCAGAGCACTGAGAGACACTCTTAGGGTAAAGTTTTACAATTTTTTAAGCCAGAGCTTGCCTGTGTAACACACTATTGAATTTGTATGTACTTAAACACATAAATGACAGAGGCGGAAGGAAATAGAAGGAGACAAATAGACAGATTAAGAAAGAAGAAAATATAACAGGCCACAAAGAAAGCAAAAGCTGAGATGTCTTGCTCCAGGTATCTCACTTTGTTTTGTTTTTATATATGATAGGAAGAAGGTTAAAAGTCAGAGTGCTTCAGAGCAGAGGATGGCTGGGGATGGACAACTCTTGAGAGTTTTGTGTGGTTACTGCCTGCAGGAACAACAGACCTTGTCTCATTTTTGGCACTAAGGGCAGATGGGAATATCAGTGACTCAGGACTGTACACCCTAATGTAGGTTCTTGCCCTCCTCAACCCTCACAAAGGGTCTGCACCCCACAGCCTGCTCAGAGAGACCTACTCAGGAGGCCAGTTTGACTGTGCCAGTTCCAGTGTCCATGAGGTGCTGAGGGAGGCAGCAAGGACATGGCTAACAGTGTTTTTGCTCCTACTTTATTAGTATCTCTAGGAATATTCCAAGGGCAAACGCACTATGAATAATTAATTAATCAGTTATGTCTATGGTAGATGTGCTTATCTGTAAACTATGAGGATTGCATAGACTCCACGGAGATAATGGCATTCATGATTTTCTCACACACACACACACTGTCCTTACATACCTTAAGAAGAACTGTATTAGTAACTTCAATTTGTTTCTCAGAAATCTTGATTTCTTTATGTCTGATTTACAATATCGCCTCAGAGATTGGTCACAGTAAGTTTTATACTTCTGTGAAATTCCATGAAGAGAGATTAATTGGAGGATACTCATTCCAATATATTCCCCTGAGAAGAAGCAGACGGATATTTTATTGTAACATCAGTGCCAATTCAGAGTATTCCACTTTTTCCAAAATACAGGTCAGCTGCATTGTGGCTATTTATTATTTCCTCTGTACAATTTATCAGTTAAATTGTACCATTGGTACTTTCCAAGTGTAACATCTAAGTTCAACCACAAAAACTCACAGCTTTTCAGAAAAGCCCAGCACAGGGAATTACCACTTCCAGAAACCTGGAGCAGTTTTCCTGTCCTGGTTTGAGAGTGATGGAAAAGTGCACTCTGAGTGCCCATGTAAGAAGCTCAGGTTAGATGTCACCACTGGTGTTACCTCAAGGAAAATTTCAAATGGTTGCTAACCAGATCTGGTTGACTTGTGACTTCACTTCAAAAATTTAGGGTAAATGAAAGACAGGATCAAGCATTTAGAGATAGAGAGAGGAAGAGCTAACGGCGCATCAGAGGAAATTATAGAAAAATGTTACAAGATCATTTGGATCTTGCTGTCACATGAATTTAAGCAAAATTCTTATGCCGAACACATTAATTTATATAAGGAAAAAAAGATGACATAATAAGATAATAGTGATAAATGAGAAGCAAAACCAAGTTAAGATTTTAAGGAAAATAGTGCAATGCCATCTTCAGTTAATCAGGAATATTTCAAATCTGGCACATTTTTATTTTTTTTTTACGATTCAAAGGGAGAAAGACGAAGTGGAACTATTATAAATTTGCATGTTTTAATTACATGGTAAATATAACCTTGACTATACTAGTGCATGAATAACATCATTACACCAGAACCCAAATCACATATTTTTTTTTTTTTTTAACATTTCACTCATTTCAGGAAACCAAATTCTGATTTCAGATATAACACTGCGACTTCAGCAGCTTACCCAAAATAAAAAATATGTTTTTAAAAAGAAAATTATACTTATTTTTAATTATTCTTTAGCTATGACATATTAGTCATTGCAGATTGATAATTTATATTAATTTAGTCAGATATGCTTTATCAGTACTTGTATACTTTTTACCTGGGGCTCTATATGTTCTCAGCAGTTAAGGTTAATCTCTGTTCCTTCATCATTATTTCTACTAAATATTTGTTTTTAATTTCTCAGGCCACACAGCTGTGGTAGCTAAAATTTATTCATATTAGTTAATATAAAAGTTCTTAGTCAGCAAGATCACAGAATAATGTTGATTAAAAATTATATATGATTCAATAGTGTTGTGATGGGTGGATGCCAACCAGTAGCTGAGTTTCTACAGAGCCATTTGCTCGCTCCCTCACCCTTAGTGGGATCAGGGAAGAAAACAGAAGAACAAAAATGAGAAAACTCATGATTTGAGATAGATTAATATGTGAAAGGCAAGGGGGAGAAGGAAGAGTACAGACATCAAACAAATGAAACAAAGTAAATCAGACCAACATCTAGCCAGTCTCCAAGCAATTGCCTCCTTGAAAGTCAAAATATTCTTGCTCCAACTCTTTATGAGGATGACATCCTATGATATTAAATGTACCTTTGGCCAGTTTGGGTTATTCCTCCCAGATATGTTTCCTCCCAACCTTTTACCCACTCATGCTTGATAGGCAGGGAGAAGAGTAATAAAAAGAGAAAGCCTTGACACCGTGTAAGTACCGTTTGCAAACATCAAAAGGTGGATGTGTTACCAACACAGGTTTAGCTGCAAATCCAAAGCATCACAGAGGCTGCAATGAAAGACAACGAGCCCAGCCAGACATAGACCTAGTGTTTCAGATCCAAGAGATTTAATTAAAAACAAATTCATTTTCCATTAATTTATTCAGCTTTAGTGCTCATTTGGCTTTGAGTTTTATATATTGACTCATATCTTTCCATGGATATATCAAGCCTCTTTCTAAATAGGGTTTATGCAAAGTCATCAAAGTGTATGCTTTGAAGACTGCTTTCAGTTAAAACTAGTCTCATATTAAAAAAAGATGTGTTTCAAGATTTTGGGTTTATCACCAGTTTTTAGAAGGTTCTAAGTACAGCAAGTTGATATGAAGCTTGTCTCCTGGTTATCTAATGGCTGTACTAGCAGAATGTTTAATAAGTACAATTACATCACATAATTGCATAAGAATAGCTGTGTGGGATTAGACAAAATCTTATATCAGAAACAATACTGAAATGAATAGAATGGAAATAATATTCTATTCTTGCCATATATCCATGAGGGACAAAGAAGGGTTATTAAAAGTGTGGCAATAATTATATGGCATTATTATCTTTCTACTTGTGTGAGCATAATCTTACCAATGTACCCTGCTTAACCAGCATAAGGCAAAAGAATAATGAAGTTTTGTAGATTAATGTGTAGTGTAATCATGGCAAGCAACACGAGGTTCTGTTTGTAAGGCATTGCTACTGTCACCATAATTTCTACTTTTCTGCTTCAGAAGGCAAGATATTAATATTTTTCCATTGTGTCTGACACAAAAATATGTAAATCACCTAATTGACACAGAATCTGTTCCAAAACTATTTTTTTAATTACCTTTTCTGTAATCAAATGCACCTGAGCATGGCATTGAGGGTGATTTTTTGTTCATGTGTCACATAAATGCAAACCCCACAGAAACATGAGGAAATTGCAGCTATGACTTTGATAGCTGTGGGATAGTGCAGGGCTAGATATTCCTCATTTAAGTAAATTTTGTTTCTTCTTGTTTAGTGGGAAGCACTGCAGGTGCATTGTATGCAGTAATGTTGATTTATGCTGATATTTTTTCTTCTAAATGCAAATGTTTCATTTAAGGGGTTCCACTCAGAATAGCCTTTCAACTTTCCCCAGATTCCTAAACCCAGATTTTAATCTCCTCTGATTTAATGTTTAAAGGCAAACATATCTTCTACAATCTCCAAAGAAACAAACAAACAAACAAATGAACAAACAACTATTGTCATATACAAATTGCTCGTTTCCTTTTTTTTTTTTTCTAGAGGAGATAACATCTGCTTCAAAGATCCTGCAAAAATACCTGCATGGGGTGTTCCCTTTTATTTATAAAACAAATCTCTGTCATTCATTGAACTAGGAGAAAGAGACAGTAGTGCTCTTCGGTGTTATTTCAATAGTGTTGAATAGTATTTTTTGCTTTCTAAATTTGGAAAGCAGCACGATGCTGCAGTGAGTAAACCATTAGCAAAAGGTGCCTAAAAGTAGACATGCAAAGATGATTTGGAAATTCAGTGTTGACAACTCTGATTTATATGTTGCTGTAGAAGCTAGAGGAGGCTAGATATCTCTTTTGAAATCAGAAAAAGGAAATACAAAGGTAGATGACATTTCAGGATGTTATCTAAAGAGATATCATATTTCCTCTTAATTTCCTATAGGGGTTATCTTTCCAAATCAGATCTTGCTGCACAGCCTTCTTCTTAACCCATCCTTAAAATAGTAGCATAAGATGCTTCAAATACAGGGAGAGCATAACTGGGAAAACTTATTTACATATGAAGCTTGATTTAAACTGGATAAAATCTATTCTTCTGATTACAATTTAATGACTTTTAATTATTTTTTCCACCTAAATATTTCTCAACCATGTACATGTCCTGTCTGAACTACTTGTGAGCTACTGGCTTCAATATCACATTCAGTTAAAAATAATTTAAAGTTGTATTTATTTTCACAACTTTTATTTTTCTGTTTCTTTTTCCTTCGGTTTCAGAACTACAGAATGAAAAAGGAGACATTTTTAAAATCCATTTTAAAAATATGTGCCTATCTTTTGAACTGTATAAATTGGTTTTAAAGTACTCTGATACTTTCTATATTTTTAAAATTTATCACCAAACTTTTGATCTCATCCACTGCAATATAGAGGCATTCCTATAATTGCATCCATCATTAGAAAGGTGTGGCTGTTAATTTTATTTTTTTCTTATACAATCTAACATGGATTCTTTTCAAACCACTGATGGTCTCTGGTTTACACTGATAACAGTATGGACTTGATAATTTCCCCTGTTTGATCAGGTAATTTAACAAGATCAATGTTTACAAATTTTTTAATGTCATCTCTTGTTATGTATGTTGCTGTGGTTTTGCCCCTAGAGAATTTTGTCTACCATCCTATTTATATCTGATTACCATTAGGTCCCCTAGGAGTCTTCATAGCTTTCTATGACTAATGTATTTTTTTGTAATATGCCATTTTGTCAACTCTTTTTCTAGTTGTATATTCAACATAATTCTAGCAATCCTATGTAAGTCTTCTTCTAAGAAAAGATTTACTGACTGGTGTTTGGGGCTTAGGCACTTCTCTGCTTAATAAAGCCAGAAGAATTCTCACTGTCAGTCATACCAAGTTTCCAGACTAAGTGAAAGCCTCTGGAGGCCCTTCCAAAAGCCTCTAACTCACTTGTTTGCTACTTGTCTGCAGCTCTGTGAGAAGTATAACACTTTCAGGTCTGGGACATATTCCTTGGCAGCATTCCAGTGACAATTCCCTTCCCTACCTTTCCATTCACAAGAGCAGAAGCAGGAGGTGAGTCCTTACACACTCTCTGTACACACATACACCCAGAGTGTGGGGCGCATCACAACGTCAATTATAAGACTGGCCATGGCACCAGACCTTAGAAACATATTCCATTGCTTCGTTTGACCAAAGCACTGAACAAGAACTTGTTCTTGAAAAAATAATGTACTAGAAAGGGATTTTAATTTTGTCCAAACTTTTTCACTCAAAAAAATGTTCAGCCTTAGCAAACAGCAATCATAATTATAATTGAAGACAGAAATGAAATCAAATGCGAGGGTGCAAGGTGTTGCTAAAATGAGGCTCTTTCTTGCATTTAATGAATGATATAGGAAGAACTGCTGTAAGAACCCAAATCACTAAATGCAAATGACTGTACTTGACTGAATATACTGTAATTTAACTGTAGTCTGATTTCAGTGTTAGCTAAAAAGTAACATGAATATGTTGGTGTGTACATTTTCAACACCCTCATCAATATAAATATGAATGAAGAAAAGCTATGTAATGCCTATGGAAATCTTTTACTTATTTTACATTCTTCAAAGTCCATCTTTTCCTCCTATTTCTTATTTGCACATTTCTTGCTTCTGATATATTCCACTGATTTCTTTATTATTTGAGTGTCTCTAGACAGTTATTTTTATTCTGATTCTGCCTCCACTGTTTCAAGAGACATCCACTCTTTTTTTTGCTGTTCTGCAAGCTTTTTTTCCTCCTTTTTTTCCCCTGCCATCAGTGTATTTGGGGATCTCTTAGTTTCATTTAGAAAACATTTTTTTTCTTATTTAAAAGATATCAGATTGGATCAGAACCCTCTAATTATTTTTCTTTGCTCTTGCTTCCTTCCTATTTTATTTTTTGTTTAAGGATATGCAATTCTGTTCCAACTTAATTTTTTCTATATACATCTTTAATTAGCTGGTATTCCAAGTGCAAGAAATTAAATTACCTCATGTTTCATTAAGAAGTTTTAATTTGCATTGTTACTTGCCATTCATTATCTTCTGTTGATTTAAATTGCCCTTTGGAATTGTTATCTCACAAAGTTAAATTTTGCCATGTCTTGTCTCCATACAACACTGAACTCAATACTCAAACCCAGTATTTGACTACATACTCCAAAAACCTATGTAACTTATATTTAAGGACACTCTCTTTATGCTCTAAATTATCATAATTCAAGAGGCCTAAGAAAACTGATCCATGAGGCCCACTATTCTGTGTATTCTCAAAAATGCAAAGTATAGTAGGCAAAGTAAATTGGTTTTGTACATAAGTGGAATGAAAAGGATACAAATAAAAATATAATATGGAAATTTTGGAAAGGAATATGAACAATGGGAATTTGTCTTCTACATGACTGAGCAAAACCTTTTCTATCCTCATTCTTGTAATTGTTCTTCTATATAAAATAGATCAGTCACACACCCTTCTATGGAAAAAAAAGGCTTCTTTGCTGTTTTCAATTTTTTAGTAAAACAAAATTAATTATTAAGCACAAGCACTTTTTTAAGGTTTCAAGAAAAAGAATGTAGCTTATACACTTTCATCCTATCTAATTTAACATAAAAAAATCTCAGATTTTTTGTAAGCACTTTTACCTCTCTTACCTTGAGAGCAACTAAGTTGATTATTAACTAAGTAAATCTTTATTCAAATCAAGCAGCATTCGATTACACTGAGTTTCCTTTTATAATATTGAATTTTTTAACACTTGACTTCTGTATGTTTTTCTGCTTTTAAAAATACTTTCTCATTACTTACTGTTAAGCAAGTACACACTAGTAATAATGTAATGGCTACTGTAGCATTATTGTAACATTAGAGTTGCTGGTATTCGCATCAATGCATGGAAATTGAGATAAAATCTCATGCTCCCAAATAATCACAGAGACTTCCCAAGATTTCTGACAAAGCCTAATCTGAAATATGTAAAGCTGGGGTCAAAAAAGATCAGTTACATAGTTTCAAGTTTCCACCATGTAAAACCTGAGTAACTTCAAAAACATTAAAACACACCCCTTGTTTCCCTGTGCTTTAACCTGGACTAAGAGTGGCCACAATCTTCAAAACTAAGCCATAATGGATGGCCAGATAAATATTTCTGATTATATTGGCTATATGCATTATATATAATCAGTATATTGATTATATTGCTGATATGCATTCTGAAATCCTATCACCACTGCTGGTTCACATCAGGACTTCTGCCCTTGCTTCAGTATATCTTGAGAGAGAAATATGATCATTTCAGGTAACATGAAATGAAACTTGACCTGGCTATTAAGACATCTTTTATAAGTGTTATGCACCTACATTTCTCCTTTCAACTCCTGTGCAAAAGTTCCACCGAGATCAACAAAACCTGAGGAAAATCACTATAAAATAAATGCACCATATACTTACCTTCTCAGTTTTTCTTGGATCTTTTATAAATATCTCAGCATTAGCTGAGCAAATGATTCTCTGAATTTTTGTTTATCTGAAATTTTTATTTGCTCAGATTTTTAATTTTTTTTAACAAATCTAAGCAAAAATCCAAACTAAAGAAGGCTGCAAATCCTATTTGTCCTATTTCTTTCCAATCTATTATTGATAACCTTTCCAAGGTTATACCCTGAGAAGCTAAAACTGAGAGCATTAACACTGATACCCACATCACTCTGCAAAATGTCAATATCACAGAAAGAATCAAAAGACAAATTTGAATAGCTGTGTAAGTGACCTCCCTCTTCACTAAATGTAGACCCCAAAATGTGTTTCAATGTTCAGAAGATAAACACCAAAAGATTTCACATTTCATAAGTAGTTTTCCTGCATTCATAAGTATAAATACACGCAGGGTTGAATTCTCTAACATAAATATTATTTTTTCATGGATTTCATCATCCATTGCTCATGCATGTAGTCTTAGCAACATCAGTTAATCAATTGCCTGTATAAACACCCATATGCCCAGTTCTAAACAATTCTGAATGCTCAAAATAAATGCTTCTACATCAAGTGATTCGATATTTGATTTTAAAAAATGCAAAAGATTTTTCACAAAAATAAAAATCTGCTATTAAACAGAAAATTTTGCTGCTGTTATTTATTTCATATCAATTTTATTAGCTGTCAAAACTGAATCAATTATCCCACAATACCTCCATAAGTCTTTTATTGATATTCTAGAATTTGAACAGGGTTTAATAAATGGACCGGAATATATCTGGTAAAAGAAATTAACTTTATTTAATTAAACAATAAAAATATTAGCACTTATTATACCTCTTGTAAAAATCTTATACATTTTATTCATTTAAATGGAAAAGAAAATCAATATGAATGGAAAATATTTCTGCTATTTATTAATTTTAATAAATAATTATAATTATTAATTAATTAATTATATTATGTTATTAATTAATTTATATATTTGTTTCTATTTTACATAACATAATATCCTCCTTGTAGATATGCCAATCCATTACAAAGTACTTCTAATATTAAGGAAGCCTAAACACCACTTAAATCAGCAGAACGTCAAGGGATACTCTGGAGTCTCTATCCCTGTTTTTTAAGAATGTCTTTGACAAACTTGTTAGGAACAGTTTAGGTAGAATTTAGCTTGCCTTAGAGCAGAAGGTAGGATGAGATGATCCCTTGAATTTCCTTCCAGTCCTATTTTTGGTGATTCCTAGCCAATTCAGCAACATTATTTCTTGCAACAGTAAGTATATTCCAGGAAGTAGAATGACCTATATCAACGATTTCCAAGATCCTTTCCAAAGCCTTTTCTGTTCACTAAGATTTCATTTGCTTGGAACTGCAGCAAATGAATTTGAATAGCAGATTTATTATATATGCACATATGCTTGTGTGGTAGTTGGCATTGAATTTATTGTTCTCTATACATTTAGTCTTCCTCTTTGTCTTTCAGGTATGGGGAGGACCCACTAGAAAAGAATGTCCACTTACCCACCCGTGACTTTTCTATGCTCTGGTGCTCAGAATGAGGGTCTGCTTACACTGGGGTAAATTTTGGTGAGACAGACTCAGTCTCAAAGGAAGGAGGCAACTGGCACATGGCTCAGTGGCCACTGCTCTTCCCAGGCTGTGCTGTTTAAGCCTCAGCCATCAGCCTCTCCCCACCTCTGTGGCCCTGACCCCCATGCAGGGGCAATGCCTCTCATTGCCTGGAGCTGCAGCATCTTCTCCCCAGCACCCAAAATGCCACATCATCATTTTATTTTTCATGCAGTGCAGAGAAGTGGGAGGGGAGGAGCAGCTCTAACTCCATTATCTTACTGTTCACATAAAATTCCTAGCACAGTTTGCTGCTCAGTGACAGATTTCTAATCAACCAGAAACTTCAACTGCTCCATTTCTTTTCTATTTTATTCTGCACTAGCATGTTCTTCTCTTCATCTGCCTTACAGAAATATTTTAATGACACGTTTTCAGTCTAAACATTTCAGACTCACAGAAGTCTACTTCTTTCAACTCAAATGTGGTCTCCCCCTCCCTTTTTCTTTTTTTTAATTCATTCCTCTATCAATTAAATACTTTGAAACTCATGAGTGTTACTTAGTCACTAAGCTCCACTGACTTTTAATTAAAGGTGGGTGTCTAATTGCCCAGAGTGCAACTGAAAATTGCCCAGAAGCCTTTCTTATATATACTCATTCCTTTTTCAATCTCAAATGCCTTCTTCTTGTACAGTGAGTTCAGAACATAATTTTCTCTGAAAAATCCTTAATAAAACTAAACAAAAGGCACAAGAGCACAGAAGTCAATGAGACCTTCACACCTCTCCAAATTTCTCTGTCAGTGTAGCATGACATTCATAGAGGAGGTGTGCTCTGCTCATATAGATATCATTGAAAATACTCATTTGATTTGACTAACATGTATTCAGTCCCATAAAGGGTATAAATCCTCTCAATTATAAATTATAATAATAATAATGACTTCAATAGTTTTTTTTTTCCTACTAACTATCTCAGATCTTCCATTAACCTTATTAGAAGTACTGTATTTTTATTAAAAGGAAGAAATGTACCTAAATTCATCATGGACTTTTGAGAAACTATGTCCAGTTCTGCCTTACAGATGACCTTGGGGATATACACTTATTATTATGGACATGAAATGACACAAACAAGTTTGGATGAACAGAAAATGGTCTATATTCCTACAAAAAAGAGAAGGAACTAATTTTCTGTGCAAAACTTGAAGATTCATGGGAGATTATAAAATCCTAGAATCATTTAGGTTGGAAAACACCTTTAGATCCAACCATTGATAAAAGACTACCAAGTCCACCACTAAACTATGTCCCTAAAATGCCACATCTACAAGTTTTTAAAATACCTCCAGGGTGGTGACTTCAACACTTCCCTGGGCAGCCTCTTCCAGTGGTGAATCCTTTTGGTGGACAACTTTTTTCCTAATATCCAGTCTAAACTTCCCCTGGTGCAATGTGGGGACATTTTTATTCATCCCCTCTCCTGCTCCTTGGGAGAAGAGGCCTTCATCCACCTCACAATAACCTCATTTCAAGTAGTTGTAGAGAACAATTTTTCCTTTTTTCCTCAGCTCTCTCAGTGACCCCTCACAGGACTGCTTCTCTAGATCCTTCACCAGCTTCATTTCTCTTCTTTGGATACAATTATAGACCACAGAAAATGAAATTGCTTTATTCAGCAAGGATCCAGTAAATCTTTGGAAAAGATCACTGGCAGCTTCTGCAGAGAGTTCCTCCAGTCTTTGAAGAAACCTCCTGCCATTTGCTAACTGTGGCCAAAATAAAGCTGGATTAGCAATAAAAACTGAAATTAAATTCTAGTATTCTCTGAGTTCTTTGAGTGACATCAACCAATTCTTCTGTCAGTTATCAAGCTTTGCTTTATATAACTATGATGAAGCATAGTTCCTGCAGGGAAGACTTAGGAAATAAATGCCATGAAGGAAAGGAAGGAAGACTTAAAGAGAAAAATCAACAGGTGTTCCATAAGTTGAAGATTTAAAAAGATGTCTTGCAAAGAAAGAAACAAAACTGCAATCCCAAAAAAACCCCAAAAAATCAACTCAAAACACCACAGGTGCAGTGCCAGAAGTTTATTTATTAGACAATTATTTTTTGCCTGATGCTTGTAGGAAGTTAATATCACACTAAGCAGTATTAATATTTATTTAATAGCTGTTGTTAGGAAACTTATCTTTACTATCATATATTAGCTTTTCTGCTGCAAGTTCTTGCTTTTCAATGAGAAAAAAAAGGGTTTTTATTAAATTGAGACAGTGGTGGAAAAAATTGAATGTCAAAGAGAAGCAGTAATTGGGAAGACTAAATGATCAAAACAGGCCAAATGTATTAGTGCTTTAATTTTTCTGACTATAGTTCTTCTATGGAATATTTGCCAAATTTCAAATTGTCACATATAAGCTTGTTAACTTAATATTGCAGAATTTGTGGAGGTTTTGTGAGGGAAAACTGATTTTTGAAAATTTCAAATTCTGTGTTTATCATAGTCAAAATAGTGGAAGACCATTGATAAATCCAATTAGTATTCGAAGAACCCAAGATACCTCCTGATCTGTTATTTGCATATGACAGATTTTACTAGGCATTTATTAATTCTATTCTTCCTTTAATTTCCATCTCATCTTACATACAAATAATGATTTCTTCATTACTTTTTCATTTTTCTTTTTATTTTTTAAAAAACTGTATCTTGATAGGTGAAAACAATGGCGATGACCAACTTGAGAATTTCACTAACCACATCACTTCCATTGTTAATTTCTTCAGGGCCTACAGAATTCCTGCTTTAAAACTGCTCCCCGAAGCACAAAATCCTTACTTTGTTTTACTGTATTGGTGATGGGTTTTTTGGTTTATTGTACCAAAAGTAATGTCTTTTGCAATTAAAAGGATGAAAAAAATCAACTGACGGAGCTGCTTTCTTTTGGTGAACAATTATGTTTGAAACATCTATTTTCCTGTAATGTAACTGTGAAAACTTACTTCAGTCTAGATAAATATGTATAAAGTAATCAATCCCTACATTCTATAGAATGTAAAATTAATGGAAAATCTTACATATTTAAGGGTTTATTATAACTTTTATAATATTAAAATGGCATTAATAAAAATTTAAATTTTTATAATTTATTTAATTCCTCCCAGCTGCCTGGGATTTAACCTTGGTAGGCAACTCAGCCTCACACTACTCACTCCCTTATGTTGAGACTGGGGAGAGTGTTAGAAGCACAAATTTGAGAAAACTTGTGGTTTCAGGTAAAGACAGTTTAATGTGTAAAGCGAATCCTGTAAGCACAAGCAAAGCAAAACAGGGATTCATTCAAGTTTCCCATGGGCAGGCAGATGTGCAGCCAATCTCCAGGGAAGCCAGGATCCCTCACATATAACTTGGCAAGACAAAACACTGCAACTCTGGACCTCCCCTTTCATATTTCCCCCAGCTTTTATTGTGGAGCACGGGGCCATAGGGTATGGGACGTCCCTTTGATCAGCATCAGCTGTCCCAGCTCTGTCCCCTCCCAGCTCCTTGTGCCCCCCCAGCCTCCTGCTCTCTGGTGGGTGGGGTGAAGATCAGAAAAGGCTTTGACTGTACAAGTAATGTTTAGCAAAAACTGTAACATCCCCATGTGGTCGACACATCACAAACCCAAAACATAGCACCTCATCAACTACTATTGAAGAAAAAAAGCTCCTTCTTAGCCATAACATGTCCTGCAGCAAATGCAAATATGATTTTTAGCAATTTGTTATCTATTTCAGACCTTCCAAAGTTATTTCTTACTGAAATTAATATACTTCCCTATAGATCTCATAATTTAAATGAACTACTGTGTGCTTTTCACTGTCCTGTTTTTAGTATGGTGTTGAGCAACACAAAATGATCTCCTATTTTGAGTATATAATTAAACCCCAGACCAGGTTGTTATGCAGGGTGTTTATGCATCATAAACTTTTCTGCTTATCACTCCATTGGGCCAAAATTGCATTGTGGGGAGGTGCACATTTTATTTTGCTTTGAAATCTTGTGTTTTTAAATTTCTACTAACATCCATAAGGTGATCATCCAGCATATGATGTTGTGTATACTCTTAAGAACATAAATTGTGATATTTCTTTAAGTTTGCCTTTATCTAAAATAATTAAATTACTAAATATAGTTTTAAATTTCTTTTTAGAGCTCCTCTTTGCCATCCCACTGTATTGGCTCTGTTTTCTACTGCACTTGCCACTTTCTGTATCTTTTTATTCATTTGAAGGGGGAGAAAAGGCTTATTAAAGGTGGAAGTCAGTAGAGCTGTGCCAACTTTCAAAACTTTCTATTTCTGATTACAACACATCTAATTAAGAAACGGTGAATCTGCAAAGAAACAATTATTGCAGTTTTTACCATCTATAATGCCTCACATGGTTCTGGTTTTAACTGATAGCTCTTGACATCCCTGCTTCCACTCCTAATTAGTGTTCCAGATATAATTGAAATGTTTCATTTCTCTATCAGTATGATATGGAGTGGTTATTATAGGTAAAAATACTGTTGAATATGTTATGGTGTATAATGTACATTTTCACTTTTCTTAGGGCTTGCTGGCAGATTATTTTTTATTCCATTCCTCAATTCTAATGTGCAGAGTGAGATTAACAAAATTATTCTAATCTAACACACTGGAGTAGATCAGAACAAAATACAAAAATACCTCTACTGGGTTTGGTTCTGCTTTCCTCTGCTGGACCCACATCCTGACTCATCTTTTCAGAACACAGGAAGAGTACAATATGACCTGGGATTTTTAACATGTGTACTTTAAAGAAAGCCAAAGTTGCTGCTGACAACTTCATCATGCTTTGTATATTGATGAAACCTGCTTCTACTAGGAGTGTGAAATTATTTTTCAATTCATATAGCAAAGTGCCAAAGCAACACAGATGTTCTGTTCAGGAGTCTGGGCTTAATTTTTTTTTCAGAGAAGTGCAGTGTTAATTCCAGTTTATACAATGAAGAGGAAGCATCTGTCATATAAAACATTTATTTTCAAGTATTTGCTGCATTTTTTCTTAATGTATTTCCTATAGAACTTGAAATCCAAGGTTTAAGAGAATATAACTAAATAAATTTATTGGGTAAGGGTAACATAATAATTTCCTAAAGATGAATCTCTAAGTATAACTCTTTCCAAGAATTTAGGTGGTTATGGGAAGTACAAGTTTTCTTAGTGGCATCTTAATACATTCTTGTGCACTTTTTTTTTTGTTTTAAATATCACTGCTTTAACATATTGCTACTGTTTTTCTACTATCATATTTGAAATTTCATTCCCCATTTTCAATACTATTAATAGTTCCTGATCTAATTATTAACCTATTTCTAAGTGCTGAATTGCCTGTACCTGTTGCAGGTATTAGAATTACATATGAATGTTGTTTTCAAGGGAGACACCTTATTGGTCAATATTACCTAAATGGCCTGCTATCTCTGGGTTTGTTTTAATATCTATTTTTTTTTGGTAAGGGGCACTGTCTAAGTAAGAGGACCATTAATGTTAAGGCATCATTAGGTGGAGGTACTGCTCATAATGTGCTGAGGAATCAGTTAGTTGGAGTGCATCTTAGAAAGGAAATAAATAACTTGACCTGAATATTCTGACCAATTTGATTCCTGACAGTCTTGACATCTGGGAAAGGTTTCTGTTTCTAAATGAGACTGCTAACAAAACACTACAAAACACAATCTGTCTGTTGGAAATATTCCAATCTCCTTGACTTTTGTCTGTCTACATTGACCCAGTAACTCTTCACTCATTCTCATTTTCCTCAAAATAAACACTGAACATAAGTTAGAATGCAATTTGATCTACCGAGAAACTTTGATGTCAACGACTCTCAGGCACTGCTGATAATCTTTAGTGCTTTAGTATGAGTAACAGCTGTGTTACCAAGACTTTGTCTTTTCTTGGTCTCTTGAAGAGGCTGGGAAATAATCAGAACAGATTCTTTTCCACAAGGCAGAGCAGCTTCTTTAAAAAAAAATCATCATCCTTTTTGTACAATGTTTTTAGGCAGAATAGCTCACAGGAATAGTGTAAAACGTGAGTTTATTCTACAGTGCTACTGTTTCATCTATTGTTTCCTCTGACTTCAATGGCTGGGGATGACATAGCTGTCAAAAAATGGCTGTGAAAGAAAAGCTATTACCATGAAACTCAATAGGAAAAGTAATAGTGATCATTTTAACTAAATGGCAATTGTTGACCATTAGTTACCAAAGTCTACAGTGAAAGGATGATATTGATTTAAAATGTATTAAATTACAGGAGTTCAAAGTGTTTCTTTTCATGTCTGCACTTTGTTCTCCCTGATGTTCTTTCCTCATTATTATTTTTTTCCCCCTTAAGAAAATCTGAGCTGCCTTTTCACAGAAAGAGTGGTAGGGATGGACATAGCAGACCCATTTAATGAGGTAGGTGTTAGAGTACATGACATAGTGAATGTATGAACACTGGAATGCTGTGAATTGCATTTGCTTTTTCTCATTTTCCACACAGATATCAAACTGAGAAACTTTGATGTCTCAAGGTTTATTCTTTTCCAGTCTGATATAATTAGACATCCAATTGTTGGAGGTGCAGGGGGAGAGAGTCTTTCCAGGAGAGTCATCCTCTGCAATTTGCTTTCATATTTTTAGTGTGATTTTGCTGATATTTGGGTTCCTGTCTCCTTGGGAAGAGGAGTACTCAAGTGTGGGCATGTGGATTTTCCTGCACTAGAGTATTTATCAGGCAGTCAACTGTGGCACACCATGACTTTCATTCCTTTATCTGGGATATTACAATTCAAAAAGCTCATAATGTAGCAGTCTGCTTTTTGAGGTGTGCTGTTCTTAAGATCCTGTGATGCTGCCTGAAATAGATGGAATCTCCTTTCACTGCAATTCCCCCATGGACAGGTCCCATCAAATAGTCTGGCACCCTTTTACCTCCAGTTTGTTCTCTCCTGTGCTAATAAAAGCAGATGCTAATAGACAAATTAATGTAGTTTTGAGGAAAACCTATTTATCTGGAGAAATTTTTTTCCTCAGCATTTTCTTTGGTCAAAAGTTTTATTATATACAAACATATCTCTCTACTGCTCAAAATCTGAGAAACAGCAGGACAATAAATTGAAAAAATATGGTTCAGCAATTTACAAAAAAAAGTAGGAAGAAAAAAGCAAAGTTTTTTTTTCTATCAATCAAACTCATTATGAAGAATTTAATTAGTTAATCTGGCATCTTTCAGCTTTCACATATCTCTCTATATTTATTATGACTTTAAAATGCTTATTTTCTGCCAAATGATTCATAACAGGTTTAGAGAACAAGTTCTGTCATTTTTAATATAAAATGTTTAGAGAGAAAGTACTGAAGAAGTACTAAAGGAATATAAAGGAGCTTGCTTGTTTGGAGATTTATTTAACTAATGAAAGAATCATGTTATAAATTGGTAGTTGAAAGAGGCACAAAATATATTGCAGATCTTCACTGTTCCCAGAAATTCATATTTCCAAGGTAAAACCTTTACATTTACTTTACTTTACTTCTTGCTCTACATTTGAAACCCACACAGACATATTAGTAGTGACCTCAAGAGACTCCAGCCATGCTGCAGGCCAGAAGATCCTTGCTGATGCCACATCATAAGGGTTTGGCACTGTCTGACAACTCAGCCAACCCAGATGGGCAGCCACTATAAAGGGTGACATCCTTACCTGGTTTACTGAAATCCGGGAGTTCATTTCTAATTAGAGTTGACAAAAGCTTGACACAATCAGCAGCACTGGGAACCGAAATGCAGTTTCTTGAGCATAACAAAGCCTCCAGTTCTTTCCTTTTAACATCATTAAGAGCCCTGAGGATAAATACAGAATGTGAGGGAAGGATAATATGATCAAAAAGATGGAATCCTCTGCCATCTTTTTCTCTGGCATGAACCAGGTTTTAACAAAAAGAAATTTCAGTCACTGATAAAGTAACAGTAGAAATGAGTACACTTTCATAAAACTGAGAAAATTAACTAAACAGAATATTCCAAATGCAGCCTTCTATTTTAAAAAGGACTAATTTTTAAAATATTGTAGAAGCATAATGGAGAGAAATCAATACATAGTTGCAGTTTGGATGAAGCAAATACACAATTTCTTTAGAATTATTCATAAAAACATGCAAAATATACAGACAGTCATGTATTTATGGTGGGTGTAAATTTTCAGTCAACTTTTCCAAGGCTTTGGCTTAGTGCTACAAAATGAAATAATTTTCATCAGTATTTTTTAAATGAAAACTACTGTGCCAACAATGTCCTTGTCAGTAGGCACTGGCTGACCCTGCTTGAGCAGAAGATTGGAGTAGATGATCTCAAAAGATGCCTTCTAGCCTCAGCAATTCTGCAAATAAATTAACAAGTGCAGTGAGAGGACATCAGGGAGTTCAAGAACTAATCCTTAAACTCAGCATTATGCCTCTGGATTTGATCTAAAATGAAGATGCATTTGATATTCACATACTCATACTGCTGCCCATGAATTAAAACCAACAGACACAGCTGAATGCATAATGAGCATGTGGTATTTTGCTTCTCCTGGCAGGACTAGAGGCAGTCAATGGTTGAAGCTTTCTGGAGAGCTCTATGTGGATTGATAAGAAAGCTGAAGGAAAGGTCAGGACATGTCATGGACTCGCTGCCAGGAGTATGCAAATGGATGTGTTTGTTACTAGTGGTGTTTCAGTACCGACGCCCAAAGATTTCAAGATGTCAGTAGTAATCTGAAAAAGCATTTGAGTCAAGTTTATTGCCAGTAAGGACATGATGGAGTAGGGAAGAAATGGCTGGAAGACATTGCCAAGCTGGTACTCTTTAGTACTCGTGTCAAGGTACAGGTGATTGAACCTGGTTCTATCTCTAAATGCATAGATAGGAGTTTGAGGTAAACCTGTTTGATGAGTTCTACAGGGTACTCTTGCTGGACTACAACCTACCAAAATTAATGTGCATTTTTTTGGGAAAATTATGCAATTTAAAAAGGAAGTGTCATTAGTAATCTCAAAAATAAGCAGTTTTAATTTATATGTGTATGACATGACCAAAAGTCAGATATGAGGCACATGCTCCCAATCACATTGTATATGTAGTTCAATATATGATTAGAGAAGAAAACACAGACCAGAAACTCTTGAACATTAAAGTTAAATCTCTGTAATAGCAAGCAGCTATAAAATATACATCAATTCAGAATGGTCCATGGTACTATATTACTTGTGGGGTTTTTTCAGACATGTCTTCTGTATTATTCACAAACCAGAACAATTAGTTCCATGTTTGGATTGATGCAGTGAGAAGTAATGTTTTTGACATCCTCAGTGAAAGACTTTTACCTCTGGAGTCCTTTGCTGAAGGAAAACAGTGCTATTCTCTAAGTACAACTCCAAACATTCTTTTTTTCAGCAGGCAAAAATACAACTATT
Organism: Agelaius phoeniceus; assembly: GCF_051311805.1. NCBI lineage: Eukaryota > Metazoa > Chordata > Aves > Passeriformes > Icteridae > Agelaius > Agelaius phoeniceus. Next base: position 12,747,332 of record NC_135266.1, on the reverse strand, counting down.
TAACAGATGGATATAGTAACCATAATAGGATTTACTCCATGGAGAAAGCAGAATGTCCTAGTCTGCGAGCCAATTAGTCTATCGTCTCTTATTCTGCGTCTCAGAGGAAGACTGTTGATTCAGGAATCCAGTTCCCACTTGAGTTTATTTAACTTCAGGCCATTTTCTAAGGTTTGACCATTCCATCCTTTAAGACTAACTAATGTTATAGGATTATATACCATTGTGGGAAATTTATTATTTCTATCTGTGCACAACTGTTCTATTCCAATTGTAAATGTACTTTATGACAATAAAAAAACCCAAAAACCTAAACCCAAAGCATTTTGCAATGCATGGAAAGTGAATGTAAGGTTTCTCTAACCAGCTGGAGGGAAAAAAAAACCCCCTCACATTGTTATGTTTTTGAATTTGTGAAAACAGAGGAAATAGCTTAGGAGAGAGGGTGGGACATGAGGGAGTTTATGATAATAGAAAAAGGCGCCTCACCAAAATACCCCACCCCGCACCACGGTGCTTCACTTCCCAGCTTGGCATCTTAGCACTGGCTCTTGCCAAGCTTCTCTTTTCCTGCTCCATTTTAATCCTTTATCTGGAACCTCTAGGCTTGCCTAGGATTTACCCTTATTAATGTCTTCGATGCATGCATTTAGGGTTAACAAATCTTTGCAGAACCTTCATAATGACAACTTAGATTTTCAGATTGTGGCTCCTTTTCCAGAAGTAAATGGATCTTTTTTCCCCAGAAAATAAATTTTCAAGGTCAAAATATGAATGCAGAACCATATATGGTCTTAAAAAAAACCCAAAATAAACAAACCACAAATGAAAAATATGTGGTAACTCTAAGGGTAGTGTTTTTATTAATAAGAAATGGTGTGATGCCATTCAAATGAGGGCATAATATTTTTTGAATATCCTTTAATTGGAAAATGTTTGTGAGTTCCTCAGTACATTAAATATTTTGTCATTCCATAATATTCATCATAATAAGCTATTAATTTTTTCCAACATACAAGCTGCTTAGAAATGTAGGCACTTAGAAGATAAAGGGAGAGATTAACTATTAATACAATGTGTCATCAATATTTGACACCCTACTTAGCATGACTATTATCTACTAAAATCTACAGAAAATATTCTCCATGCTCCCACTGCATTGCTCGAGTGCCATATGGCCATGCTTGTTTTTCTTCAAATAATTTTTACATAAACAGCTGGTGAGCTGTTTTCTTTGTAACATGGCACATATTTTTCAAGACAGTTAGGAAGGACTGATGTAACACCAGTGTCTGCAGTGCTTTTTGTGTCAGGGTTGTAAGGAACCTCCTATTTATTATTCAAAAATTCCAAGCTCATTCTGTGCTTTGGTTTCTTTAGGGGGAGACTTTTTTTTAAGTTACTGCTGGGCAATGTGACTACATTTTCCTACTTTCTGCTGATATAATCTTTGGAATAAGACTGAGTGTAAATGAATGCTTAATCACACAATAGACAGTCAAATTATAAAGTCTCATGGAAACTCTTTAATATCCATTTAATTAAAAGTGGTGTTCCGCTAACCTAGAATTTGACCTCTGTCACCTTAGATAAAGGTAAATCTGAGCTGACTGGCAGCACTGGGATTATTTAATTTACATGGTACTCAATTTATTCAATTTACTGTTTTATCCTATGCAATTCTGAGGGAACAGTATTATATAAACAACTACAAAAACTGAGTAAAAGATAGATTTTAAATCTTTTCCTTAGATATCAGTGATGTTTTTTCTATGCACCAAAGTCTGTTTCACTCAGTGATATTAGTTTGCAACAAGCTTTACGTGAAATTTAATTTCCCAACATATTCTCCTGAAAAGCTTTAAAGTATTCCTTCCTTTCACTTGTAAAGACAAAGTACAAGAGTTTTTATTTTATAAGAATATATATATATATATATATATATATATATATATATATAAGGAAAATCAAAAATTTTAGAGGCAGGACTAAAGGATAAGAAAATGCCTTACAGATTTTCTTCTAAAGGCTTTCTGTTGTTTTCACAAATATGAGGAGTGATAAATATTTTATATGTTTTCCTAGTGGCCAAAGCAACCATTTGTGAAGAAAACACCACGTGGTAGTTGACAACTGTTGAAAACACTTTACTGAGATTTGTGGAGAATATAAAATTTCAGGTGACTCAGCTGCTGTCACCTGTTTCCCTGCCTCATGTCATAATGTCACAGTGGTTCACATGGCACCACAAGGATTTCTGGACAGTTACAGAGGGGTAGAACTACACTGAAATAGTTACTCGATAGCAGGGGAGCAAATTAGTTCCTGACAGCAAGAACCTGCAATAAGTTCTTCCATTTGAGGATCTGGTACTTGATTTAGCACTTGGTGTAGGTTTTCCTGCATGTTTCAAAATACATTATCTGCAGATTAAAGCAGAAACTGATGGATAAATTAGCATGCTCCCAAATTTTACAGGGAACTGCAAACACTCTAGAAAATAAGATAAAATGCTTACCAATAGCAAACAGTTAAAATTTAAAAAAAGGTATGTTGTGTGGAATGCTCAGAAATTCTTGTTGGGTTTATCTTTGTTTGATTTTTTTCTTGTTTTCTTGGCTGGTAGATTTTTTGGATTTTTTTGGGGAGGGGGGTAAGTTGGTTTGGTTTGGCTTGGTTTTGGTTTGGGGTTTTTTTCCTGTAGCTCTTACTTGAAGCAATTTCAATAAAAATATAAATTTATTTCAAGAATTAAAAGTTAATTAGTTAATTTTACCTAAATTTAATCATTTTTAGGTATCATAAGTGACAGATTAAGAATAGGTCAGACCTGTTTAGGCAGATGTTCAACAGCTAGAAGTTATTATTAGGCAGAAGTTATTCAACAGCTAGCTAAAATGAATGACAATTTATCAATTCCAGAGAGGAAAAATAAATGTCCCCACTGCTATTCTTATTCATCCTGCTCCAAATGCAACATTCCCTGGTAAGTGCTGCTGCACAGAGATCTATATCACTTTTTACTTATCAAAGAAACTGATTTTCCCTACACTCGGGCCTGAAGCAGTCTACTATCTCTGCCACCAGATGCTGAACAACTGGTAGACAAAAAGAAGAAAATCTCCTGGATTTCTGTAAAAAAATCTACCAAATCAAAGGCAAAACTGGGTCTATAAATGGCTCATCTCTCCAACTGCCTGTATTCCCAAGCAAGTAGAGGAATATCAAAGAAATGCATGGGCACCAGGAAAGACAGAGAATGTCACCATCAGGCTGTGACACAGACCCAAATCTGCCTTCTGCTCAATGGGTGTTTGCAAGTTCAGAGCATAAGGGCATCAAAGATGCCAACTGCATACTCAACACACGTGTTCCAATTTTCTGTATTGGTGCAGAACATTGTCATAACCACTCAGTGTAATTATTTTGTCCCATAAAACCAAATATATTTGATAATCTGTTGGCCTCTTTCCTTCCCCCCCCCAAATTACTTATTACATATTTACTATATTTTCTTATTGAAATTGTGCAGTAATACTGTCTTAGAGTAATAATAATGTTTATATGGGAGACCACTTTGCATTGTTGAAATTGCTTTTTATGAGACTGTAACCATTTTAATCTGGTATTTATATTCTGCTGTTTAACTTGTGTTTGCACAACATAGCAGTTTATACCATACCAGTTATAAAAGACTTAGCACTCAAGGGATCAAAAGTCTGTCAAACTCTTTATTATAGCAGTAATAATAATAATAATAATAATAATAATAATAATAATCTTATAATATTTCTTAAGTAATGGAAATTTATGACAAGAAATGTTTGTTGAGGGAATTAGTGAATACAGGAGCACTGAAGTCTCTAAATACTGAGTTTTAGACTGGATGTGATTTGCATCCCCATAAAGAAATTTATTTTGGAACATAAAGGATATTTAAACTTTGAATATCTACTGCACCTATAAAAGGTGTTATATTTTAAAAGTTAAGAAGTATTTTGTTTCCTTGAGTCTTTTAGTGAAAGCCCAGTTACTCCTGTAAAAAGCAGAAAAAAATATGGGGAGGTGATCCTTTAGCTTCAGTTTTAATCAGGGAATATATATTTTAAATGAACCGTTAAATGTACTACTCTTACAAGCCTGTAAACATTCACCTTTTAAACAAGATGTATTCACTTGAATAAATATTTTGACACATCAGTCAGACATTGATTAAATTAGTTCTCTAAATCATCATCTAAACACTTCACTGAAACAGAGTAAAGTGATTACATCTTCCACACAGTAAATTCTCATTTAGTTCCAATACTAAAGGGAACAAAAAAAGTCTTTGAGCTGCAAAATTTGAAGTTAAGGTAAAGATTAAAGGACTGATCACTGAGCTAATCTTCTCTAACCTCACGCTGGCAGACATTGGAATTGCCACTATTTAATATTGTTTGAAAAGAGCTCGGACTTTGATAAGGAACAGCCCATGGTTGTGAGAAAAAAAAAATATACTTTCAGAAACAAATAAAAAGGTTCCCTCAATATATCATTGAAACATTTATCTGCATTTTTTGTTGTGTGTCAAAACTTCAGGACAAGTAGAAGCGCATGTGGACACAAACACAAAGGTATATATAAATTCCTCTTTCATTGTATGACCAATTTAAATAATAATATTAAATAACATGACTCAAGACATCTCACTATTTGGCTTCTAAGAATCTTTCAGTAAGGTAATTTATAGTTTCCTTGATATTCATGGAACAATTTTTTGTCATAGGCCTTTATACTTGGTCAGAGGTCAAAATAAGTCTCTGAAGAAACATCTCCCATGTCCCTAAGACATTTGAGAACATCTAAGACACATGATTCCCTCTAGGATGGCTTTTTAGATCTGATCTTGATAGGAGAATTCTCCTGTCCAGTATTTTAAAAAATGAATTTATAAATATATAAAATAATTGAATTTCTATTGTAAAGAAAACTGAAGTTGAAAAAATGTGTAATGATCTTATTAAAAAAAAAGCTAAAATAATTTTTATTCTAAAAAATTATATCAGATTTAATAATTTAAATCCAAATTTAAATGTTGCTGATGCTTAAAAAAATGAGTTAACCAATTTTGCCTCAGAAATGTTTCAATCTGTGCATGTTTTACTTACACCATATGTTTTTGTAGCTGAGAGATATTCAAAATTTAATCAATGTTATAACAGAAAATGAAGTTCTACCAGCTTATTAGGCAGTAGGAAGTTGAGTTTCTAAAATCTACTCAAAGAAAAGTTTCACATTAAAAAGGTCATATCATGCTATTTGGCTACATTAAATACAAATTCACTCTCGTGTGATAAAGGGAAAATCATTGGGCATTCTAAACTTTGCAGAAGTGGGAATTTGACAAAGTCATTGAAGTAACAGCTCAGGAAGATTCTCTGATCTATTGTGCAAGACGTGATGCTCATTTTTTCATACCCCTTGACCAATGTGAAACTTTTCTTTGAGTAGATTTTAGAAACTCAACATTTTTTTATCTGCAATTTCTACTGCAGCCGAGAGTGTTTTGCTGTCTTTTGGGCAGACCACACCAAAGGGGTCCCAGGTGACACCTTCAGCACAGGCACCTGTGACTGCCACTTTGGCTCTCAGTGCTCTTCACATGAACTGCCTGGTGGGCTGCAGGAGCAGCTCTGAGGGAAAGGGCTCTGGGCACTCTGCAGCCTGGACCAGGAGTGAACATCCCCGGGATTCTTGAAGAAAAAAAAAAAAAATAGACAAAACCCACATGGAAATGCTAGACTGTTCTTTTCTACAAACATTTGACTCTTGCAAGGGGATTATGAGCATATACATTTTTGACATTGGTGGCAGAAGTAGGCAGCTCTCTTTATCTCGAGATAAAGAGAGGATCTTTGAAAATTAGATGAAATAGGCAAGTAACACCTTGTGATAGGCTTGTGAAAACCAAGAGAAGAGAGGCACTTACTTTTTCTTCTTAGTGAGTAGCATTCCTTCTCAGTCACTTTGTGAGCAGGATGTGTGGAAAAAAAGGCTTGATGGATCACATCAGGGTGCCATTATGTGGAGATAGCCAGGGCTGGCCCATCTATCCCACGATGGCTTTCATAGATTCCTGGAAAATCTTATTTTTAATTTACTCTGTTAGTACATGTGTATAAAACAGTTTAAGGAATCAGTCTCTGAATTTAAGGATTTTATGTTTGCAAGGTCATCTCATCCGTGTATTCAAGAGTCAAAAAAGCCAGATAAGCTTTTCTTTATGAGTATTGATCCAACTGAATTAAACAGTCAAAGAAGATGGAAACCGCAGCAGAAACCACCAGAAATTATATAATTAGTGCTATTTTGGACACAAATTATTCCCTTTTCACAGACCTGCAATACTTCCAGATAGTGTTTTGGGACAATTCCATAGGGCTAACTGTAGAAAAAGAAACATTGAACTATATTTCATTTATTTACACAGTTTTAAGTCTAGAGCAATATATCAGTTGATTTAAGTCTATATGAGAATCTAGAATAATGCTGTGGTTTTATATAGGACAAAGGAGTTATTTAATTTTTAAAATAATCTCAGAATTAGCATATCAAAACAACAACAATGAAAAACTTAAAGACCAGGAATTAAATTAATAGAAATTAAAAATTAAAATACAAGACAATATAAATTGTATAAGAATAGAAATTACAGAATCAGCTAGGTCAGAAAAGAGCTTTGAGATCAAGTCCAACCTGTGAAGTCATTTAGCTGTCCTAGAAGGAGAAATAAAGTTCTGAACTAAAATGTCAGATTTATTTTTATTGTTAAGATCAGTTTATATTTTGTGAATAGTGGAATTTTTTATTTCCATCTCCAAATATTTTGAGTTCATTTGTAGATAACTAAGAAAAATAACAAAAGTTAAGGACCAGGCTTTTACAAAAAACAAGATGTCAAAATATAGAAATATATTTTTAGGGTAATCCTTCATATTCAGAATAAAACAAACATCAACTGATTGTCATCTATTCTTTTTGAAGTTATCAGGAGTTGGATTGCTTTTCCTCTGGCCAAAGCCTTGCCAATAGCTGCCACTTCTTGTGCCAAAAGATGTTTAGAGGAATGGAACACCTTTCTTATGAGGAAAGGCCAAGAGAGTTGGGGAGGTTGCTCATGCTGGAACATAAAGGAGAGTCTCTTCAAGGAGACTTTATAGCTTCTTCCTGTACCTAAAGAGTCCACCAGTGAGCGGGACAAAGGACAATAGCTTTAAACCAAAAGAAGGCAGGCCTAGATTAGATGTAAAGAAGAAGTTTTTACAATGATGGTGGTAAAACACTGGAAGAGGTTGTCCTGTTCCACAGGGCATCCACAGGGAGCTGATGGATGCCCTGTGCCATGAAACACACAAGGTCAGGCTGGACAGGACTCCAAGCACTCTGACCTGGTTGCAGATGCAGCGATGCTCATTGCAGGGGTGGTATCCTGAGTGACCTTTAAAGGTCCCTTCCAACCCAAACTATTCCATGATTCTATGATTGATGGAAGTATTCTCAAGGGTAGTGAGTTAAATATATAAAAACTGTTTTTGTTGTGGCTGAAAGGGAAGCTCTATCTTCTTCTTCTTTTCTCTCTTTTGGAAACATGACAGATGGAAAGTAATTAATCTAATTGTGAATGTCTACAGAGAGATGCTCAGTTTTGAACCAGACACCTCAGTTCTGTTATCCATCCTTTAAAAGTCAATGGAGACATGATACTTTTACAGCACAAAACACACAGAGTAATTTAAATACCTATTTCAGATTAAAATAGTCATGCATTATGTCTTTCCACTGCTTACAAAGGGAACCTGAGTAGATTCTTGTAGGTCTTAGCCCCACTTATTCAAATTAGATCAATTTAATTATCTGCTAAGTGAATGCACATGAAATAACATCTTCATGAAGAAACTTTATGGGTAAAAATAAACCACCAAGTTTTTATTTCCTCTGAAAAGATTCAAACTACTCAGTAGTGTGTATTAGTTATGACATCAAGACCTTTAATTAACCTGAATTGTCTTCACTTATTGATGAATGTAAATGTTTGTAGACACTGAAGTTGAAATATCACTGTTACTTGCTGGGGCAGTAGGAAGAGATGGTGTAACATGAAATGGGATGTCCTATTGAGGTGGCAGGAAGAGAATGTGATCCCTACTGATACCACAGACAAGGCTGGGTGTGTACACAACAGATACAAGAGGGAACAGGAGAGACTCCAGCTGAGTGCTTCTTGTTTCTCTTTCAAGACAGTGCTTAATTTTTTCCATTTTCCCTATATCCTGTCCCTTTTTTTTTTTTTTCCCATCAGTACACAAATAACTTTAGCTCTAGGTTAAAAGCAGAGACCACAAAACTGTTGGAGGGCTCTATGAATAAACCAAGGGAATTGTAGGGATATGGAAGAGTTCCTGCTGAAATAGGAGGAACACCATTTTTTGACATGCTGAAACCCTCACAGAAACAAGACAAGCAGAAAAATATCTTCATTCTGACTTTAGCTCATGGGTCAGGGGCACAAACTACCTAACAACTGCTCTAGGGAAAAAGAATACTCTAACTGCAGCAGAATGTCATGCAATACATATGCAAATACTTTAATGCTTCCAAAAACCATCATCATCTGTGCCAGTTTCTGTCACTATTCTGTATTACACGCATTTACATTGCCAACACTGCCCCAGGCATCAATGACAAAACCTTTATTTTGTATGGATTTGTTAGGGCAAGCTTACCTATAAATAGCTTACTTGTAATTGCAGAGAATGCATACAACGGTAAATATATATTTTTGTGTTCTAAGATTTAGATAGTTTTTAGTTTCTATTGAAAATCTGAGTAATGTTATTCAGAATAAATAGTCTATATCTTTAACATAAACATATATACACAGACTGACAGATCTCCTTTAATTTAAAAATTGGCACAAGTTGTATTTTCCACCAAGGAGAAAGTTTAAAGTTCTTGGGTAGGTTTTGACCCACCACCCACTCAGAGTGGCAAAAAACCATGTAGACTTGTAGAAAACATGTAGAATATTAGGATCTACATAGAACAAATATTTTGCCATGAACCATGGAGGTGGGACTGTATGATGAATAATTAACTTATTCATAGTATTTTTATCAAATACAATCACTTTTTTATAATTAGAAGAGTAGAAGGCAAGATAAACAGTTTTCAGAACATTTTTTATGTTGGATGGGAACTGAATGAGTAGACTTTGACCACAAAGTGAACAACAGCAAAAAAGAAATATCAGACTTATAACTAAAACTGTGTGAATTGTTTTCCTAAGACAATAAAAAGCTTCCACTACAGGTGTGGGAAAGGGGAATATTTCATACTGACTCTTAGCAATGACAGACTATCCATAAAGCTCAAGGAAATCTTGACCGGGAGAAATGTGTCTGAAATAAAGGTTTTGGTGCTTCAGGAGGACAAAATTGCTCTTTAGGGAAAAGAAATTTCAGGCAGGATTTCGTGTACAGTTGCTTCTTTGCCAAAGGTGGGATATTGGTTTTGTTGCCCAAATTGCAGGGTAACTTTTGTTGTTGTTGCTTACAACATCCCCTAAAAATCCATCTCCTCCTCTCAAGTGTTGAATCTGGAAAAATCTGCAGAAAAAGATATGTTTGCCACAAGATATGTTTGATATTCCATGATTTGGCTGAAGATACCACAGAGATGTCAGTGGTGATCTCTGCAGGTCTACTGCAGTTGGCACACAGGGGCCCTTTGCTATTAATGGGATTAAGACACAAATCAATGCCCAGAAATGCTGCCAGTGAAATTACAAAAGAAAGAGAAAAGCTTAGATCCAGAAATACTTACAGAGAGGTGGATTGCTATGTACCACAAACAAATCTGGTAATGGAGAGATTTCCAGGAGAAAAGGCTAAGCCACCACTTAAAACTGACATTTGAGGTTAGTTTATATAGTCTGAAGGAAGGGAGGGGTGGCCAGCATTTTGCATAATTAGATTTATTTCAAATAGCCCATCTGCACTCTTTTATAACTGTGAGAAATATTTGTGCACACAGTGAGCTTCTGATGAATTTCAAATTGAAATATTTGTTCTTGGGAAAGCCACTGTGCTCCTGTCTTGGCAATTTATCTGATACAGGCTCTTTGCAATTCATCCATGTAATCACAGTATAACAGGTGAGAATTAGTGGATCAAAGTGAAATGTTCAGGAACACACAACCTATCTTTTGAGAGAAATAAAACCAAATTGCCTCTCAGCTTACCATTAGCAGAGATAGCTGCTTTTTATTTACTGCCCAGTGAACCACATGCAGTATTTAGCAAAGAAAATAAGTTTTCAAAAAATCTTGTTCTTTGAAGCATTAATTAACCATTGCTTGATTTTAATTTCCTGAAATAAATAGCAATTAAATCTTGAAAAATTCTTACCAGTTTCTGCTGATGTCTTTCTAGTGTTAGCTTAAAAAAATTAATGTCTCATAGATTTTCTATTGAGAGATGGACCTTATCTCCAAATAAAACCCCAATCCCCAAAACCTAAACAAAGAGCAAAACAAATCTACACACAAAAACCCAAACCAAACCAAAATAATCAATCCTCATTTTAATTAAAGACAGGAGAAGAAAGCAATCCTAAGGCATATGTCTGTTGATGAAAAAGGAAAAGTAAATAATTCAAAATATCATTTAGAGTTTCCAGTATATGTTCAGTATATATTCTTTATCTGATTTATGGTTTAAATGTTTAATGTGGTATAGTAAGAGTCAAGAGAAAGCTCTGACAACTTGCACATATTTTCAGTCTCTCTGCAGGTATATAAAATATATGCACATTCATGTAAAAAATATTTTACATTTTCTATGAATTACTTTGATAATTAAGTGTGGTATATATTCCTGGGAACAGAAGTTTTAAATCTCTGTCCTTTTAACTTCAAACCAGCTCTTTATGCTAACAAATGCTAGTGACTTTTAGAACTGTAAGCTGTAACACTAGATAGAAAATATGTATTTGAAAATTCTCTGGTAGAAAATACCCTGCTTGAAAACTGAAATATTTCGGAGAAAAGAAAAAAACAAACAACTATTTGAAATGAAAAGCATTTTGAAAATTATAATACTTCCTGTAAGGAGTACATTTTTGGCCTATTAAAAACTGCAAAAATGAAGCATAGAAATAATCTTTCTCCTGCCCACAGTCCTGCCCAGAAGCACAACTCCTTTTCCTAACATTTGAACTACAAATCAGAAAAAACAGATTTTTAAGTCCATCAAGAAGGTCTTGGCCAAACCACACTAAGTTAACCATCACAGACATGACTTTTAATGTTACTTATATCCTTTGCTCTTTTTTTTAATTCTTTTGCACTGAAATTAAGAAGAAAGGAATATATTATAATGCTATCTTAAATTAAAAGCCCAATCACTAAATTTTTTTAAAAGTTACAAAATTATTGTAAAAAAATTATCCCTGTAACCCCCATTTTTTGTTATGGAGTCAGGAAGTATGTCAACTCATGTATAGATTTCCTATTCCTTCTACTTATCCCCCTTCCCTGCTGTGCAGCCTCACAGAACAACTTCATCAACTGCTGCTTACACCCAAGCTTCTTTCAAAATGCTTCTTTCTATACATCTAAATCAGAAAGATGAGGAAAAATACATGCAGAGGGCTTCATGGCATAAAAGTGCAATGATGGAGCCACACTCAATACCCATCGTAAGAAGGGCTCAGGAATTCTCTTCCTTCATAGCTGTCAGTGGAGGTGAGGTTATCTCCTAGAAAGACATTTCTTCTCTGATTTAAACACTTGAGAAAGTGAGGGTCTGTTCAACTAGCCAGCATTCCAATCTCAGATTGCTAGATTTAAGGTTAAACTCAAGTTTTCCCTTGCATCTCATCCTATACTCAATATACAGAATCCTGTTATTTCTCTACTTGTATAGGATTGTGTCAAACCATCAGCCATAAGTGCAAAATACTAGAGAGGAGAATATAGTTTAAAGAGGAGATTGATCTTTAGAGTCTTTTGGGTATTTTTTTCTTCTGTCAAAATATCAAAAAGTGCTTGATGGCTTTGCCCTAGAAAGAAATAGTCTCATACTGGTATCATGACTAGAAAACCATCACCTCCAAATCCTATATACATGAAATGTATTCAGGCTTCACTCACCCCATCCTACATCTCACCACTACTTATTTTCTAAATTTCTTCTGAAATTACCTGGTTTTACATCTCCACAGTACTAAAGGGTAGAGGAAGGAATACTTGCTATTTCAATGGACTGCAGCTATTATCATGTGCAAGGTATACAATAAAATCCTATTTTGGTAGAGCCCATCAATGTTGTTATGATATAATGGAAGGGTGCCAAATGTGTACCTTTAATCCTAATAACTTCTATTCTTGGTAAAGAACTAAACACCTGTAAAGAGATATTAGAATTTTACATGAAAAGAAAACAAAGAAGTAAAAAGGCTTGGTGTAACTTTGCATTAGAATTCAATAAAGCAGTAGATTATAAAAACTCAGAACAAATTAAGATTATTTAGTTACTTTCAAAATTTAAAAAATCTTTAGATATTGAGAAAAATTTTGCAGTATCTTCACCCAAGACTTAAGAAACTACAGAACATTTAAAATTAATGAACTGTTTAAATTTTCTGTGCATTCATGTGTAAATCATTACAATGCTATATTTGTAATGCAAGACAGTGGAAATTAAGGAAAAGAATTTAAATACAGAAAGAAAATTCAACCAATGCAATTAAACATAAAAGAGAGTTCAAGAGAGCATCCCACATTAGCATAAAATCAAAGTATGTTTGCTAATTATTAGAAATATAAAGAAGGTGGGGTTCATTTATATCTTGGTTTTATTTGTGCTTCTTACACTCTACACTGAGCTAGCAATTAGCACCAGAAGTCAATACAAGTGCTTGCAAACCTACTCATGTAAACTAAAAATAGAAACTGCAACTTTGCGTCTTTAGTGATATTTAGAAGTTTCTGGTAATAATGCTAGCAGCTGGGATAGAGAATGAAAATTCATAGGGGAAAAAGTAACTTGAGAAGAAAATAGGAAGGACACAATTAACCTTCAAAGAAGGCTGTAATGATGGTGATGTGACAGTGAGAGTTTGTTTGTTTTCCCTTACTGGTTTCTCCATGCAAAAAAAATCTACCATACCCCTTCTGAACAACTGATAAAAATCATCAGTCTCTGATGTTAATTCCAATTAATTCTGAAGTCAAAACTTTGTCATTGCCTGTTATTAAAAATCTTGGCAGAGTTTTGCAGAATTAGGGGTTTTCTAGGCCTTGCTGGGCTTACAAGAAGCTAAGTGCATGAAATCCACAGTGCATCGATTGCCCATTCTGAAGTAACATTACTTTTTACTCAGAATAGATAGATAGATAGATAGATAGATAGATAGATAGATTAGATAATAGACAAATAGATGTATATCTTAGGTATAAAACTGCCATTGGTTTCAGTTGTTTTCTCTCTTCTGAGATAGCCTAGCATCAGGAATTTTGGTGCCTGTATTTGACAAAGTAGTTCAATGGCTCTTTTTGACTTTAAACAAGGTTTTATATTTCATTAATCTTGGGGAAATGAGTTTCTGTCTTCCTTATTCCTAAAATCTGACCAAATCTCCATGCCTCTCTTCTGAGATAGTACTCATCCTCTCCTAAGGAATCATAACAGGTATGGAGAAAAAAGGAGGTTTCAAACAGACTGTAAGGAGTCTGACTCTATCCCAGTTCTCAACATAATTACTTATGCTGAGTTCTGCATCTGTGTTAATAGCTAGATAGTTGCATGCATCTTAAATGCCTTTTTTCTTAAAGAAAAAAATCTCTTATCCTGGGTTTGAATTTAAATATGAGCAGAATTAGGTAAGTCAGGTAGGTGGGGAGAAACATTTCCCAGGACAGAATGGGTTTTATGAATGTAGTTTCCAATTTACACAAATGGGGGATGCAAGAGCTTTCACCCCATAGATTTTAGTGGGAGATTTGAGTCTTACTATCTTTTTTTTTAGCTTTATTGCCTAAAAATTAATAACCACTTTTCTAAAAAATGGTAATTATTTACAAATGTAAGGAATTAAAGAGTTTATCTTATGTTTTGCTGTTTCAGGTTATGTATATTTAATGCTGAAAAAAGGTGGGTTAAAAATGCTATTAAAAATATTTTTTCGGTGATTTGTATCAAGTTATTTCTGAAAGGAAACTGTATTTTAATTAGCATTGTGGAAAAACAACCTAATATTTGATTACTGATTTTTTTCAATAGAATTTAAAAATACTGTATATAAACAAAATGCAAAATACATGTTTTCAAAAAACCTGGAGTACTTAAAATAAAATATTAATGAACTAATTTCTTTTTGAAGTAATTGGGTTATTTCCAGTTTTATCAACACATAATTCTACAAACATCATGTCTCAGCATTTCTAACCTACTTCTTATTCATGGATCAGGAAAGGAAAACAAGCTTTCATATTTTGTTTCTTAACAAGATGGTTTAAAGCTAAAAGGAAGCAAAGATCATGTCTTTACCTGAAGAACAGTCTACAGCTTTCAAAGACTGGATTGTGTAGTCAATGATATTCTTAAATTACAGTTTATTTTTTTTTAAAACTACGGTGGCTTAAATGCATTTCTTGAATAATATTTTTGTTCAATTTAAAATTTTACCAAGGATATTAGAATAATTTTATACCAAAATACATTTGTCTTGTCATTTCTTTTTTATCTTGACATTTTTGGGGGCTTTTTTTAAACAAGAAAGTCTGTGTTTAATCAAATTTATAAAATAAAATGCAGAAGGTTTTCTTTGTATTCCTCTCCACCATGTATATCTCAAACTTTTAATTAGGAACATTCACATCGATGAACATGCTACTTTTTATATTCTATTATCTTCCCTTTTCCATTCTAAAAACGTTCTGTGAATCATTTTCTATTGAATGGAAATTATAGAAGAAAAATCCAGAGGATAAAGATGAATTTAACTCCTTTTGTAATAAAGAAAATACCCTGAATTTGCAGAAATACATTTGCTATTTCGTCACAGCAGTGAATAACCCTATTTTCTCCAGAAATATGGCACCTGGATCAAAATAAATGAATGTAGGTTAAAAAAAAAAAAGTATAAAATTATAGACACCGTGTAGATCCATATTGCATCTGAGTGCCAGTCTGGCTATAAATGTGGAGATGGGTAACACTGGAGAACTTCAGGTTTGAGCCCTGCTGTTCACTACCGAGCCCTGCCATCTGCGCTGCAAATGTTGGAGTGAGGTGTGCACGGCTCCTCCTGGATGTGCGGAGATGCAGCCGACTGTGGGAGCAGCACACGGAGATGTGGCCCAACTCTGTGACATGGTGTGTGCCAAAGCAATCCCCACACCACAGAGCAGCGAGCCACACCTTCGAGGGTTGGAGCAGCGTCAGAGCTGCACGCAGGTTTTATCTACTAGGTTCTGCATGTTGGAGTTTTCTAAGATTTTGAAATGCTTTTGACCACTTACACATCTTCAGTTTTTAGACTGAACATGCATTATCACCAGAAACTAATCTACTTCTACATGTTGTGAAAAAGAAGAATCAGAAACGTACATTTCTGTTTCCTTTTGCGTACCTTTGTGATAGCACAGATGAATTATCAGCTAAGCCTGAGTCCTGTGCCTGACTAATACTAAAATGTCAGTGATTCATGGAAATGCCAGAGCTCTTTGCTCTATTCTTCAGTGACACTGTGCTTTAAACATCCTTCTTGTTTCACACAAAGGATCGTGTATCTTGACAACAAGGAGATGTAGAAAGGTGTTGAGGTCCTGAAATGGACATTCCAGAGTCTACCCAGATCAGGGTACAGGAATAATAAATCTTGGTGGTTTGTGCTCTGCAATATCCATATGCAGGCCCCACGACTGTACTCATGAAAATACCAGTCATGTTCAGGGAGAACGACAGGACAGTGCAGACCCTCATGTAATTAGTCTTCAAAAGTAGAATGTTATGTTTACACAATGTTATAAAATGACTGCAATTTTTGCATCCTACTCTTTTTAATTCGCAGAACAGTCATTTAAATGAAGGTTGATTAGTTCTGGTAATTTAATTGCAGAAATAGCTTTGACCAGAAAAAAAATTAGGCAAATACTTACTTGTTTGGCTTGGTTTTTTACCTCCTGCAAATTCTGTAATGTCTTTAATGGGTAAAAATATAAAACACAGGTATGTAGTGAAAATTTCTAATAAATCTCATCAGTGAGTAACAGGGATTTAATGTCTTTATAGTGGAATAATTTTTTTCCGCTATCATAATAAATCAATTGGAATTGTAATGATAGTTTCATTAGCATGACTAAAGTTTAGATCTGTCAGTTTTTCTATTTAATAAATAAGTATATATTCATACATATATCCTTATTTTTATCAGGGTCTACAATTAAGCCCATGAAAATAACTTTAGATAGAAATTTCAGCTGAGATTTTTTCCTCTTTCTTTTATTGTTCTTGAAATTTCATCATTTTGAGCTTACTTTCAGACATTCTGGCCATTTCTATTGTGAATAATATGGTCTTTAAAATTAAATTAAAACTTCCACATTTTCATTCTGTTCAAGTGATTGTGTCATTCCAGAATAGTTTTTTTAAGCTAATTAATAGCAAGTAATTTTTATCAAAAAAGTATTTTCTCATTCTATTAAAAACTTGGTAACAAAAAGTAAATTCACTCCAAACAACCAGCACATTACTTCATTTTGGAAACTTTTGTCATGATTATTAGTGAATCAGATGAATGCTTGTGGGTAACACTGACCTTGACAGAACAGAGATGTCATTACAGGACCATAAAGAATAAAAAAAGTCTCTTATTTGGATAAACTTCCAAAGACACTTAGTGACTATTGCATGAGAAGAAAAAGCCCAAAGAGTGAATCAAAATTTAAAAAAATACCCTGAAGAATAAAACATTATTAAGAGCATGCTTGAAATCATTGTTCACTAGTAGTGTCAGTCATCACTGCCAGTGAATGTACAAATTTTCTCACATGATATCACTGGGCAAAATCATTTGCTGAATTAGAAGTAAATATAATGGATTCTGCAATCCAGAAACGAGATTCCTTCTTAAATTTAAGGTAAAAATAAATCTGATAATAAAAACGTCTTCTTTTTTATTTTTTTTTTTTTTTTTAATTTGGAAGCTGAGAAGCGTCTTGAGAAAATGTTATATTCAGCACTTCTCTGATATATATTATGAAAGGTGACAACCTCAAAAACTGTAGGTGGAATATAATTAGGCTTTATTATCCGAATTTTACAGATGGCAGTCTGAGACATATAGCAATCAAAAGCTACATAATGCAGAGATTGTAACACAGAACCTTTTTTTTTTTTTTTCCTGGCATAAAAGAACTTCCCGTGATTTTATTAAACATTATTTGTATCTCACTGGAGGAAAAAAAAAAAAAGAAAAAAGAAAAAAAACCCCAAAACCAAAAAAACCAACCAAACAAAAAGAACTCTAAATTTTCCCAGTCCTCAGACCTGCACTAAATCCTCCAGCATTTTATGCTGCCTTCAGGTAAGCGGCCTTGTTGCAACCAAACCCATGTTAAAGGCAATTTACAGGGGTTTTATGTGTTACACCATAAATGAGGCGATCAACAGGGGTTCTCTCTGGGGTCTGGGTATCCCACAGAGCTGAATTCCTGAGGAGTGAGTAATTCCAAGCTCTTTTCTGTCTGGAGAATCTAGGTGTGAGAAAAGGCAGCTGAAGTGCTTTGTGATTCAGTCAGTAGGGGCAGATGTGTTCTGCAACCTTAATGAGCCCAATAAGGAGGTCTGAAAAGGACGAGGGGGTATTTCCAGCTGCATTTTTAAGGAAAGAGGGTGCCAGAGAACACATTGAACACGAAGTTGTACTAGACAGCTATACATGGCAGGATTCTGGTTTGAACAGGGTCTACTTGTGTAAAAAGTCCCAACAAATTAAGCACGTTTTAAATTCTGGAGGATGCATCTGTGATTATTTTTATAAATGATCGAATCGAGAGCCAAACTTATAAGAAAATTTAGCAATGATTTATTAAATTGTCAGCGAGACCGAATTTCGATCGGCAAAAACCACCACAGCCAAGGGCAGCGTCGAGCTCGGGATCGGCGCTGGGTGAACACACGGACCTGACCCCGAATGTCAGAGTCTCCCCTGTTCACTAATGCTGCTTTGCCCAGCCAGCTCTTATACAGTTTATTCTGCCTGAGGCAGAGGTGACCGAATATTCCTTTTGTGTCCCTTCACATGCAGAACCGGGGCTATACATGTGCAGGGGTAGACAAAAGTCCAATCCAGGTGTCGAGATGATGTCAGAGAACTTCGGAGGAGAAGTTGGCATTCACACGTAACAGGGTGGCACCGGTGATCACCGTGGTAGACACAATCTCCGAGGTGAAAATCACTCTTGAGTGGTCCTGGCAACCCAGAGCAGCCGGTGATTATCACCCAGGAAGGTTCCATTCCTACGTTAAAGAACCCGATGTCATCTTAATGTCCTCCCGGAACTAGATGAGTAAGAATAAGACACTGCTCCCAGCTGGGGTGGTCCAAAGACATAGTTTGGATCTTACAATATTTTATACATTAATAGCATGAATTGTCTCTATCATATACTACAATTATTAACACCTAAGTCTGGCATTCTGAATGGAGAAGAAAGAATTCTAAAAACATTGAGATTATCTTTCTTAGAATTTCTCTGCTTGAGACTTGTGCGTGTCCACCCATAGTTTTCCTGGTTGTCCAAAATACATAGTTTTTAGGGTCTTTACAAGAAGGAGGAAAAAAAAAAGGACATAGAAATGCTAAATCTGTCATATGGAAATTACCTACTTATGTGAAGCTGCAGAAGACACTAAGTATTGCAGATGCTGCTCATAAGTTTATTTCTCTATTCTTCTGACATTCAATATCTATGTTTTGGATGTTTTTTGGTTTTACAAGGAAATATTTCCCAGTTTATACAATATATTGTGGGCAGACAATTACTCTTCTTTGCTCTGTTTCACTCAGAAATACAAGTTTGTGCCTGAGCTGTCATCAGAAAGTGTTGCACTCATTAAAAACACACTTCAAACTCTGTAGTAAATATATTTTTTCATAGTCCTTTAGAGTTACAGTGCCCATAAATGGTATTTCCGATGTAGATGAAGTGTACAAGATCTCTTCATTCACTGCTGAAAGGCAGCCACACTTAGAAGGGAGATGTGGTTCAGCAGCTCACAGCAGAGCAGTTCCTGCCAGCTGGAATTCAAGGTAGGCTGTGTGTAGTTACTTGCATTGAAATTTGGCAGACACTGCAGACCTCCTGGAGCTTTGTTCTCTAGGACCCACATTATGAAGAGCACCTGATACTAGCTGTAGTATAGTGCTATATATACAGTATAATATACTATATTATAGTACAGCACTATACTATACTATTATGGTACAGTGCTATACTTAATACTAGCAATTCTTTCTTCTTATTGCTGAAAAAACACCAAACAAACAAACAAACAAACAAAACCCCAACAAAACAAAAAAAACCCCAAAGAAATAAACAAAAAAACCCCAACCCAAACCCAAAAGGTACTAAACTTTCTTATTTATAGCATAAATTTCCCAGTGCAAGACAAAGCATACTTCTGGCTGCAGCAGGTCCTCTCTGTTCTGCTGAACTGCCACAGAAATTCTTGTATTAATACTGCTCAGTCATAACACTTATGGGAAGAAACATTTTGTTACCAGTGGATTATTCTTGAGAAAGTTTTGAGAAGATGAGCAGCGTTTGATGGCAGTTACCTAAAAATGTCTTTCTCGTGCAGTCACACTCAAATCAGTCTGGATCAACTAATATTAATTATTAGTAAATTATTAGTGGATAACTAACACTTTAAGGAAGTTTTAAAATCATATCGGAAAGTTTCCTTTCCTTCTAGATTTACTTGAACCTTCACTAGGTATTTAATTTAAATGACATTAATTCAGTCATCTTACAGTTTGACTGGCAAGACCTACATGTCTGAAGAGGATTGTTCAATTCCTAACTCAAAGATTTAGGAGTGCTCCTACATTTTGGGGGTGCTCAGACAGGAGGTCTAATACACTATTCCAAGTGTTTTTCTCTTTTGCTCCCAAAGTTGTTTTCCCCTCTTTTTTCCTAATTCATCTTTATAAATTCCTAGTGCCAAGTTGGCCCTTTTCTAACTCATCCAGCAGAACCTTTGGGGCTGACACGGCCCTTTCAGTTTTCCTTCAGGCTCAACATCCCACTCAATGACGTCAAGCTGAATGTCAAATCTGAACAGGTTTTGGCTATTTTGGGTCCTCCCATGAAAATTTTAGATGATGACAAGTATATGTCCACAGTCATCCACAGTGATTGCCCCTTAAACTGGCATTTGTTGTCTGAAAGACTATTGCTTCGTATGCTGAAGAAAAAAATACTTCTCCCTTTTCCCCTGTCCAACTTATGCCTGCATATACTTTATTCTTCCTTCCCAAAAAAAAAGGAAAAAAACAAGCTTTGCTTATTTCAGTATTTTTCTTGAGTTCTTACAGTCATTTGTATGTACATTATGTAACAAAGTATTAGCTGAAATTAAATTTTAGTATTGCTAGTAAATTCCCACAAAGAAAAATATGTAGATGTACATTTCTTCTTAGGTGTGTTTAAAAATAAAGTTAATTATCCTTTTCTGTGTATGAGCATTATTGTAATGTCATCAATGGCAGCACAACTCAGAACCAGTGCTGCCAAAATCTGGTGCTACCCTGCACAGATGATGAGACTTCTGTAAGAATTAAACATTTTATGGAAAAGATAGGTAAATAAAGAAATTTTAGAGAGAAGCTTCCAGCAGCTTTTGTGATTCATAATGGAAGTTCACATAATTTCAATTCCAATTTTCAATTTCAAAATTTTGCCTTTTTTGAGTTTTTGATTGGTTTGATTTTTTGTTGGTTTTCTTTTATTGCTGTTTTTAATGGATTAGTTTAAAATATATTTCAGTATGTGGATATAGAATTTAATTAAAATTTGGTAAACAGTCATGAACTAATCAACCCAAGGAAAAAAATTACCTCACTTTTCATTGGTTTTAAAAAAATCTCATTTTACTTTCTTTTTTAAATTCAAGTTGGTCATCCTTAAAGTTTGCCTGTTATATTATTGGTCTAACTTTCCAAGTGGAGTAATTGCTCCTATGGTGTCATCTTTTTACATTCATTTTCTACCAATGATAATAAACTGATTTTCATCCCTTATATGTCAGTCCAATTTCTATTTTAAATTTGGTCTTCACAGTTTCCAGCTGGCTTAATTCAGGACCTTAAAAAGATCACAAATTAAACTATGCAACTACAAAAATTACCATTGTTTACTCCATGAATATCTCTGTGACTAATCAAGCACCTGATTAAGCTTGATTCAAAACTAATTGTGTTCTGCAGTCCCTGGAGAAGGAATGCTATGTCTGTCTTGTATGTTGCTTGCTTTCAGAATTGCCTTTTTTTCCATTTGAAACCCTGCTGGTTTTATGTATTTACAGTTCCTGCCACAGTTATTCTTCAAAAACAAAAAAGAAAGAAAATAAGTAATGCTATATTATATATGTAATTAGCATATGTTAATAATAATAATAAATTCTCGTTAACAAATTTTAACAAATGTTGAGCTTCCAATATGGATTGTGGTTACATATATGATTTTGGGAAATAGAACAGATAATATCCCGTTACAAGATTATGTGAATAGTGTCCAGAGGAATCTGTTCTATCCAAACTTCTTTCTTTCATTGGTTTTTCTAGCTCAGTAGAATTAAAAATATTAGTCAATGAAATCCAATAGTTCCTTCAAAGATTTTTTTTTCTGATGCATATATAAACTGAGACTGTCAGGATATATAAATACTGAAATATAAGAAAGGTGCCCAAATATATCAGTCTGATGCTGAAAGAAGGTAGCCTTTTGTATTGGTTTTGACGGGGTCAGAAAGAGCCTTTGGAAGTTTCTTCAAATATTCTTATGACAAGGAATTGATAAATAAAGTCATTGATGAACACTACGATGTCGATGATCATGTCAACAGTTATTTTTGGTGAAGTATATAAGACTATAAATTATGTGTTAGATACTTGAACTGGGGTTAAAGAAAGAGAGAGAAACCTACACAGGATTTTCTCTCCTTTGTAATACATTTTAGATCAAGAACACACAGCTGACTGGCATCAGGTTTTGGAGAGCAGGGTGCTCCTTGAGGAGTGTCTGCAGTATTCATCACAGAGTCCTTGAGACACTCCTCCGAGTATTCTGTTACAATACTTTGCCTTGAACAACTTATCTACTCTTTTTTTGGTGATGCTTCTTCCACATTGAATTCTTTTTTCTCTGGAAGTAATTTATAGCATTCTGTCAATTTACTGTCAGACATGATGAAACTGTATTTATTGAGTGTGAACCAAGCTCTACAGACACTACTCTTCAGCAGTCATGTTCATACTGCTCTCAGGTCTTTGACTGGAAAACAAATTGCAGCTATGAAATCCAAATAGATATGTGTGAAAAAGCATATTACTGCAACACAGATATTTAGATTAATTTTTGTAGCATTTTAAAAATAAAAATTATTTTGCTGATACAATATTGAATAAAGATTTTTTAAACTTCAAGTTAATGGAGAATTATAAATAAAGAGGTGCTTACATTTTGATTTGAGATGAGGCAAAATTTCAAATTACATTATCATATTTCTGATACACATGCAAAATTAATATAAGATAATTGGACACAGAAGTAAACAGATTTAGAGTAAAACTGATGAGTTTGAGAAGTTGTTGTATTGTCTTAATTACCATAGTACTTTTTTCAGATTCAAGAACAATAAATCACAATCCATATATTAAAACAAAGAAACAAAGAGACCAACAATCCAGTTGAAAAGGCAGAATCAAGGTAACAATTCCTTGATTCCTTTATACAGGATCCATAAAAATGAATGGAGCTACATTCTGTGACTTCAGGCATCTTACTTGACTTCTTTGACATTCTTCAGTTTATCTGTAGCCCAGTGTAACAAGACTGCAATGGAAAAAAAGATGCTTTTTCCCATTATCATTCATGGTATAGAAAATTAAAATGTGTGAATGGTAATGATTATGTATTGTTTAAAAATGAAAGAGCTACACTAAATCCTCACTATTGATGTATGTAATGCTTATATAAGCATTAAGGACTATTTACTCAAACTAATGGCAGATAAGCTTTGTGTCATCAAGGACATAAAGGAATTTTTAGCCATTCCAAAATTAAAAGGACCAATCCAAAAAATATTTTCATGAGAGTTCCAGGAATCCTGTGCAAAAATTTCCAAATAATGATTTTTATATTAATAGGAAAATTAATAGTGTGTATTGTGAGAAACTTTGTCCTTTCATTGGAGCAGTTAATTAGACAATTAGAGCTGTTAAAAATTGCATAAGATTAACCTCAGAGGAACAGCATCCCAAATCTCAGGTAGAAAGAATAGAAAACATAAGGTATTCTTAAGAACAATTTTTAGTTACCTCTTTGAATATCAGACTAGGTCTTCTGTCACCATAGTTCCTTCATTAACTGCTACTTAGTGAGCACAATAATAATTGAACCAACTCACTGTTTAAAATTCTGAAATACCTCTTATATATGTTGTCAATATGATTTCATAATATTTATATTTTTCGGATAAATACTTAATTTGCTTATTTTATATTTCCAAAACACAATGAATACATCAATTTTCTCTTGCTTTCTTTTTCATTTTGTTGATTTTTTTGTACTGCAGAGAAATTTTTCTTTACTAGAACTGAATATCTTTATAATCATACCTGAAGTAGAGACTACAGACAAGAATGATGGACAATGTAGTATGTCTTACCCAGTACTTTGCACAGTTTTTGGCTCTGAGACTGGGACTACTGGCTCTGACGTTTAGGATGACATTTAGCACCTCGTCTGGAACTGAAAATTGCTGTTTTTTTAATTCAAGACCAGTTAAACCTCTATTTACCCCATCTCGACCCACGTAGTCTTTTTGTATTGGGACATTTCATTTTCTGGCCAGATGAGCACTATGGGTTTTATTTCAGTGAAATCTTGGTTAAATGCATCATGTCAGGAAGCAGTAGAGGTTGGCTGCCCCACGTGACAAGAGAAGATGGGTGCCAGGCCAGACATCAAGCAGCAGCCTCAGAGGCTCAATCATGAATATGTCATTCACCATGAGGTGAGAGAACAGGTTCATGATGGCAAACTCATGCAAGTTTGAGTCAGAACTTTCAGGCAACTCCAGTATGATGACACCAGGCCAAGGACCATCTGAGAAGTCAGCCTGTGGTCTCGGTCCAATCACACTCTGTTTCAGGTACTGTATTTCCAACCCTGTGTGAGCCATCACAGTTGTTGATTTTCCTTTTGGAAGAGTTCTCCAGAGGCTGTTTACCAGGCAAACCTGAAGGAAAATGTTTACTCAGCAGTGAGTCATGGAAAGAGGATAGATAGACACAGAAATAAATATTTTCTGTAAAAACAGTCACTATGTTGATTTCATGTTTAATTTCTACTCTTCATTATTAGAATTTTTTTGTTTTGTTTTGTTTTCAGGATTTCTTCATCCCATTCCAATTATTTTAGAAACACTAAATGCAAGACTAAATGACATCCTTCTCCCTATGGGTGAAGAGGATGCTCTCAAAGAGGATATTTCTAATGATTGTTGTTCCTACTAGTTTTTAAATAATTGAATTCTGCTGACTCTGACCTGTCAAGGATTCTCAAAGCAGCTGAATAAATGTAATTAACTGCCTTTATTATTATTTTTAAATCAAGTTCATACTTGTGCTAACACCACAAAGCACCCAATCAAATGTGATGTTATAAGATGTCATGTCTAGAGCTACCTATTATATATTCTTATCTATTTTAAGACACATCCACTTTAAAGTAAGCACCAAGTACTCACCTTACACCCACTTAGCAGAAGTGGGTTCTTGCAGTGAGCATACTGTGTACTGTATAAAATTTTAGTGCAAAAAGTCCTAATTTATGTTGTTGTTGTAGAAATTTTCTCAGTGTGAGCATAGTAGATATGTAATGTATGCATCAACTGTATAATGCTAACAAATGAAGCTAATAATCACTTTGAGTAGTCCTTAAAACTGAGTGGAATACTTATTATGTACATTTATTTTTCCTCCTAAATGTAAGCTATTACTGTAAACAGTAATGACCACCTTTTTAGCATTCTGTTATCAATGTAAGCTACTTAATAAGTACAGATCTACTAATCGTGATACACTAACTGAAGCCTGTGACTTCATAGCTTCTAAGAAAACACAAGTAATTCCATTGAAAATCAAGATATACACCTGATTTTTAAACTCCTGGAAATTTGAGGTTTTTAAAAAAATTCCCAGGAAGAACAGCACACAAAAGGCAGTGAAAAGTGTTGGACAGGTGCCACTACACATCCAGGACTACTACACTACCTAATTAAAGAACAAGAGTTTACAACCAGAAGTTTAAACAAGGTCTAGTTTGCATGTGTTTGAGAAGTTGTACCCAGACGCTGCTTGGAGTACAGAGCACACTATTAACAGAGTGTGTTCCAGCTGCAGAACTTAGAAGCCTGTTTATCAGTTTGAAGCAGACACTTTTGTAGAAAAGTGAATGCACAAATGTTTCTGGTACCTTGCTTATTACAATTACAATAAAACTAGTCTGTCAGTATTTAATAAGAAAGTGTTTATTTAAAATTCCTATCTTCAGATGTTACAAGCACAGACCAGTGAATCTTCATGAATCTTATGATACAGCTAGTTAAGCATGACTACTATCTTTTATGCCTCAAGTAATGCTGCTGTTGAAATTCAGTGGCTTGACATGGGCCACCCCAAAAGAATCAGTATTGGAGCAGATGAGATTAAAAATGCTCCCTTGGCTTTGTTCATGCTTCAGAACAATTTTGTGCTTCCCTTGTAATTGTTTTTTAACAATTTTTTACCCATGTCTAGCTGAAAGCATGACTCTCTCTATAGCTGCTGCTTGAGTTGCAGTGTTCTATATCCAAATACCATCCTGGGTAAAGAGAGAATGGCAAAATCTCTGCATGGGAGCACTATCACAGAAACACTATATTTTCCTTTTCTTGTGGTCTAGGACTAAGTTCTGTAAGTATGGCTTTTCTCTCTGTCATGAGAGACTGTAAGGCTCCAACAGACTTTTTATTCTTTAGTGGCTGAGGGGTGCTGCATGTATCATGGCCAAAGGGAAAGAGCTTACACAATCCTTTATTAAACTGGGAATGCCAAATTTTCAAAAGTACACAGAAGCAAAATACAGTTTTCTTGGGTAAATATTTATTTGGTTTGGAAGAGGTATCTTTCAGCATCCAGTAAAGAAGCACGTTCTGGAAAATACAATCCTTTGCTTGTATTGATTTATTTCATGAAGTCTGAGAACAGACTTAAAAATTACTTGATGCTGTTGACTGAAATAAGTAAGTTGCAACTGGTACTACAAATACTGCTGGAACTCAGAAAAATGAAATAACACTGAGGAATCATAAATATGTCATTCAGCCAAGGATGGATATTTCTGGAATTGTGTTGAGTGGGGATTGCTTCATCGTAAAGCAAAATGGTTCCTTTTGGAACACTGCCCAGACTTACCTAACTCTATTAACTCCAAGCAGATATTGCTGCATAAATGTCAAGGCAAAATGAGCAATGGTAGACTAGACAGGCCTCTGAGACAACTGTTTTAAATAAGAAGTGTTTCCACACCACCACCAAACCTGACTTAAGAGAGAAAATTGGATACTAGGATATCACAAGAATAAATTTTCATAAATAGAAGTTTGATCAGAAGCATTGTCTTGTGTGGTTTATTAAAAGGAGCAAGATTACTCTCCCAAAAATGGACATTTCAGTGGGTTTTCCAAGCAACATGCAAACCCAATTTAAAATATTAGAAATGTTTTGGAATTTGAATGTTTTCTTATAAAGTAACCTATGATATATTTTTGAAAGAGAGAAAAAAATACGGTAAATATGATTTTAAATATGATAAATTTGGGATTTTTTTGTGTTAAATTTGATGAAATGTATTATTCAATTGCAAGGTACTGAGGATAGAACTCCCTGGAAAAATCTTTATTCTAACACATACCTTCTAATAATGGAAATCTTTCACACAATTCTTTCCACAAGGTTTTCCTCAGGTGATGTTTAATGTAGTTTTAGTTATCAGAAGAAAAGCAGTTTTCTAGCTAGACTTCATCTCCGTTCCACTCTATATCCAGGACTGATACAAATATACCATGTAAATTACTCTTGCTTCAGATGCTTCCATTGATGCAAAACTACACTTTTTGATTCAGGTACAAGAATACAAATCCATGCTTTTCAACACATTTTGGTTTAATAAGGATTTTTGTTGTGTTGTGTTCAATTGTTCTGTTCTGCTCCCCCTACATTGTATTATGTTGATTTGCTCTGTTCCCCCTATGTTTTAATGGTTCTGCCCTGGTTCTTCTCCCGTCCCTCATGCTGCCCATCATCCCTAGTTGCTTAGTGACCATTGTGTCTCTTTCTAGTTCCCTCCCCAGTTGCCACAGCAACCAATGTATCTTTTCTTTGAACTCCTCCTTGGTGCCCTGCCAGTCACTCTGCGCCCCCACCTCTTTCTCCAGAACCTTCTAGTCAGGGCACAGGGTGATTGGCCTTGGGGCCAGGGCCCCGCCCTTGACTTGTTCCTATAGGTTTGTTTCTTATGTCAGTCTGTATCATCCCACTCCCTGTTGTAACCCCATTCGTCCAAGGACTTGCTCCTCCTCCACACCCCACTCCCCCTTCCCTTTATAAGTTACTGTTGCGGTGCATTGGGGCTCTTCTGTTGCTGGATTCTCTGGGGTCCGTGTTAAGCCCGGACTTACCCCAACTGAAGCGTCCTCTCTTTATTTCCTGCCGGACACTGCTAGAAGCGGCCACGTCCGATCCCAAGGAGGCACAGCTGCTACGGCGCAGAGGGCTCTCCTTAGGCGCTGCCGTGAAGCACGGCTTCAAGGGGTAGTGCCCCCTGATCTGCTGGCAGTGCTGGCCTGCTAGCCTGGGAGTTTGAGGAGGTCAACCCTCCTCCTCTCTAGCCAGGCAGCCACAGATTTTAACATAATTTCTCCTATTTTTCATTTGTTGTCATGGTTTAACCCCATCCAGCCACAAAATATGCAGCCACTTGTTCGTTCTCCCATCAGCAGGATCAAGAAATGAAAGAGTAAAAGCTGGAAAACTTGTGGGTTGAGATAAAGACAGCTCAGTAGGAAAAGAAATAGCTAGACACACAAGCAAAGCAAAACAAGTTCAGTCACAGTTTCCCATGGGCTGACAGTCATTCAGCCATTTCCAGGAAAGCCAGGATCTGACTGTGTAACAGTGACTTGGAAAGACAAAATACCACCCACTCCAAAAGTCCTCCCCTTTCCTCCTTCTTTCCCCCACTTTACACGCTGAGTGTGATGGTCTGGAATATCCCTTTGGTCATTGGGGATCACCTGTCCCAGCTGTGCCTCCTGCCACTTTCCCACCAGTCTGGCAGTAAAAAGAGCAGGAAAGGCCTTGGCTTGGTATAAACCCCTGCTCAGCAGCAGCAAAACTCTCCCAAATTATCAACCCTGTGTATTATGTGTACTATCACAAATCCAAAACACACCCCCATGCCAGACACTGAGAAGAAAATTAAGTCTACCCCAGCCAAAACCAGCACCCTTGTCACATAGAAAAAGCAGTTCCATGAAAAGGCTGAATAGTTGTGGAGAGCTTTGTGGACAGTTGGCTAGCTGAGAAAGGTCATGTCGACATAATACTGTTGGTTAAGTTAGAAGGAGACAAGTCTAGGATTCAGCAGTGTCCAACCACTGACAAGGACATTGTGCCCTTGGTGCAACAACTGGATAGAGGAGAGGGTCTTTTGCCAAAGATATGAGGATAGTTTCAGCAGAATAACCAGAAGAATGTAGAAGTATTAACAAAATAACCATAAGAATATAGAAGTAGGTGTGGTTGACCGATAGGTAATTAACCAATAATGAGCTCAGGTTTACAATAGGTATAAGTTTCATTAACACCAATATAAATACGTGTGAACTATCAATAAAGTTCGAGATTTGCTGATCATGCATATTGTGTGCTGCATTTCTTCCGCCGATTTCCCACAAATAGTAAAAGTAAACAAATAAAAATTTTGTTCAATTCATCTTAGCTATGTTTTGTTTTCACTCTTTTTCTAATTTCAAATGAAGGTTGGAATATACACACAAAAGAAACCCAAACAAACAAAAAAACCAAACCAAATATTCCTATTTCTGTGTGCATGCATACCTAGTTTTTATCTTTTGTGATACATACTCTTTACTGTGAAAGACAGAAACCTCCTTCAACCTTTATAAACTTATGTAAAGTAGCAGATCTATATTTTTATATCACATTCCACACCTATTGCAAATATGGGAAATTAACCACCTAAATTTATTTATTAAATGTAATATTCTGAAGTTTAGAAAGTACTGAGATAGGTATTTTTAGGATTGATTTATTAAATATGTTATCCATTTCCATGATACATAGACTGAATCTTTAGCACTTAATCTAAAATACAAAGGACACATCAAAAGGAGAGAACATACTGTATAACTATTCATGTGTGTGAAGAAAAATTATTTGTGAAAGTATTTCTTTATGAGACAGGAGACTGTTCTAAGAATAGAAGAAAAAGGTTTATCAGAGCAGAAGCAAAGGTCTGAATGTGAAAGTTGAAAACTACCATAAAACTTCTGAGAATTAGAAAAAGTAAAAGATGTGGGAAAACATTGCATGCAAGGAAAATAAATGCAAAAAGAATGAAAGGACAGTTTGATTTATGTCCCTGATGATCAAAAACCTTCCAAGGCAAGAAACCAGTTTAATGAATGATGTAGGACTGACAAAGAGAAAATTCTCACATAACAGTAACTAATGATAAAACGCTTCTGAAAGAGGAAAAGTTGGCATTCAAGGGGAAACTGAAGGCAATGTTGTTTTCTTTTCAATTGAATCTTAAACTGAAGACATTTTCTAGCAGCAATCCCTAACTTATCCTTCAGCTTAGCTATAAAGGCCAATTTGTTTGGTAATCAATAAGTACAAACCACAAATAAGTAAATCCACTGAACTGCCAGACATTGTTGGTACTAACCACTGCTTGCACACTGTGTTTTGCCATATACCCGCAGGTCATTGACTCAAATAGGAGCTTTCATCAAAACTTGGGTGTTCCAGTCATGTTGCAGAATTTCCAGGTATTTTACCATTGCTGAAACATTTCCCAAAACCCCACTTGTCTAAAACTACTTATAGCTCATTCTCCAAAATATAGAAAGGAGTTTTGTTGATCTCTGGGAATAGAACTCTTCTGCAAGCATGGAAAACAAGGTTTTTTTTCCTGACTAGTAGCTCTGTCTGGTTTCACCAAGAGCTTTACATGACTAATGGTCTCAGCACCAGTCACACCAGTAGCCAAGAGCACAAATCAATGAAAGGAACTCTGTCTTATTATTTTCTCTGTCAAACAGTGCAGGCCAGGGTACAATAGTAAGATACAGTGAGAAGTTACGCTACCCAGATAACAACTAAATCATATCTCTGCAACTTAGGAAAATAAAATAAAATAAAATAAAATAAAATAAAATAAAATAAAATAAAATAAAATAAAATAAAATAAAATAAAATAAAATAAAATAAAATAAAATAAAGAAACAAAAATAAGTGGTTTGTAACTACAGAATAGGTCTACTGACCTCAAAGCTGAGGAGGAGCCAGATGTGGATTCCAGTGAGACATCTGGCTCAAGTGACCCTAACCCATGGTACTCCACCAGCAGTAAAAGGTGAGGGATAATAGTGGGTGATTCCCTGCTGCAAGTCACAGAGGAACCTGTCTGCCAGCCTGACCTGTTGTCTAAAGAAGTTTGCTGCTTATGGGTGCCTGGATCCAAGATGTTGCAGAGGGACTGCTGAAGTGTGTCCATCACTCTGAATATTATCCCCAGAAGTTCTCTCTTGTGGGCAACAATGGAAAAATCTGGAGAGCATCCATAGTGACTGCAGAGCTCTAGGGGCCTAGGTGGTGTTGTCAATCCTGCGGCTAAAGGGGCAAAGCTGATACTGAATGCCAAAAAATGTTTGCAGAGCTGATGCCAGAAGCAGGGTTTAATTTTTATGACACCAGAAATTATTTAAGAATTAGCCTCTGCTCAGGATAAAAATCATTCTGTGGCACGTGAAGCACAAGAAGGTCATCAGGAGTAGTCGTCTTAGCCTGACTGGGGGAAGTCATGACTGACCAACCAGAGAAACTTCAACAATGAAATGCCTTGGTGAATATCAGGAGAGAGCAGTGGATTTATTTATGTTGAGTTCAGTAAGAAATTTGGCACTGTCTCCAAGAAGATCCTCACAGACAGCCTGTTGAAGTATGGACTGGCCAAAAAGACAGTGAGGTGGATTGGAAATTAATGCTAAGGCCTAGAGGGTGATGTTCAGTGGCACTAAATCCAGTCAGAGGCCATAAATTAGCAATATAGACCATAGTTCAATCTGGTTCAACATCTTCCTAAATGATCTGGGTGAGGGCCAGAGTGCACCTGCAGTGTGTTAGCTGCAGACCTTAACTGGGAGGAGTAGATGATATGTCAGAGGGTTGTGCTGCCATCCAGAGGGACCTTGACAGACTGGAGAAATGAGCTGGGCTCTTGGGAACCTCATGTCATTCAACATGGGGAAGTGCAGAGTCCCAAACCTGGGAAGAAAAGAACCCATACACCAGTACCTGCTGGAGGCCAGCCAGCTCAAAAGCAATTTTGCACTCTTTCTAACTCTCCTGACTGTTAGTTTCTGTATCTCAGAAAAAGAGTATCTAGTAAATTTTAGAAATGCCAAATCCATACACATATTGAGTTCTAAATATCATGTGTGTGGGTCTCTTAATGGCAGTTATAGTGTCACAGTAGATCTGTGATTATTTGTAATGCAAAATATTTTTATTGTTCAGTATTTGAGAAACAAGCTTGTAGGCTTGAGAAGTGACTTGCAGAATTTCTACAGAACTATACACACTTTCTTTGTGCTGTCAGCGCTCAGTTGTCATGGTTGGATAACCCAAATCTAAATGGGAAGCTCCTTCAATGATCTTGAAAGTGCGACCTGCCAGGCTCTCTTCTGCCTGTTCTATCTCTGTCAGTAACAGAGGAGCATGAGGACAATGCACAGAGAGGAAACATTACTGTACCTCTGTTTCTCTGAGTAAGTAAATCTTTATCACTGTGAGCTGTGTCTTCAGTACAGCACTTGCAAATGTAGTATCTGATTGCTGAATTTCTCTACAGAAATCTCATTCAGATCCTCCTTTATGATTCATTTCTGCATACTCACAGTTATAGAATTGCTGTAATTATTCGGGGTGGGCTCTAGGATTTCTGGGGACAGGTGTCACCGTTCAGCTACCCTCATCCACTCTAGTGGTTACATTGTGAAGAACCGTGGGAAAATGTGCCAGCTATTGCAGACCCACAGACAAATCTGCACTGAAATGCTCTCACTGCCTCTGTGTGCAACCTCCCCCAAGTTTCCAGTTTTCAAAAGCCGAGTTTTTGATAACTGCTACTTCCAAGAAATTTTATCACAATCTTCCTCTTCAGTTAAGCTTTGCACTTAACAACTTTCATGTAACTGCAATCTGAATATTGTAACACATCTACTCTAATTCAGTTTATGAATGTTTCTCAATGCTTGGCATAACTTATGTCTTCCTAGAGGCAGCAATCTTCTTTTTTCTTCTTTTTTTTTTTTAATCAAAACTAGGATTTTTACCCTAGAACTAAGACATTTTACTGTAAGAGAGAAAGAGCACTGTCTTTTTTTCCCCCTTTCCCCTCAGTCTAGCTATGGTGTCACTTGTGTCTGCCTAGAGTGACAACAAATTCACTTCATTCACAGTAAGGGTAGCTGCCTTTCTCTATGTTGTGCTATCAGTTTCTGTTAGACACTTGGAACTAGATTCAGTTTTCTAACTAAAAGCACCTGGTGTCATTTTAGGTGTCCTATGACCTTCATTTACTGGTCTAGAAATACTATACTATCTAGAAAATAGTATTTTGTGGGTGTTCTGTGTCACAAACAGCAGCTACATGCACATGTCCCAGGCATTTTGTAGCTTTCAAAATATCAATTGATATGTGTGTTTAGGGAACAAGATACTGCCCAATGAGTCATACTCATGACCTCACTCATGGAATTTCCCTTTATGAGACCCCTTGAAATTCCCAATTTCTTTTCAAGTACAGTTACACACTACATCTTCAGTAAGACACAATTTAAAATTACTGGCCTTGCTTTGCTGGTATTAGTGTGCAATTCTGAGAAATGTATACCTAACTCCATTGAGTTGTTTTGTTTTCTTTTTTAAATATTTTTCATACTGTTTCCTCCCAACTAATTGAATTGAATATGACAGTGACAAGTTGGTACATTTCTTAATCAGTGCTTGTTTGCAAAATGCTTGAAATTAAAATTCTAAAGTTTTCCTTTCTTTGCTTCGGTATAACACTTCTAGGAAAAAAACCCACCCACAAACAAGCAATAATAGACAATAATAGAAAACCTCAAATAAACACACAATCTCCCCTCTTTTGTATGTACAGTATTATGTTTAGTTCTGATATCCTTCAGAAAAGAGCTTTTTGGAAAGTGAAAATGAAGTTGGGAAGTAGGCATGTTGCAGTTAATAAAAACAAAGCCACCCTATTCTGCTAAAGGCTGACATCTCTGACTTGTTGCTCATTGATTGCATGTGTACAATCTCATTTCAGTACCACTCAAAATATCTCTACTGTTCACTTACCCTTTTAATTGCTAAAATGACCTTCATTTTGCTGGTTTTGTATACATTATCCACTACAGCTGGTCTCCTAATTTGAGTTGGTTTTGAGGGTAGGGAGCATGTTCTCTCTCTCTCACATCTGGCACTCTCAATGCTTAAGCAGGAGAAGTTTATTCTTGAAAATAGTATAAATATACACAATTTTTAAAAGATTTTTCTTCACTGCATATTTTTTCGCTGTTCTGTGAGGTTGTTCAAAGTCACTCTGTCTCCCCCTAAATTTTTGTGACATTTGTCAGAAACAAATTTCTTGATATTCAGTAGATTAATGAAGTCTAGTTTTCTATTGACTTCTCTTTGATTCTCTGCCTGTTCTCTTTCTATGCACAGCCACAACACAGCACAAGACATGAGCCAAGGCTAATCCAGGCTGCAAGTCTGTGACTGACAAACATTGAAAATAAACTGATCTTGCTGGTTCTCATCTTGTCTCATGGCTGGAGAGTTTTGCACTAATTCTTACCCACAGATGCCTGTCAGTCTAAAATATATATTAGCATATTTTTAATCAGATTAACAGAAATTCTAGGCTGAGAAAGACCTTCATTAGTCATATCTTTCACTTTCAAATCTTCCTTTGAGGGCTAAGAAATACCAATAATGTCAGCTTTCTCCAAACACCAGCAGATATTGATGCAAAGACATTCACAGAGTTTCTGAACCACCTCCTCCAGCTTCATGCCATCTAAATATTGCAAGGTTCTTTTGTGACATAGGTGGTAAAAAAAGTCAATTCCCTTATTTCCATGATAAATCACAGTTATTTAAGCAACAATTACATCTTGCTTTAAAGACTGCAAAAGTTAGCTTTTGGCCTTTTTAAACAAGAGCTGTTTTGGCATTTTTAAACAATCAGAACTGGCTTAGGTGAGTACTCTTCCACATAAAACAAATCTATAGATAATAATAATAAAAAGAAAGAATTAGTAATAATTTTATAAATAAGCCAGCTGTTTAAATCTTTCCTGAATATCAGTCTTTCAACCATAATTATTCTTATCAGAGCTATCTGTCTATCTGCTATAAGTGTCTAGTGTCTCATGAACCAAGCTTCCATACTCCTTCCTTGATGTGGGAGCTCTCCCACAACTATCACCAGAGGGCAATATCCACCAAAGCTCTCACATACAGGCTGAATGAGGGGCCTTCTGTATGTTTCCCATGATGTCTGAGTCCATCAGCATGTCTGTACATAAATATATATCTGTTCTTCCTTCCCTGTATGGACCAGGATGTTGAAGCCCCACTGTGTCCTGTAAACTTACAGGAGGTAATTTCCAGACTGTCTCAATGGGAGTTGGGTCAAGAGCTGGAAGTTCTGACTGAAAGGGGTGACAAACAATGTCTGAAAACCTTCATACTTGAATTGAACAAATGCAAATAACAGTGGATCAGGAAAGAGCACTCACTGGTTTTGGAGCTCCATAGGACACCTGAGGGCAATGCATGTGGGGTTTTTTACCCCCCCACTGCAGAATTACCTTACATCTTTTCTATACTCACCCATGGAGGATGACAGTGGTGAAATCACATCACTGAGATGCTGGCCTGGAGCCAGTGAGGGTTATAACTAAAATCCAGGAAATAATAGGAGCAGGAAGTACAAAAGGGAAATGTTTTGTAGCATATAAGAACCAGATAATAATTTTATTCTCAGTTGAGCACTAGGCTTATCTCTCCCAGTTCTTACCTCGGCCAAAAACTGAACCTGCAGTATGTGGAAGAGGAATAGGCACTTTGTTTGAGTATAAAGATGATTGGAGAAATTTGCAGATCTTTTTCTATAAAGATCTCTGTGAAGAGCTCTACCCAAGATACAAGGAAATTTTTATCAGAACTGAATGTCCCAGACACCATGGTGGGGTGTTTTCCATGAATATGATGGAGAGAAACCCCTCTATCTGCAAGAAGGCAGTGGGACATGAAGAAATGTGTTTTGAAAGGGAAAGGGGCCTTGTGTGCGGAGGCTCATGGAGAGCTGTGCCATGGAATGAATTGAAGACAAAAGTGTGAAAAAACCAAGTGGGATGGACTTCACAGAGTGTATGTGGATGGTGTCAGATAGAGCTGTCACTTCATAGAAGTCACAGTAACATTCCCAGCAACTTTATTTTGGGAGTGTTCAGGGGTCCTTTCTCACACAGCTTCATGCAGTGATTCTGCTCATTATGTACATTTATGTTGATAAGAAAACTGGTACCCAGGTGTTAGGTTATGTGATAAAAGTCTGATCTCTGAACACACCAGAGCGTAAAGGGCACCCCCAGTCACATGTGGGATTATGGATCCTCAGCAACTTCACCTCACTAAGCTACCAGATCTAACACTGAGAATCTGCAGCTGACTCTTAAATGTCCAATGATTAATTTAATTTCAGCAACTGCTGATGTGTGAGATCTACTTTTTGGAATAGCAAGGACCATAGGATAAAGCATTATCACCAATACTGCAAGTAATTAGACACCTCCTAATCTCAGATTTTGATAAAATTTTGTAGAATATTGACCTCAAACATTGACACTGTATCTTTGAAACCACTCTCAATCCAAAAGACATTTTAGCCAGCCCTGGAAAGAACAAATGGACACTACTGACTGACAAAATACTGAAGCCCAGTAGAGTGCAGCCTATAAAGCCGTTTAAAATAAAAAAAATTGCTGGCCTGCTCCTGTATATAATGTATTGATGGTTTTAAAGTGGATTTACTGAGTCGAAACCATTGTCTCACAAACCTGTAAATGTCTAATGAATCTGGCTTTCAGAAGGCACCAATTGCTCTTTCCAAGGCTACAATAAGGTAACAGAAAGAAGTGTACTGCCCTACTTGAGCCAGTTCTACATCTGACACCTGACTTCATCTGTCCTTCTACACCCTGAAATTGGTTGTAGGCTGTGGCTAATCTCACCTTGGTCAAAAACAAGTACAAGCTGTGATGCATGACCTGAGCTGTGAAGGCTTGTCAGTCTAAGCTGAGCGTCAGCAGCATCCCACAACTTGGCAAAGAACCTACTAAAACATTGAAGAATAGAGAAGTCCTGCTTTTTATTGTGGCAATACTAATTGCAATTGGTAGAAGTAGAGCATGATGAGCAAGGCAAAAAAATAATTAGAAGGTGCTATTTGCCATATTTACTTTCTTCTCCAGAGTTCCTTTGTTCCATCTTCCTATTTTCTCAACCTTGTGAGGTTTTTCAAGGACACTGACATATGGGGCCCATTTTGAAGGACTGTGTGTCAAAGCTAAAAGCATAAATGAAATAAGAATTCTGTCAAGTAAATCTTCCAGCTCAGCTAAGGCAGTGGGAAAGCCTCTTGTGGACATTTTTGAATGCTCCAGCATGAGGAAGCAGTTTTATGGAGCACACAGATAAGATCATGAGATTTCTAAATCTATAGTCTGCGATATTAGGCAATTAAATTTGCTAAAAGCTGACAGTTTCACAAGCTGTGAATAAGAAATTCCACTTGCCCACACTGCCACAATATCTGAACAGCCTGTTCTATATATTTCTTGAGTCCTTTGTACTACCAGATGCCATACATATATTATTTTTTTTTTAAAAATGCATTCTTTTTATAGAGGTGTTTCCCATATTTTGAGTTAATTGCAACACAGCATTCATCATTTATTTAGAACTTGTTTTAACGTGTTTCCATGCTTTTTATGTATATTGGTTGCTGATTTTTTTAAGGTGTGATAAAGTCTGGGAATATTTTCTTTCTTCATCATGTTAGCTTTAGTACTTTTATTTCTGTATGTATGCAATTAACATGAGATTTAACATATTTTCTTATACGATGGTTATAACAGACAATGCATGTATCAGCAGAACTAAAATAAGTTTCTATGAAAAGATGTCATAAAATAATAGCATGATATGGTAAAAAATATTCAAAGATATTGGAAATAGGATGTACTTACCAACCTTTTATTTAATGCTCCACAAAGGAGGATCCTGTAGCTTAAGAGATGATATATTTTTTAATATCTTCCCTTGACTCATTTAACCAGATTTTTTGCTCTTATACAAAGGTTTAATTTTATTCTTCCTGTGTTGACGTAGATATGCATTTTCCACCATGCTGCCTAAATTGAGTCAATAGAAATTTTATTAATCTGTTTTAAGTATAACATTTTTGCCTTTCAACAGCTTTTCCTAAAAAAGTATTTATTTTCCCATATAGCACAATTTCATAATTTGATATATGTTAATTGTAGCTTCTCCAATTAATTTCTTGGCAGGAATGCGATTTAAGCTAGCAGCATCCATTTTCACTTTATGTCTGTGCTATTAGTATAGAATTAATTCAAGAAAAAGCTGTAGACAATGCACAAGTATTTGTATAAAAACAGTTACAATTTTCTAACATTCACACTCATAGAGCTATTTCAATGTACTTTTCCTAGAATACTAAAACCAATATTAATAAATTAAATAGCATAATAAATGTCAAGTTTTATAAGGATGGAAGTTTAATATAAAATATTAGTATACTATTTAGTATACTATTTATTAATTTGCAGTTAATGATTTGATAAATCATGGAAAAGGAGACTTTTTTTCTTATTTACGTGATTGTATATTTTTACATTTAAGAAACTAAAATGATAGCATTAAAACAATACTGTAACTTATTTTTACAGTTAAGGCCTTGAAGGCTTTTAATTTGACTCCATTTAATGTCTTTTGCTTATTTTTTCCCATGACCTTGACATGCAGTCGGAATTCCTAATAAGGCAATATTATCCAACCAGTAGAACAGAAATACTAAATACAAATAATACTGAGATCTGGTGACTGAACCAACCACTATTTTTGGAGAATGGAGCCCAGTCCAGTGTTGCCCAGTGACAGAATGAGAGGAAATAGACTGAAACAAAACAAAAAAAAAAACCCAAAAACCTGAATATAAGCAAAATAAATAAACTGAAATAAACACAGGAGGCTCCACCTGAACATCAGGAAACTCTTTTTGACTGTGAGGGTGATGGAGCCATGGCACAGATTGCCCAAGAAGACTGTGAAAGTTGTAGATACTCAAAGATTTTGGGGTATCAAAATGTATCTGGACATGGCTGTGCCCTGCTGTTAGGTAGCCTTGCTTGGTCTGGGTGGTTGCACACCACGACCTCCAGAGATGCCTTTCAAACTCAGCTGTTCTGTGAATCTGTATGTTCACAGGACATTTTCTTCAAGTGAGATGCAACATTAGCTTGAATTTGGAGATCAGTGCCCTCAGACCGTAGCTTTCTTTCTCTAAAACTGCCTCAAATGTTTTTGTAAAGAAGACAAACTGAATAGAAGGAATTTGCAATGTACAAGTCTAATTTAAGAAGTCATTGTGTCCGTCATCAGTTTTGAGGACAGAAAAGGATAATGTAAAAGCCAGGTGGCTTCTTCTACCTGCAGAGTGCTACATCTCTGTTAAAACCTGCATTTCAAAAAGACTAAACTAGTACTGACAAAAAAAAACCCCACTTAATACCAATATTAAGGCAAAAAATTTTGAGTGTCTAGCTTTATTGTCTTTTCTGTCCCTTCTTTTTTCTCCTGTGGTAAAGATCAAGGTTTCAATATTTTTTTACATAGCCAAGGGAGTTGAAGGTTTTTTGAAGGTATAGGATGCTTCACAAATTCTTAGCCTAAAAATCTGTTCCATGTTTCTGTGAGCAACTCAGTAAGGAGGGGGCTAGGATGAATTAGTCACAGCCACTTATGTGACTGTCTGTCCTTCAGCACTTTGCAAACTGAGGTAGGTCTTAAAACCATCCATCACCTGACATATCCCAAAGTCTCAGTGCTTCCAGGTACTTACCCACTCGCCTTTGCTTTATTATTCATCATCCTAGCTTTACTGCTTCCTCTTGCTCTCTTTCCTTGTCTGAAATTTCCTGCTAACAATGCAAACATACTGCTGTAGTTTCTTGCCTTTCTCCAAAACATTTAATGGTTATTTCTAGATTTGAAAGTTTTAAAGAATCATTTATAAAACCTTCTGTTTAGCTGAAATCAATTTCATTTGATCTACTTTGTTTATGTCAAGCTCATAGCATTGACATTTTCCAGGCAAAAGTCATACTTTGGCTTTTTTTTTTTTACATATTCAAAAACATTTGAAAGGAATGAAGTTTTCCTCAATCAAAAGTTTTCAGGAAAAAAGAGTTTGATATAGGGTACACCATGCCTACCAGACAATGGATCTGGAGTCAATCTGTAGAAGTTCAATTCTACACATTTGTGCACATCTTTTATTCAGCTTTTTGTTATACTAAGGACTGGGTGACACAGTAAGCTGTTAACTTGGCCTTTTCATGCTGATATGAGATATGAACAAAATTCTCTCTAAATAACTGCAAGAAATGTTGAGAAACTAAATAGAAGTTCCAGAGCATGACAGAGGACAGCAAGCTTTTTTGAAGCAATGGGGGAAGACAATATTATTGTCTTTATTATTTAAATTTATTGTCTTTATTATTTAAACAGAAATCTGTTTAAATAAAAGGCATTGACAAAGATTGAGTCTCCATCAGTGGGAACAATGGGAAATCTCCTCAAGGGGGGAAACTAATCAGAATTCCCTGCTAATCACAGACTCCTTGAAAAAAAATGAAGCACAACTATTTCAGATGATGTGCTAAGATGAAATAATATTAAACCCATAGGTTTAAGGGAAAAAAGAGGTGTTGACTTAGCACATAGTGGTCCTCTAGAGCTGAGTGAAGTGACAGTGAGTGAAACCTCTGAATTCAGTTTTATCCAACTTGAAACTTAGACTACTCATACAACATTCGTTTACTCCCTTGGAGCCTCTATACCTTATTAGTCAGGCACACCATTTGACATAAGAGCTATAGCAGTATTAGCTCCCTTTTTCCCTGATTATAATGAGTAGAATATCTGTTAATTGGTGTTAGAGTTTTATTTAAGCTTCACGTATTTTAAGATGTCAGTAGAGCCAGTAGTGTTCAAACAAACCCATTATTTTAGAATAATTACCTTCTGTGGTCTCCTATTTGAGATAAAACAGAAGAGAGCACAGCAGGTTATTTTGGGTTTGCAGTGCTTATGTTAAACAATTAGCTGTTATTGTTGATTGTCCCCTTAGAAATAGTCAGGTGTACTGTTATCTTATGACACATTTCTACAGTTGTTTTCATGTAGAATGTACCCCCATGGCGTTACACCTTGGATGGAGAAAACCTGTTTTTCTGCCTGCTCCAATAGCATTCCTATTTCAGACTGCAATAGAGCTGCAACATGTGCCAGTTCTTGATGTTGTGATGAGCTTTGGAGCACAGTTTGTGCATGCCTTCAGGACCTGGAAGATGTAGACATGTAGAGTCAAGAGACAAAAAGTCTCTCCTGAAAGCTCTTGTATGGCTGAGGCTTCTGCTGCCATAAGGTACCATGTACATGGAATTGTGGAAATGTTTTCCAAACCTCTCTTTTGTTACCTCTGAAGAGCAGTAAATCTTCACTAAATCATCACAAAATCTTAGGGGTCTGTCTAGAAGCTCTTAAATGGAAAAAAAAGGAAAAGCTATATATTCACTGAAATTGTGGTTGTATATTCAAATAACAAGACAGATCAGAATGCCTTGCACATAAAATCAAGTAATTATGTTTATTTGAGGTAGAAAAGGGAAATCTGAAGATTCCTTTGAAAATTTCTGTACACTAAAGATTTTCCATCATTCTGTGATAAGCTTGGGCCTCCAGTGAGGACACCTGTCCCCCACAAAATAACAGAATATATTGTCCTTAGATATATGGAAACACTAAGAGAGTTATAGTTACAGAATTACCAAAAAATGAAATAACAGACTTTTACTTACATCAGTTCCTCTGAAATGGTCACTGTTATTGTTTTTACTGAAGAAAGCTTTATGCTCATATATATAAATATGTAAATATTTTTTTTATTGTTTCATATCTCTACTGGAATCTCTGTGGTAGTAACTACCATGGTATCTGACTCTATCACATTTAATAACAGATATATCAATTACTACTTTCAATGAAAATCCTGAAAATCAAGAAAATTTCCCATTAAAAAAAAATATTTTTGTAAAATGTTTTTTGAACAAAATAATTGTTTATTAAAAACAATTGGTAACTACATTTTTCCTGAAAAATAATGCTGAGAAAGAAAGCACTTTCAGACTTCAGATTCTCGACACATAATCTAAAAAAAAAAAAAAATCTATATATGAAAAATTAAAAGGGTTAAAAAAATGAAATTTTAAAAAATCCCAACTGGGTCTAGGGTGGTTCTCCTTTCACTTTCACTCAGAATCACAGAAGAAGTTCTGGTAACAGCAAAATTGATTTCCAGGTAAATCTGAATGGAGACTTTATTTTGCTACTGTTTTTAATTCTGAATGCTGACCTCAGTAAGAATAACAGTTACTCCTAGCAGCAGTTTCAAGTGGTGCTTTTCCAGGAGTGAAAGCCTTACACTCTTAACCAATGACACATGACACACCTTATTGAAAGACATTTCTTTTTTGTTTGCTTGCTTTCAGCATTTTAACACTCCACATCTCTGACGTTTATGTTGACTTTAGTTCTGCCATGTATTGTCAGAGGAAGACAAACTGTTGAAGTAGAAGATAGATTTCTTCCTCAGATAAGGAGAAAAAAGAGAAAGTAAGAGCAGAAAGATGAAATGCAGAATTTGCATTTGAATGTTTAATATTTGACAAATCAAAATCACCTTTTTCTTGACTTCTGCCATTTACCTTCATTTTCTTTGAAATGATTGGTAGAATCATTTAATACAACTTAATTTATTTGCTTTGGAAAAAAGGACAAACAACAACAAAAAAAAAAGGAATAAACCACATTCTTTTACTAAAAAAAAAAAGAAAAGCCATTCCAATTTATGCCAATTTATTATGCTTTAATACTTTCCCAGCATTTTAATCTCTGTTATACTTTATGGAAACTAGCACATCTCTACATTTCCTTCTGAGTGACTGAGTCAATTACAATTTCTCTGCTGACCTCACTTGTGAAAGCTGTAACATTCTTTCCTAGTGATCACTCTTGTGGGATAAAGAACTTCAATTAAAAATCAAGAGCAGAGGGACAAAATAGCAAACACAAACTTTGATGACTAAAGAATTCAAGCTGAAAGGTTTAGAATTTCACAGTCATTTAGAACAGTTTTGGTTCTGTCATAAAACAATTGCTCAGTAAATTTGAAACTATTTTTCTCTTAATATGGATCACATAATAGGTTAGTTGTGGTTTATTTCCTCTTTCTATTTCAAAATGACATTTTTAAAAACATTTGCATATTTTGAAAACAAATGTCATGCTCCCTCTCTGTCACTTTCTCTCTTTTTCTGTCACAATAAATATTTTATAATCACACAAGATATTATTGTATTTCCTGGTGTGTTACTGTCACTGCTGGAGTTATTTTCATTTGTCCTTATAAACTCTGCTTGCAAAGTCAAAACAACTGAGAAAAACACTTATTAATACTGCATCATCTTTACCATTTTTAGTATGAAACTAATTTAGTATGAAACATATTTTTAAAGTTTGATTAAGAATCAATCTAATTACTCATGGT
Organism: Agelaius phoeniceus; assembly: GCF_051311805.1. NCBI lineage: Eukaryota > Metazoa > Chordata > Aves > Passeriformes > Icteridae > Agelaius > Agelaius phoeniceus. The sequence continues at coordinate 12,703,657 of NC_135266.1, read as the reverse complement.
AGGATTGTTCACTTAAAGTGGTTATTTTTGAGCCAATGTGTGAAAGTTCCATTTTCTAGCCTAGGGCTGCCACACATATCTGCCTGAAGCCAGAAAGCAGGACACTTACTTATGCCTTAGTTATTTCAAGATTGATAGTTCATCCATTTATGTAAAAAAACTGGAAAGAAGAAAATTCTGTTTTCATTTTGGGTTGGTCCTACCAAGAAGTGGCTTCTGAGAAATCAAAATGCCACCAAGTAACACCAATATAATGGTGTTACAGCTGACTGGTATGAATAATAGCATTTTTAAAATGTTATTTCCAGAAGGCTAATATTTCACAACTAATTTACCCAGGAGTTCATGTTGTAACAAAGTGAACTCTAAAATCCATTCTACAAGTGGAAACACACCAGTGATTTCCAGGAGTGGTAGGTCAGCCACCACCCTTCATGGTAATTCCTTGACCAAGTAATGACTTTTGTACGCATTCTTCTTGCACATAAAAAATAACAGTTTAGATTTCTAAACAACAGCAGGACTTTTTTCTACCTGTGTTCCATGTCTCCATGTCAAGGAAATGTCTCCTTTGTTCCATATTCAAATTTAATTTGGGATACTATGGAGCATTACAATCCTCTCTGTACTGTGAAAACATTATACTTCTCTCTCTTTAACAGGCATAAAAAGAAAATAAAATGCTAGCATTATTGTTACTGTAGCCAACGTGCACCTCACCTGTTTCCCTAAAATTTCTCTAGTTTATTGAGTAGTTCAAAGACTTTCAATTCAGTTTAATTATTGCCTTGGAATGGCTACCTAGAGCAGAGGCTAGACAGAGTTAAAGTAGATATTTATTAAAGGCCTTCAATAGATTCACCTGGGCAGTGCAAAAGCCTCACAAGGGCTACCCCCAAGATGGGCAATGGTCATGAGTTTTTCAGACAGATAAGAGTTTGGTCTATTTTCATATCAGGGGTTAATTGTCCAATTACAGCTTCAGGTAATGAAGTCATATTCCCACAGTTTGCTTTTCCCCCCATTCACTTTTGTTTGTACTTTTCAGGGCCTGAGGCTGAGGATGTCCTTGGTTCTCAGGCTTAGAAGGGTTGTTTAGTCTGACCAAACTGTGAAGAGAGTTTACTAACACTCTCTGTGGGGTTCAGAGTTATACACTAATGCAGTACAGGATCTGAAAAATATCTAAGCTAAAAACTTAAGGCATCATTATCAAATTTTAGGTTTGTAGTAAAACATCATAACCCCTGTATTACATGTTTGTGATCTCTTGTCCCTCCAATTCTTTTAATACCAACCACAGGAAAATAAATTATAAAATAGCATATATGTGTCTGCCCTGCACTTTAGCAAGTAGGCTACCACAAAACCACCACTAACAAGTACTTTTGTGATTATATTGATCTATATCAAGCTATTACAAATTAATATGGCAATTATATAGTCTCAATCAATATTATCCAGTAATGAACAACAGCAAAACCAAGGAGATGTAGACATTTCTACAACAGCAAAACCCAGAAGGTAGACCACAGGTTACTACAAACTTATAATTTGTGAATCCACCTTATTACCAATATGACAGCACACATCCTCATGTGTGTGCAGCATGGGAAGTTCCCAGAGACAAAGGCTCAAATTTGGAGAAAAAAATTTAATCCGCGTTCAAATCATTGATATCAACATGAAATTGAACATCACCACTTTTGACAGTCAATATATGCTGTTAATTTTTATTTTACGCTTGTCATGATGTTTTTTATTCTTTAGGCCCATTTTATATTCCCAGATTATTTCCATCTTTTCAGAGTACAAGTTGTCATTACAATTCCTTGATTTTGCACTTTTAGTGGTATCTGAGGGAATCTCTGGTTTCTAGGTTACCCAGCTGTGCTTCAGAGAGGCCAGCTGTACTTTTCAAGTTTCCAGCTCTCAGGCCTAGTCCTGGGCTCACAGCTTCCAGGTTGGGAGACAACTTCTCTGTCACTGTTTTTCAGTTTACAGTTCCTTCTGTCCAGTACATTTGTCCTTCCAACAGGCCAAATTTAAGGCTGTTTACATCCATTTACTTTACATATTTAGTGACACCTTCCTATAAGTACATAATTGACCTTCAGTTCAACATTTTAATTAGCATTTTTCACTTCGATGACCTAACAAGCAACCTTAGAAAGTCTTGGCAAATAGTGTAAAAACCTATTATTTGAAAATGTAGACCCAAATTTGGTTTCTAAGCATTATAGATTATGGTTTTTTTCATACTGAAATCTAATTTTTAAAATAAAGCATTTTAAAACATATTCTAAGAGTTTTTTATACCTTGTTGTGCAAAAGAGTAATGTGATTCATTCAGTGTATTTCTTCCTTGTATTTGAAGGGTAGGAGGTTGATTACTTGTTTAATGGATCTTCAATCATTCTGCATAGAAAACTTGAAGACATGTTCAGTTTGTTGCTATATTAATGTCTTTCAAGTGCATCTACTGCTTGTTCTGCATACACCTCCTCCCCATTCCTTTCAACAAAATTCTGGGTAAACAGGAATTGTTGAGTATATAAAGCTTGTAGCATATTAAAAGTAAAACGTCTTTCACTGGATGTGAGTGAAAAGGTTCCTCAGAATACCTGAATAATAAATTTTCTATATCCTATATTCTCTTATATGTGCATGACAGCTTTTAACTTCAAGTTTTGGTGGAACAATGACTCATGCCAATGATTGATCTATATTCTCCTTTAACATGTGTTAATGATAAGAAATGTGGTAAGTACCAACACAAAATGTTACCCTTCTATATCTAATTAGATGAGAGGAAAAATAGGTTGGGATTATAGCCACAGCCAGAAAAAATTTGCATTTGGGGCAGGGAAAAAAAGCTGTCTGGATTAGCAGCTGGGTTAGGATGAGGGAAAGCCTCTACTTTTAAATGTCTACACCTTTCAGCAGCTGAGGTTTTATGAGGGCTGTTTGTACCATAAGTGGTAGCTTGTCTCCAAACAGCATGAATGGTTGAAATGTTTTTGTTATGAACAGAGCTCAGAGAAGCAGGCTGCCAGACTTTCCATGCTCAAGGATTTTCAATTATGAAGTCAAGAAAGATGCTGGAATGTCTACTGATGTCTACTGATACACCTGCACCAGGTTCACCTCAAAGACCATGAAGCTGGGACAATGTAAAGTCAGACAAGGACAGTAGGAAGAGCACACCACAATTAGAGACAATTAATCAATCCTGTGAATTAGAAAGAACAAGAACTTGAATTTAGCTCTCATAAGGGAGTGATCTTACCATTTTAAGCTATTGCTCTCTTGAATTCCTGTCCAGGTTTGACCAGAAATCCTATTCCTGTAGAGAAAACACTCCTATTAGGAGCGTCAAGCAGACGTGCTTGTTGTCAGCAGCTTTCTTTTGAAAAGACAACACAATCTTAAAAAGAGACATTTCTGTTTTCAAATATCAATAAACTCCCTGCAACTTTCCCCCAAACAAAAAGGAGCATGCAAAATTACAGAGAATGAATGCTCAAGATGGCAGTGTGGTTTTCTTTTCTGAAGAATTTTTCCCCCAGTAGTCACAGAGAATGATGTGGAACATATTTCTCACAAGGTCTACCTGATAATTATACTGCATCCATAACAGTACACACCAATGGTATTGCATTATTCAAATGAAAAGCACATTTCTTGTCTTGCAGAGTACTAGCATTTATTTAAAAATACTATTATTTGAATTATTTATCTCCTGTTGTTATGCTTCATCCTTATTAGTCCACAGAAATAAATCCAAGGACTGTCAGCGACAGTAGCAACACAGCAGCTGAAGAACGAGGAGGTTCATTTTTGATTCAAAAGTATCATGTCAAACTACTGAATCAATGGGGAAAAAAGTCCATGTTTTCATTAATGTCCCTGTTGAACAGAAGGTACCTTGGAACTGAAATTATCTGGCTAGAATTTGACATAAACCTGTGAGTAGACATTTCATTCAGGATTTAAGATCACTAACTAATCTTTTTCCTGCTGAGTCTGGCCCTAATCTTGTATTCTAGGGATGATGAGGAAGACTTCTACTCTGCATGTCCTCTCTGGGCAAGTTTTCTTACACTCTGTAGTTGCCTGAGAAGTTAATAGCATGTTGTGCTCTGTCCCAGAGCCGATGCAGAAATTTAACTCTTAGTCCCCTGGATCAGAATCCTATCTGCAGTAATTCAGCACATTTTAATTGCACTTTAAAAGCAACATTTTATGAGTTATTGATCCAGCACGGTATAGCTAGGTGTCAAGAAACAGTGTTCACATAGAATTAGCCTCTTTGTGCTACACATTGGCAGTCTGAGCTAAAGAGATTTATTTATTCTTCTTTTCTATAATACATTTTGCTCTCTGACATTTTCACATGTGGACTTTACACTGAGAAACTTCAGCTAGCCCACTGACAGAGAATTTTGCAAGCTTTGATTTCTGCCTGCTATGAAGTAAATAATAAGGTCATAACCGGATTCTTATCAGTCTCTTTCTTTTCTTAAGAGATAAAAAACCCACACATTTCCTATCTCATTCATAAAATATATATATTGGAAATTCCCACAAAAGTTATCAAAAATATTCTTGCATTTGCAGAAAGAAAAAGACAAAGAAAGCAAAACCTAGCAATGGAAGTAGCATGAAAGAACAATGAACACTTTCTCTGATATTTTGCCCTTTAGAGTTACCTGAATAAAAACTAAGCAAAACTTCGAAATTTTATTTCTGTAGTTGATACTTGTTTAATTAGAGCATGAATTCCAAAATGGCTGGAGATGACAGTGAGACCATAAGATGTGTTATTTCATGATATAGTTAGGGATAATTACAAATTTTGTTCCCTTAAAGTTGATTCTGCCCTGGAAGAAGACTGAGAATGGCATTTTTGTTGCATCTGCCATGTAATTATGGCTACAACAAATTGCTTGTTTTATGGGTGATGCTTTTAAAAGCTATTTCTACCAATTTAGACAACATTTCTGAAAACTAGATGTTTTTAATAAGAGCTAGAAATGCTCTAAATGAGAAAGATTCATCTATATTAGTATTTTGTCTTGTATCAAATGTACTATTTAAAGCAAATCACTTGGATTTTACACTCATTTTAGTACACATCACAGAGTAGGCTCAGAATGCACTACTTGGATTTCCTTGGGATGCTAGTAAATCAGATGTTTTCCAACAGCCCATATAGAGCAGCTCCACTACTCCTATCTATCAGAAGAGAAGTAGAAACAGTAGTAGTAAAACACTCTGTAATTCTGATAACATGAATTTCATGTCATTAGCACTAATATTTTGTTCTTCAGACAGTTTTATTGGTTGGCACTAATTTTCCTCATTGCCAGATCTGAAGTAAAGCAGACATGCAATTTCTTAATGGACCAGTCTAACTTCAAGGGAAGAATAATTGTATCTTTTATATGAATACATGTAAGTTTTAGCTATGACCATGTCCCAGAAACACAATGGGAAATGCTGATCACTTATTTTTTTCTCTTTATCAGAAATTTGTATATTTGAGTAATAGAGTACTTTGAAATATCTCCCCAGGTTCACTCCAGTGGACTAGCCCCCTTTCATATAATGAAGCAACATTCTTTCCCAAAAAGAACCCAAACCAAAAAAAACGAAACGTTCCATGCTGATTATGTGTATAAGCATTTTTTTCTTTTTTCTTTTTTTGGAGAAGGGAAAGGGTTGTGTTGGATTGAGTTGGTCTGGGTTTTTTGTTTGCCTTTCGTTTTTTGGTAATTTTTATTTTCTTGATTTTTATTCTGATTGCTCCATGAATATTCTGTTCTCTCTTTTTTTTTTTTATGAAAAGTCACCAGTCACTGTCAAAAACTGACATGTCTTTATTTTTAAAAATACTATTGCTGAGTCCTTTATACTGCTGAGCACAAATGCATCCATCCTTTTGTGCAAACCTTTTATTACTCACACAGTTTCATACAAAGCCTGGCTAATCCTATAATGTATCTTCTAGTGCTTAATCTAACCTTCTCAAGTTGTAAAAATAATAGTGTTTACTTCTTTTGTAGAATGACACTTGAAACAGTTTGTTATCCTTAAGAATTTAGGTTTTCACAAATACCTATTTTGTTATTACTTACAAGACATAGAGGTCTATTTTTCAGTAATCAAATTCTATTCACACAGAACTGACTTTGAAGTGTTTGACAGAAAGATAATTGTAAGGCTTTGGCCCACTTGACACCTTGCAGTAATCTGGGCTCTTTTTTTTTTGAGGCTGTACTTAATCCAGTCAAAATCCTCTTTGTGTTTTTCAAAATCAAGAAAGAAACATGGAGAAGTCTTTCTCAGGTTTTTCATCACTCAGAGAATGAGGTTTTCTTCTCAGTAAAAGAGAAGCAATAGCAGATTACTAGCACAAATGGAAGAATGCTTGAAGAAATGTCTTTTCATCAAAATATGCTGAGGATAAAATACTGAGCTTTGAAAACATGATCCTCAACATGGTTTAAGAGAAAAAGTGTCTGAGGCCCAAATCAAAATCCCTATGTCACTTCTCATGAAAGAACTGAGTGAAAACACTGGGGTTTAGTTATTTGTTTTTATTAATCTGGAAGTGTACACTTCAAAAATATTCCATTTTATGAAATATAGCAAAGTTATTTTGTGTTACTTTGGTTTATTTTGGGGGGAGGGCAGGGATCAAAACAAACCAAAATATAAAAAAGCTTCAAAACACAAAAACTTCACACTTTCTTGAAATGGTGAAAGGAAACACAGTTTTCATTCTCTTGCCAGTTCTAATATATGTAATTTATTTAGTGATGTTTTTGATCACAAATGAATTTTCCATATAAGGATTAGACCATTGGATACATTTAGATTGCTATCATTTGTTATTCTGCTCCTTAAAATCAGCCATCCTTCACATTAAAAAAAAAAAAAAAAGACGTTTTAGGAGAAAACCAGAGCCTACAGCTGTCCAAACAAGTACAGCAGAGCAAAGCTGAATAAGGGACTTTAACACAAAGTATGGTTACATTTCCTCTTTCTTTCTGACCTTCAGAAATAAATAAGCATAGTGCTTGAGACAATTGCCCTGTGATGATTTCATCTGTGTAGCAGACATTTAAGGTTGATATTGCAACAGTAACTCAAAAGATTTAACTCTAATATGATACTGCTGATATGTTATTGCTTTTTTTAAGAAAAGGAAAAATGGCATTGCTTGCTAATAAATATACTTAACAATCACTGCAATAGAAACGGTCAGAGTAAATAAAAATGAGATTATCTTTCAACAGATGTAACAACAGACAAACACATAAAACACAGTTCATTGGAGAAAATTGCATTTTCTTCATTGCCAAATCACCTGCAAAACCACAACACATATTATAAAGCAGTTTGTTGTTTTTTTTTTCCTGGGAAAATTATGATAGCTACTTCTTCACCAGCTGTTCGATACCTTCCCTTCTTGCAAATTGATTTAACTACTCATATGGCTAAAGCCTTCCCTTTCCCAAATCTACATATGTAAATGATGAACTTCCCACTCTCAAGTGGCATCTCTATTTACTTATTATTATCTTTATAGCATCCAGAGATTGACACAAAATTGAAGACTCATCTGGATGTGGTTTTGTAGCAATAAAAAGAAAATATTTTTTCTGCTTCAAAGGGCACAGCAACACATGTTGGAAGAACAGAAAGGAATAAAATAGGAGCAGCTATGAACAGGGCATTGCATTGGTTGTGTAATCATGTGCAATTTTGTTGGCTACTTAAACACATGTACATACATATATGTACATATAGATGTATACATATGTATGTATATACATTCATACATATATATGTATGTAGGTATATGTACATATTTCACTCTTTTTATGTGGTAACTATAATTACATATCATTGATAAGGGTCAAGCATGAGCAGAATAATGAGTGGAAATCTCTCTGCAAACAGGATTTCATGCAAAATTCAGTTTGGACTGAGGAGGAAAGATCCAGTGATTCAGGCTGACAGCCTTCACCAGAACATCAATTGTAATAAACATATTTAGTAGACCACATAAACTAACATTAGAAATAGAGTTATGATAGATAATACTCAACAATAAAATAATAGAAGCCAAGTTTGTGTAAACCTGTATCTAAGGTTAGCAGCAAAATGGAAGATATAAGTTAAGAGTACTGTGTCCAGTTCTGGGCTCCTCACTACAGGAAAGGCATTGAGGGGCTGGAGTGAGTGCAGAGCAGGGCAGCAGAGCTGAGGAAGGGTCTGGAGCACAGCTCTGATGAGGAGCAGCTGAGGGAGCTGGGGGTGTTCATCCTGGAGAAAAGGAGGCTCAGGGCAGACCTTATTGCTCTCTCCAACTGCCTGAGAAGAGGCTGTGGAGAGATTGACCTCTCCTTCCAGACAGAGACAGATCAGGGGAAATGGCCTCATGGTAAACCAGTGGAGGTTTAGGTTGGATATATGGAAAAAATTCAACCCTGAAAGAGTGGTTAAGTTTTGGAACAGGCTGCACATGGTGGTGGTGGAGCCACCATCGCTAGAAGTGTTAAAAATGAGTAGATGTGACACTTCATTAGATGGTTTAGTGAATATGGTAATATTCAATCAAAAGTTTGACTTGATGACCTTGGAGGTCTTTTCCAGCCTCAGTGATTCTATCTGGACAGTTGTGAATTGTTCACATGGCTATTATTGTTTACTCCAAATAAAAAAATTCAGCCTGCAGAGTTACTGTCTTCATAGCATTCAAGACTTCTGAAGAGTGTGCGTGAACCAATGGAGCAGGAGCCAAAGAGATGGATTATCAGGGAAAATTATGATGTCAATAAAGACAAAAGGTAGCCTACAAAAATGTAAACTGAGAACTCCTTTTAATAAATACCATCAGTGATTTCTTTTTTCTCAATTTAACTTCCTGAAGAAGTCTCCAGGAGTGGATGTGAAAAGGGAGGGGATGGTTGGGAGGCTTGAGGTTAGGAAGTTAGAGGGTTGGGAGGATTCAAAAGCTGTAGAAGTGATATTGAAAATAATGATCACAACAATATCAGCATTCTCCTAGCATCAGAGAGAAAGACTGGAGGGACGACTTATGTCAGACATGCAAATGAGATACATATATTAATTAATTAGGACTTTCCTTTTATTAATGAAAATAGAATTATGACATACAGTTGCATTAAGGCAGAAACTACTTCTGATGCAGACTATATGAGATTCTCTGCTGTGAGACCAAAGGTTAAGGCTACCTTGTGTGTGTATCCAAGAATGCACACAGGCATGTGTGCTTCTTGAGTGATCCCATCAATACTTTTCCACTCAAATTTAAGAGTTAGAATGCATGCATTGGCATTTACAGCTGACTGGTTGAAATTAACTGAGATAATTCTAATTTTATTTTGTTTAATAACACTTCAGACATGAGTTGGGTGTAAAAAAATTAGTTCAATTTACTTTTACATCTGCACATCCTAGTCCAAAACTGAACACATGAAACAATTGTAATTGGTAGTTTCCCATTCCACTTGGCATAAAAATCTTCTGACAGCTGTATCAGTCAAAAATTATTTATGGAAGATGTCATTTATTGCCAGTTAAGTATTCTAGGCCTTGTAAAATATTTAGAAGAGCACAGTAGATGCACTGCAGCATTCACCCACCAGGTCCCTTTTATTCAAGCATGCAGAGGGAAACTTCCCAAGAATACCTAAGAGAATACCTAAATAAAGAGCACACAAAAATACATAGAGCTAACGAGACAGGAAGCTAAGGATTAATATTGTGTCCCACTGCCAGTGAGATTGCCATGGAGCCTTTGACAGCCAGGAAGACAGCTGGGTGGGAAAGAATTCCCCTTGAGTGCAGAGACTTGGTGATGCTAAACTGCCAACTTTGAATTCTACCTATTTTTTTCTACAATATATTTTATGTCTGTATTTTTCCCCTCAAATCTGTAAGGACCTAAATACCTTCTCAGCAACTGTATGTGTTTATCTTTCTGTGTTTTTCTATTATGCCAGGCTTCAGCCTGCACATCTCACACTCTAACTATAATTTTATCACCAAAACTTAGCCAAGGTCAAAGAGTTATGTGGCATCAAACGAAACCTTTGATCATCAGAGCCTGAATTATGGGGAATACAGATTGCATCAAGGTTTTTTAGACATCCAGAAAATGGATTTTTGCTGAAAACAATATTTTCTTAAAAAAGAAATTTCCTTTTATGATACTCTTTAGTCAATTTTACTCAAATTCCAAGAAAAACTCACTAATTTCCCACTCTTCTCTCTAAGCGGTATCTTTATCTCTCAAAAGCTTACCACATAAATTTGGAGCATTTTAGCAAGAAACAAGTGAAAAAAGTCAGTGTTTTTCTGTAGCTGCAATTTCTTTCTGCCTGATAAAAAACTTATACAATTTCCAATCTTTTCCTCCATTTTTAAATTTTGATAATATATTTTAAATCCATTAAATTCCATCACATTCTGTATTATGATTGGATTTCTGATCTCTTCTACTTTTAATTCTGATTGGTTCAATTCTAAGCAACACATGATGAAAAACATTTAGTCAAACCTGTCCAGCATCAGTTTCCTAAACAGGTTAAAGAGCTTATGGGGTACTTCCAGTTATTTCATCACTTACCTAGACATTTCTGGTCTCTTCCAGCAAAGTTCTGCTTCATTCCAATTTACTTTCCTTTATTTCAAATGCTTTTCCCTGGAGGTTTGTGTTCTACTCTTCAAAAAAAAAAGAAAAATCACCTCTCCCAAAAAACCCCAACAAACCAAAACCAAGAAAACAAACAAAGACAAGAAAAAAAAAAATCACTTCTATGTTCCACGTTCCCTAAATGAAAATATAAAGTTATGTGCACTACTGGGTAAATAAACAAACAAACAAACCAGAAAACCATTTTGATAAAGTAACTTTGGGATATATAGGTGGAATAATGCCAAAGTAGAAATTGTTCTTCACTAAAAAATGAGAAAAAATTATAAAAAGTAATACAAAAAGTATCTATACAGCTTCCTTATCAGTAGCAAGTGGTGAGAAAAGAGAAACAGGAAATAATTACCATGTGGGTCTGTGTGTTTTGCCTTCCAGGTTATGTCAGTAAATGATCTGAAGGAGCAGTTTGTTCCCTCTTGCTGCTTCCCTCCTGCATAGAATTGCATTTCAGCAACAAGTGGACAGTCACAAGGACAACTCATTGAAATATCCCAGGGGAATCTTAAGAAGACTATGACTTCCACAATGACAAGAATCAGAAGCAGTAGAGAAGGAAATGGGACACCTGAAAATTACAATAGAGCAACCAGATCTGATTTGTCAAAGTGAAGAAGAATAATGAACTGCTCTCCATCACTTTTCTAGAAATGTTCTTTCAAATACATAGAGTTTCATAGTCAAAGCATTTGTTCTTTGCTTTAGAAATTTTTTTTAATACTAGTTGTTTGGTAGGGTTTTTTTTTACCAATCATGACATACCATCCTATATCCCAAAAGGTGATTGAAAACAAACAGAAAATTACATAATTAAAGAAGAGCTTTAGTACCTATGCCAGCTGGAATTATACCACTTTCTCATAAGAGGATATTCTTCCATCAATTTCTGTTTCAAAACTAATCTTCAGGATGCCTTGAGCTATGCTTTTAAAATAGTATAAATTATGTCTTGTATCAATACATACACTTTAGGAGTAAAAATGAAATTATACAAATGGGGCACATAATAATATTTTGAATTTATTGAAATTCCAGACTGAGACTTTGAGGGATACTTAGGAATGACTTCATACTGCTTTGTGACCACAAACTGGGATGGAGTGAATTGTGTTAAACCTCACAGTGCCAAATGCCCCAGGAACATCTGGCTATCCTACAGACAGGCCTCTTATATACAGACATGAAAAGTGCATTGCATATACCCTGCATGTCTGCTGCCTTATTTAAATTTAATTCAGTTTCATTAAATTGAATTAAACACAAATTGCTTACTTTATAACTGCTAATTTATAAGTTGGCTTAAGGATGGGATGAAATGGAAGAGGATCTTTGGGAGGAAAGGAAACAGGAGGAAAATCAGAACATTCTACAGGCTTTTTGCTGTTCAAAAATTGGCTGTTGGAGACATAATTGCGTTCTTTTTTTGTATCCTACCTGCAAGAAGAAAAGAAAATATGTTTTATTCAAAGTAATTTCCACAATGCTTTCTAAAAAAATATTTTATCACAAGTATATTTTACAGGTTGGTGTGAGTTAGAATGTATTTCATTCATCAAAAATAAATCTCAAGGGAATACACTTGCCCACTTTATTCTTCTTTTAAAGTTGCATTGTTTTTTTGGTTTTTATTTGGTGGTGTTGGGTTTGAGGTTTTTTTGTTTCTTTTCATATTATTTTGGCATGGTTTATATTGTAAAAACAACATTAAAATTAATCTTATATACTCTCAATTCTTTTTCTTGCACAAAATGCATGGTTAGCACTGTGCAAACTGAGTGTTTCCAGCTCTGTCAGTTCTGTGAAGAATGCAGGTGCATGTAAACAACTCTAAGCTCACTGAAGAGTTAGTGTCTCTCTTCACCTGTGTGTTGGACTGCAGGCTGAATAATGAATGTGCTGTGCTTTATTGTTGTTCCAAAAGTGGTGTTTTGTTAGAGAACTACAAAGGAATTTCAGAGAAAACACATATCTTTGTTACAAGAATTACTAAGTCCATTGATTGCTCAAGTTTGATTGTGTGTATGCAGCTTAAATTTTTAAATATATTGTTGAGCAGAACAGCAATTCAGAGACATTACATATCACACGTGTGCAGTTTGAAAATGCTTTAGTGCTTGCAGGTCTTGTAAAAGGTAACCAATGCATTTGAACTCTGCTTGGCAGGGGAGAAAACAAAAAACTGTAATTCAATTGTGTTATATTTAGACATTAACTCAAGAAGAGTACCTCCCAAAGGACTCTTTTAATGTTTGTGTCCAGGTAGCCCTAGCAGAGAAAATTGCATTGAGAGAGATGTAGTCATTTGAACATTGCCTTAAAGGTTATTCCTGCTGTTTACAGAGCCTCATGGTATCTCTGAGTCTTCAAAAATGTTCCTTTCCCTTATTATTGCAATTAAACAGCAAAAGGTACATTTTAGATTGAGACAGTAAGTTTGAAGAAAAGGTAAAATTGTTTGCCTGTATTGAAATGTGAGTAGGAGGAGCACAGGCTGTCACAGGTACCTGCCAATGCAGCTGTTCAACATCTGCTCACACCACCCAGCCTGCAATCCTTGTGGCACACTCACATGCACTCTTCTAATGCAAATCTGCAGGTGAATTCAAAAAGCAAGGTTCATTATGACAGGTTTCTTGTCCTGGTTTGTCACTGGAGCTCACGAAATCAGGTATTTCCATGTGTCAGAATTAATTTTCAGTACAGATAGAATTGAATATTGCAATTTTCAAATGCTTACAAAAGATAACTGGGAAAAAAAAATTGTTTCCTTTTCAGCAATATTTAGCTTTAGAAAAGCAAAATTCTATCGCTTATTTCAAAGCAATAGAATTCAAAATTCTATTGCTTATTTCTATTTCTTATCTCAAAGACCTAACATAAGAACAGAATTTTCCTGCCTTTTCCTCTGCTTCATATAATTAATATCAAAAAATATTTCATAGTATAAATTGCTTAACTTAGCGACTTTTATATAGACAAAATTTGAGGACAGTTCTTATCACATGGAGTGAAATAAATCAGCATTAAGCTATTGCAATGTGACTTATTAATGATGGCAGATAGATTTTGCAACAATTTATTACTTAGAAAGATTGAGTTGTTTATAACAAAATTTTCTTTTATAAATATGTATATTTATATTCCTAAAGGCAGTTCTACCTAGGAATTTTTATATTTTAACTACTTTAAATATACCTTTTCTGTGAGGTGGCCAGTTTTTTGTAAAAGATAGCATAGATAATGAACCTTATCTTTGTAAACCTAGTTGAAAAGTTGAACAACATTCATGACTTGTTTCCAGTATTTCACATTTATAGAAACAGAGCAATTTGCCAAACTTACTTACTTCTTACACCTACCTTCCAAATTACTCTGGTAGTCGAATCAGTCACATTTTGTCTTCTATGGGAAAGCATTATGGGGGAGAAAAAAAATCATCAATATTACAGGAGTAAGAGCAGGATAAGATAAAAGATCCCTTTCCAAATGCCATGAGGCTTCCAGTAGCATACTTCATTAGATTAAATTATTTTTTAGAAGACAATAATTAGTTCTGGAAACCTGGATACCTATTATGCATAATGAGCTTTATGTTTTTCTGCCCAGAGTCCAATCACTAAAACTTGGGGACATTTACTGTGACTTGCTACTCCTGGCAGTATAAGGGACCATATAAAGCTATGAAGAAACGCACAAATCAAAATGTGTTTTAACATCAGGCCATTAAATAATAAATTCCCTTTTTTCCTTGTGTATTCTTAAGTACCTTGTGAGAGAAATAATCAGCTGTTAGAGTATTACTTTGTTGAAGCTAGCTCTGAATTATTTGCCTTATTTATTTAATTTGAGCATGGTTAAAATAACAGCATTTAAAAATTAGGATCCAGTATACACAGATTTATAGCTGTCTTCTAATAAATGCACGATTTGCATACAAGATTGTGTATTCTCTAAGCAACTGAGATTCATATTCACTCAGACAAGAACTAAAATACCAGCCTCTTTAAATATGCCACATTGAAAGAAAATGCTGTTGACAGCAATTCCTCCTGTAGCTCAGTATGTGAAATTGTGAAGAGTGACAAGAAAATGATCCCTATGGTGGGAAAAAATAAATAAACATGAAATTACATTAATAAAAATAAATCCAAGGGAATATTTTAATGAATGTCCTATGAAAACACCAGATCTCTATTCCTTCAATTACATAAAAGGTTTATCTATTTATGTCTGAGCAATTCTGCAATCACTGAAAACAAATGGTTTGGCTAATAAAACAATCACCCTTTCTAGATGAGATTTATTCAGTAGTTGTCACTTAATCTGCAAATAAAGCTGCTAGATAGTTATGACATGTTGTATCCAGTGATATTGAATTACTTCAATAATGATTTTTATCTCCAGATCCTTACAGATATTAAAGCTCTTCTCTTTAAACCTTCTCTGCATTATTAAGGGAATAACACTGTGACTGTGATAGTGCATTTTTCAAACTGGGAGCAAGCCATTCAACTATTATTTTGTTGAAATTGTTCAACATTCTGGTTTAGATAACAATAGATTTGTTTAAAGTGGCTCTTTTCCAAAATGTAGTTTGGTCATGGGAATCCAACAAAGTCATGGTCACACTATGGCTTGGAACAAGGTAGTGAAGGACAGTTAATTTATTTTCAGATTTTCTTCTCTGATGCTGGGACCAGGTGCATTTTATTGACATGAAGAGTCATTACACATTCTGTGGGTGGGTTTGGGTTTTTTTTGTTTGTTTTGGTTTTTTGGTTGGTTGGTTGGTTGGTTTTTTTCAGGAGGGAGGTTAATAAACTTTGCATAGCCGGGGTTGAGGGGACTACAATAATTTCCTTCTCAATCAGTTTTACTAAGTTTCTGCACCCTGAGTTTAGGTTTCTGGGTGGAAATGTCCTGCATATCTATCCTCTCCTTACTCCCAGTGGTTGTCAATAGATCCTGGAGGAAAATATGCATCTATGTACAGGTGGATACCTGAAAAGCCACTGAACCAAATGCCTTTTGGATAAACTGATTGCCTCTTTCACTGATAGGATCAGAGGCATAAAGACTGTACCCACTTGTACCCACAACCACACTGATGATACCTAAATCCAACTTTCTACAAGTGAAGGTGAAAGTCAGAGATGAAACAGCTCTGTAATCAGATAAACCTTTCCTCACTGGAGCACCTGAACATCCACAAAGTTTCCTCATCACTATTCTAGTGATGATGCCAGTTAGGATGATACTTCAGTTTTCAGTGGCATTTACACCATTAAGCCCTGCAGAAGCAATTTAAAACAAAATTTCATTTGCTACATGTATCTAGAATGTATTATTATGCAATAAGTCATTACACTCAACACACAGCAAAATATTTAAAACATTTATCAGCGTGTCATTCACTGTTAAAAAAACTAAAAGTATTTGAATATGTAAACACTTATTATATGATCCATGTTTCACATCTGTCATAGTCAATGATCTTTTATTTCCAGTAAAAGATATGTATTTATTTTTATGTTTTAATACATGGTAGTAATTATCTTTATAGTCTAGGTGGTTAATTCCCATACATATTTTCATTCAAATGAATTATGTTGATTTACATTTAGATAATTTCTTTACTTTGGCTGCAATAAACTTTCAATCTAAATTTCAGCATTCTAAATTCTGTTTTGGCAAGTGATAATGATCTAACACACAGTTTGGTCTGATATTTTTTAATCAAGTAATTTAGGACTAAAAATGTAAACATTTATAGATAAACTGCTAGTTAATATCTGTTCTTCACAGATGTAGCTTCAACACAGGAGATATTTAGTACTTAGGTTTTTCTCAGCATTTCAGAGCAAGTACTAGAGATTTTTTTTATTATACATCTATTGCTTTGATACAAGTGTAAGCATTTTAATGAAAATTGATGTATCTTTACCTAGTATATCTTTTTTATTCTTAATAAGAAATGGAAAGGATCTTGGAAAGGTTGCAGTCAAAGAAAAAGTCACTGATTTTTTGATGCTGACGTGGAATAAATAAATCTTTATTTTCAAATAAAGATTTATTTAAATCTTTATTTTCAAAAAATCTTCAACATGAAGCTGAAATCAGGCTGGTATACAATTTACTGAAGAACTGTTTTAAGACTTAAAAACTTTTGTCTAGAAAAAAAAAAGAATTCTGTTCATATAAATTATGTGTAATCCTGGAATAGTAGAGGAGATCATAGAAGTAATTTATGTTAACTTTACTCTGCATTTGATGTGTATATGAGGAAAGGAAAAAAAATCATTTTAATAATTTCATAAAGTTATTATAGAGGGTTTTCTTGCCTGTATTTATTAACAGCTTTCAATAACAAAGGTTTTTCTTAAAATATGGTTTCAACAGGTTTTTAAAAGTAGATATCAAAATAATCGGCTGGCTTCACTTTAAAAGTTACACAAATGGATTCCTTTCAATACCTAATCAATTTCAGTTTCATATGTCATGATGTCCACCTCTTCAATTCTCTGTAAACCTCATTATTTTCAAATTAAGGGCACGAAAGAAATGGAGAATTACTATATTGCCACATATCTGGGAAACATCTTGCTTTGAGATCTTAGATAGTCAATACATGTGTTACATTTTTAGTAGCAATGCATATCTATCTTTAAAAAATGAAGGAAAAGTATTCTCATGTATGTATGCCAATATTTATTTTTAAACATTCAAAGTATTAGCTTTGACCATATTCTGAAAATGCCATTCCTGATCAGCCTTCCTTAGCCATGAAGATGTGAAAATTCTGGCAATAATTTATAACTGGTTTTGTCAGAATCTTATTTATTTGTTTTTCACTTGTTTTGTGCATTGAGAGAATCCATTGTTCATACAAAGGTGCTTTAAGTCTGTTTTGCTTCATTTCATATTTGCCTTATGAAAATCATAAACTTATGTTTCCATGTGCATGGGCCAGAAGAATATGTAATATGTAGTCCTTCAAATAATTTAATCTCATGACCAGTATTAGAAGGAAATGTAATATTTACCTGAAACTATTATGAATCTTGTGTGTGTGTATGTGTGTGTGTGTGTGAGATTATTTTAGTATTCTATTTAAAACTAAAGGTAAGGGTTAAAAGACAAAATATGTTGGGATTTTCAATTAATTTTAGGGCTAGTGCATGGTAGAAAGGGCTTCTGTTAATACTTAAAATGAAAAGACATCACCTTGAGATATCTATCTTTTCAGTAAGTACCTAATTGCAAGCATTTCTCTTCTACACCAGAAAATTATAATATACATATATATTAGAAGAAATATACGTTTTTATTTCTACTTTATTAAACAGAATGCATGACAGTTTTTGCTCTCGAATATCTCATATTTATGCATAAGTCTACTGAATTTTTGAAATTTCTGTATTTCATATTCTTATTCTAATATGGTTTCAGATTGAGGAGGATGTAATACATTCCTTTTCCCTGATGACATCCTTCACCCAGATGACCAGGCTTTTCAGGCAATATTTTGATGCCTGACTGAAGTTAACATCTTTTCTTATTCACCACTGGAAGAGATTCAGATGCAATACAGACTACTTTGGTTCTACTTTGTTGACTATATTGACTTTTCCTTCACCATCCTGTGCAAACGAGAGTTTAATTTCTAAACAGGAATATTAAATATGCATTGTAAAATTCTCTTTTTAACAAAAAAAAAATCACGTGTCTCCTTCCTAATCAACAGATTATTAACATAAATCTTTTCTATAAACTACGTCTTAACTATTTATATTTCTGCTGGACTTAACTGTTTTCATAAACCTGTCTGAACATTTTCTTAAATCTAAATTCCTACGACATGGGTATACAGTCAATATTTTAAATCTTAAATACCACTTGTATCTTGTTTAAACTACATGTTTTTCTCCTTTTTTAGCAAGCTGTTGCAGATCTACCAAGCACTTTGAAAATAGCCTATTGACCTTTGTACTGATCACGGATATGAAAGAAAAAAATAAAACCTAAACTCCCTCAGTTAGTTATGTAAATTCAGATCCCTAGACATGTCAAGCTGATTTAGATAATTATGAAAGTTGATCCCACTTGAGTCACTCAAATATGGTGTAACATTTCAAATTATAAAGCATATGTGAAATATAGTTTATTAAAACAAGAGTTATACTGTATCTTTCTTTCTAATTATGTTTTCCCTGAGATAAAAATATGACTGCAAGTTTATACCAAGTATTTGCTCTTGGTTTTACAAAGCCATAAGCTTCTGTTTCAAACTTATATCACTTGTCTGTACTTCCATCCAATTATACTTCTAAAATAAATGCATAAGGCAGTAGGTTACTTTTTCACACAGCTCTAGCTGATATAGCTCTGAGAATAGGAATAGACTCGATGTTAGGAAGAATTTCTTACTGTGAGGTTGGTGAGGCTCTGGAGCAGTTTTCCCAGAGAAGCTGTGAACGCCCCATTCCTGGAAGTGTTTGAGGCCACGTTGGATGGGGCTCTGAGCAAGTTGGACTAATGGAGAATTCCTCTGTCCATGTCAGGGCAGTTGAAATTAGATGATCTGGAAGGTCCCTTCCAACCCAAATCATTCTGTGATTCTAACCCAGTGGAATTTTTTTATAGCCTTTTTTCAACACTGAACTCATTTGAACAGAAAGTGATGCAAGGAGCGAGGGAGCTGAGGCTCTCTCAGCTGGGTGCATCCAGCTCTTGCCACATCCAGCAGGTCTGAGTTGATTTGTCTCTGTTTTAAGCATCTTACAGTGATGAGAAGCACTTTCATCTGTGAAACTCCCTTTCATCAGGATGCTCCTAGTCCCTTTCCTCCCAATGACCTCCCTCTGGGAAAGAGTCAGTATAATCATAGAACCATTAAGGTTTGAAAACCCATCTAGGAACATCAAGTTCAGCCATCAGTGTAATATCACTGACATCTTCACCACTAAATCATGTTCCCAAGTGCCATATTCAAACATTTTTTGAACACTTTCAGGAATGGTGACCCAACCACTTCTCTGGGCAGTCTGTTCCCGTGCTTAACTACTCTTTTAGTGAAGAAATTGTCCCTGATATCCAACCTGAATCTCCTGTAGCACTCCTTGACAATCTTTTGGCTTACTTAGAGTTAAGAGATTTGCACATGGTTTGGTTATTGAATCTAGGTTTAATAAGGTTCACATTAATGACAAAACCATCCTCCTGTCCACAACAGTAACTGCATTTGCTTAGCTCTAATTTCTTTTCTGTCAGCTTATGCAGGGGGCAGAAGGTGGTGGCTTATCACACAATATCCGGCTGACAAAAGCCAATTATGTGATAGTCAAAACAAATGTGAGTATTGCAATCGAGACTGAGAAGAACAGAATGGCAGTAAAATTGTTGAGCCCTGTTGTAAAAGGCTACCAATAGAAAATCCTGTTAAACCTCACTGTAGCAGATAGACCTCACTCTTCTGACTGTGGCAGTTATGGGTCTCAGGAATCAGCTTTCCACTGGGAGCTCACAGGTAGCCAGGGTGCCTGTTGTTGTAAGGACAGGCTGTGTTCTGGACAGCTTGAGCCCAAGACCTCTGGATTAAATATTCCTTCAAGACACTCAGTGGAGAAAATCAGCCATACTTACTAATGAAAATATTACTGTGACAGTTACTGTTGGAGATGTGAAATAATAAGGTAGGGCAAGGTACATAATCTGAATGTTCCCAAAACTAGGATTTCAGCATCTCTCTTCAGTCAAGTTTTCCATATTACTCCTCAGAGTATGTTTTTCTTTTTGCTTGCTCAGCATAGCATTTATTGCTCTCCTTCCTAACTTTCAGTCATATACATATATCAAGAAACTGATAGCTAGTAATTTTCAAAATGGCTTTATTTGGTAAATAATAGTCCTATATTGGAAAATAAAGAAAATTATTCGTTTTGCAAAAAAGTTGGTGTCAATGGATATTAGTAGTAAACAATATGTGGCTATTACAGCTATTGAGCTTTAAGAATAAAAGTTTCACATTTTAATTTTATAAAACTTACCCCCCCATATATAAATGTATGAATTTATGTATGTATTGCATTGCTGCAATATTCACTCAACACATAGTTTCTATCTTTCTGTTTTCTACACCTCCCCTTTCTCTTTGCACTAAAAATTCTATTAATAGATTTGTTAATTATTTGTTGCATATACTAAAGTGAACATGGTACTATTATTAGCACTGCTACTATAAGGACTAAAATATATAAACTTGTAAGATACTTTTTAAACTATGGTGTTAAATTTTATCTACTAAATAGATTATTTAGTTAAGTTCTATTATTTATTCTTATTTTTGTTATATCTTCTTTGAATAGTTGCATGCATTTATAAATAGATTCTGAGTGATTAGAATGTTTAGTGATTAGTTGGCTGACTTCTTTCAGAAACCTAAGCAAAAACAGGTCAAGAGGAAAGATTGTGTTGCAGTGAAGAGGGAGGTCAGCTGAAAGAGGAACGGCAGATTGGTGAACTCAAGATAACCTTGATAGCATTAGTATGTTTACTTTATCAAGTACACCACATTGTAGCAGCTAAATGAAACACAATTTTTCAAAGTAATGCCAGCTGTAAGAAAGACCTCTCTAGTCAGTGCAAGTTTCCATACACACATCTCTCAAAACAGTGTTGTTGCTAAGCTCTTCACATATATTACAGATTTTTTGTTCTCGGTAAATATGCTTAAGGACACAGTGAAGTGTTTTCATTCCTTGATTATATATAATATAGAAACACTGTTAAGAAAGAAAAAGGAGAGGAGAGGAGAGGAGAGGAGAGGAGAGGAGAGGAGAGGAGAGGAGAGGAGAGGAGAGGAGAGGAGAGGAGAGGAGAAGAGATACTTAAATTTAAATATTGCAAGAAGTATACAGCAAGTTCAAACTGATTGTCTTGAAAATGCCTTGGGTCCTATCTCCTAGTTTTGAAGATCCTGAAAGCCACATTTTTTCACCTTCATACTTTCCAAAAAAAAAAAAAAAGTTTTGCTTTTCAGTTAGGATAAAAGAACTTCAGATTTGATAAATTATAGCTAACACACAGATCCTCAAGGATGTTTCGGGGTGCATGATTAGAAATTGGTGGATTTCAATCTTTTTATACTTCCAGTTAAATTCAAGTAATCCTGACAGCCACATTCATCATCCTGCAGTGTTAGTCTGCAAATGAAGTACATGGGAATGCTTTGTGCTAAAGTTTCAGTGTTAGATAGGTACACATTTTTGTAGCCCAGAAATCATATGCCTACATTAGTGTGTTCTGCCAAATAATCATGCTCTGCTTTTTCCTGCTGCAAAATTTTCAAACCAAATCCAGTTTGGATCCAGGCAGAGCAATCTCAGATATTTGCACTGCTTCTATATGGAAGCAACTAAGATAATGCTTATATACAAAAGTCTCTAGTAGAACACATTCCCAACATAAAAGAGCCCTTACATTCCATATTAAAGAAATGCAAAACTCTGAGGAGCAAACCATGGAATCCCTGAATATTAAACTTGAAGCTGAAAGATGTGAAACCTTTCAGCTGTTCCCCAGATTTACTGTTAATTGACATTGAGGATAATGGGCTAATATTTTAGCCATTACGCTGTTTTCTAAGGCTGTCTTGGATTTCTTTTTCTTCCAAAAATATCTTAAATAGACTGAAATCTCAGGTTGCTGGAAAGAAACTGTGCAGGTGTTTTTCAAAGGATGCGCCTTGAGTGACACAAGCAAGAGTTGGCTGAGGAAGAATCAGACTGAGGTCTAAGTTTGCCCATCCTGTCTGCTCTCAGTTATCCTGCTGCCTTTCAGTCTTGATGCTCTTTTGGACTGATTTAGCATTTGGTAACTGAGTTTATGTTCCAGTTCTGTTATTCTGTCACCTGATTTTTAGCTTTGTCCTCTGTTTCTTGATCTTTTTTCCCTGTATAATCATCTTGGCAAACTTCTGAGCAATCCTTTCCTGCACGACTCCAATATTTTGACAATATTTGTTTCCTCTGAGGATTTCTTGATGGTTTCAATATAGCAAGGAAAAAAAGCAGCCTATGTTACCACACCAGTAGTCTTGCAATCTGCACCATAAAGCTCCTGCAACAATTGTACAGTTAGAAAACTCAAATGTGAAGCCCAAAGTTTTTCTTCTAAATAATCAAAGGATATAGACACTAAATGAAAGAATGATGACCACAGAATTTATTTTTGGGTGTAGCATTCTAATTTTGGTCAGAATTCTTAAGTAGAAAGAAAAGAGGGGTAAAAAAGATATAATAAATAGAGGAATCCTTTATTGATTTGACCTTCTACATCCCACAAATATTATCAGCAATAAATCCTAGTTGATCCTTGTGAGATATTCTCCAAGGTTATTAAAACACTGACAAAAATAATTTACATGTGTGACTACAGTGGAGTATCTCATTGCTCCCACCATTACTAGATGAATGCCCTTTATCTCATATTAAACCCAAGAAACAGAAAAAGATTTCCCAACTTACTCTTTTTTTTTTTTTAATGTAAAGGACCTTATATTTGTGATTTTCTGGGGAAATACATTAACTGACCCCTACATGGTTCTTGTGGAAAGAGGGTATTACTTACCATCTATATGACTACTACTGTTAATGTCTGAGACTGTTGCAGCCTTAAAAATGCACAGTTCATTCTGCAGATGGTGATAGCTCTACTAACACTTCTATTGTTAGTTTGAAAGTCAAGTGATGATATGTGTAGGCGTATGTGTGGGAGCAGTGCAAAGAATTACAAGGATTTTCTCCCACACTAACGATCCACATGGAAAAGAGGGCCTTATGAAACAATGTTCTGTTCCCCTGGTATTTTTAATCAGTCTGATATTTTGTTAGAATAGCATTTTATTACACAGCTTGTCATTTTTCTATCTATGGACTATCTTTTTAAATTAAAAAAAAAATCCTGTATGGTTTTTCTTCACACTTTCATATGTCACGATTTTTAAAAAAATAAGCTGTGTCAAAGCAGAAAAAAATAGCTGGAAAATTAATGATTTATTCTGACACACATGTAATTTACTCTTCTAGCTTTTTTCATAATTATGCATTTGTTGTACCTGCTAGTAATTGGAATTTCCTTAAAAGACAGTGCCTGTCAGTTTTGCCATCTCTGAAAATTCAGTGGTGGCTGCAAAAGAGGAAATACATCAGTGTTTGATTGTAAACACATCCTTCATGGTGCAGTCAGATGAGGATAAGGCGGTTGACCTGGATAACCCAGACACATACTTTAGCCCCCACAGCTTGATTCCTACAGTGCAATTCCTTTTGGTTCCTACAGCTCATCCAGGACATTTAGTATTAGTTTGGATTTTTATTCTTTCTGGTCACCCACCCAAATTACCTGTTCACTTTCAGGAAAAATTATTTTCTTCCAAGTAGGATATGAATTGCTTCTGTACCATTGTCTTTTTTGTTTTATTTTGGGTTTTTTTTGTTTGTTTTCTTTTGGTTTTTATTTGTTTGTTTGTTTTGAATTTATATTTGGTTTCATACACATGTAGATAAACATATATGTATGAGTATGTATTTATATATGCATAAACAAATATTTTGTACACACACAAGCATATCTATGCACATTCATATATATATGTCTAAATTTGGCATAGTTTTTGGCTCTTCTTCAGATATTATATAAACTCAGGTAACAGAAAAAGTACTTCATCCAAATATTTCCTTGTCCTCCTTTTCTACTTCACTCTTCCACTTTTCTTCCTGGATCAGGCTGGTTTTTTCTCAATGCTCAGAAAAAAACACCTTATCTGTGCATTTTGAATAATGAGGGCTCTGAAAATCAGCCTTGGCTTATCTGTAGTACTCTAACTATTTTATTCTTTTGATGGCAACTGTGATTATACCTGCTGATAAATGTCCAACAAAAACTTATGCTCTATTAGAATTAAATAATCCAGCTATCTACTCCCATGAAACTATATCTATTTTAGATTTATGCAGTCTGTGGTTGAAAGGTTTAGTTCAAGTTCATTCAAAATAGTCTTGTCAATGACCCTTACTCTGACATGAAATATGTGCTTTACTGTTTTATATGGGAATGTCTTTTATTTTTTTTTTTCTGAAATTAACATTCTCTCATTAAAAATAAAGATAGCTTTCTTTACATGGGTGTTTCTGTTGGAAAACTTTCTTTAGGAAATGTATTGTTCATTTTACCACAAACTTAAAAAAATGCAGACAACTTGCAAATTGCCTTTTACTTGAATGGCCAGAACCTGCACAAGGTAGGGATCCTCTCCTGGTACACACATTGTTAAGTGGCACAAAGTAACACAGTACTTAAAATGATGATGCACCTCTGACTAATTCACTGTATATTGCATATCCACCCATTTTGTAGACTAGACTGAATCAGGGTTCTCCTGGTACATAAGGATTCTTGGGAATTATGAACATGATAAGGGAATTATTTCTCATAAGGGAATTATTTCATTTATTTTATATACTTTTTATTCCCCTACTTGTCTCATTCAGTAGAACTCAATGTCTCTGCATTTTCATAATTAATTAACTACACAATAAAATATATCTGCAAGGTTCTATATCTTTTCTGACTGAAAGAATTAAACATAATCTTCATTTGATTTTTACCAACTATAATTTTTAACTTTGCATTTAAATTTACAGTTTGAGTCTTATTTTACATCATTATTTTTTGTACTGCTGTTGACTTGGTACATGGATTTGGGAAGGGCTTAGGAAAAAAAAACTGATAGGAAAGAATTTTGGGTAGCAGATTAATAATATATATATATATATATAAATGATGTGTAAAGGCTCTGTGGAGACAAGGTAAAATGTGGTCCTACCTGACTATGAGATTAGAATTATATCTAGGCATAGGGTTTGTGGCTTCAAGGGGTTTTTGTGCATGGTTTCTTGGATTTTTTTTTAATTATTATTGTGAGGAGGGATTTTTTAAATGTTTTTTGGGGTTTTTTTTGTGTGGTGGTGTTTTGGTTTTTTGGTTTTTTTTTTTTTTAGTATTTCATTGTAAGGGGAGGAGTGCAGTAGAAAAAACAGCAGAATTAAATCTAAGTTAAATAATATTTATCAGTTAAATCTGTATTAAAAAGAGTTTCTAAGGGTGCCTGTTCTTCAACAGTATTCTTTTCAGTAATGTGAAACTGAAAAGTTTCCAACCCAACCTGCATGCTTTGTCTTTTACTGCACAATGCTGTATTTTTACAGAGGGTGACCAGAGAATATTGTGTTTTCTAATCACTTATGAAGTTTTGATTGACTTTTTCTTTTTTCCCCTTTTGTTGATCTGAAAGTAAAGGCCTTCAGGGAAAGAGGATCAAAGGAGAATGATGTATGTTCTGAGACACAGATAAAATGAGAATAATTTTATAATTGTCTTCAATCTCCCAATAGTCTACAACTCAAGTGATGTAAATAAAACATTTTAATAAGTATTGAGTTACATTTTAGTGCTAAGTTTTAAGGAGAAATAAAAACAAGCAAGTGAAAATTGAAAAAGAAATAGTTTTAAGAAATATAAAATAGAAGTCATCTGACAAAAAGATCAATATTCAGGAATAGGATTTCTTAATAGATCAGAATTCCCTGACAAGTAGAATCTTGATTTCTTATTCATTATACATGTACTTTAGAGATTCTATTGAGATTCTGTCTCCTGGCACTAAGCACTGTGTAAATGCACAGTAATATTAAATTGATTTCTCAGTCTGGAGGTGAGAGTTTACTCCTCTACATGTACCAGTCTAGAGAGGTGAGAGATGGAAAACATCATCCCCTTCTGCCACTGGCCAGCTGCATCCCAGACTGAAGTGAGAGAAGCCCCTCACAGGCAGTAAAAAAAGAAAGGGAAGACCAGGCAAGAACCCAGTGAAGGCTCAGACACTGTTTGAATGCCTAACCTACATCAGGTAATGGTCTGAGACAGATAATTCAGAATAGCAGAGAGGAATGTGACTGGTGTTAGTAAAACTGTTGTTTATCCCTCTGTCTGGCCTAGAGCAAAAGCCAGAATGCAAACACTGAAACATGATCCAGACAAAACTGGGGAAATGCAGTTGTCTTCTCTTATTTTCCCCCTAAGGCTCTCTGAGTGTGGGGATTTGAGTAAAAGAAGCTTGTGACACCTCTGAAAAAGTTCAACTACAAGTCATTCAATTATTTTTATACCTGAACCTTGAAGTATTTTACATCTCCTCTGGCTTCAGAGGTTTGTCACCTTGTCAAAAGCCACAGAACCATGCAGATAAGCAAAAAGTGTATAATGTTCATCTGATACTTCCTTATCCTATCTTGGTGTGTCTGAATTATTTCCAGCTAAAATCATACCATTTCTAATACCATTCATACCAAAATTTTTATTGATATGCATTTTTGCAACTTATAAGTAGTAGGAAATGAGCTCAGAAAGAAAATACAGGGTTCAGAAAGGTTGCTCAGAAATTCTTGCCAGAAGCATCTGGGCTTTATTTTGTTTTGCCTTGGTTTGATATTCACACGTTCTGCAGGTAAAGCAGAACCCAGTTTCATCTCCATTCTTGTGTTTTATGTTTCTTTGTATTGGTTACAATTGTTACTTGCTGTTCCTTTGTGAAATGAGAGGGAGTTCTAATACAACAACTTACAGGTGATGAAACTGTAAAGGCTTAGAACATCAGTTATGGAATACTGCCCTTGGTCACAGTTCATTGAAGTTCTTTGATTTTTGCTTTTTAGAAAAAAAGACATAGAAGAAATTTCACTACTGAATTCTCAGTGAGTTTTGTGATCTGAGTAAAATTGAGTTCTGTTGGTGATCCTGTTGCCTTCATTTTTGCTTTTCAAATTAGAGTCTCATTACATCCTTCTACATTATTCAGTATGATGAAAAAGACAATTTTAATGCTTACATCACCCCATGACTCTGTGTGTAACCTTTGCAAATCCTGCCCTTGGCTGCAATGCAGAGAAGTGTGCTGGGGCCATTGTTAGCATGATTTAATAGCTCTGCTACTGGCAAATGAGATAGACAGAGGCTTGCTTATTCTGTGTGACTTGTTTTGTTTCTACAGTTCTAAGAGGAGTGAGAAGATCAAAACACTTTTATTTATTCTGTCTGTTGTGATAAAGTTGGATCTTTTGATAATAAAATAATGTGGTGGTTCCAAGGCAGTGAGAACTGCCTTGTGAGATTTTGCAGAATGCATGTTGGAGATAAAGATGCAGATGTTCCTATGCTTTTATTTTGTGTTTGTGTCAGGTTTAGGGATTACTTTGGTGAGCAAGGAACTTAAGTAACAAAAAAGTTACAGCAATATGAACAAGTCTAGAAGTGCAGTGAACAGAGTGAGGGTGTGAATTATGAAGCTTAGATTCTTCCAGTATTTGATCTCCAGATGAGTTCTGTTTTCTTTTCATAAGAGATACAGTCAACTTTCCTTTCTCTATAATATTTTAATATTTTTTGTACTGCATGTCCGCATTATAATACTTTCAGGACTTAATAGGTAGACACTATAATACAGTTTGATTTTATTTAAATAAATTTGACCTGCTCAAGATAACCATCAGTCAAAGCGAAAATTTGATGAATGCTTCCATTTGGACATGCTGTGAATAGACTGAAAATATTAGAGTTGCAAATCATATTCATGAGTGTGTATTTGAGATCTTTGTGACAATAGTTACATATAGAAATAATTATAGCAAATGGTAAAAGGTAAAAAAGACACAAAAGATCACTTTTGGTCCTTTTCTTGAATAATAATTACGTATTCTATCAAAGTTTTCAATTTTCTTCCAACTTACAGAGCAAGTTAAGAGAGCTACCCTGGTAAAATACTGGTAAATTTTCTGTCTACTGGAAGATCTAGACTACTACTTGCTGCTGTAGGTATTACACCTTTTTTCAATTTATTCCTTTATATTAATTAAATTTATGATTTTAAAAAGTAAATATTTGACAATTATACAAATCTCCTGTTTATTATTAATATTCTTGGACATCCAAAAAGTCAAGAAGTAAAGTTTGAGATTTTTTCTAAGTTGAAATCTATACAAAAATTCCTTTTGTTAAGATCCAAATCTATAAAAATATTCAGAACATTCAAGGTAATAGGCACAGAACCAATCTTATTCCCTGTGGCATATTAAATTACAAATCTATTAAACTGCAAACTGCCTCCCAAATTCATAGCAAATTAACTCTCAATGATATGTCCACTTGCCAACACAAAGGGCATATTTTGCAAGGGAGATGAGACTTTCAAAATACGTTTTTATTTTTTTGTGATGTTGCTTATCTTATAGACAAGATTAGCATAATTTAGAAAAAACATATTGCATAGTCAGTTCAGGAGAGAAAATAGGATACTGAGATGCTAAGTGGAAAGAGGTCGACAAATTCTTGACTAGTACAAAAAAACTAGTACTTTTCACTACCACATATTTTGCAGTTTTTTGCGATTTTTTTTCCCATTCCCCTGAATAATTCCTCTAAGTTTTAACTGGATTAAAAAAAATTTAAAAAACAACAAAACCAAAAAAATAATAATTTTAAAAGAACCCTGACCCCGAGTTTATTTTGAAATGAGAAAATAAAGTATAGTTTTAAATTAGTTCGAATGCTTAAGAGAACGCTACAAATTTTGACAAGATCAAAGGCCTATTTTCTGTCTTCCTTAGGCAAGTCAAGGATAATTCCACAAGTGTTAACCAGTGTGTACACAGTGTGAGAGAAAAGCCTGATCTCCTAAAGGTTCCTGTGAGATTATCAATATAATTTTCTTTAGCCATTTCATTTTGTCCCACCCCTAGCTGAGTTCTCTGTGGAACTGAGTATGAGGTCCATTTACTCCCCAGGGTATAATTTTAGATGGTTAGTTTACTCAGGAAAAATATTCAGAAGAAATCTCAATTTATTTCAGGCAATCAGAGGAAAAAAGACCAGA
Organism: Agelaius phoeniceus; assembly: GCF_051311805.1. NCBI lineage: Eukaryota > Metazoa > Chordata > Aves > Passeriformes > Icteridae > Agelaius > Agelaius phoeniceus. Next base: position 12,673,922 of record NC_135266.1, on the reverse strand, counting down.
CAGAATATGAGATATTAGCAGATGATACAATCAGGTCATTTTCCCCAAACCTTGGAGATGTTTTTTGAAGCTAATTTTGATTGTAGACACCTTTTTTCCACTTCTCTGCTCTTACTGAAGTGCAGCAGGCTCTTTCCTTAATGGCTGACATAAACATGGGTTTCTGTCTGATTGGTACAAACATTGTCTGCCTTTTGCTGCACTCAACACATTCATTCTCTTTCTTCCTGAGAATAATACATGCTGCCCACAACATTTTCATACTGCCTTGCTTCACATAAATACTATTAATTTTATACATTACTACTAATTTCATCTTACAATGCATTTTAAAAATTTTGGTTGTTTATTTAAATTGTATGGCTACACTTCTGGTGTTGATTAAAACACACCTGCTCTCAAAAAAGGCAGAGAATTGTAATTAAATTTTTCATTTGCAACGCCTCAGTTAAGCCACACCAAACAAGCCTAGAAGGGAGATTATGCTGTATTTTACCTCCTTTCAACACAAAGGTATAGAAGTATTTTGGCATTAGAAAAATGGGTTTTTAATCATTCAAGTAGTGGAATAGTCTTTTAATTAAAATGGTAGGAGCAAGGCATTAAATACATTTCAAGATGTAACTTGGCAAATTCAGGGAGAACAGTGCATATACTTTAAAAGAGATTGTCTGATGGTGGGATATTTCTACTGTGGTGTTACCTTGGACTAGTCCTTAAGTGGTCTCCACTGATTTCACAAATTACTCAAATTACTCTGTTCTTCAGAGGTTTTTTTTGTTGCCTTCTGACAAAGAAGGAATTCTCCTATTCTTGATACATGGTGAGGTTTCTCTTGATTTTTTTTTTTTTAAACTCTTAGGCCTTCACTATTGACTACATTTATATAAGCTGTGAACAGTTACTTCTAAAGGGGGTAAATCCCACTAGATCACTTCCATCCTGCTTACAAATTTGAATTGGAAGCTAATACCAAATATGTAGAGTTGAGGTGGACTTTTTCCTCTTCTCATATTGTTGTCATATATCAGGTTTTTTCCCATCCTTTGGGCATTAAAAATTACCCTTCTCCTAGAAAATATAAATGTGGAAATTTTTGGGTTTTCATCTTTTCAATTACACTTGTGCCTTTTATAGGTGTTGGGTATTTTTGTCTTATATTGGCTATTTTACCTAACTGCTGGTTCTAGAATTTAATTGTGCATGCTTCAGCTATTTTTACTGCCAAGAATATTGTATCAAAGACATACTATGAGCTATACAGTAAAAATAAACAAAACACTCCATTTTGAACCTACCATCTTCCTTTTTTTCCTTCTAATTCCATATTTAGGAGCAAAAGCTTTTTTTTTTTTCCCAAGAAAGTTAGTAATATGGCTGAGAATGTAAACCTTCACAGAGTGCTGAGAACCTACCACGTTAGCATCAATAGTTATTGCATAAAAGCTTTCAATTTAATTTGAAATGGGACTGCAAAGTGGCTCATATGCTGACATATCCAAATGAATAATTTATCACTCAGTAGAAGAAAGTATTTCAATGGTAGGATGCCAACATGCTGGTATTCACCCAGGAGATCTTTAGCTTAAACAGTAGATATGTTTAGGCAGGTAAAAAATTAATGCACTGGTAGGAGATAGAATCCTAGAAATTCTTCTTACATTATGCATTTACATCCAATGTAAGAAATAGAAAGGTTTTTTCAGACCTAAAATAAAGACAGTGAACAAAGAGCATCAGAAATTCCATTGTCTTCATCTAGCAAAATCAACATTTCCTTCATAAAATCTTCTATGCTTTCTCCCATTTGCAGTGCCTTGAATGACACAGCCAAACAGTATGATTTCAAAACATGTCCAAAATTTAGAAAGCTTTTTTCTGTTGGTGTTAATTAGAAATTTTATAGACATGCTTGCATTTAGAATGGAGTGGAGTGGAGTGGAGTGGAATGGAATAGAATAGAATAGAATAGAATAGAATAGAACAGAATAACATATAATAGATTTATATAATCTATATAATAGATCTATAATAGAATAGCTCAGCTAGAAGGGGCCTAACAGGAACATCTATTCTAACTGTCCAACCACTTCAGGGCAGACCAAAAGTTAATGCATGTTGATGAAGGCATTGTCCAAATGTCTCTTAATCACTGAGAAGCATGGGGCATCAAACACCTTCATCAGAAAGCTTATCACTATCTAACCACTCTCTTCTTGGTAAAGAAATCCTTCCTAATGTCCTGTATAAACATCCTCTGATGATGCAGCTTTGAACTGTTCCCATCTCTGGAACCCAGGGGGAATAAATCAGCATCTCACTCTCCACTTCCCCTCCTCAGAAAGCTGTAGAGAGCAATGAGGTTCCCTCTCAGCCTCCTTTTCCCCAAACTAGGCAACCCCAAAGTCCTTAGCCACATCTTCAGCAGCTTAATTCCTTCCCTCCCTGGCTGGGCAGGACCTTTACATCCTTCTTAAGTGGTGGGGCCCAGAACTTCACACAGCACTCAAGGTGAGGCCACACCAATGCTGAATATAGCAGAATGATCCCCTCTTTTGAGCCAGCTGTCAAACAGCACCCACACATCCCTTTTGCAAACTGGAAAAAATTAGTTCTTCTTATCTTAATAGGTTTGTATCTTCTTAACCTGTATGTGTTAAAACTAAGCAAATAAGCTAATTCCGGCTATCTAACATCACTTTTGGTTAATAATTCAATCTGTTTGTTGTCAGGATAGAAAGTTCAGATGGGGTTTGCATTTAAAGTTCTGTTAGCTTTTTTCCCTTCATGTTGCTTAATAAGCTCCAAATTCAAAAAGAAGCCTTATCTGGAATTAGTGGCCTTTGTGGTTTAAAAATAATCCCACTGCACTGAGGGTAGTATATTGATTGCCTTAAGGGAGGATGGAGTGTATGTGCAGAGTGTAGTCAGATCATTGTACCAAAAGACATGGTTCTTCAGGTCAGGCATACTGGACTGGGAAAGCTTAGAAAGATATGGAACTAACACCAGAAAATCTTTCAGAAACTATAAAGCAGTCTGAAATCAAACAGTACCTTCATTTTGTCAGATCCTCATATCTCAACACAAAAGCTGCCATACTAAACTGGTCAGAAAGTTCATTTAAAACTACAACGAGCTGAAGCAACTGTTTAGAAAAAGAAGATGGAAATGTTACTGTCCTTCTTGTGTACTACAGCATAAGAAAGCCTGACTACGTTTTCCCTGGTTTTCATGATTTTATATGCAGCTCTATCCTGTGGTAGTCCTTTATTTTTCAAACTAAAGACCTCTTATCTTTTTTGTCGCTTCTCAGTCAAAACCCATTTCACACTTGATTCTCTTTCCCGTACTGTGTCTAGCTGTACTATATCCTTCCTGATATAGAAGAATAATAAATGCCTGGAGAAGAACTGCACAAGGAATGTGATGAATGGATTTATACAGTGAGACATATCATGGTGGCTTTTATTCCTTCTTTTCCTATTAATTTTTGAGCATCTATCTGTTATTTTGCAAATCTAAGCACAACTGTTCAAATCTTTCCTGATGCCAGTAGCTAGTATAGAACTTCTGATTTCACATTATTTTGTTTTAGTTATTTCAGGCATTTCATCCCTCACTCAATCACTATTATAATATCTTTCATAAACTTTCATACTGAATCATTGTTCCTGCTTCCTTGAAAAACACTGTGTCAATTAACTGGGTAACCATCATACTTTTTCCCACATCACTCAGGGATATGTTGAATAGCATCAACTCCCAAGGATCTTTCAATAATGGTAAAGCATTACCACATTTTCCAACAGCTTATTTTTCTTCTTTAACCACATATTAATGACTACAGGAAGACTTTATCCCTTCTACCACAGCACCCTGTTTACAGAGGTGCTTTTTCAAAATTATTTTTGAAAACCAAGTAAATATATCAACAGTTATCTCTCTCTACTTTATCACCTTTTTCGAAATTTGCACTATATTTGTGCAGCATAACCACAGAATGTGTTGATTTTCTGCTACATCATATTTAGTCATTTATTCTCTATTATAAGTTCAACAGTTTGCTGAGAGCAGATATAGACTTTCCATTTTATAGTTCTCCAAAGCCCTTTTAAAAAATTTGTATCACATTTGCCATTTTCTACTCCTCCAGTACAAAGGACATTTTAAGTGATAAATTACACACTATAGTTAATAACTCAGCACTTTCATATTTCATTTTCCTTAGAACTCTATGTGAATACCATCTGGTTCTGGAAGTTTGCTGGTATTAATTTTATTAATTTATTTGAAAAATCTTTTTATTAACATTTTATATGAGACAGTTTCTGAGCAGTGACTTTTGCTACAATAAACTTTAATGTGTGATGCTCCTAAACTTTTGTACAGTGAAGAGATTAATTCATTTTAGTTTTGTCCTATGGCTTCTTTTTTCTCAAAAATCCTTTATATCAATTTATGGCCATACAGAATCTTGGAAGACTTCTTGGTTTTGGTATTGGAATTTCTTTGAATGCATTGTTATAGGGGTTAAATATTTTCCTAGGACATAATGTTTCAAAAGTCTCATTTTCCCTGTTTTAATAAAACACATTTTAGAGTTAAGTTACAGTTACAATATTTGTATCCAGTTTCTTTTGCTTAAATAAGCCTTTGTATTTTCAAATGGTCTTTCTCGAATTTTTTTGGGCATGAAAGCATTTTGGAGTCATTTATAAAATTTTTTTTTCAAGAAGAAATACAATTTTAGAATAAAATTCTTATACAGGAGTAGTATTTCCAATACAAGAATTTTATTTCACTGCAATTTGATCCTTCTGGCTGTTTGTTCTACTTTCTTCAGCTTTACAAGCCTACTGTTTTTAACATGTTCTTGTATTTCATTTTTTAATATGTTCTTGCATTTCTTTTTTTTACCCCTGCTTTTCACCTCTTTATTCATATACATATACTGAATACATGATGGTATTTTCTCAGGTTAGCTTTTTGCTAATTATTAACTTCCAAGGCATATAAATAAGTAAAAAAGTAAAAATTGAGTGTTGGTTCAATACAAACAAAACAAAGGAGAAAAAAAGCTTACAGAAAGCAAAGAACAGACATGTTAGAAAAGACAAACACCCACAAGGATGAAAACAAAGCCAAAATAGAAAGAGATAAACTGCTCCCACACCATAGTCCCAGCCCACACAGGATGCTGTGTCTCATAAATTCCTTAACTTAGTGCTTGTCATGCCACATCTGGAATGCTGAGTTCGGTTTTGGTCCCCACCACACAAAAGAGTTGTGGACAGGCTGCAGAGGGTTCAGAGAAGGGCCACAAAGATCCTTGTAGCAACATTATACATATTTTCTAATATCCATTTGTAGACTGTCATTGTGATAGCTTCATTTACATGTCAATTATGTTTTTTCAGACAAAAAAAATTACATTTTTTATTTAAATATGGCAACGAATCATTCATCTGGGAAGCATCCTAGTCTTGCTTGTAATTCAATAAATTCAGTATACAGTAACTGCAACATAGACAAAGAATAAACAACCACCAATAAAGATCCTCACAAAAGTAATAAAAGCAGTAAGCTACTTCTTTTCCTAGACTTTTTCTGTGACTTTATTTGTCACATTCCCTGAGAAGATCACAGGCAATAATATTCATTATGCATACAAAATTTGGAGATTTTGTGAATGTGAAATAATATTTTAATTTCAACAAAATTAACCTAAAATAAAACATAACATAGCTGTAAGATTAAGTACTCACATGTTCAGATCTGAAAGACAGCTGAACTGAGATTGAGCTTTGTGCTCTAGTTCCTACTTATGTATATATGAAAACATATATAGGAAGTTTAATGAATTGCAGACCTCTGTGAATATGACATCTACAGTGTCTTACCAAGAAATTTGGCATTTTCAAAATTAGGAATATGAAACATGAGTTTTGCAGGATTTTAGCATTGTTTGTGTTGGTACTTTATTACTTAAAAATCTTCAGCAATTTTATTAGACTGTGCTTTCAAGAATTGGAAAAAACATTGAATTATAAGTCTTTATTTCTATATTCCTTACTTTTTAAATGATATTATTTTAATTATGTTTATTTATTTTGATTACTTTTGCTGGGGTCCGTGTTGGGGTCCATGCTGGGGTCCATGCAGGACAAAATGTTTGACCATACTGTTTCATGTATTTGCATATGAAAGTATTTGGATTACTGGCTAAAAAAAAATAATGGCAAAGTCTGAGTCACCAGCAGTTCATACAGCAGCTGATGCTGGCCTGTCTTTATCTCCTCAGTCTTTGTGACACTTGGTTAGCTTCTTCTAACTCTTTCATACCAAGATATATTTAAATATCGCTATTTAAATACTGCACTATTTGAACCTCCTGTCTCAAGCATTCAGCCTTCTGAGATTTTTTGCCACTCATGTTTCCAAGGCTGCATCTGTGTCAAAGCTTTCATCCTCTAAAAGAAAAACAAACATCTCTTTTGCAATGCCATGGAGTTCTAGTGCCTTCAGAGACTGTTAATGAGGATCTACAGTTTGTAGTGCCTTACAATACCATACTTTTTCCCTTTCTTTCTAAACACCTACAAAAAAATCTATATGTTCCAAAATATGCATTACCAAATGCACATTTTTAAAAGAGAACTGCTTTATACATTTGTTTCTGTAAGGTAAAGAAATACATTTTGTTTGCAAAATGTCATCCCTTTAAAGTATTGCAACTGTACTTGGAGGCAAAACAAATGTAATACTGTCCCTACAAGATTCTTGAATTTGAAAGAGGAAAAATATGCTATTTTTAGGGCAAAGAAATTACATTGCACCATGAAATGTACTATTCTGCTTGCTACCTAGTAGGGTGCCTTTGTAAATGCTGATAAAATGTATTTATTCCAAACATTACTGTTAACAGCTCATTGCCTAACTGAAAATAGTTTTCCTCAATAGGTGTCTTTCTGCCCAAATTAAATTCAAGCAATTCATCTGATAAATTCAAAGATAGCACTCCAACTGCCTAATGCTAAATTGTATATCAAAGCTATAGGAAGTTTGAATCCATAACATGCAAGCTGTGAATACTTAATAAAATTATTAGAAGTGAGGAAAGTTAAACTACCTTTACTCATCACATGATAACTTATTTGCTATTAAAAAAAACACATATTTACATAATTACGAGCTAATTAGGGCATTCTTCTTAAATCTGCATGGCCATTGACACATCACAATAATATTTTGGTGGCAGCAGTAGGAATCCAAAATTGTGCAAGTTTTTATACTGATTATATTATTGTATGAAGGACTCTGTTCTGCAATCTAATCATTTTCAACTAAATCTATCTACTTATGAATGAAATAGACAAAACCAACCTCATGATTTTTTCATCAGCACCACTAGGTTTTAAATTTTTATTGCTTTTTTATTTTCTTTTGTTAAAGAAAAAAAAATTGTTTTATAAAGCCACAGACTCGTTTCTTTGACTAAAAACTTGCAGTTCTATGGCAAGTAATGCAGTTGCTAAGTACATATTCCTTACGAGGCTATGTGATTGAAATGTATTTTGCTTTCTTTTCCATAGAACTTTTCTGCCCAAAAAATGCTGAACGAAATGTCACATGCTCCGAAGGATGAAGGGTGATAGATTTTCCTGGAAATATATGTGGTATATGGAAGACACGTACAAGACTTAGAAGATAAAAGTGAGTTACAGTTTTGACACTGTCATGTCTATGAGACTGAATACTTTGTTAGACTTCTGACAAGCAGAGATATCCTTTCTTGAAAATACAGATCAAGAAGCAGTTGCCACATCAAGTCCCATGGTGCTAATTTTTGTAAGCAGCAAATGTCTGGGAATGTGTTCTTTGATCTTTGGTCTTGGGTTTTTTTTAAAATTGTCATTATTACTTATTAACTTTGTTGCCATTTCACAAGTATATGAGGTTGGTAAAAAACTCTTGAGACATCATGTTAGATCATATGTGCCTCCACAGTTCTGAGCTCTTGATAAAGTCATGAAGAGCTACTCAGTGAATTTATAGTCTGTAGCATATTTCAGCTCACACTAAAGGAAATAGCTGGGTCTGGTCTACAATAAAATTATCTGTTTACTGCATCAAAAATATCTCTATTGAACTCTATAGGACCTAGACCACATGAAGACTCTCAGATTGCAAATTAGCTGCCCAGAGGAATTTAATGTTTTCTGAAAGATCCTTGGGAGTCCAAGAACTTTATGTGACCCTGACTGGTATGACTCAGAAACTGAATGAACTGTACTCTGCTCTGGGGTAGCTGAATTAGGATGTGTGAAAAAGGCCACCAGGCACATGAAGTCCACACATGCATGGAAGCACATACAGATACCTTGATCTGAGATCTGCTAAACCTAAGCTGTGCCTTCCAGTACCACTAGATTCTCCTGCCTTATTTCCACATGCACTCCAAAACCAGGTGAAACACTTGCTGATCTGCTAGTGACTCTATTATCTCCATGAAAATGCCTTGGACAGCAATGGACTGGGAGTCTCCCTCCAGGCAGGATCAGATCATTGGTGTCCATGCCTGTGTGCACATACAGTGTGGGCTGATTCCCTCTCCACATTCTAGCACCACTTCTCCTTGTTTTCTCCTTTACAATAATGTGGTTGAACAGCTTCTGAAAGAATAACTTGTTGGAGAGTCTTCTTCACATTAAATATGTATACAAAAAAAACCTTTGCTTTTTAATTCTTTCTGTTATCTAGGTTTTGGGGGTTTTTTGCCAAAAATGACCACAAAGTGACATTTAGAAATATTTTCTCAGTTTTCCAGAAGAATTCAATAAGTACAGTATGTAAACACTCTTCAAGTATGCATTTACAGCATGCTAGGAGAAGTCCCTTCAAGTACATACCCCTATGCTTTTTCAACTTTTTTTCCTAAACAAAATAGACTGGCTCATTCCCAAGTTGTTGATTTCTCTGTCCTGCACTGGCTGATGCAGGTTCCTGGCTGCATAATTGCAGCTGACAGCAGGTGACCTCTCTGCAGGGTCTGAGCTCTAGAGATAGAAACCTGAACAGATTTATGAACCTCATCTTGGTTTCTATGCTGAACTGAAATGTTCACCTTCCATACACTTGCAGTCAAGATCAGTGCATTAACTAATAATAAAAAGTTTGAATGGCTAAGACTCTCAGACATGTTTGAGAGATTTCCATGAAAGTGTAAAAGATTAAATTCTATATTTTGAATAATAGATTTATAGAACAATATTTAAGGTCTCCTTTTAGAAATCATGTGAAAACAATTGTGTGATCCTTTTCTACAAGAAGCAGGGGAGAAATGCTTTTGAAGTAATCTGTGAGTGGGACAGTCCAGTATGCAGAAAATTCTGCTGTGGAGCAGAAGGTCTCTGTACTACTCACTAAATGGCAGACAGAATTCCACTGGTTTTGAGTTACATTTTTCCATTTAGCTACTTGAGAAACAAATAAGCACAAAACCAAAAGGCCACCAAAATAAAATATTGACTTCATTTCAGTTCTCTAGCTAGGAAAAAAGAAAAAAAAGGCTTATCCAAGTCCATGAAGCTGCACTGCAGATATTTGGATGCATCCTGCACGATGTGCAGAAGTGGCTCTGCAACAGTGAAAATTCCTGGAGTCTTTCCTATTAATTCTGCCAACACTCCTCCAGGACTAATGAGGTAGGATGCAGCAGAGCATGGAATGATAAGCAGTCTGAGGTATCCATTCATAAGAAAAATACTAAGAGAAATACTTAGACTCTGCAGGCTACATAAACAATAGCTCTGCTTCTAGACAAAGTGTAAACTCCATAAATAATTGAGACTGCTCTGAAGAACTCTAAGCAATGCAGGACAGGATCTACAGATATATATATATATATATATATTATTTTTGAAATAGTAAGTCTTCCTGGCTTGTGTATTTCATAGTCTTGGTAAAGATAATAGAGATGGGCAAGGGCAGCATGAATGTGACACATATCTGGCAGGACCTGAAGCATGGAGAATTAAAAAGACCTGGCTAAAATCCATGACACAGACCAAATGTACTACAAAGTAGCTAAATCCCATCCTAAAATTTTGTTTTCCCTCAATGATGAAAAATATTCTTCCTCACCCTTTTTCTCATGAGGACTTTAGTACCCTTAGAGTTGCTAAAATGAGCCTTTTGATGTGGTATTTTAGGTATCTTTGTCTTTTGGGGAAGGTTTGGGATTTGGTGGTTTTGATAGTTTTGGGGTTTTTTTTAAACTTCTCTTGAAGCCTGTCCTGTATATGACCATTAACTAAGTCAAAGAGTATCTGGCTTTCAGTCTGACCTTTGATTTAGGAGGCCAGAGAAACAGGGAACACTGTGCAGCTAAATAAATAGCTTTTAAGCCATACTACTTTCCTTCATCTGTCTGTAGGTGCTGTGCATCCATTGTTAATGTGATGATCATGTTAAATGCAACAAGAGGCTTTTTCAGAGTATGAACTGATCTTCTGCACAAGAAAATGTCATTCTTTTGATGACCATTGCCACCAAAAATTTCCTTTTACATAATCCTCTAGAAAGAATAAAAACCTCTATCATGTTATTTTACAGAATAAGTTTGGCAACAGTTTTGCTATGCAGTAACTTGCAATGACCTTGGCTCTAATCAAGCTTAAAAATTTGTAACAGTGTTGTGATAAACATTGAAACATTTTCTAAATGCCCCATGCATAGTTTGAGTGAATAGAATTATTCAAGACTCCTGCTTAGAAGCTTTCAATCTCAAATTGCTCCCTAATTTAGGCTATCACAGGAAAACAATATTTTACTATTCATTCCATTCAATAATCATTAATTAACTGCTCTAAACCACTAATATTTCAGCTAATCCACAAAACAGCTTATATTGTGTGTGGGCTTTTACCAGAGATGAACTGGGAATGTCAGTTAAGTTTAGAAAAACCTAAAAAGCTGAATAACCTGCAACAACTCCTTATTTTTCATATTTAATATCATTTAGGCAACATTCTTCTGCAAGATGTTCTTTACTCAAAGATTGACTACAGCCTAAGTACTGCAGAGGATTGTCCATCTATGTTAAAACCCTGACACCATAAAATAGAATGGCTAGAATCTACATTCTGTTATAAGTATATAGTTAAATACTATGATACTCCTTTATTTTTAGTATCATTTTATAATAATACCTTTAGCAACATGTCAAAGAAAAAGGAAATAAATTGTAGCTTATGAGTGGTTCTAAACCACATTACTCTGGGAATTAAATGGGACACAAATATTCAGATCCAAGAGAACACATTTCTCTGGATGCTTTACTGCTTTCATCTTCCTATCCCTTGAAAGTATATGTTGCTCTTATCAGGCAAGGATCTTACCTTTTTTCTTCTTACTGAGAAGGTGATGGGTTGTCACCTGAAGAATGGAGCAACTGACCTCTTCTTTGTGGAAAAAAAAAAAAAGAAAAAAGAAATTATGAGAATACATCTCTTGAAAGACACATTTTAAGGCTAATTGTATTCTTACTAGGGCAAGTTATTTTGTCTCGGTCTGCAACTCTCCTTTGAAACATTTTATTGCTATAAGAAGAGCTGTTGGTTAGCATAGGTCAATGGAATGGAAAGGTTCCTTCCTGAAAACACAAATTAAGTTATTAATTTACTTCACACAGAATCATGGAATCCTTGGAAAATACTTCTGAGAACATCAAGTCCAGCCCATGACCAGACACCAACTGCCAATTAGACCATGGTTCTGAGTGCTGCATCCAACCTTTCCTTAAACACCTCCGGGGTGGTGGCTCCACCACCTCCCTGGCAGCCCAATCCAGTGTCTAAACCACCCTTTCTGTGACGGAAATTTTTCTAATGTCCAACCTAAACCTCCCCTGATCCACTTGGAGGTTATGTTCTGTTGCTGCTTGTCTGGGAGTACAAACCAACCCCACCTGGCTAGAACCTCCTCTTAGGGAGCCGTAGAGAGTGATAACGTCTGCCTGGAGCTGTCTTTGTTCCAGGCTAAACAACCCCAGCCTCTACAGCCACTCCTCACAGGACTTGTGTTCAAGAAACTTCACCAGCTTCATCACCCTTCTCTGGACTTGCTCCAGGCCTTCAAGATCTTCCCAGAATTCAGGGACCCAGAATTGGACACAGGGCTCCAGGTGTGGCCTCAGCAGTACCAAGTACACAGGGGTGAATCACTTCCCTGGTCCTGCAGGCAACACAATTACTGATACAGCCCAGGATACCAAACCTGCTACATTTGGAATAATAGCATTTTTCTCCTTTTCTTAAAGAAAAAAAAACCCCAAAAAACTAGATGACTATAAGCATGATCAGACTTTTATTTTAGTATTACTTAATTTTCTTCTTTAGTCAAACAACAATCAGTATGTTGTAGACAATGATGAAAATTTCCAGCCCAAATTACTCAAAAAATTAAGAATTGAATTGTATTCTGCATACAGACTAAGAAAAAACTTTAGAATAGATCACAATTCAGTTTTGTTCTATTTATTTTGTGATTCTCAGATGATCCATTAACTTGTTTTTTCTCCTCCAGCAGAGTTTTTCCTAACATAAATTCCAAGCTAACAAAAGGTGATTGGAGTGGGCACCATGCCACAGAGTCTTCTGCAAGATATGTGCTGTAAATCAAGATGGGTGTCAGTGGCTCTCCACTGAACCTATTTTCGGTTGCAAAGCTGGTCCCATTTCCTCTGATAACCCAGAACTATGCTAAAACTTGATTGAGGACACCTCGTCTCAAGCTGCACACCACAGACATTGTCTGCAGTTCTGCATCTGGACAATTGTCTCAATACTTACAGCCCCAGGGAAATGTAAATTTAAAATGTAGTCCTGAAATGGTGGAAATGTTGTGTCCTGTGGGAAATTATTGCCATTTCTACAGATATTGCAATGTATTTTGCAAGGGAGGACATGCCAGGTTAAATAAATGGGAAGGCAATATGGTAGAATAGAATCAGAGAAATACAATGAAAGTATAATTGTCAAGATCCACAGGATTTGTTTTGTTTTGGCTTTTTTTTCATTTCTCTGAACGAGATGTTTGGATGTCATTTGCTTGCTTGTTTGTTTCCTGCTATCCTCCAACATCTGAGATATGACTATCTGCAAAGCATAAATTCAAAATTATTTCTCTATGCACAACTGTATATTTTGGATACTTTTCATTAAAGCTACTGTTCTTAGTTTATTGTATCCAAGTGTCATTTTTTATTAGATTTCACTGATTTTAGAATTGTTTTTATAGCAGAAGTTTATTCCAAGTATGCCACAGATTATACAGTCATTTAAATGTTTGGCCAAATGCTCTGCTGCCATAAGTATTTTGATGTTTTTGCTCAAGCATATTTGACACAAGAACTTTTTTTACATAGTAGAGGAAAATAGCTTAAGGCACCTTCTGAGGTAAGAGATAAATTAAACCATTCAAAAGCTCCAGAATTGAAATAAGTATGGAAATTTAGTAACCCAGGGTCAACTGATCCATTGTTTTATCAGACAGAAAAAGGGTAAATCATTTGTTAGGAAGAAAAATTAAATGTACATACAGTTGACAAAAATGATAGTGAGATGGATTGTTATTAAAGTGATCCCTTTTAGCCCAATGACATCTTCTAAGGTATTAAATAGTTTAGAACTCCTTCTGAGATCAGGCTGATATAAAATATTCAACATCCGTCCACTTCATGCCAAAAATATTTCACTATAATTAGAGTCAGACATATTTAAAATAATTGGTAATATCAGCTTTGCACAGGAAGGCAAGAGGGCTGGGAGATTTAATAATACTTTCATTGATCTTTGCATATGAGAGTAATCCTCTTTGGAAATGAGGTTGCTAATGCAGGAATGAGCTTTCCTTTTTTCTGGCTGTACACAGATTAACGATCAAATGCTTCTTCACAAAGAACTTCTGGTAAAGAAGAAACTTATGCACTGTGTATGAGTGAGGTAAAAAGAAGCTATCTAGTTCAAAAAAAATCCCAGGTATATCTGAGTATTCATGGGAAAATGCCTATTCCATATGCCTTTTTAATTTTTTTTTTTATTTAATGGCACAGGAAAGTTAGTTCTGACAATGTTAGAATTCAAGAAACAGTTGAAAACAGTAATTTCTGAATGAACAAAGTATTCTGGAAAAACAATTGAAATCGTTTAAGAAAAAATGCCATTGAAAATTTGATATGTTATTTATTCATTCATTTGATAAAGATCTGGGCACTTTCTACATGAATTCTTGAAACTGTCAGAGATTGACATTGTCTTTTTTAGACAATTAAAACTCATGAGATGCTAAGTAGTGTTTGAAAGACATCAGACATTCAGTATTTCTTCAAGCAGTATTTCTAAACCCTGCCAAGATGGTGTCTGACTATTTAAAATGTTATGTTTATAAGAGTAAGTGTAATTTATGAACAAACAACACATCTTGATCTGAGAAATGACAGCACTTCATACACTCACACAAAGACTTGCAGAAAAGAAATTTCAGAATCCAAATGGTGCTGTTGAATAATCACAGATCCAGGATGGTTTGGGCTGAATGGAGCCTTAAAGATCATTTATTCCAACCTCCCTGCTATGGGCAGGGACACTTTCCACTAAACCAGGTTGCTCAAGCTCCTGTAACCTGGCCTTGAGCACTTCCAGGCATGGAGCATCAGCCACTTCTCTGGGCAACCTGTGCCAGTGTCTCACCACCCTTATAAACTAAAATTTCCTTTCTAACATTTAACATTTACCTGCCCCCTCTCAGTTCAGAGCCATTCCCCCTTGTCCTTGTCTTTGCTCTTGCAAAGAATCCCTCTCCAGCCTTTTTGGAAGATCACTTGTTACTGTAAGGCTGCTAAGAAAAGAAGCCTCCCTGGAGCCTTCTCTTTTCCAGGCTGAATAAGCCCAGGTGTCCCAGATTTAGAGGAGAGGTGCTCCAGCCCCCAGAATGCCTTCATGGCCCTTCTCTGGACATGCTGCAGTAAGTCCACATCCTTCTTATGTTGGTAATTCCAGTCATATTAGCCAAACATAGCAAGGGATCAAAAGGACAGAGTTTGCAGGAGTCCAACTAGATATGTGAATTCCCATGTATTTACTGCACTTTTTTTTATCTACTGGCAAACACAGTACAGCATATCCACATGTGTATTTTGGAATGGGGTCTAAACTATAGTTTAATCTTAACTCCTTGAGAGCTGTAGTTTCCTATCTGTACTTAAATCAGCAGTATTTCAGTAGGCTGAATAAAGGAAGAAGTGGAAATTTTGGTGTGAAACTTTTGGCTAGCAAAGTGAGAGATTGAAATTGAAAAGAAAACCAACGAACCAAGAGAAAAACAAACAAAAAAACCGAAAACTAAATAACCAAAAAAACTTATGTATGGAGGTGAAAAGATAAAAACAGTCATCATTTCAGAAGACACAGACTTCAAAAAAAATGTCAAGATGACCTGAAATCTGATCAAAGAAATAAGACTTTGGACTGGCAAAAGTATGAAAGAAGAGAAAAGGGAATTTTCTACAGCGGTGAAGTTCTTATACTGTCTATGGTTTAGTCATACTGACTTGGATCTGAAGTTCATTACACTCATTGAATACATATTTTCTGAACTTTAAACAGTTTTAATAGAGTTTAAAGTAACTTTTCCATAAATACATGAAATTTAAAGAAAGAAGCAAGCGCTGACATACTCAAGCATTGTTCAGCAAATGCAAAAAAAAAAAAAATCAATAAAAATAATGTAAAAATTCCTGAGGCAGAGGAGGGGGGAAAAACAAAAGCGAAGGTAAAGCAATGCCTAATGGAGTTAAGGAAAACCAAAATACATTTTCAGACGGAATAAAATCAAATGGAGATTTGGTCCTGTTAGAGAACTAGCAAATTGTAGATCATAAAATTGAAAGAAGTAAAGCAAAAATCTCTCACTTCTAGTTGAATGAAAATGTGAGTATATATCCATTATGGATGACATTATGAATTACATAAGAAGCTCAGAATACATATAATGGAAATCTCCTTAGGAAAATGTTAAATATCTATTCTCCATTCAGATTAAGAAAGAGGGTCTGTCCCAAATGAGGCAGTATTGTTCCAAAATTTATTACATTTTTTTAAGACTTAATATTATAATTATTTAAAATATTTAGAATTAATATTAATTACTTCCAATTTAAACATAGCTAAACCAATAAAGTATTGTATTATCTAAACCAGTACAGATATGTTGCATAGTCTGGGGGTTTTTAGCTTTTGTAATGGCAAATCTGTACAACTATATGTCAATTGTTTTTAGTACATGTGAAAAATTTTATAAAACAATCAGAAAATTTTGAAAATAGTGGTTGAAAGGCTAAGAATATAAAGCTTGAGATGTTAGATTTAAGAAAATCAACTTTGACTATTTGAGAGAATATTTGAAGGTGATTTCTTTGTGAAAATTACATCTACTTATGAGAAAAATATTCAACCTTTCTGACAAATGCATAGAAATATCTGAACACTGAAATTAGATTAATTGGTCTTGAAAATAAGGCTTATTATCTTCTTAGCATAGGAAATGTTCTTTACAACCATGTTATTAGAGTATCTTTTAATTATGACAATTTAAGTTGGCAAGATTTTTTTTAACTATATCTTTCCAGTATATGCATATATGATGCAGCCCAGCAGTGAGATATTTATCTTCAGTTCACTATCAGCAATATCCTGATCTTTAGCACATGTACTCATTTTATCAATGCTGTATTTGTTATATAATAAATTACTACAAATAAAGCTGCTCTGTCACTCCCCTCCTCAGCTGGACATGGATAAGAAAATATATTGAAAGAATCATATGTTGAGATAAGGACAGGGAGAGATCACTCACCAGTTACTGTCACAAGCAGAACAGGCCTGACTTAGAGATACAAAATGAGTTTATTACCAACCAAAATCAGAGTAAGATAATGAGAAGTAAAACAAATCTTATAAAAATTTCCCCCCACCTCTCCCTCTTTCCCAGCTCTGACTCCTCCCCCAGCAGCGCAGGGAGATGGGAATGGGGGTTATGGTCAGCTCATCATGGGTTGCTTGGGCCACTGCTCAAGGAGAGGGTTTCTTCTTCTTCCCTCCCACAGTTCTCTGTGAACTTCTCCAGCATGATCCTTCCCATGGGCTACAGTTCCTCATGAGCAGCTCCAGCTTGTGTCCCTTCCACAGGGTCATTAGTCCTACCAGGAAACCTGCTCCAGTGTGGGCTTCTCTCTCCACAGGTCTGTGGCTCCCTCTCAGGAGCCTGCTCCAGCATGAGTTTCCCCATGGATCCTTCAGACACTCACATGCTCCTGCATAGATCTCCTCCATGGGCTGCCTGTGGATGTTTTCTTTCCTCTGGAGCTCCACGGGCTGCAGGGACAGCTGCTTCACCCTATCCAGCACCATGGCCTGCAGGGGAATCTCTCCCCTGGGCCTGGGCCCTCCTTGGTGACTGGCCTTGGTGGCTGCAGAGTTGATTCTCTCGTATATTCTCACTCCACTCTTCTCTGGATGCAATTACTTCTGCACAATAAATGTTTCACCTTCTTAAATATATTATTGCAGAGGTGTTACCACCATTTCTGATTGGTCCAGCATTGGCAGCAGCAGGCTGGTCCATCCTGGATTCATCATTGGCTTTGTCCAACACGGAGGAAGCTTTTGGCAGCTGCTTACAGAAGCCACCCCTGTAGTCCCACTCCTGCTACCAAAAACCTGCCACACAAACCCAATGCACAGTGTAAGAATAAAACTGATGTTTGGAGTAGAAGAAAATAATAGTTTTGTTGCTGGCTACCTTGGAAGGCTTTCTCTCCATGAGTAGCACAGACATGATCTGTGCAGATCACCAACTGGAATAATCCATGCACACCTTATCTCATTTCTTCCTTCTCTGTTCTGGTGCCTTTTAAGATTGCAACACTTTATTCTCCCCTGTGCTTCAGAAGATAATATTTTTATCTTCTCAAAGGCTTTGATTTACCCTAAATTATCATGGATAGCACTGTTATGGGATAAAGAATTCTGTTAGGTGATAAAGAATTGCCATACAAACAAAGCAGGGCAGAGGTTTGAGGGTAACCTGTCTCAGCTACAGAAAGTGATCAGCCCCACGGCCAGGATGGACACCCATTACCATGGGGCCAGAGGAAGACTTGCAGATACCTTTGGGATTTAGAGTGGCTGGAGAAGGAACAAGAGAAATAGAAAGATAAGGGGATGAAAGAGCTTAGTCATGTAAGCAGCAGCTGGCTACAGTGCTTGAATGGCTGTGCCCTGTGCCTGATCTGTCATTTCTTCCATTAAACATTAAAAAAGGTCTATTCCTGACATTTCAGTCTGTCATTTCTTCTCATTAAACTTAATTTCTGACTATTTTTCTGGGTAATACAGGCTCTCTACCTGTGTGCACCAGACCATGGGAATTTCTGAGTGAAAGCAGCCAGAGTAGTGCCTGAGCTCACAAGGGCTGTGTGTGGTGGGCCAGCACTGCAGTGTCTGAGGGTGCAAGATCTAGCCAGTCTCATTCCTAGAGAGAAACATTCCCAAAAGAAATTGAGATAATTTGTCATCAGTCATTCAGTTTGATGAAAAATGGTTGATTTTTACGTATAGGTCCTGTATTTTGCTGAATTAGGACCTGCAAGAGAAATGGCTCATGTTTTAAAAAATGCCCTTGATGGAAATAAGAGAAGAGTATTTGTATTGCCTGCATAAGTTATCAGGCACGGTACAGATGGTGAGGGACTTTGCACTGCAGATGGGAATGATTCAGAAGATGATAAAAGTGCTAAATCCAAACCCTTACTCCATCACGGTCTAGGGATACACATTGTTACAGGAAAGTTTACATATAAAGTTTACTTTCAGCAAATATGCATACTTGTGGGAGTGAAAGTTAGAGGACAAGAAAATGAAAGCTTTTCCAATGGTAATGGGAATCTTTCTGGTACTAAAATAATAAGTTAAACATAGTATACAGTTCTTGAGATGCTGTGAAGATGATAATATCAGCAAATGAAACTGCTTTGGGGAACTGTAACCTCAGCACTGAGTAGTTTAAGGACATCAGGATGAAACTCTACTCAGGTCACTAACATGTAAAATCTTCACAACCTGTACTGAACTGGACAAATCTGCAAGCTAAACACAAAGGTGTAATACAGGCATTTCTGTGTGCAACAGCTATAGCATGTAAAATAATTCTCAAAGCAACGAGCAAACTAAGACCATCACTTACCTGCAGTTTATCAACTGTTTGATTTCTATGGCAGTTTATATGAGGGAAAACAACCACACATATTTCATGCCAGCAATGTCCTCTAAGAAGGCATGCTATTGAAAAAAGCAATACAGCTATCCAGTGAATCTTTCCTTATCTAAAATCATAATAGGATCCTTATATATAAAAGGAAAAGATTGTTCTTTCTTAGGTCGTTTTTTAGCCAAGACATACAGCTGCTCTAAGAGAACTAGAAACTTGTAGTTACAAAAATTCTTTCCTAAATTAACTTCCTTTTCTAAGTTTTTCCCCGGATGTATTGTAATATTACTAAATTTTGGACAGTTGTGATGACCATTTTGAATAGTGAAGGTGAAAAATAGGCCAAATATCTTGTTCTGGTAAATTTAGTTTTCTTTGGGATCTTCTAAAAAGTCAAGAAGTAAATATGGCAGATTTTTAATAGCACTATACTCTGCATGGGGATAATAAGAGTGAGTACATTTTCACTATTTTTCTTGAACTTGGAAGCGTGATATGTCATAGAATTTGTTTTATGCACAATTTAAAATTTCCTTGGGTTCTAGTTGATATTTTATTTTGTGGACAAGTCTATACTTAGAAAAGGAAAAGCATTTAATTTTCTGGAAATAGGCTTGCAGGGTTTTCTAAATAGTACTGATGTCTAGATGAGAATTTTGCCAAGTTTCTCATGAGGTTAAAGATTCAGCACTGTGCTGCTTTTGGCTGGGGTAGAGTTAATTTTCTTCCCAGTGGCTGGTATGGGGCTGTGTATTGGATTTGTGCTGAGCACAGGGTTGATCACACAGAGATGTTTTTGTTATTGCTGAGCAGGGCTTACACAGAGCCAAGGCCTTTTCTGCTTTTCCTGCAGCCACACTGGTGAGGGGCTGGTGTGGCTGGGAGGAGACAGAGCTGGGACAGGTGACCCCCGCTGACCACAGGGATATTCCAGACCCTGGGACATCATGCTCAATATTTAAAGTGGTGAGAAGAAGGAGGAAGGGGATAATGTTTGGAGTGATGGTGTTTGTCTTCCCAGGTAACTGTCAGGTGTGATGGGGCTCTGCTCTCCCCAGGATGGCTGAACCCCTGCCTGCCCTTGGGAAGCAGTGAATGAATTCCTTGTTTTGCTTTGCTAGTGAGCACAGGTATTTCTTTCTCTATGAAGATGTCTTTATCTCAACCCACAAGATTTCCAGCTTTTACCCTTCTGATTATCTCCCTGATCCTGCCAGAGGGGAGTGAGTGAGCAGCTGCCTGGGACTTGGCTGCTGGCTAGGGTCAAGCTACAACAAACACTTCAAAGTTCTTCTTATAAAAACTCTCTGCTAATATGGATAAAAATGTTCTGCAGTCAAAACTACCAGTTCTTACAGTAGAATGTCTCCTAGTATTTTTTTTGGCAAGAAGTATTTTCTTTGTCAAGTTGCTTAGAACTTCTGGTGCACAAATGTCTACTTCTTTCTGGGAACAAGGAGCTATCTCGAAAGTTTATTAGTTCTGGCTCATATAATTCATCTCGTGTTGAATTATTGAGAAGTGAGAATAGATATGCAAGCAGACAATTAACATAACAAGTAACATTCAACTATAGCATTCTAGGGACTAACACAAAACGTTTTTTTCTTAGAAGCAAATTGTTTTCTATTTATGGAGATACTTAGAAATCTCTTAAGACGGGAGTTTACATAATCAAAGTGGCTACTTACACAGGCTTAAGTGTATTTACCACTTACTCATATTCAAAGTGCTTTGAAACACCAAGTAAAAAGCATAGAAAATAGTCCCATGAAATAAAGACACCATTTACAGTACAGAACTGTAACAAAATGGTGTGTAAGGTGACTTGATGGGCAGAAATTTAACAAAGCCTTTGAAGCCTTTTGTTTGAGTATCCTGCCCATGCAGACTCTGTACAAAGATTTCCATAGTTAAGACACAGAGAGAAATTCAAGAATCACATTTTTTGAATACATTTTGAACTCAGAAAGAGTTCAAATACCTTTTAGCTTCATGATCTTGAAACTTACAAGTTTCTTACAAGGGTGTAGGCGAAAGCCAAAGATTGTGATAGATTCTTACTCTGTTCTTGTAACCCCATGGAAACCCATGACTGCATAGTGTGAAACTGAGAATGGCTGTTTTGTGTTCCTACCCATAAACACCTTGTGAGAAGGCACTGAGGAGCAGAATAAATGAGCTTGCACAGATTTGGGCCAGGCAGGGCTATGGGATTGCCTCGCTGGGACATGTAAGGACCACTGATAATTCACTGGTGGTTTAGCAGTTCTCAGAGCCCATTCTAAGCCGAGGACTTTTCCATGCCTCATGCTCAGCCAGTGAGGGGCTGCATGAGCTGCTGGGGGGAAGGAGCAGGAGCAGGGCAGATGACCCAAACTGGGCAAAGGAATATTCCACATCACAGAACATGATGCCAAATCAATCAACAGGGGGAAGTTGGCCGGGAGAGGTTGATGGCTGCTGAGGAATTGGCTGAGAATCAGTCAGTGGTGAACAATTGCATTGTTCACCATGTTTTTCATGGGTTTTATATGGATTTTATTCCTTTCTCTTTATCTTTTCCATTACAATTATAATTTAAGATAAAATAATAATTATAAGTATTATATTTTAGTGCATTTCAACTATTAAACTGCTCTTAATTCAAGCCATGAGTATTTACTTTTGTTTCCACTCAGGACTGGGAGTGACTGAGTGGTATCTAGTTGCTGGGTGGGGTTAGACCAACAATGAAATTGGCCCTCTTTGGTGCAGGTTGATGTTTACCTGGTCTTTTTTGGCAAAACTAATTCTTAGTCAGTCTGCCTTGGATTGTACTGGTGAATGAGGCAATTTGTCCTATTGAGCTTTGCATTCTCCTTTGCTTGTTTTTTTTTTATGCCTTTTTATTTCTTTTTTTTTTTTTTTTATTTATTTTGTTGAGGTCACTTCAGGCAGCAATGAACCACTTCTCCCATTTTGATACCATCTGTGAGCTGGGTGAGGGTGCACACCATTCTATCACCTAGGTTGTTAACAAACAGTATTTGCTGCAATGCCTATCCATGAATGGCTGCCATTTGGACATTGAACCAATGATGAAAATAAGCTTTAAACCTGAGATTTTTGCCAGTTTTGGACCCATTTATCAGCCTATATTTCACTGTGTGAATGCTAGTGAAGATCATGTTGAAACCTGGCTAAAGGCCTTTTGGTACAGAGTTCTCAGGCAGGGCCTTTGGAGAAAAAGCTTATAATAATATAAATAATAGTGACCCTGACTGTCCTTCACTGGAATTGATCTTTATAAAATTATATATATGTATTGCAGGCAGACCATCTTCACTGCGGAAAATAAATAGAAAATGCATATAAGGATACTTACAATGATAAAAATAAATATTTCCAGTATCGCAAACTGCACAAGAACCTCCTGTTCATAGCTATGCCAAATTACTATCTAAGAAACAATATACTTGACTATACAAAGCAAAAATAGAGGTCTTATTATGCTTCTTTTCTTCCAGTATTGTTTCAAAGCTAGAATATATGTTGATAATCTGCTGTTAGAAATTTCATCAGTCAAAAATATTCTCAAAGGGTTACAGACAACAATTTGTAGCTATTCTGCAATGTTACAGTCATGAAGAGGAGAGAAAGCAGAACAGAATATATATTTCCATAAAAATTGCTCAAGACATTAAGTGTTAAGTATGTAGCCCACATCTTTTCTCTGTAATCACACTGTATTTTATGTCTGCTACATGAAAAACACAGTGGCAAATGTACTAAATGTCTTTATATTCCAAGTAGGTAAATGGTCTGCTTTGTAAGTGAAAATGAGTGTTCATGCTTCACTTACTACAAAATACTATGCCAGTAGAAAATGAAAGAGGAAATGAAAGACAAAAGAAATAAATAATACAGAGAAAAATCATAGAGCTTATGTTGATGAAATAGTCCTGCTAGTTCAAGTTAACACTATCTTTATGACTGGCAACTTAATAGAAGCAATCAACTTGTTAAATAGCATTTCATTGTGTATGAAGTTGGTTTTGTATTCAAGTTTCATTATCATTCAAGTATTGTATTCAAGTTTCATTATCAATGAAACTTTCAATATTCATTTAAAAAAAATGGGAGCCCTCTTTGGATTACTGCAAACACTAAATTTTCATTTAAGTAGCCTGTATTCATGGAAATAGGTCAGTTTATCTCAGTTAGAAATTTCTCTCTCACATACCTTTAGATTGTTTTGTTCTCCCCCCCCCCCCCAAAAAAAGACAAAGACAAACCAGTTGGACCTGAGCCTGGAATAAATAGGAAACAAAATCTGTTTGTTTCATTTTTTTTTTAAATTGAATTTTCCATGGTTACATTAATAATAGAGAATAAATATAAATTATATAAATGCAGTTATAGGTCATCTTTGCATTATTTCTCATTGAAAAATAAATTAATACTTTGCAATAAAACACTTAGTAAAAGTTTTGACATAAATCACTCAAATAGCCTGACTCAAGACAAGAAAGATTACACTGGCATGAAAAGCTTGGGTAAAGCCTGACATTTTTCCCAAAATGGAATTTGTGACAGCCAAAGAAAGAAAAACCATTAGAGCAAGCAAAAAGACCTCCACAACATCACATGAGAGCAAATAAAATCAGGACATATAAACAGAAGAACTTGTCTGATAAATCTGAAAAAGAAGAAAAACAACAAACCAACAAACTACAACCATCAGGTTATAGTCAGACTGAAATTTGATTATGGCATATATCAAATAAGACTGCCCATCATAATCTGTACACAGAACCCAAATTAAAAGCTTTCATGAAATCAAACTTTGAAAAAATATAGTATCTCTGACTCTGAAAATCTCTTAAGGCTTTTCTTTTTTAATATAGAGACCAACCAATGAGATAGGAAAATAAGCAGTTGAAACAGTAAAATGCATTTGTTTAATGTTCAGACTGTCACTGAGAAAACAGAATCTACAAAGCTTATCTGGGATCTATGTGTGTGTAACTCAAGCAATATCAGAAATTCTTCAGAAGTCCTTTTCAGATCTTAAAAGGGGATATATGGAATGGAGACAGATTAGAAACCTTGTAAAAGACAGCTAGCACAAGGCATTAGACAAAAACTAATGGGAAACACTTTTTCTGCCTTCCAAGTGAGCATTAAATAAGGCAAGTTCCAAAATGTCACTTTTGCAATGGACTGGAAACCGTCTGCATTGATTCTACAATAGACTGGGAGCATCTAAAAGCTTGTAGCGTTTTGATGATTGTCGCAGGGTTTTATGGAAAAATGTTTTATCACATGTTTAATCAATGGATAGGCCCCTCAAATTCACCATTGCAAGTAGCCATAACTGGCAAATTCAAAACAGAATTTATAAAAAAACCGAGTTCAACTGAACTAAGAAAAATCAAAGCATTTTTGTGTTTGGGTCACTAGTCTAAAAGTGGAAAGAATTCCTGACCTGTTTGGTTTCCTTCTGTGACCTTGCCAAATTCACTCAGACCAAATCCATGCAAGACTATGGGTAGAACTTAAGCACCAAAAGTTTAAATTCTCAAAAATTCTGCTCATTTGATGGCCAAAGACAAAAGAATTTAACATAAAAGAAGTGAGTATGTACTGACTTAGAATTAAATAGTTAATATTTGTCTAGAAAAATAAATGAGGTACATATACTGCACCTCACCTTTCACCTCTGAAGACAATTAGGAAATTCACATACAGCACAGAAAAATGGTCTGGTGTTAGCGGTCTTTATGCCAACACATTGCCAGAAATGACATCAAAAGTTAAAGGCATTTCCAAAGAAAAATTGTAGAGAAGTAGGAAGAAAGACTAAGTTATCCAGTCTGCTTCTGTTTCAGGACCTTGAATTCCCCAACTTTATTTTACCTTCAAAAGGCATCTGCTGCCTTTATGACACATTTATAATAGCAAGAACTTAGCATATCTATTAATCAGTGTCAGTTTTTACCGAGAAAACTTATCAATGTGTACCATGAATCATCGTGATCAGAAACTATTCTAAAAACACTCAGCTATTAAGCAAGATTTAAAGTTATATATATACACGTGTGTGTGTATATATAAATATATATCTCACATATATATATATCTATCTTGCATATATATGCACATATATAGAGATAGGCATAGAATGTCAAGCAGATCAATGATAATTAATTTGTACAGTCTAGAAAATTATATCTATCTACCTCAGGCAATCAAAGATTTCTTTAATAATTGCACTGGAACCTGTTTTTCAAGCAATTAGAATTTAGTTGCCAGCAAACATCTTAGATTAAAAGAAATGGCATTTTAAAAGTACATGAATAAAAATTAAATGGAAATTAAGACTACCGTTGTCTAATAGGCAATCAGAAACACAGGAAGATACAAATTCCCAGGACTACTAGAATAAGTTTAGTTCTGTATTTCCCAAGTTTTTTCAGTAATTTGAAGTGATATCATGGGAGTGATCTTGTATGTACTGATTACCAGGAGTTCCAATGCCTTCAGGAGGGATTCTACATGTCCTGTACCTAGGGAGGTGAGTCTATGGGACAAAAAGTTTCCTGTCAATTCCTAGAAGTGTACAAACCAGAGAACAGACACAAAACCTTTTTCATTCTGATGTTACTTGCTGCTGGGGACTTGCAATCCTAGTAGTCAATGTTGGAAATCTATAATGTGCTGCAATATGTTATCAAGAGGTAATTGAACTTGAATATTATTTATTGATATTAAACTTGACAGTCAAAAGGATAAGCCTCAGATATTATGTTTAATACATTGTCCCATAGGATTTTTTTAAAAATTTAAGTGCTGTTATTATCAATGCAGCAGACATAAAATTAATAAAAAATCCTAATGAGAATTGGGTGGGTTTAGATAATTCTCCAGTGGATTTATTATCTTAGGAAAGTGGTGTTCTAAGGCATTTTGATGACTCAAGGGATCATGAACCAAACGGAGTTTCTCTCATATCTTGGTTTCCAAACCATTTCATGTTAGTGCCTGAAGTTAGCATACAATGACTATTTAAGGCCCATAAGAATTGAGCAGTATCCTTGACCCTATTTGAAAAAATATATCCCCTGAAAAAATGAGAGATACTAGAAATTTAAGTTAGTCTGAGCTCTAAATGAACTATAGTGTTCTGAGGACAAATCTGACTGACAAAAAACAGTCAAGTGATAAGGCAATTTGATTTTCCCAGGCTTTAGTTCCTCTAGATAGCAATTGTCCTCCTGCAGGATTTTATTATGAATTAAATTAATTCTGACATTGGATAGACTGATGCTCATTAAGCTTTTATATTTCTGTAATCCCCAGTTCCAGACTAGAATCTGTATGGAAAAAAGGCAAAACACTATACATGTTGTAGAAACAAGAAAATTATTATTTCCTGCTTTTAGAAGAACTGAAGATTTTACATCATGCTGAACACTTATGCATATGGCTAAGTGCAAACACAAAAGAATTAGTCACACACTTAAAAGTTTAGCTGTGAGAAAAGGTTTCCATTGGTGTAGATAGGAAAATAAGTAATTCACAAAGATTTAAAAGGAGAAAAAAATCAAAGTCCTTTATAGATAAGATTGAAATTTTTTTATAGATTTAGATATTATAGATATTTTTATGATAAAGATCAGGTAAGAATCCACCAGTTCCAGCTACTGGTCCTGCCCTGAGAGCTAGTTATAAAGGATTTAACATAGAGTAATGGTTACACATTGATCACAGCTGTGTATGGTGATTCATAGTGAAGTCTTCAGACTATTACAGATGTATTTCATTTGTAAACTCAAAGTGTCTAACTGCATTTTTGGGGAACAAGACAGGAAGTGAAAGAAATGCAGGAGGACACATTTGCAGGGATATGAATAGTAATAGAAGATAAATAATTTTTCAACTACGACCATTACTAAATGAAATTGTAGATCAGGTTAAGCCATTAGACCTTAGGTCAGCAATATGAGAGAAACCAAAGGGTTTCTTACAATGAGATTAAGTGGAGGGTTTTTTTTATGTACGTTTCTAGGACATACTATTCACAAGAAGGTGTTACAGTTCAGGAAAAGAAAGAAATTAATTCAAAAGATGATAAATAACACTAATAAAGATTTCCTTATACCCATATTTATCTGGTCAGTCATAAATTTTCTGAAAGCAAATTTTGTTTCTTCTCTATTAGCAGAATGATTGATGTTGGACACTCATGGATATTCATGTCCCATCTCAGCTGATTCAGAAAACCTTTTGCTATGAATTTAATAAATAACACTTTGAGTCTCTTAAAATTTTAATTGTGATTTATACAAACCATCACCAAATCCACGATTTTTCTATTAAATATATTTCTGACAATATCCTTCTTTCTGATAATATGTTAAAAATAGCCAGTATAGTCTGTAGATTATCTGTGTCTTGCACCTTAGAAAAAGAAGCTTTTCTTTCTAATGATTTAGAGGACAAATATTGACTTAGAAAGAGTTAATTACACAACACCTTTCCTGTTGGGAAAAAAACAGTCTCTTTCAAAATGCCAGTAAGAATTTTCCCAAGCATGTGCATCAACATAACTCCTCTGAAAGGGACTGGCAAACCTGATTTCAGGAAAAGACTTTGAGACAGTTTTTGAGAACATAAAAACAACCCACAAGCAAACCAACCAACCAAAAACAACCCAGAAACTATAACTCACATGTTTATGAATCATCTGAAGCATTCTGTTCACCTGTTTTATTTATTTATTTAATTTTTTTATCTCTCAGAAAACAAGTATGCCTCAATAGGTGCTAAAATGATCTAGCAGGACAACACTGACCCTGCTTGAGCACCGATGGAGGAGATTTGCGCCATGATAGACTTAAATACCAAATAAAATTTAAAAGTCTCCCTCAGCATGGAAGGAACTAGACCAAGTGGCTGTTGTGATTAGATGGTTTGAGAGCAATATTTAATTTGAAATCT
The DNA here is from genome assembly GCF_051311805.1 of Agelaius phoeniceus. Classification (NCBI taxonomy): domain Eukaryota; kingdom Metazoa; phylum Chordata; class Aves; order Passeriformes; family Icteridae; genus Agelaius; species Agelaius phoeniceus. The sequence goes on along the minus strand of NC_135266.1, from coordinate 12,645,608 downwards.
GCTCAGGGATTGAAAGCAGAATCTAACTGCTTATGAATTTAGAGTGCAGCTTGGAGGGGTAGGAGACTGTCAGTACTAGTCTCAGGCAACCAAGTTACAAAAGCTGGTGGAATGCATTTTTTTCAAAAGGTTAATTTGTAAGGACTTTTGTCACGTAGTTAATATTGGGAAAATGGAAGGTTTTAATATTCTACTTAGCTTGATGGAGAATGGGGGCACTAACAAGGGGCAGGAAAGACTATTCTAAGATGAGCGCTGCACAAATATCATGCTATCAAATTTCATGGTGCTCTTCATTTGTTTCACATGTGATAAGCAGAAGAATTGACAAGAAAAATGAAGACACCCACAAAACTGCTGCTCAGAGATACATTGTGGAATTGTTAATATAACGCCAAAACCAGAGAGAAATCAAAGAGAAATCAAAAAGAAACATTTTCTCAGGAATATGTGCAATAAAATATTAAATGCACTTACTGTGTCACCATAATACTTTCTCTAGGACTCTGTCTCTGAGTTGCTCCCTCAGAACAATTAATTTTTGTCAAAAATTACAACACAAATAATGAGCTAAATCACGTCTTTTAAAACCCCTGTTTAATTATGTGAAGCACAACAGCAAATGTTGAATACATGTATTGATAATGTTCATGCTTTGCTTCTTTACATCTACCTTAGGTGTGTGAGAGATATTTATAACCATAAAAATGAAAATATTTAATTTAAGGAGTGAGGTCAAAGTGATTGCACTGAGTCCAGAAAACACCCCAGGGGAGAGTTCCAGGGGAAACCAGGAGAGGGGACAGCATCACTTTCCTTGGTGCCACTTCTCTTGATTGACTGATGTCTCAACCATTCCTGGAATTGTAAGGAGAGAAGGCCCTTGAAGGCTGAGACCTTCATCATGCAGTGCTAGTGTCTCCATGTCCTCTATTGCAACTCCAGTCAGTGTCAGGATGCCTCTCCTCATATTCTACTGACTGGGATTTATGTGCCCTGGTAACCCTTGAAAGCTTTTTTGGTTTTCTTTGTTGTTTTTTTTTTTTTTTTCCAGGACAAATACATAAAAGCAGCTGTCTCAGTAGCAAGATATTTTCAGAATACAGGCTAAATGAGAATATCTTTTTTAGACTGTTGGTAACATTTTGTGATTTACTCTGCATCCAGCCTACCAGTGCTCTCTTAGCTTCATTAGAGAATGACAAGTGATTACACCATTACCTTTCTGAAAACAATATCCCACTTTGTTTCTCTCTGAACAGCATAATGCCTTACCTGATGAGAAGGGAACATTTAAATGAAGATATTGGTGCTAATTTGAGAGTTTAGAGTCTAGATTCATAACTGGTAATATATCCCTACACAGATAGGGCACACTGCCAACATCTCTTTTGACAGCCTTCAGACTTTGCTCAGTCCAGGGTAGACATTTATTTCCATTTTCTTTTCTTCAAATACTGTCACAACCATACATGTTCCTGGCTATAGACAGGCAGTCTTATGAATCAGATTGGCATCATTCAGGTCTGCACCTTCCTTATTAGTCATGAGATCATTGGCCTAGCTGTTTCCAGGTACTATGTTCAATTCTTAGAGGCAGAATGAAAAATTCAGTATAAATTATTCAAGTCCTTTTTTTTTTAAATATAAAATACTGATTGATTACTGGCAGATCACAGACCCCTTTCACACCTGTATACTGACAATATCTCCAAACCAAGCTGAGGTAAGCTTTGAATTTCTAAGTAGCCATTTCTTTTTATGAATTATTGACATCCTGTCTTATATTTAATCATGCTTCAGGGTATCATTTTCACCTCTTACTGCTTTCTCTATTGTTCTATTTTTTTCATGTCACTCTCTCTCTTGTTCTTCCATTTTCCTTCAATTTAGTTTTTTGCTACACTGTTTATTATTTGCTTGAAGAACTTTAACAAAATTTATTTCTCCCCCCTTTACATATAGTCTCATTTCCTTGTATTGTTTCTTATTTGCAACAGTCTAGATGGTGACAGACAAAGAAATGTGATTAGCATTACATTAATGGCTGAACAGAAGTGTGCTAATATAAAATTTGTGGAGTCCAGGGTATAGATTATTTAATTAGAAAGACAGCATTTAAAGAAAGTATTTATTAGAAAATTTGTCTTTATTCTTTCTATTGTCAATAGCATGATACAGGAATTCAGGGCAAATCATCTTACTGGTGCCATGAACTACCATGTATTTTTCAGTAGCCAGAAATGGCCTGAATTCAAATCATAGTCCTTAAACATGAAATGATCCCACTTAGAAGTCCAGATGGACTCTGCCTGCTGCCTTCATGGAAACACTGCTGCTGGCTGATGCAAATGTTCAGCAAGATCCCTGGACTGGCTATTGAAAATCGGATATTGCACATTAGATCTTCTTTGCCCAAAGTGTTCCTACTGCAAACACAGAAAACATAGCCCTACGGGTTATTTGTAGAAATGCCTCATATCTTGTTAAAGATACTGGTATAGACCATGCAGAGCTCTTCAAAATTGTTCTTTTTCCCACTTCTGTTTCTATTTATTTTCTTATTTCTTGTCCTTTTCTGTTTCTCCAGCAAACCTCCTTTTTCATTCTTCATTGTCATATTGTTTCTTTCTCTCATTGTCTCCACATCTGAACTTAAATTGTATATTTTTTAACAATCTTTGCACAGATTTTTAGAAGAATAAGATTTACTGAAACATATCACTGTAAACACAACATTATTTTCTCTCATGTCATCATCTGGCTATGTCCTTTCTTCCCAAGTCAGCCAGAAAACAGCCTGGTGAAAAGAGGGGGCAAGAAATAAATGAGATCTTTAAGCAAGAAGCAGGATCATGTTTAGAAAGAATTTGCCTATCCCTTGGGATAAATACCAATGTTATTCTAAATATTTTTATTTTTCTCATGGGAAATAATTCTAAAATTACCAAATTGAGCTAATTATTTTTTGCATTACAAAAATTTTTCCTCCCTCCCTTTCCCATTTTCCTTTTCCCCTCCTCCCTTTCTCCTTTCCTCTGCTTTTTTCCCTATTTCTGTCTCTCTTCCCCCCCCTTCTCTTCTTTTCCTCATTGTTCCACATCCAGCTGATTCCATGTTTTATACTTTTACCCTTATGCAAAGTTTACAGTGTTGTTCTGTGAACAGCAGAGCTAATATACTCACTTTTTATCTGGCATTTCCCTTAGCTCTGTGCTAACCTTGCAGTGGGTGAGTTGTGCATCTGATCTAACAAGTGCTCCACACTATTGATGTCTTTCCTTTGTTGTCCTCAAGCCCTGTTTGATATCATGGCTTCATGGGGAGTGCTGCTCTGCTTGAATCTTTGCATTTTTCTGCTGGTGATATTTTGTTAAATGTTCTTCAATGATTTTTAGAATTGCTTTGACTTTGATGATATTCTGAGTATATCCCTCTCCTTGACATAGCTGAAAGTTCAGTTTCTTTTTCACCTGCTTTTTCACTTAAACTTATCACGAAGTTCTGTTTCACTTTTCATCTTTCTTCTTAATTTTTCCTTGTTCTACTTAGTACTGTTGTCAAACATTTTGTCTAAATTGTTGAGGTTTCTGCCAGCTGATCTGTGGCCCTCATATGCTCAGTGTTAGCTTGGACTCTGTGGCCTGCAGCATTTGTCAGTGGGTATAGTTTTGGTTCTTTTTTCTCTTTTATTATGTGACTGTGTGTTCACTTGACAAGCTGAGAAGATTTTGGGCAAAGTCAGAGGAGAGGTTTTAGTCCCAGAGAATGCACCTTGGAAGCAGAAGAAAGAATGAGCAGATTCTGAACTATTCTAAACAGATTAGGTGCTGGGAAATATGTTGATGATGATGATGATGATGATGATGATGATGGTTGTGGCGGTGATAAGTGAAGACACAGTAGGAAGTCAAGCAACACCCTAGTCGGAGAAAATAATTGTGATAAATATATATGTCTAATGAACAAGAAAAATATTTTATGAGGTTCAGAGGGTGGAGATATCAGGTGGGATAAACAGGGAATTGAAGTGTAATTCCTGCTACTATTGGTATCATCTCCACTGCATCACCTGAATTCATCTTTTGTGGGTTACTGGGCAACAACTTGGCCTCTTCAGTACTAAGACACTCCAAAGCACCAAGATTGCAATGTATTTTCTCACCAGACCACATTCGCTGGATAAAAAAATTTGGATAGGTCCATTCTATTTTCTGCCCAGGAAGAGACTCCACCATGAGTAGTATAAATTTTTGACCTTATCAGAACCTTGTATAAAACTGACAGGACACTTTAAATTTATTCAATTTCACCATATGTACAAAAATATTTTCCCTTTTTACCCCCTTTAAAAATGTGGAAATATTCTGCAGCCACCAGTTGCTGTGGAAATAGATTTTTTTCCATAGAATTTCTACACACTAAAAAATATTGTCTTGATGGTTTATCAGGAGCTGCTGGGTGACTGCATGGGAGGTTTTAAGTTTCAGTTACTGTTACACTTCACAGAATCACTGCACTTTTTCTCATGGGTCATATCTATTAGCCATTACATATTATTCAGTCTTTCAGTGATTATCTCTCCAGATATTAAAAAAATCCATTTTCCAGGTGCCAAACCCCACAACCCCTGCTTTTTAAAATAGAAAAATCACAGTATCTGTGTTTTGTAGCTTCCTTTTACTGTCTGTGTCATTAAATCAGCTTTCAGTAGTTCCTTCTCTTTCACAATCCTGGTGAAGGTCTTACTCTCCTATCTTACTTTTTCATGCCCTTTGGAGAAAGGCAATTATGCTAATACCCTATTTAGGGTTAGGCAGAGTGGAACCTAAACCATTACAAACCTCACTGACCATCTATCTCAGAACTTAGAGAGCAAAATAGCTATCACAATTTCATAAAGAGAGGCTAAAAATGTCATCAACAGTCCATGAAAGTACGTATTTTCCAAAGTTACTGTGCTTTGATTTGAAAGGGGTGTTTAAAGCATTAGGGTACATACATTACATAACTACACTGTAGGAACAAATACATCACACTATTTTTTTAAAACCTGTTTAACAGAACAAAAAGAGAACTATCAAATAGAAATGAAACAGTTATGGATGCACCTCATTATGATGGTGTTGCACTTAACAGTAATCTTGTGCTCACCATGTTCTTTCTTTATGTTCTAAACACAAAGAAATCACATCCATTGGCTGCAAATCAGGTGAGATGACAAAGAGTTTGTTAAGGGAAGAAATACTCTAGGAGCAGTATGGAAGTGAAAAATCTTCATCACCGAGTGCTCAGACATTCTCTCAAGAGCACAGCCCTTCTGTATTCATCCCTCTACAAGACAAGGCAAACACTGCCTGTGTTCTGGAATCCTGACTGCTGTCTAAGACTAGGCACTGCAAGAAGGGTACAAATTGTTGAGAAGAAGTAGGCCAAGAATTCAGCTAAATATTGGTGGTTTATTATGTATATGAGTCTAAATCATGTGTACAGTGCAAGTAAATGAAACAATGTGCCACACCCCTTAGTCTGAGTCTAAACTGTTATGCAGCTGATGGGTCAAAAAGGCAAGAACCAGACAATATTACTTGAAAAGCTAATACTTAGAAAATGGGAAATTTGCATCAATGCTGCAAATGTAACTCCAGACATCAGAATATAATGGCACTATTAATAAGAAGATTTAGCTGGAAAGAATGTCTTTAAGAATCTGATTGGAGGGTGGTTTTTTGATTTCACCTTTTTAAGTAATTCTATTTATTCATAGGTTATTTTTTTTGTGTATTTATTTATTGGTTCTGTAGAGAATGTTTTGGGACTTTTTTTCATTGGTTTTGTATTATCTTGGGCTGCTGTTTGCAGATGTTTCAACATAAAAGCTGGATGGATTTTGCTTTATGGGCTGGGAGGAAATTGATGTTGGTTAGCTAAATCATGCTACAGTAGTTGTCAGTGTGCAGCATCACTCCATAGCCATTCAATTTTAGATTTCTAGATATAAGGTTACTGTATGAATGTTTGGTAAAGAGCTGTTATCACAAAGACAGCATTATAATGAAAGTCAGATACTATCATTCCTCTCATCTTTCACTGGCAGTGTAGTGTAACTACTACACTTTTTGCTTTGGGAAGAAGTGAGAAGACATTTAATCTTCCTCAATATGTAAAACTGACATGAGTTCAAATGTTACATCTCTGCAACTGAGATAAAAACTGCAGCAATGATAACAGGGTAATTTGTCTTTGCTTATTTTTTTCTTTAAATTGTTTTCTTTTAGATTTTGTTTTCTTTTAGGTTTTGTTTTCATCTTTTTTAAAGCTGATGCTAACAGGTCTTCCAAAAATGAGTTCACTGAACTTATTTTACATGCTTACTTTATTACTTATTTTAATTATAGGCACAAACTGGCAAAATGTTTCAGCTTCTTAATAGATACTTATTTAAATAAAGCACTACAGAGAAGGTTGCAATTTTAAAAAGAAGCCATAACTTTGCATATCACATTGGAAAGGTGAAATTGATTTTATTATGATTGAGCAACCCATAAGGCATGCAGTATGCTAGCTAGCTAGTAATCCAAAAAGAAACTGAATATTTGTACATGCTTCATCAAGAAATTATCATTGCAATTTATTTTAATTTTTAAGGGAGAAAGGAATTTTAGGGAGCAATGTTTACTTAGAATGTATATATTTATGTCATGTAAAATAGATGGGTCTAGCACTGTGTAATATTATTATGTTTCTAAATCAATAACATTTAATTGACTAATCATATTTGCTCAGCCTTTTAGTCTGCAGTTAATTATTTAAAGCCATGAAAAATGTCAAGCCTCATAAACTGTTTTTCAAGTGATAGGTGTAACAAGTATAATAATAAGCCTTCTATTTTTTTTTTCTTTTAACTTTTCCTTTTTTTTTCCCTTCTTTTAGTTGAAATGACATTCTTTAGTATATGTAACAGTAAAGTTGTAAGACAAAAGACATTTTGAAACAAGAAAAAAAAAATTACACCTCTCATATATAACGCTTAATCATTTCTCAATGCCAATTTGATGGACAGTAGTTTGAGTCTCCAAAATTATTGTTTTATTAATAGCAGAGAATCAGTTTGGATTCTTTCTTTCACTGAATTTTGAAAATTTGATCTTTTTAATCAAAACTCTTTTTACAGTTGGTGGGAGAAGAGAATGAATCAATGTCTTTTCATTTTCTTTCTTTTTTTTAAATTGCAAACAATGTTTCTATAATCTTTTTAGAATTATCTGAAGGATTTGATGACAAGTGATACCCCATAGTCGTTCCTTTTCTTCCTGCCTGTTTTTTTAACCAGGTTTCCACTGGTTAATAATAGATCCATCTAGTAAGTGCAATTACTAATTTTGTAAATATTAAATTTTTGTAAATATTAAATTTTTATTCAGAAATGTCCCTAAATGTGACTGGAAAGACAAAAAATATTATCTTCCTTTGCTGGAGAAACGTAATTTTTAGAGCTAAACATAAATTTGAGTTTCTTCCATAATGATTTTTGTATTTGCTTCTTGACAGCTTGTTTCTAATTTTGCTGGCAACATTATCATTGCTAGTTTTGATTGATGATCATGCTTTGGGAAGACATTTACAATTTATGTAATGTCCTGTAAGAGAGTACCTCACTGCCAGCACAAAATTGCTGTAATTTAAGACATGTCATTTTCAAAAACACATAAGGGTTAAGTACATATAATAAATACTTAGATACCTCCTTAGTCACACTATTAGAAATGCTTTAGACTGTGTTAATCTGACATTTTCATTAAACATGAAAAAGCATGAATCCAGATTGATACATGACTACAGACTATGTCTAAAAGAAAGATTATTCTTTACACTTCCAAAATATAGTTGTGACTTCTGGATGTCACCAATGGCATCTGAAAAGACTTGACAGAGCCCTTAAGAGACTTAGTCCAGCTTCGTGAAAAGGTGGGAATTCAACTCAAGCCATCCACAGAGTAGAAAAAAGGAAAAAAAATAGTGGGGTAAAATGTAGTCTTTGACGGAAGTAAAATAATGTTTTGAACCAGCAGTATTTGACAAATCACTCAAGTGTGCTCAGAAAAGATGACAATTCCTTTTTTTTTTGACTTTGACATAATGCAAAATAATAGATTAAGGAAAATAAAATGCAATACGGTACAATGTGGAGGTATAAGAGGCAATTGTAGCAGATAGAAAATAAAGAAAAAGAACCATTCTACCTGTGAAAAATGAAACATACCTTTTGATTCTGTAGCGGTAAAGCTGCTTGCCATTTGTGAGTAATGTGCAAAAGTAAGTGACGGGTGACACAGTCAATGAAACAAAAGGAAAAGTCAGACTGGATGGGTAAGCTCTGTGGTTAAACACCTGCTGCCAACCACCACAGCCACAGGCTGGGGGAGAGAACCAGAGCAGCGAAAGTGAGGAAACCTGTGGGCTGTGTAAGGGCAGTGTAATAGGGAAAGCAAAAGCTGAGCACACGAGCAAACCAAAACAAGGAGTTCATTCACCTCTTCCCAAGGGCAGGCAGGTGTTCAGCCATTGCCAGGAGAGCAGGGCCCCACCCGGTAATGGTGGCTTGGGAAGAAGAGCACCACACTCTGAATGTTTGCCCTACCTCCTTCTTCCCTCCACATACTGAGCGTGGTGTCACATGTTCTGGGATATCCCCTTTGTCACTTGGGGTCACTGGTCCTGTATCCTCTCCCAGGACACTGCCCCCATACTGGGCACTGTGGAAAAGCCACTGCTCCAAGTCAAATCCTCACAGTATCTGAGTGGCCCACACAAATTACATGCATATCATCACAGCATGTAAAAGGGGCTTAGGCATGCCAGATGATTCATATTGGAAAGAATACTGAAAACTGTCAGTTAACATAAACTGGAGAAATACAAGAGTCTTCAGCATGGATCTAGAAGTTTGTTTAAAATTACTTTGCATATCTAGAAGAAAATATGACAGTACTGTCATAATAAGAAGGACAGATGTGGAAGAAAATATAAACTAATAGTAATAGTACTACAAGTTTTTCCATTATGAGACATCTGCATCTGAAACTGATTGCTTGGTTCTCATTCTATTTTATGGAAAAGTGGTAAACAAAATTAAAATGTTTTAGGATCATGTGCCATGAATAAAGGCACAGAGGATCTCCAGAAAATGGGAAGATTGATATTTTTACCACAAAGACAGAGAGGTGCTGATGCAGGTTATGGTTGAATTAGCTGTTCACTAAAATCTTTTCCTCCTGATTCAATGGAAGCAGACCAAGAGGTAAAATAGACGGTTCTGTTGTTCCTCATATTTCTGTTGTATGTGGTTCATGGAGTTTACATCAAATAAATCTGGATACTTGGGCCAAATGTGCCTATATACATCTGGTTTCAAGTTCTTTGATGAAAACTTATTCAGTAAACCTTTGTTTCTTTGACTACACACAGTTCCACATATATGCTTAGGAATCACAGTTTCATTTCATCTATTTTATGTGGATAACTAGGACATTATTGCATTTGTGTGTTCCTACAACCTTTACCTTTGTAATCCATATAAGAATAAAATATAATTTGTATTCATGATGTTGCTGCTGCTAAACCATATTTCAAAATTGTATTGTGTAGTGGCTGCTGCCCAACCAACTGTCCTTTTTGTTTTCTCAATGTCCACAGAAAGTGTCAGAGTGGAGTGTTCATCCTTTGACTGCAGCAATTAATGCAGAACACTGGATTGCCTGCTCTGCTATGGTTCCAGTTTGAAAAGTAAACCAGTATTTGCCAGTTCTTCCTTTCTAGTGAGTTTATTGAAGAACTGTCCCAGTTCATGCAGAAATGCTTGGTGATGAGAGAACAGCTCAGATGCCCTACCATGAGCTGTTTTTTGGCATCCTCCCTTCCAATTTTCAGAGCCTACATTCATCTTCGAATCGAGAGTGGGGGAGAGCTGCTCTTCAGGTGAATTTTGAAACCCATGACTTATCATGAAGTGGCAAACCAGATACGAGTGGGCAAATCTATCTTAGTTCAAGTGATGACCAAGGTCTCTGAGATGGAAGAGAGTTCCAGGCTTATGAGCAGAAAGCTGGAAGATGCTGAGTGCAGTGCTTGCCCCTTTTATGACACACAAGGACCACTTCAGGTGGTCAGAGTAGCTCAAGAGCCTTGCTGTTGGCACGTGAACAGAGTCTGTGTCATGGTACCCATTGGCTATTGTCCATGACCCAATTCACAACTTGATGCCTCCTTGGAACAGGAGAGAATATTTGGGTCTTGTGGGGAGATTCCTGCTAGGCTTCTTCACAAGGGAATATGTGCAAAAGAGAAAAGCTGCTCTGCAAAAACAGTCTGCAAACCAAATGCAGAAAAGGGGCATCAGGGCAGGATTCTCTTCAAAACCAGAGTCTTGCCTCATTTTAAATTGTTAATGTAGAGATGTCTATAAAGCTATAGAGATTCAGAAATTACAGGTGAATCTGAATCTAGTTCTTTTAACTCTTTTCATTATACAATGAAAAAAAAAATTAGTGTAAATGGAAATTGATACATTAAAAACTCATTGTCTTGAGATATAATTGAGGCCAAGAGCTTAGCAAGATTCAGTGAAGGATTAGACACATGTGGATAATAAGAACATTCATTGCTATTTCACATATATTAATTTACCTTTTCTTAGACAGGATTTACACTTTAAAAATTCTATTAATTGATAGGGATTATGAAAAGTAACCTCTAGGGAGATTATTTCATTTCTGGGCACTACAGAGTTTATTTTTTCTCATTCCCTTTATGATTGGCAGACAGAATTTGGGGTTTGCCTGGTTACGCATGCAGCGCAGTAAGAGAGCTGATATTCTAACATGCACTTTACTGCCCCAAGGTAACTGTGTCAAGTTTATCAATACTGCAAATTTTGATTTCAAACTGTAACTAAGTTTTGAGATAGACAGAATAAGATGTGAACCTTGCTCTCAATATTCTGAAACAATTTTTGTATTATTCCTCTTTCTTCCTCACCAACTCACTAACAGTTAAATTACCCCTGTGGACAAAGAAAAAAAAGGATGAAAATGCTGCAGTTTCTAACCCTGCAGAGATTGCATTAGCAGGGCATAAATTTCTACCAAATGCTTTGCAGCAGCTGTAAAAATACTTTTTTTTTTTTTAGATATCACTTGATTTTGGTGTGTATAGTTCTCTACCTGAGGTACTTTTAAGACAGCTCCCTGAAAGCTATACTGCTGTTATATTTATATATATATTTTATATCCTCAGATTGGTATAATCTATGGAAAAAAATTTGGAAATTTCATGTTGTAATGAAATGAGCTCCAAGAACAGCAAATTAATGTAGTTAAATGGGTTTAAGTAGGTCATAATTTGGGATTTTTTCTTTAGAATGATTGGTCAGGCATATCCTAATTAATGCAGTGGTATTCTACAAGTGCAGTCTCTTGTGTATACCTTTTTCAGCTTTTTATTCCTGAATGAAAGAGCATAACAGTATTAGAATGATGTTTCATCATGACTATCAAAGGACTGAGCTATAAACAAAGGTTAGAAGGGAAGAACTTGATACTCTCTAAAAATTAAAGAGCGCTGGGAGAGAAAATCAGTCTCTTTTTTCCTTCTTTTGTGGGGATATTAAACAATAAACTAAGTTTTTAGTTTTTTTTTTTCCTTGGTGTAGTTTTTTTGTTTGGTTTTTAGTTTGGTTTTTTGTTGATTTTTTTTCGCAACAAGTGGAAAAAAACCCCAAAAGCATTGTGTCATATTTAAGGTGGTAATTTTTTTTCTCTCAGTGTTCATCAGGAATTTTCTAGTTTCACCAATGTCTCCTTCAGGATACTGACTATCTGGAGAGTGGGGACACGTTTTATGAAAGTCAGGTTTTGGAGGTTGGAGCATGGAGACAACTTCAAGGATTTACACACCAACATAACTCTATATATACTTCTTGGTGGATCTTGATTTTTGAGAACTTGGGAATAAAAACAATAAATAGATGTCTGGTGAGTTTGTTGTTATACTTCTATTTGATGAGTCATTCTGTCTTATTTATGCTACATCATCACTGCAAAGCATTTTCATTCATTGAAAATATAACTTTAGCCTAGTGCAAATGAATATCCATTATTGGAAAGGACAATGAACAGATGAGAATTCTGCTGTTTAATTTTTCCGTTAACCCAGGAATGTAAGAAGTTGGTTGCACAAAATATCAGGAAACAAAAGCTTATTATGTGATGGAAAACTGGAACACACAGTGAACCTACTCATATTAAGAAATTATCAACAAATATTCTCAGCAATTTATACGAGGTTTTGTGTGTGAATTTGCTTAGGAAGTACCTTAATTTAAAAAATGAGTGATATCAAATGTAGTCGGAAAGATTAAAATTCATTATTTTGGCTTAAGAAATAGGGAGAGCAGACAAGTTTTGGGGTTGGTGGTCTAGTTGTTTGTGTTTCTTAAATTAAATGTTCAGGTTTTATTACATAAACCTAAGTAGCCATTCATAGTTATGTCAAAAGTCACATCTGTCTGTAAACCTTGAAATCAGATCAGACAAGATGTTTTTGCCTATGACATTAAGATTGTAATAATAAGGATCTCTAAATAAAATCCTTTAATTTTAGGTTAGATTAATAAATTGTGAACATTGACTCAATAACTCAACTGTTGATTAATCCTGAATGCAAACTCATTTAATCCAGCTTTTTGAAGGTTTTCCATCTGATCTAAGTTTTTAATCAGTGAAAAGAATTGTTCCCTCAAAGGCTTGTTATTACCCTCCTAAAGCAGTTCAAATATTGACTGGGTTACCTAGGTAGTCTCTTAATCCTAAAGAACTTGCCTAAAGAACTTCACCCAAAAAATAATGACAAAGTAAGGATTTAATCAGATTCCCTAAGTTTTAGACTGTTCTTATACATTTAATGGGAACTTTTTTCTATTTTTAATGCTGCTAGCTGTATAATTACTTAGATACACATACATCTTTCTGAAATTGGTCTTAACTTAGGATTTGTCACCTTTTTTGCCTCATTCAGTGTTATTGTGATTTTTTATGTATTTTGGTTGAGTAATTGCGATTTGGTGAGATTTATGGGTATTTTTATAGGAATTGGAGGAGTTATTTTGTGTTTGTAAAGTGAATTTATGATAGATTTTATATAGGTTTTGAAGTACTGTCCAACAATCAAGTGCATTTGTTTTGCCATACACAGAAAGTAACTTAGAGTTGTTAGGTTTTCCTTGGGGTTCATATTTGGGGCTTTTTTGGTTTTTTTTGATTGTTTTGATGTTGCTTGTTTTTGCTATTTTTAATTATATAAAAGGCACATTTTCAAATTTTTCTGGTGCAGGACTAGCTACTACATTGTCTTGATGTATCTGAATGTTCTTCAAGGCTTTATCATTAAGAAAAAATTCTTAATTAAAACCTATATTTCTGGTATTTTTCCAACTTGAACTTGTGGGCCACAGCTTATCTATCTTTCATCAACAAAAAAAAAAAATCAAGATTTTTAAATAAAATTTCATTTAGTAAGCAAAACTATGTCTGACTTAGAAAATATGCATAGTCATAGATGCTTCTTTTATAATGATTTCCAAAAATTGAACGAAACATATGCAATGAGATTTCCTGAAATTGTTCAATATTTTGTTACCAGGTGTTTGGACTTGTACTTTAATTGCCTTTTTACTAGAGTACTTTTAAGATAATTCTTTTCCTTGACACAGGGAAACATTGAATCTTTTTGACTACTCCTATTGTTTATTTACATACAAAACCATGAGTATATTTTATGCTTTAGAAAAGATATATAAAATCTAAATCACTTGCTTTAAGGGTATGTAATCTATGGAGGATTGTCATGCTCTCTGTACTGTAATACTAGCATTGATTTTTATGAGGATCATTAGGTGCTTTTGAGAATATCATCCAATAGCTGCAGTTTCAAGGTACTGGATATTTAGTTGACTAAAAGCAAAGTTTTGTATCTCTTGTGCTTGTATCATTAATTTTATACTATCCTATTTTCAATTATCTCCTCTTTCTTCAGGAACTTTCATAATGATTAAATGTCCTGAGTAAAACATGTCAGATCTTATTATAGGAGAAGAATTTATGGTGAGGGAAATAAAATTACAGATTGTAAGAAAATAACATAAATTATGCCAATGGACTTAAATATTCAAAAATCTTATTGAATACTTAGTGTTGCCTCTTAATCAAGACACTAATCTGTAACCAGTTCCCACCATCATCACTATCAAAAGGTACTAGAGTTTATTATTATTATTGTTATTTCTGTGTTATGATCACTGCAAAAAATGGAACAGATGCATTTGTTCCTCTGATGTAATTTTGGCTTACACTTGGGTAAAAAGGCAGAGAAACTGCTAAACAGCATATCAATTAATGAATCCATCAACATAAATAACAACCTTGCTAACTAGAGATGGAAAAAAAGACTTTGCTGTACCCATCTGTGATTCTTTTGTTTCTTGTTCCTATTTCATAAAAACTTCTCAGGATCTAACTCCAAAACTGGAGATTTAGACTGCTTAAATGTTTTGGGAAACTGCTTTCTATCATTCAGGGCTCATTCATAGTTCTTTTTGTAGAAAAATCCATATTTAATTGCAGCACTAAATGTGATGTAGGTATGTTAGAAGGAGTGCACAGCACAAAGAAACACAGACAAAATTAGTGAGGCAAAATGATTTGATGTAAAGAGGGAAAAGCTCAGAGATGTCAGAATGTGGTCATCATATGACCTCTAGCTGAGAACTTATTTAAGAGAGAGGCTGATCTGTAAATGTAATCAACATTATTAATGATGATGATGATGATAATAATAGTAGCAATAAAAAGGATTATCCCTAAATGCATAACTGCAATTTTTATTTATATACTATATAATACATTTAAAGGAAATAGAATACATGACAACATGAAAAAGACTTTTGGAAGCATATTACTGAAAAATATCCTTTAGTTATAAATAAACCCATATTTCCTGAAGAATTGCATAATCATTAGCACCTCTTTTATGCTCAAACATGAAAACAGGATAGTAATTTTTTATTTCTGCAGTTGCATTTGGAAAAAAAATATATTAGAAAAAATTTCAAAATGCATTTGAAAGCACTTTGATACATTCATGTAGGTCTGCATGCATTGAATATACAGAACTTCTTGTTTTGCTCTTTGGTGTAATGTTGTGACTTACAGTTGCTAGCGAATAGAAAGCTCAAAATCAAAACAAGATTGGCACAGGCTCTTTTTGCAAACACATTATTCAGATCTTAGTTTCTGATTCTTCTCTCTTTAATGATTGACAAAGACTTCTTTCAAATGTGGAATGTACTGGCTGTCATGTGTACAAACCATTCATTATAGGAAGCATAAAATAAAGAATGCATCCATGTATTGTAATAGTTTACTCAATGCTATTTGACATGCTGGTTTGTTTTCCCCTGATTCAGTGGTCAAAGAAGAGGAACATATCAAATTGTGCCAAAGAGCATCCCACAAAGAATAGTTGTCTTGTGTCAGCTTGATGAGACTCCATCATAGTGATATTAACTCAAGATATGGATTAGAGTAAAATCAAAAACCTAGCATGTTGCAGAATGTCCAGTAAGCAGAAAACCACAATGTTCTATAAAAAATGAATTACAGTTGAAATATATATATCTGAATTCTAGTATGGCTGTGCCTTTCTACATTACTCTTGATTAGGATATGCTGCTGGAAAAGGGTCATGTAAACTGAAAATAGTTGCAAAGCCGGGCATCCTAATCATTCAGTGTAGTCTAATTAGTGCAGGATCTAACAAAAAAAAAATCTGTAGAGAAAGAAACTGTGGTAGTTTAGTCTGGAGAAGAGGAATTACAACATGGATATGATAAAAACAGTTGTAAAGACAAAAGAAAGAAACCACTGCCCATGAGCCCTTCTGAATAGGACAGGCAGTAGCAACCATATTTTAGCCAAGAAAGATTTTGAATATAAAATAATTTTGAATATAAAATAAGAATGCTTTTAAGATTAAAAAGTTAAGCACTTTAATATACTGGCCAAGGCAGTCCACAGAATTTCACTCAGAAGCTCCAAACAAAAATTAGTCAAGTGCGAGATCTGCCCATATGTCTCAATGATTCCTTGATACAGTTCTTAAACACAAATTTTGATTTCTATATCATTATATTATGTATTATAAGCTTGAGTTATTTCATCACAGATTTTTTGATATCAAATAAGTAGTTTCTAACAATCTGCAATGTTGATGACTGCTACTTGTGATCAGTTTAGGCAAAAGCAGAAATGATTGGCTGTCATAAATGTAGTACAATGACACACTTTATTCTGCTCTAAATTTGTCTTAGAATTCCGTTTATCTGACATCCTTTTGTTTACTTAGGCTCAGTAGATGCTAACTTTTAGGAATAAAATTGTACATGATTTCTATGACTAGTAAAGTGTGTGAATAAACAGCTGTACAAGTTTCACTAAAATTCTGTTCAAATTCAGCAGATTGTTGGAACTGACCTTTTTCCTCCCTTGCAAAAGTAAATTGTTCAGCTAGATTAGAATCAGAATGGAAAATCCTCAAGGTCAAAGTATATATCTGTGTCTTTGACAGATAAAATGTCTCAGGCAAGAGAATCATAGACTCATAGACTATGCTGAGTGGGAAGGGACCCAAGAGATCATTGAGTCCCACTCCTGGCCCTGCACAGGACATCCCAAGAGTCACACCATGTTCCAGGAGCACTGTCCAAACACTTGAACTCAGACTTGGTGCTGTGACCACTGCACTGGGGAGCCTGTACCAGTGCCTGATCCTCATTTGGGTGAAGAGCATTTCCTGATTTCCAACCTAAACCTGCCCTGACACAACTTTAGGCCATTGCCTCAAGTCCTGTCACTGGCCATGAGAGAGATGAAAGCAGTATCTACCCTTCTGCTCCTCCTCATGAGGATGTTGAAGACCACAATGAGGTCTTCCCTCAGTCTCCTCTTCTCCAAGCTGAACAAGCCAAGTGACCTCAGATGCTCCTCATGAGGAGGACACAGTTGGCCCTCCTGACTGCCAGGGCATTGCTGACTCATGTTTAGCTTGCCATCAACCAGAATACCTTGGTGCCTTTCCACTTTCCAGCCTCTCATTCCCCATCCTCACACACACATCCAGGGCTGCCCCATCCCAGGTACAAAATTCAGCACTTGCCCCTGTTAAACTTTGCATGGTTGCTGATTGCCCGTCTCTCTTATTTGTCAAATTCTCTCTGCAGGGCCTCTCTGCCCTCAAGGACAGCTCCTCCCAATTTAGTGTTGTTGACAAATTTAATGATTTTTCAAGTCATGTGCCCAGGTCATTAATGAAACTATTGAAGAGAAATGGGCCAAGGATGGAGCTCTGCAGAGCTCCACAAGTGACTGGACACCAGCCCGATGTCATTGACTACCACTCTCTGTGCTGTGTGCTGGACATTTGTTCCAGAAGCATCCTGTGAGAGACAGTAAAAAAAGCTCTGCTGAAGTCCAAAAAGATCACATCTACTGGCTTTCCTAGATCAGCTAGTCGGGTTACCTTGTTGGAGAAGAAAATCACATTCAACAAGCAGGTCTCCCCTCACATGAAGTTGTGCTGGTTGTAACCAATGACTGCATATTTTTTTCTTTTTGGTAACATTTACCAGTGATAAACCAGCATGAAATGAATAAAAGATAATTAATGAAATGCTTATTTCTTAGAGGAGGGAAAGGATTTTTATATACTTTTTTGTATTTGGTGAAAAACTCTTCCAATGTAACACTCTGATTCTAAATAACTCTGCTATTACAAATACATTTCTGTCATCTTAGATTAATTTTTAAGCCTTTTTTCAGGCAGTGTCCAGCTTTGAAAGGGGAACTAACTGTAGGTGAGTTTGGCATGCCAGCACTCATGTCAATATTCTGAGTGAACTTTACTCAGCTGCCAGAACAACGTTGTCTCCTGTGGCATCCCCTCCTGTGCTGGGGACCTGGCAGGCAGCAAACATTTCTGCCAGTGCAGGCTGCTGCCTTCTTGGGCAGCCCCCACATGAGTGCTCTGTAGGTGGTGTCACTGACTGAGTCTAAGGGCTGGACTGCATGGGGAAAGACACTCAAAAAATCATTCTGAATTAGTTATTTAAGTCATATGAGTAACTGGTGTTCAACCCCTGATTGGACTGTCTCACAGAAAACTGTAATGACCTTAATTTGATTTGGCTTGATTTACTTTGGAAGCAATTTGAACTCATTGAATTAAACCATAGTTAATTTTCATTATAGCTTTCACACAGGGACTTTATGAAGTTTAACTAAACCACCCGTTATTTGCTCAGTATGTTAACTGGAATTAGCTATCTTGAATTACCTTGTGTAGGAAATGTGCAAGTGAAACCAGAACAAAATATAAGAATTAATTTATTCATTATTTCAGATACTGATTTAACATATGACCTTCCCACCTTCCCCCATCAAATCATCACACATATTTACTTGCTTAGAGTTACCTAAAAACTGTTGGGTTGCTTTTGGACCAACAGCTTTATTAAAGGAATTCTTCAGAATTTCACAAAACAATTCAATAAAAAACATTTCCAAATTTGGTGAAAATATTGTTTTTGTTTAAACCTAATTCACAAATTCCTGTTCTTGAGAAGTTTGTAAGTTTTAATTACTAGGAATGAAAGTAATGTGACTTAATAATAAAGTCAACATATGCATGTTTTTTTACCTAATCCTCTTTTTGACTCTCCTCTCCTCTCCTCTCCTCTCCTCTCCTCTCCTCTCCTCTCCTCTCCTCTCCTCTCCTCTCCTCTCCTCTCCTCTCCTCTCCTCTCCTCTCCTCTCCTCTCCTCTCCTCTCCTCTCCTCTCCCTCATTACACATTCATACATCAATCTCATATCCTTCAGTTTGTGGTTTTCTGGAAGCTCTCTTGTTGTTTTTTCTTCTCAATGGCCAAATTTTGTGTGTTTTTTCTCCTTCCAGAACCAACCAGTGCCTGGAATCACACTATCCAGTATTGTCTCTGGATGGACAATAGGAAAGGAGCTTCCTGGCTCAAGCACCTCCAGATATTGAAGGATCCAGAGGAGTCAGGGTGATGCATGACCAGGTTTCTGAGGCTTTGACACTTGGCTTTCCTGAAACCTGGAGCTCTGAATCAGTGAAAACTGCTGAAAATTAGCTCTAACACAAAAGGCAATGTGCTGGCTTTCTAAAACTAACCCTCAAAGGAGGATCTGGAACCTGTTCTTAAGTCTCAGATTACATTTGCATATGCATTACTAAGTCTGTTAGATATTGGCAGGGCAGAGTTATTACACTTTCTACTGGAATCTTATACATCTAAATCATGGATAAATATTTCTCAGAAATTCTGCTTTGTGCCCATGTCGTTACTTGCATCATCAGATCATGCCTACAAAGAAAGTGTTTTAAACCCATGTACTTATTATAATCTGGGTTACTTTGTGAGCTTTGGGGACTTTTCTCCACTTAAATAAGGCTTTTGTTAAATGGCAAAATTATTGGTCCTGAAATTGTGCATGGCAGTGTCTGAAAAGACTTCATGCAATGGAGGTGTTCTGAGGTGTTGTTAACCACAGCGAAGCACTATTATTGTATGTATGATTTATGACTTTCACATGAAGTTCTGAATTTAATGCAGAAGACATTCAAATCTACTATTCAAAGGATGACTTAAACACTGGTTTGTGGAAAAATGTCAGGAAGTTTGCCCAAGTATCAATACTCTCTGCTGGCTGTATTTTTGCTCATAAGTGCACCCTTGATAATGACCATCCTTCACATCACTCATGGACTGTTTACAGCAAAGATTTAACATTGAAAAACCCAGTGGTATCATAGCCACTTACAGTTATCCTTGCTAGTTAAAACTACACAAACCACATTTGGGCAGCTAATTTCTTTTTGGATTTAAAAATATTTTTGCCGGGACCTCAGGTTTAGTCTAACAGACAAGACTTCCTGATGCTTGCAGACCTACACCCTCACTGGTGAAGGGCTGTAAAGATTTTCTGTCACTTGCACTTCCACTCAAGAAGGAGAGGAACTTTCACACTTGGTCATTGTAGGAAGCCTTCAAGTCCCACAGTGGAAGACTATATTTATGCAGCAAGAAACATAATGTTTATGGATATCCCTGCCAGGTGATCTGTTCCAGGGGTTAGAAATAGACAAAGCAATTCAGATTCCTACTGAAAAGATAGGATATATATATATACCAATACAGGAAGTTTCCATGGGATCAGGAAGAAGATCCTAAGTAGAAAATATATTAAAATGGAATATTGGAGTTAAGGAATATGTTGTTGTGACAGTTTTGCTCTTTTTTCAGTTAGGCAATCGAAATTAAATGACACAGGAAAATTTAAGCTATGTACACCTCTGAAGTGTTAATTTGTTGAGACACATCTTCCTCCCGATTCTGTGATTTTATTCAGCAGAATACAGAGGAAGCAGACCTATCACACAGAATAACAGTAGGACTAAGTTGAAGTTTATGATCCTTTATGGGTCAGGAATAAAGCCTAGTTTTCTTGACCATTTTTGCTAGGTTGACCCTGGCCAGATGCAGCCAGGTGCCCACCAAAGCCACTCTGTCACTTTCTGTCTCAGCTGGATGGGGAGGAGAAAACAAAACAACAGATTTGGGGATCAACATAAGAACAGGGAGAGATCCCTCACCATGTACCATCATAGGCAAAACAGACCCAGCTTGGGGAAATTAGTTTAATTTATCCAAAATGAAATCAGAGTAGGATAATGAGAAATAAACCCAAACCTTAAAAACACTTTCCTCCCTCCCTCCCTCTTTCCCAGGCTTAACTTTATTCCCTATTTCTTTGGTCAGCTCATCACACATTGTCCCTGTCTCTTCTTCCTCCTCAGGGGGAGAGCTCCTCACACTCTCCCCCTGCTTCCACCCACAGCCAAGCTCCAAAGCCTTGCCACATCAACCTAATACATAATTTGGATAACACATAGTTGTTTGGAAATGGAAGATACTTTGCTTCTGCATCAGTCTCTGAGCACATTATTGCTAGGGAAAGGAGGGTCCTTCTAGCCTGGAGACCTCACAGCTGCTCATCATACTCTCATCTATTTGGGTTCTCAGGCTGGGAAATGGGTTTGTAAAAAGAGGTAGCTGCTTTTTGGGAATAAATCTTACCAGCATTTCAACTTAAACTCTTTTAATAACTCTCTTTACCTAGAAAGATGATTTCATGTTTGGTTTTTTGACTACCTCGTATTGCCTATTTAAAACAAAGTGTGATAGTTTATTATATTATACTGCATTACATTATGTAGGAAAGATAACAATATAGCAGTTGAACTCATGGGGAAATGGAACATTACAATGACTTGTGATCTTGAACTATATTATGACTTTATTTTTAAGAGTTGATGAATATCAAACCACCTGATTTATCTGAAATGAAGTATATGCTAATGTACCAAGACATTCATGAGAACATCTGTAACAGCATATCTCTGCTAGGTATATTGTTCTTGATGACTAGCAAATGAAGATTGTAGAGAGTTGAGATCAGAAAGAAAAGTTATTTCTATGATATAACTTCCCCTTTCATTAAACCATTCCAAGTGTAATGCTTCTAATTATATTTGCATATTATGACTAAAGAGCAAGATTCATAAATATAATGAGTCAGAGAAAGTTCCTGAAGTGAAGAAGTTATTTTGATTTACACCAGCTTAAGTTGGGCCAGAGGTGCAATTTACAAAAATCATTGATTACTTTCATCCTACCATCTTAACTGTTGCATATTTTATTGTACTTCTTACTGTAACTAGAGTATTAAATTAGAATTTCAACATTATGATCCATGAAATTTTGTGTATATAAATCAGGAAACTAAACTGGAAGTTTAACAGAAAGATTTATATACTCACATACTAAATCAGAACTCTAAAATTTAAGATTTTTAAATAAGTTTTATATGCAGTATACATAAATCAGAACAATATACCTGATTCTGAAAGTAAATGTGCACAAATGAAAATTATGACAGTATATATTAATGAATGTATATATTAATGAATCATGGTAAATAATTTATACTTAGAAAAGCAATTTACAACTTTATTTCACAGAAGATAGGCTTGCTTGAAGCAGTCCTTTCTCTTGTACATTTTTGATGCAACAAAAATACCAACTGCGCTCATCATTCAAGAAAAGAAACTAAAAGTCAAAAAATTAAAACACCAGGCATGGATCAAATGTTTGATACACCCAGATTGTCAACTAACATAAAATCAAGGATGTGCAGCAGCTGGAGGTCAAGTACCTAGTCCAGCTCAATACAATTTAAACTGTATATAGACACTTTTGGTAGCGTTTCCTTTAGCTAGGTAATTTTAAAGGCTTGGAAACACCCAGTTAGAAAATGGGATGATTGAATCTTAGTCAATATTCAGTTCTGTGTTTAGTGTTTTGTTTATTGTTGCCACTTCCAAGACTTTCCCACAGCATGAGTCAAGGAGTAAAACTGTGATAATTTCTCTGTCCACTGAGAATCCACATCAGTACAATTTGTTTTGGTGAAATAATGATCCTGCACCTAAGTTAGAAGACAGCTTAATATTTATTTCAGAGATAACATCCTGTAGGACAACATATTATTGCTTTTATTATAGATTTATACTAACATACCAGACAGAACAGAACCTGGCAATGATCAGCTATGCAGCCTTGTCACTGGGTTGGCTGCTGCTTCATCATCACCAGCTCCAAGGACACTTCCCTTCCATGCATTGTTCTAACTTCTTTGCTCTGACATTCATATATGCATCCTTTCACTCTCCATTTCCCCATCTCAATCCAGTCAAACTTTGCAAGATAGAGAACTCTACATTCCTTCTGCTTCCTTTTACCCTTTTTTAAAATTATTATTCACACTTAGGTATCACCCAAAATTGTTGAACCCAGTTTAGGATTTGAAACAGGAATTGTATGTCATTAAAAAAGTCTATGAGGGAAGGATCCTGCTCATTGTGATTTTTGGTAGAATTTTGTCCTCACTGGGGATGTAGTGAGCATTGCAAAAAAGTTTTGCATTCACTCTACCCTGTGAGCACAAGGTCATAGAAAGTGTAACAAAGCTTCTTGTCAAGAAAATTCAGTCCCTGTGGAAACTTTACTCACCTTAACACTACTCAAGACAAATATAGAACCTCAGCCTTTTTTTGAAAGTCATGGATTTACTTCAGAACTACTTACACTCTGTGACCATCAACACATGGTAGTTGTCATGAGTGTCACTTCTTATCAGATATGTTCTTTCACCCTTTCTGCATCCTGTGCTCTGTTTTCTTCTTTGACATGAAGAAATACAAATCCTGCAAAATTTACACAGCAGTGTCAGTAGAAATCTAAGTAGTAATCAAGTATAAACTCAAGATATCTGGGACAGTTATTTGTAACCCTAAAAATCATTGATTACAGTGTGAATTCAATACCCCCATAATTTTGTAAATCTGATTCTTTGGCCCGTGGTGGAAAGCAGATACCACATGATACTTTTTGCAGATGGATCATATAAATTGTGCATCTGTGAATAAGTGTCACAGAGGTATTTCAGCTTCCTTTTGCCAGATGATAAACAGAAATCAAACGCAGATGTTTCAGCAGGAAGAGGGAAAGAGAGGGAGAGAAGTCAATTCTCAAGGAATACATGGAGCCAGCCTAACCCTCTGGTGCATGAGTTAGAAAAGCAGGCATATGTGTAACTGGGGAATTTTTCCAAACTCATTTAAAAAGATGGGATGAGCTCAGTATTGTCAGCAGGAAGTTGAATCCTTCTGTGTATAACATTGGAGCTTGCAGCATTGGAGGTGAATTCACAGAGCACAGTGAATATGAATGGCTTACACAAGAGATTTTTATCATACATAATTTCATATTTTCTCTAAACCTTCAAGGTAGTAGAGTGTTGCTAAAGAGTAGGGGAAATGTGCAGCATTACATTACTTGTTTTAATTTCTGTTACTCTTCGGTCTTTCCACTGTATGAAATCAAATGGGACAACAGCAAAAGAAAACCATTAAAGAGGAGGTTGAGTTCATAAAAGGGTGATTCACCTGTGTTAATGACTAGAGACAAACATGTCATGTTTGCATGAATATTCATATCTATGTAACATCTAGGAAAAAAACACAGTAAAATGTGTTAAATAAATATATTCAACGGGGAGAGTCAAGAATTTTGGTGTCTTTTTAAAGGAGAAACAGTGGAAGGTGTCTTCATATATTTTTGCCTCCGGCAAGAAAAATAGGAAGCATATTCTAGGTCATATAGTCCTTTATCTTACATGTGGGGGAATCATTCTTTTTACATTGCTGTTTCTTATTCAATGCAGCAATACAATTCCTTTAGAGAGTGAGCACAAAGAAAATGAGGCAGACAGGGAGACAGGGAGGAAGGCCATAATTCCTTTGCTGGGAGCACATGAGACTGCTGAACTCACTGATATTTCCTAGGACATCCTAAATGCCTTCCTATGGCACAAAAATTATTTCTCTCTTTCTAAGGGGAAAAGTAGGTGTACACACTCATGAAGGAATGGTGAAAATATTAAAGCTATATTCTTTAATTTTTATGGTATCTTTGTGCTTGGGTCTACTAAATTCCCAACCCTGTTGAACTGCCTTTCAGATGGCAGTGACTCAGAACAGGGTATGCCACAACTCTACTCTGACACCACCTTTCCTTTGTTTTCCTTGTTACCAAAAGTGTGACCTCCATGCCAGCTCTTGGGAATCCATGTGCACCTGTACATTCCTTTTCTATACTTAGCCCTCTAACAGTAACTGTGGAACACTGAAAGGTGTTTGGGAAACCATCTCTACAGACACATTCGGAGAAAAATTTGTCCTTGATTAAGTTGAAGGCATCTACTGCTGAAATCAAAGCAGCATCGTATTAACATCTGGGTTAATAAGATAAATTTCTAGCAACTTGTGGTCAAAACAACAGATAAAAACATGTTCCCTGTAAGCCAAGTCATCATGATAGAAGTTATAATCTTTCAATGGAGAGATTAGTACATGTGACACATTCAATGCACAGAAGGAAGAAAAAAAGAAAAAAAAAGATAGCTACTGTGCTGTGGGAAACATGTACATGAGCCATACAAAAAACTATCTCTTGTACCACTTTTTCTTGAATTTCCTGCAAAATTTTAATTGCACTACATATATTGAATGTCACATCAGCTATTAATTTCTCTTCTGCAAAATGTATGTAAATTATTTTCCCCAACTCTTTCCAAGGTAAGGCCAAGGCAAGTGGATTAACCTGTATTATCACACAACTATTGTATAATAACTTTCTTTGGCTTATTTGCTTCCTTTGATAATTCCAACAAAGTAGCTTTTACATTTTGATAAAATTAATGGGAATATGAGAGAAGCAATGTAAGAGCAGCATGTGCAACACAGTATTGTTTTACAAGAGGGTATTATGGACTAGGCCATAGCCCACCAATTTAAATATTTAATATTTCTATGCTACTGTGATAATAGTTTGCTTCTTTGCATAAAATAAATTGAATGGGACTGACACAATTGCCCTTTCTTTTACATCGAGAAATAAATAGCATTCATCATGTTTTTTGTGGATGTTAACCACAATGAAAATCAAAACGAATGGATGATAAAATATGTTTAGAAATTACAATAAGCATAAGGTGTATAAGTTTTATTCATATAAATGTTCTTTTCTTGAACACAGCTGAGTGATCAAATGTTTGCTGCAACTTTTAATACCTTTTATTAATTATTAACCATTTTTTTTCTTGTATTCTACCCAAGGAATTTTGTAATTAAAAAAAAAAAAAAAAAAAACTGTCATGGTTTAACACTGGCACAATGCCAGTGCCCCCATGAAAATACCTTCTCCCTGGTTTCTGCTGTGAGATGTGACCAGGAATAAGCAAAGCAGGCTCCTACTTAGGGAAAAAAGAAAACAAAACTTTATTAACTACACTACAACTACAAAGAAAAAGGAACACACATACACAGGGAAAATGAAAACTTCACAAATGCATTTCCTCCTCCCCCCACCAAATTTCCAACAATACATTTGTTTCTCAAATCACCAACTCTCGGTCCAGCACCACCCTTCAAACAATCAATCCTCAGTTCATCAAGAGGAGAGGAGTCCTTCTTGTGCCATGGGCTTCCCCTGGAAACACAATCGAAGCCTCGTGTGTTTCTGTGTCACTCGTGGCACCGCCCGGAGTACATCTGCTGTCGTGACCTCTTCCTTTTCATGTCCAGTGCTCTCACCACTGCACACGGACCAGAACTGCTTCTAGGGTTGTCTTTTAAGGATGCTCTGTCCCGATCCAAAAAAGGCACAGTCTCCTTTGGGACACCTGTCCCCACAATCTCTCCTTTGGGACACCTGTCCCCCCCATATTTTTTCACCCCCTGGGGCCGAGGGGCATCAACACTGAACCCTCTTGGTTCTGAGGCCATTGCCTCCCCCTAGAATGCAGTCTCTGTATCACAAGGAACATGGTTCTGTCCATGGCTATACAAAAAGAGTCCAGCAAAAGCCACTCCATCATCTCTTCCCACTAGGATTCTTCTCTATTCTTCTACTATCTCTCACTTGCCCAGACCTCTCTCACACTGGCCCATTTCCTTTTTCATCTTCCACTCTATCTTCTAGGAAAGGTCAATGTTCTGTAAAGTTCTCATTTTCCAAAAAGGGGTTAAAAGCTCCTACAAGCGGCCGGCTGAACCCCCCCCCCCCTTCTCCGTCCCAGCCGTGCTGCCGGCACAGGCCCATGTTTATCAAGCTTCAAGGTTACAGTCTCAGGCAGCGGCTCTCTCTTTCTCTCTCTCTCTCTGTCTCTCAGGGGGGGCTGCCCGATGGCTCCCGGTGTCTCTCTCTCTTTCTCTCTTCCACCCTTCCAGCCCGGGGCTCAGGCCTACCTCTCCTGGCCACATGGCTTTTCCCTCCCCCTGCCCAGCCAGCAGCTGGGCCGGGGGAGAGACCCGAACTCTTTCCCGCCAGAAACCCAAGAGGACCCTCCCAGGGGAGAGCTCTGCTTTTAACCCCGTGTTCTCAGAGGCGTGTCCATGTCCCAATGGCCAGGTTAAATGCCAATATTAAAGCCTGAATATCCATTGGCCAAAACCACAGCATCCCAAAAAACACATTTCCTGTCAAACCACCACAAAAACCAATACGTTTATCTCTTGTACTGGGGAGCCCAGCACTGAATACAGATCCCCAGATGTGTCTCACAAGGGCTGAGTGCAGGACAAGGATCACCCCTCAGCCTGCTGCTGATGCACTGTCTCCCTGGCCACGAGGTGAGCACAACAGCTCACACACCCTTGCAAGGCCAGTGTGACCCAGCTCCCAGCCCCAGCCCCTGGATTCTGCCTCCACTGTCCCCATTTCCCAGCTTCAGACAAGTGGAGAAACTAATACAGCATGTCCAGGGCAGTTTGTGTTTGTAGAAATTTCAGAAATACTGTAATGAATGGCAGTCAAATGCTAAACAAAGCTTGTTGGGGGACACAGTCTGCTGCAGGATCCAGCCATGTTCACTAAAAATCTAGGAGCACCCTGATCCCTGCTGAGAATAAAGCCTGCTACTGAAGATGAAACAGCACAGATTCAACAGTATGTATGGCAATTAGCAGGTGCAGCAAACATCAGCTGGTATTTCAACCAGTCCCCTGTGGCTTCAGATTTGGAAGCAACCAGACAAATCTTATTTGTACATTAGTGTTTTGCTCTTTGGGGCACTAAGTTTGATTTTATATTCTTATGATGTTTTTACTGTGGAATCATTTCTCCTTTAGTCTTGTGAAGAATAGTGGCTCTGATATTTTGTCAAATTTTAGTAATACTTTTATAAACATCAAAATATTATGAGATTTAGGCCTCAGGAAATTGAATATATTTTGAATCTGGGTACTGTGATGAAAATGAATGAAAAATATGATTCCAGAGAATAGTTATTTACTAAAAGAAAAAAAGTAGCTGCATATCTTTCACTTTAATCAGCACGTTATCTAATTAACATATTCCTTTGTTCTTTAGTCTCTGTAATTGTAAAAGTAGATTTAGATGTACAATCAAGCTCTGTAAAATGCACACCACTCTTTATGCCCCACTTTCTTGATATGTTTCCCCCACTTCAACCCCAGTCTCCACACTCCAGTATGGCAATTAGAGGCAATTAGTATACAGAGTAAGACTCAAACCACCTCCTTCCTGCATCTCAGTCAAACTCCCTTCTCCTCTGGAATATATGAGAAAGTGAAAGTGTCAAAACAGGTGAAAGACTGTGGCCTTCAGATCCAACCTTGACAAGCTTGAGATGTGGGCCCATGAAGGCCAAACTCGAGGTGCTGCTTCTGGGTCAGGGTCTGCTGGTATCAACACAGACTGGGAAAAAATGGGTTTAGAGCAGCCCTGCAGAGAAGGACTTGGGGCATTCTGGTGGGTGAAAAACTGGATATGAGCTAGCAGTATGTGCTGGTAGCCCATCCCAGACTGCATAAAAAGAAGTGTGGCCAGTGGTCAGGAGAAATCATTTACCCCCTCTGCTCCCAAAACCCACATCCAGAGTACTGAGTCCGGTCCAGGGGCTCCTAGTAAAAGAGTATCACTAATCTCTAAGGGGGAGGCCAGAGGAGGGCCACAAAATTGATTTTTGATGGGAATCTCTCCTTTGGAGACAAGCAGAGAGAGCTGTGATTGTTCAGCACGGAGAAGGCTTTGGGGAGACCTTATTGCGGCCTTTCAATGTATAAAGATTTATTTCAATAGATAAGAAAGGTGGAGTAGCTTTTTACCAAGGCCTGTAGCAACAGTAGAAGGATTAATGGGATTAGACTAAAAAAGGGTAGCTAAAAAGGTATAAGAGAGTGGATATAAGGAAGAATTTTTTTTTTCTGTGGGAAGGTGAGGCCCTGGCACACCTCCATGGATCAAATGTTTGATACACCTAGAGAAGTTGTCAGTGCCCCATCCCTGGAAATGTTCGAGGCCAGGTGGGGCTTTGAGCCACCTGCTCTAGTGGAATGTGTCCATGCCCATGGCAGGGAGGTTGGAACTAAATGATTTTTAAGGTCCTTTCCAACCCAAACCATTCTGTGATTTAGAGACAGGAGGCTCTAGCTCTTGGTTTAGAGGTGGGTAGTTACCCATTGCTATGAACAGGCAATTTCCTAGGATGAAACAAAGATGACCTTGAGAAAAATAGATATAAAACAGATATAAAACACCATGATACATCTTAAACTGGAATACGGCAAGCACTGGTTCACAACTGGTCATGATTCTAGTTGAATTACAAAAGACTATAGGTAAATGTGTTAGTACTCAAGTTTTACCTCTGGCATCACTAAAAATCCAAAGAGGGAAGAGGACTATCACATTTTGGAACAAATTAGATGGAGCAAACAGAACTAGGATTTAAAGGTAAAATACAGTGTCAAATTTAAGCTAAACATGAAGAAAATAATCTTCTTAACAATAAGAACTTTAAGACAGTGGAATGTTCTCTTGGGGAAAGTGATGGAAAGCCTCTCACTTCAGCAATGCACACGGAAAGGGGTTTTAAATGTTGTTTGATCTGCGATAGAAAGAAATTGGTGAGTCATTACAATGTACTTTGAAGTCCTACAGAAGAAGATTTTTAAAAAATCCATGCCTTCCAGTCAAGTGTTGTAGCTGCCTCACCGCTCAGTTCTTGATATGGAGATAATCACAAGAATTTTAAGAACTGATTTTTATGTGATGCCAGTTACCACTAGGATCTGAAACAAAATGTTATGGACAGATGAACAGATTCATGTGGTTTTCCTACCAGCTACCTAAAGAGCCCACCAGGCAGTATAAATTACTCCATCCCACAGCTGCATTTGACCTCCTTTCTGCAATGAAATTGCCCTGGATATGTCTGTTCTGAATGCAGGAAAAGAGCAGCAAGTCAGGTATATATCAACTACCCACATTGCTTTTTTCAATAACCTGGCCCAGAACTGCTAGGGGTGAGCACAAACCAATGCAGGCTTCAATAGCAACTGAGACAATCAGACTCCACAGAGTCTCTGCAGCCCCTTGAGGAGTCTCAGCTGCCCCCTGTCCCCTCCCCGTGGAACACATACTGACCAGATTGCAACAAAGTATTGCTGGTCTTCCTGCAAGCTCTTGCTCTGGCTTCATGGTAAAATTGACTTGGGAGCCAGTCACAAAATTTTCCCCCTTGCATTTTCTTGAAATTAAAAAAAAATATATATATATATAGATATTCTTGAATCTTTTGCTGAAATTTGGGGTGACTTGGTGAAAAAAAGAGAAACAGGCAGGGGTAAAAAATATTCTTTTTATCCTGAGAAGAATAAAAGAGATGAAAATTCTGGTTTCAAAAGAAATATTTTAACTAATTCACAATTTTAGCTACTTTACTTGTGGCCACAAATGTCCATGCTGGTAACCTCAGCACAGTGTGAGAAGTCACACCCTGTTCCTGTGGTGATCAATGCAGGGGTGCCTGCACAACCCACTTTTGGCAAATTATCTGTTCTGGTGAGAACATGAGAGTGTGAGTACCAGGGATGTGTGAGTATGTGTGTTTTTGTGGATGTGTTGAATACAGAAACCTGGTTTTTAGAATATTCACCCCAAACTGATCATGCTCGAGAAGAAAATGATTGTCAGCTGGATTAAATAGTAATGGGGGAATTATAAAGAGGATTTGACACAAAGAAGCAGTCACTGGGAATAGTATAAAAGAAGCATAAAAATTCAGAACCAGAGGGAAAGACTTCAGTGAAAAGGACAGAAATGAAACCTGGTTTGGCAGTGACAGAAATTGCCCTGGGGCATCACAGCCCCTGTCCAGCCCAGAGGGGTGTCCCTGTCCCTGTCCCTGTCCCTGTCCCTGTCCTTGTCCCCATCCCTGCCCAATGCTGGGAGGGTCCTGACTTGGTGAGCAGCTGCTCCTGCAGGTGGGACCCATTGCAGGTATGTGCAAACAACCTCTTTGAGCTTTTCCCATCAGTGTCAGGTTCCAGGTTCCTCCACAGGAGGACAATGCAGGCAGGGCCTGGGTGAGTGAGGGTTACTGGTTACACCCCTGTCTTGGTGAGGGGTATGAACATTGCATGTGTGCATATGTGATATGAAGATCTTAGGACTAGTTACAGAAGAATGTTTAGGATGTTTGTTTTATTATCATTATTATCATTATCGGCATTATTGTCAGTATTTGTTTGTTATTTCTTTTGAAAATGTGTACTTTTGCAGATTATCTACTGTATTAGATATGACTCCCAGATGTATTGTTTGTCAGTTGCCAATTATTTGCATATTGTTCAGAAATCAATAAACTGCTTTGATTTTTGATTTAATTTAGTCTTTGTGAAATGAACGCTTTTTCCCTTTGTCTATCAGAAAGCATTCAAAGAATTTCTACTGGCCAAAAGAAAACCTAAAAAAACACCTTGCAAAACCTCCCAGAAGGAGGATCTGAAGAGCATAGATGCCAATCAGCCTGACCTCAGTGTCCAGCAAGGTTATGGAGCAGATCATCTTGAGTGTGATCACACGCCACATACAGGACCACCAAGTGATCAGGCCCGGTCAGCATGGATTTAGGAGAGGCAGGTCCTGCCTGAACAGCCTGATCTCCTTTCACGACCAGGTGACCTTCCTGGTGGATGAAAGACTGTGAGTTTTGTCTACCCAGGCCTCAGCAAAGCCTTTGGTACTGTCTCCCACAACATTGTCCTGAAAAAGCTGGCAGCCCACAGCTTGGACAGGTGAACCCTTCACTGGGATGAGAGATGTCTGGATGACCAGATCCAGGGAGTGGTGGGAATTTGTGTTGCATCCAGCCAGTGGCCAGTCCCTGGTGGTTGTTTCCAGAGCTCAGTATTGGGTCCAGTGCTGCTCAGTAATTTTATTGATGATCTGGATAAGGGGATTGAGTATACCCTCAGTAAATTCACAGATGGCGCACAGCTTGGTGGGAGTGTTGATTTGCTGGAGGGTAGGAAGGCTTTGCAGAGGAACCTGAACAGAGGAAATGAGATCTCTATGGCGTTCAAGAAGATCAGGTGCTGAATCCTACACTTTGGCCACAATAAACACCTGCAGTGCTGCAGGCTGGGGGAAAAATGGCTGGAAAACTGAAAAGAGGAAAAGGACCTGGGGATGCTAGGTGACAGCTGGACATGATCCAGGTGTGCCCAGGGGCCCAGGAAGGCCAAAGGCACCTGGCCTGGATCAGCAATAGTGTGGCAGCAGGACCAGGGCAGGGATTGCCCCCTGTGCTCGGCACTGGTGAGGCCACACCTCAAATCCTGTGTCCAGTTTTGGGCCTCTCACTACAGGAAAGGCATTGAGGGGCTGGAGTGAGTGCAGAGAAGGGCAGCAGAGCTGGGGAAGGGTCTGGAGCACAGCTCTGATGAGGAGCAGCTGAGGGAGCTGGGGGTGTTTGGCCTGGAGAAAAGGAGGCTCGGAGGGACCTTATTGATCTCTAAAACTGCCTCAAGCTATGCTAGGGGTGGTTCAGGCTGGACATCAGGAGGAATTGCTTCCTGGAAGGGGTTGTTAAACACTAGAATGGGCTTCCCAGGGAGGTGGTGGAGTCACCACCCCTGGAGGTGTTCAAGAAACTACTGGATGTGTCACTTGGTGCCATGGCCCGGTTGACAAGTCCAAAGGTTGGACTCAATGATCTCAAAGGTGTTTTCCAATCTAAATGATTCTGTGATTCTATGAAAAATTGAAGATTTAAAAAATACTTTCTAAATGGCATAAATATTCATTTATACCTCTTTATTTCTTCTTCAAAACATGGTGTTGGATGTATAAGATAATTTTACACTACTTTCCCTTTAAAGGTTTTTGAGAATTTTTCATAGGAGATACTGACTTTTGTGAAGGTAAAAACAATCCATCAGATTTTGGAAATGATACATGTTTACCCACAGACACAACATGAGACATGTGGTGTTAAAAAACGCCAATATTCTATTTTATGCACTAAGATCAGTTCCTCCCTAAATCAAATGCCAGAGCTGGAAAATTAATTTAAATTCTGTCCTCAAAAAAAAAAAGAGATATTTTCTTTCAAAATTTTTCATTATAAATTTTTTCAGAGTGAAAGTGTAAATCATAATATTTACAGGAGGATACATGAATTTACAAGAAGCCTCTGGACAGTTTTAATAAGTCTAAATTGGCCCTTATTAAATAAAATCTAGTGTCAGTTCACATCATCCTGTGAAATTTTATGCAAAGAATTTGTATGATAAATTGCAACAATATGAAATACATCTAAGTAAGTTTCCACTGGGAAATTCACTTTTCTGTTTTCTCTGTCTTTTGATGGTATAGAGTGATTTTAGAAGATTCTTGCTTATTAAAGATATAGGACATATGTTTGGAAGGCATTTTCATACAAAAGAGAAGAAGAAGGAGCTCAAAACTCTGTAAAAATCTGTGTGAAATCCCTGCACAAACTGGAAGCACTATCACATCTTCAGGCAATTGTCTTAGGACCACCACACTTCTGGTGTGGAAATTAGATATTTACTTGCAAATGACTCAGTAAGGGAGGTTTCCATAAAAATCATACTCTGTAAAAAAAAACCCCACCAAACCAACTCTCCCAAAAAACCTCAACAAACTTAAAATTTCTAAAAAACTTGTGAGAAGTAATCATCAAGATATCATTTCAATGCCATCTGTCTAACTTTCCAATACCTGATGCATGCCAGGTATGAATGAGCTCAGTGGAATGAGCTCAAGGTTTATCAAGCTCATCCCAAAAATTTGATTTTGTTCAATTTGATATTTTTTTGTTTTCCAACTGTGACTAAGTCTATGAAATCTATCAGTTTTAAATATTATCAATTTCTACTGAGCAGCTGAGCGCTATCATGCAAACAAACAAGCAAACAGAAAAAGATTAAAAGAAAAACCACTTATCTTCATTCAAATATTCACTATGCTTATTTTGGAAAGCTGAGGCTTGTTCCACTTTGCTAAGAATATTTGATTCACTGAGATTTATGAATTCAACTCCTTAAAAAAAAAAAAATAAAAATTTCATTTTGTGCAAATGCATATGTTGCAGTACAAATTCTCAACGAAGCCACTTATATTTTTAGGAAAATAAGAACCTGGTTAACAGCCAGAACATGCAGAGGCACCCAATTTTAAGAGTCTGATCTTGTCTCAGATTATTCATGATCAGCTCAGTGTGTATTAATCTAACAGCAAAACAAGAATCCAATAAGATATTCAGAGGTTTTAGTAAGCAGTCAGAAACTAGAACTGAACAAAAGAATTTTTTTCTTCAGTATTGCTTTAATTAAAAAAAACCAAAATTTTGTTCCATTTTTTATTAGAATATGAAGCTTTGTTGAAGTTTTTTAAAGATTAAAGCAGAAATTAATTTCTATTTCCTTTATGGGGTGGGGACATATGTGCATATAAGTATGTTTTAAATTTCTTCTCTTCCATTTTTCACTTTTAATGTGGTCCCTTTATATTGCACATCTTAAAATTATGTAATAATTCAGATGGGAAGAGGCTTCAAGAGCTTTCTAGTCCAGGCCTGTGCTCACAGCATTGTTAGGCATGAGATCAGACCAGGCTTCCTGGACTTTTTCTTGAAAGACCTACAAGAATGGTGATTGCCCAAATTCCCTGGACCACATTTCACTTCTTAAATACTTGGGCCAGCCTGGACTCCCAGTGTTTCCTGCCCACTGGGGAAACAGATGAGATGAGAAATTATGATATTCTTGGCCTGGATAGAAGCAGGTGGCTGTAGGGACCCTGCAACAAGCCCAGCTTCCCTGGCACCTTCTCATGCAGCCACTGCTCCCATCCTGACCATCCTGAGGGTCCTCCCAGACTTGCCTTGGCTGATCAAGGTCTGGTTTTTACTGGCAGAGCCAACTGGATGCAGGACTCCAGGCGGAGGGATGGGATGGTCCCTTCCCTCAGTCTGGGGGTGGTGGTGCTGCTACAGCAGCCCAGGGAGCTGCCAGGTCATGCCCAGTGTCCCACTGGTGCCCGCTGGAACCCCAGAGCATTTCCCACAGAGCAGCTCCAAGCCTGTGGGTCCTTCAGCCCTGGGGCAGGACTTGGCACTCCTGGTTGAATTTCCTAAGGCCTTTGTGTTCTCATCCCTCTGACCTGGAGCTTTCTCAGAGCAGAAATTCTGCCCTTGAATTTATCCACTCTTCCTACTGCTCCCTCCTGTTGGATGTCATCTGCAAATCTGACGTGTGTCCTTTATGCCACCATCCAGACTGTTGACAGAAATATTAAACTGGACAGATCCATTCTTGTTCCCTGTTTTGTTGTTGCACTTTTTTTAAAGTGTTTCCTTAAATATTAAAGTGAGGGAAAAAAGATTATTTTCCACCCTTATAATGCTTATGGGTTTTTAGCCTTTTTTTTTTTTTTTTGTTAATTTCTTTTTTTTTCCTTTTTTTCATTTGTACTAAAAGGTGAAAAGTAGAATACATGGTAAAAGGGGAAAAAAAACCCTAAAAAAAAATCTTGACTCAAAAAATCAAGGCTATTTTCCAAAATATGTACAATGTGAAATACAAGTTGATAGGAGAAGAACCTTTCAAAATAGAAGAGATTTTGCTTTTTTAAAATAATTTTTAAATTGCTATTCTTATTTCTTCCAAAATAACATTTCTTCCAAAAACAACATGAAAACTACATTTAAATTACACAATTTAAAAAATGCTAGGTTTATACTTACACAGAGTTGATTAAATTGAGCAAGGAGCCAGCCACATCCAGAAGAACTGGATACAATTACTCTGTATCAATGATTGTGATAAAGACAGAAAATCATAATCTGACTAATGAAACACCCTTGATATATCTGTTGGATGAAAATTGCTTTACATACTGTACAGACTGGGGATATGGTCCTGTTGTCATTGCCAAAGAATTAGCACAGAATCAAACAATTAGCCAGGCAAGAACGTTACTAAACCGTTTGCAACAAGGGAATGTGCAAGCAATTATTTTACCTCAGTGAGACAAGAGAAATTACATTTAAACTGTGCTGCCAATAAACACGGCAACTTTCTCTTTTCCAGGATTGGTGCCTCAAGCAGGACCCGAGTGATTCAGACTGGAAAAGTTTCTGAGCATTTAAAAAATTCATTAATCCTTATTATCTGACACCTCCCCTTATAGATAAAAGCCCTAAAAGGATTCCTTAAACCTTTTCTCTGCCAGAGCTTTACTTTGAGCTCTGGATCACAGAACAGGACAGTGGGGGAACCTGGTCTGGTTGTTTGGTGAAAGCAGGGACTTAGATCAGATTATCTGTGACCCTGGCAAGATAAGAACAAGTAATTCTGGTGAAGGAGACCACACCAGTTCTCTGTGGAATTTATTCAAATGTTTAATTGTTCCCACCATGAAGATTTATTTAATGTACCAAGACAGAATTTGCCTGTGTCTACAGCATCTTTTTCCATGTTTCCTTGTGCAGAAAGTAGCTTCTCCTTCTCTGTTGCTACTTTTGAGGTATTGAAAGGCTGTGATTAGATCCCCCTCCTAAGTTTTCTCTTCCCTAGGCTGGATGATCACAACTTTTTCAAACTTTTCTCACATGTGTGCTTCACCCATCTTGGGGACTCTGGTTTTTGTCTTTTGAATGGAGGGTGGACCAAAACTGAGCACTCTATTTCATGTCTGGCCTAAATAATCACACTTTATCCCCTGCTGCATATATTCTTACTGATCCATGCAGCAAAACCAGAGTTTGCTTCAAGGGTTCACAGCTTGTTGCAATTGACCCATGTTCAGCTTGTTCCTCACAGCCCTCTAAGTCTTTTCCAAAATATCTACATCCCAGACATCCATCCCCCAGCTGTTACTGCTGCTTGGGATTATTTCAGCCCAGACTGGCATTTCTCTTTGTCAAACATCATGCATTGAATGGTTTGCAGATCTTTCAGCTTGTCAATATATCCCTGTATGATAGCCCTTCCATCTGAAATGTCTGCTTCTAATCCCAGTTTTGTACCTACTTACCCAGTCACTGAACAGAAGTCAAGCATTTCCACCTACCCAACATAGTTCAGATTAGAAAATCTAAAGAAAAAAAATATAATAAAAATTTTCAATCAGGAAAATACAAGTAAAAAGAATAAATAACAGCTGTACAATATGTTTGAAGACACAGCATGAAAGTATATGAAGATTATATGGAAGGATCAGACAGAATTTTAGAGCTATGCAATACATTCTTCTATGTAAACAATAATAGTTGATTAATAATACAGAAAACAGAATAAAGACACTATTGACACACAAAACTCATATTTGTATTCTGTTATAACACTGTTATGGCAATTGGCCAACCTCAAAAAAATGTACTTACAGAAAACAGGTAATAAATAGGCCATAAAATTAAAGAGAAGAAGAAAAGGAGATGCCACACTTCCTCCAGCTGGTGAAGAAATGGCTGTAAAAATGCCTCTG
Source organism: Agelaius phoeniceus (assembly GCF_051311805.1). Lineage (NCBI taxonomy): Eukaryota > Metazoa > Chordata > Aves > Passeriformes > Icteridae > Agelaius > Agelaius phoeniceus. Next base: position 12,607,974 of record NC_135266.1, on the reverse strand, counting down.
GCCTTGGGTATGACTGAAATGTTAATGAGAGTTGGTTGCATTAACTGTGCAAGGCTACCACCCATAACTTTGCTGATGGAAGATGAAGAAATTCACATCAAAACAAAGCTCTCACTTCCTGCCTCTGAGCTGGAGAAGTTCATGGTGCCTGGATCAAATGGATGCTGAAGCAGCTGATGCTCAACAGATGCTGTAACATGTTCTGTTTGGAGTCAGGAGCATCAGCACTGCCCTTGAGATGCCCCACAGCCAAAACAGGGGGTTTTTGTAATTATTTGCACCTTTATCTTTCAATAAATTGGATTCTATGACCTTTATAAGCCAAGAGTATTGTCTCACTGAAATATGGCAGCTAAGAATATAGTCCAGCATACAGTAATTCGAAGACTAAAATTTAAATAATCTGTTTATATTCCAAAAATCCTTCATCTTTGAAAGTTTCTACCTTCTTTCTCAAATGGCCTTTTAAGAGCTTTCTTTTTTTTTCACTCCAAAAAATAGATAACAAACTCAGAAATATATTTATATATATATATATAAAAGCTCTAAATTAAAAAAAAATTACTTCTCATGAAATTTTCAGGCATAAAAGCCTTTCAATTTCTTAGACACTTGCATCTCTTCACTAAATTTCTGCAGGTGTGTCTGGATTTTTTTCTTTATTTGAACATTTTCTCTACACCTCTAGTACTGTAACAACTATGGTGCGAAATGTATTTGGAATGAAAAGTGTAAACACAGCCATATTGTTTATAAATTTTACTTCTTAATTCTCTTCATCAGACATTTCCATTCACTTACTTGGCATTTAATTTCCAGTCAGAGAAAACTTATAATAAGATTCATTCGTTTAATTTCTCAGTCTGCCACTGCCTCACTTTGCCTGGCCTCTCAGACACATAAAAAATATTAACAAGAATTTGCTGATTACACAATATAAGTATTGGTCAATTAATTTACTAATAGTAACCATACCACCCAGAGTTTACTTCTCATAATTGCAATTTTTCATTGGGACAGAGCTACTACTCCCAGGTTCTCTCTATTCAGGTAACTGAATACCTAGCAATTTTCTATGTTAATGTGAATAATTAGATGTACTTCTAAATAAATAGATGTACTTCTTGTCTTTTTCAGGCAAGTGCATTACCCACTGGGAACTGTTTTGGCTGGACATAGAGCTGGTCAAACACAATTTCTAGTTTATTACCTGTACATCAAAATTCATCATGACAGTGTAAAACAATCCAGGAAAAAAAAAAGAATGCTTAGAATTACTCACCTTAATATCTTTTCTCTCTTTCCTGACAGATATTAATAAAAAGGGAACTCTAGAACAAAGAATACAATTTGATAAATATCCTATACTAATCAATTTAAAGATTTCATGCAACTGCTGCTCTTCTTTTTAATCAGTAAAGAAAAGAACGTTTTAGGGATTATTATCTCTGGGGGAAATTTTGCTATATGATCCAACAAAGAAAGAAAACTGCACCACTACAGAAAATATTGTTCGGTTGTCATCAATAAACATTCTAAAAAACCTTTGCCATATCTTTAGATGTCTCATATCGCACAACTATAATTTTTATCTTCAGAGAGATACATCAGAGGGTTATGTTAGCACAGAATGACAACCATCCTGGGACTTAGGAAACAAAGATTGTGCTCAACTAAGCCAAAAATATTATTCACATGAAAAAATTCCCAAAGCAATGAAGACAAATCCTTGTCTGGAGACAGTGTGTAGTTCAACAGCAGCACACTTTGTGATGAGAAAACACAAAGTGTTGATCCTCTAAAAATTCCTGCTCAGCAGTTGTGGAGTCAGAAACTATGCTTAAGCTGTCCTTGGTGAAATGAAATGATGGTGAAACTTAAAAGTTCAAAATGTTCCACAATTTAGTAAATAAGCCCTTCTGAAAGTATCCACTCACAGTTAAGCACTGATGATAATTCACCCAGAAGGAATGGTGTGATGGTGCCAAGAAAAGGCTGCTCTCAAGGATGCGTCCCTGAGCACTGGAGAGGAGTCACATGCCAGTGGTTAGTGGTGTCAGAGGTGGGGAGGGACACTGAACCATGCTCACATTGTTTTAAGTGAAAAAACAATTATTTCAACAAATGTGAAAGAAATTGAGATGCAGGCACAGGGATGGATTTAAAAGTGCAATGTTTTAGCATTTCAAATTTTCATTTTATTAGAGAAAATCAGGGTGGCCCATCCTTCCAAGATTTATGTAGAATCTTTTGGCATTTGTAGTTAGACTAAGGACACAGCACAACCTGTGGAGAAATAATTTTAATAATTTTTGAAACTTTAAGGCTTTTGATAACATACCTTTTGGCAACTTACAGAGATTTACTGATGTTATAGATAATGCTGCAACTCAGAAGATCTCTGAGGAGGATTTTCAGATTTTGTGTGTCACAGGTGTGAATAGCAGCAAATGAATAATGCAACATTGTTCAGTAGAAAGACTCTGAAGTAATGAGTCAGCTTAATCTAGGAGATGCTGTTCCCTGGTTTCTCTACAGGGAAAGGAAATGACACTAGAAAATGCAAAAGGGCAAAAAAAGGAAAGAAATGTGCATGACAGGTCAGAGACCCAAGGGCCTGGCAGAGTAAGACAGGAAGCTTTGGGCAATGAAGGAGTCTGCACAAGTTTACAGTGATTAACTGCGACAGTGCCTTCACCCCTGGGCTTGGATGTGTTTTTCTGTTGTTGGTTCCAGGGACATACCCTGTCTGTGTCTGCTCCCACTGCAGGGACAAAGTCTAGCACCTCCACTCCTCTCTTCACACTCTGCTCTGCAGAAGGGAACTCCACCTTCCTCCAGGCATGCAGGGGCCACAAGGGGCTGTCAGGGGCAGTGGGAGCCCAGGATCCCAGGCTGAGCAGTGACTCACACATCCAGGTAATGCCTGAGCAGCCACCTGCCAGGAGAAGATGGTGCAGCACTGAGACAGGCTACAGGCTCAGTGGTTACATTGGAAACAAAACCAAGCTGAATGCTGGGGGCTGATCATCCCTACAACCTAATTTTTAACACTTCCACAAGGCACAATTGTGGCTGAAGCAAACTAGATTTCTGCTGGACAGTTCCTGGCCATGATCCAGACAAGAGCACCATTAGGGGCCAATGAACTCCACAGGCATAGGGGAAAAATGTGCACCAGCTTTGTTTCTTTTTGCTGTATGAGGTCCTCTAATATTATCTGGTATCTTAGCACACAACTGCATTCCCTCCTTTTGTTTCAACACTCTGCTAAGCTGTGACATTATGCTGACATTATTGCAGGTATTTTGGACTGAACAAACTAGTCACAGAAATTACTTATATATTAGAGCCATGGAGCAGCATGTGGGGCACTGACTTACAGTTGAACACCATGCACTGTGGACATGTATTACCATGTGTTATCATTCATCTCAGAGAAGAGCAGAATCCCTTTATTTAAGAGTACAACTCCATCCAATGATTCAGATGTAATTCAGATTAACTCTCAACAGAGTTAATGCTGGGAAAGTGATTATGATTGAGGATTCTTTTTAGGTTGTGAGCCTGTTCCTAAACCATAAATCAGAACATCCTCATGGATGGAACCTACATAAGCAACATTAACTACAGTGAGCTGAGGAAAGCAAGGCAGCAAGCTCCACAGGAGCCTGAGGAGTCAGCCCTGGAGTCTCCTTGTCATAAAGGGATCAGAAAAATAAAGTTCACATCTAGGAATGCAGCCAGAGGAACTGCTTACTGATCTAGGCAAACACACTGAGATTCTGGGTATAAGGACCTGATTCATCAGCTTGTTAAAAATCCAACAGTTTTTATCAGATTGCAAACTTTCAGTTCAATTCCTGCTGCTGAATAACTGGGCATAGGCTTTGAGGAGAATAGGTAATAAAAATAAATATCTAAATAAAACCACTGGAAATCTTACACATGCTGCTTTCATAGAATTCTTCCCTAAATCTGGAATCTCAGTGTTGGCCAGTGCTGTCACATAGCAAAAATGTCACAGTGTTTTCCAAAAGAAGGGCAGTAAGGCAGCTGCTCAGCTTAAGAGAGCTCCCTACTCATAAAGACAAATGTCTAAGAGTTGTACAGATTCCCCCAGCAGAACAAGTGGCAACAGTGAAAGGTGAAAAAAGCTTTTTCCTCTCACCATCTGATATTCAAATAGGATCTTCTTTAGTGTTTTATATGGAATGGAGGCTGAGGTATAAGGAAAATGCTGAGAGGCCATTTCCTTTAACACAGAAAATTCTCAAGTTCCTTTTCCTTACTGGCATATCTGTCCTGAAAATATAGCAATTGTGTTCATTTTCGTGATAAGTCAGAAGCCTGGGAAAATAACTGATTATTTGACTTTATTATATATATATATATGCCCAGTATACTGGATATACTTTCAAAATACAAAAATCGTTGCACAAGCTTAACATTATACCCATGTCAGCACACTCCATCTTTCAAATCCCAGTGCAGGAAAAAAAAATCAGTTATTCATGCACTACATTCAGCATTCAGAAGCTAAGAAATTTTTCTTGAAGTCAGCCATTATATGGCTCTTCTTTATTCAAATCTCAAGAGGAAAGAAAGGCCTGTGAGGAAAGCAACAATATGTGTTATGCTGTGTTGAAATTTGGAATTCCTTTGTTGTGCTGTATTAAGTGCAACCATGAGGAAAGATAAGGTCAAGGGGAAAAAAATCCTGCAGGATTCCACAAGGCCACAGCTTCCACTGCAGTGCTGAAGCTCAGATTGTTGCTGTGAAAAAGCTGTTAGACAAATGCACAAAGGGCATTTTAAAATCATTTTAATAATAAAATATATGTCAGAACCATACTGAAAACTAGACTTCAGCTCAGTGAACTGTGTTTTCATGCATTATACAATGCCAATTGCCATGCAGATAGCTATGAAATAGAGTTAAATATAATTTAGGAGTCCTGTGTTTCATCAAGTATGTGTCAGAAAGCACTTGGTGCATTACATTAAAAATATCTTATGACAATTAGGGTGAGCAAGTACAGAAAGGCGGGGGAACAGAAGAGACCACTGAAAGTCCATTTTGAATTATGGGGCAGAGATTGCCTTCAACTCAAAGATTACCTTCAACTCAAAAAATTCTCTGGTATTAAAGACACACCTGGATCTTTAAGAACTCCTTAAGACTCTAAGGAGTGAAATACACTAAAGATTTGGAGACTTTCCCATACAAACAAAATTTTGAAGCTATGTTTTTAGGTACAAGTTACTTTATTATCTGGTTAAATGCAATACAGATTGCATCTTTCAGGATAAAAAATATAGTATGACTTTTCTCCTCAAAGCAGCTGTATCATGATTGTCCAGTCATGCACACTTTCTGTCTGACATGGTGCTTGGCCTCTGCTTTAACTTCTCTTGGTAGAGGAACCTGCACATGGTGGAGAGACTAATTCACTACCCCTTTTTGGGTGGCATGAACCTGACTGAAGCAGGCCTGGAACCACTTTGCTGTGACCAAGTTTTTCTAAAGACATTTCAGCAGATCTTGGCCCTTAGATATGCCTCAAAGATCAGTATTTCTGCTCTACACCTCTGTCTCACTAAAAAGACAAAAAGAGCAGAGGACCTGTGTCCACTAAGTGTGAAGATGCTGGAAAGGACTCTCCTGTCAGACAGCTCCAGTGATATCAGCCTGCCTAAAGCCTTCTGCTAGCAAGGAAACCATTAATTCCAGGTGCCAAGACTTCTGTTTCAGTTGATTCCAAGAAGCAGAAATTTGTTGCGAGTATTTTATGAAATAGTAAAACAATGCTTCCAGTGCAGTGATCACAGAATGACAGAACATGCTGAATTAGAAGGGAACCATCAGGATCATTGAGTCCAACTCTTGGCCCTGCACAGGACACCCCAAGAATCATACCATGTTCCCAAGACCATGCTCCAAACGCTTCCTGAACTCAGTCAGGCTTGGTGCTGTGACCACTTCCCTGGGGAGCCTGTCCCAGTGCCCAGCCACCCTCTGGGTGAGGAACCTTTTCCTGATACCCAACCTAAACCTCCCCTGACACAACTTCAGGCCACTCCCTCGGGTCCTGTCACTGTCACACAGAGCAGAGATCAGTGCCTGCCCCTCCTGTTCCCCTCAGGAGGAAGCTGTGACTGCAGTGAGGTCTCCCCTCAGTCTCCTCCAGGCTGAACAGACCCAGTGCCCTCAGCCCCTCCTCACACCTCTTCCCCTCCATGCCCTTCACCATCCTCATTGCCCTCCTTTGGACGCTCTTTGACAGCTGAATGTGTTTTTGTGTATTGTGGTAACCAAAAGTGCACACAGGACTCAAGGTAAGCCACACCAGTGCGGAGTAGAGAGGGACGTGATGAGTTAATAAAATAATAACTGGGCGCATACACATCTCCTCTGGAAGGAGGAGTTCTTCTCCTCCTTCCTTGAAAGAGGCTTCTACAGCACTAACTATATGGACAAATGCACAGTTTTTGCTGCTTGGTTTGGGGATTTGTTTTTTGTTTTTTGGTTTTTGTTTGTTTGTTTTTTTTACTATCCACAGAGTTTATCTAAGGCAGAACTAAAGGTCACAACTGAATAGGAAAAAACAAAAGCAACGATACAACTCCTCTCCTTCCTTAATCTCATGGGTCCTAGCAGTCATTAATGGAAAAACACATTCTTTTCTTTTCAGATGCCTTTAGAGGTAAATCATTAGTCAGGATTGTAGCGAGGTAAGGTGAGTGACAGGGTGTGTCTCCTGGCACTTGACAAAGGCTGATGTGGCACATACCAGCCCTGGAGAGAATTGCAGCTTTGGGCTGCTTTTTGGAGTATAATGGGCACTCAGTGTGTTAGGAAAGAGTGTTAAAGAAGTTCGTGCTTGCCTGTAATTCAGGCAAAATTCAGTCTCCACTGAATACTGAGTGAAGGCAGAAACATCTGCTAAAGCTGCCATGGGAACTCTAGTTTGAGAGTAATGTGTGCTGAGAGAGGAGAGAAATGGATGCTCAACAGGTGCCTCATGGAGGCTTTTTCAACATCTTATAAAAAAAAACAAACTTCCTAAAGACAAGTTAAGGACAGGAGATTGTGTGATCCCAGAAACACTTTAAACAGTGTTTTAAGTGTAAAACACTTCTAATAGAGCAAAAGTTATTACATAAAGAAGAAATTTCATATGTTGGAGGTCTTAGGGGAAATGGATCAAAAATACTTAAAGATCACACAGACATGTATTTCAAAGGCAAAGTTCAGGTAAAAAACCAAGTCAATTACAGGCCTGAATGATACAAAGGATGGTGTTAGAAACACCCAACATTTATAGAATTCAGATAATAAAGATGACAGAAATATTTTGACATACAGGAAGTCTAAGAACCATCAATATGATGGTCAAAGTTATAGAATAGGGTCAGTCAAATATCTCAATCAGATAGCAAGTTATGAAAGAGCCATTGGAGCTTCTTTTACACAAGAAACAAAGAAATTAAATTAAATAGAACAAGATCTACAATTATATTAGAGGATAGATATATACTGCTGAGTACAGCTCTATTTGCAAGAATAGAATATTGTAAAAATTCAGCTTTTTTAAAGTTTGCTTTGGGGATTTGGTTTTTGGTTTTTGGTTTTTTTTTTACTATCCACAAAGTTTATCTGTGGAACACAATTAAAATAACTAACTTGGAAATAGAATTAGATTGTTAAAAGTGGAAAATGTCACAAGCAAAATGAGGAACTGGAACAATAATCCCTGAAGTGTTGAGGAGTGTTCATGTGTAGTTGTATTTGCAGAGACTAGATCTCCAAATTTAATTGAAAATTTTACAGTAAAGAGGTGTATGTCTTGACCTAAGTACAATCTGGAAATATACCTGGTTTTGACTTCCAACATCCTTTAAGATCTAATTTTAACCAAGCCATTAACTGGTGTGACAGTTTCTGTCAGACAAAATTGTTTCTGCAGTCTTCATTGCTACACAGCATCAGTACTACATAACAAAGAATATTAATGTCACAGATGAATAACTATGGAATAATTTAAAGATAACAATCTTTAAATGCCAGATATTACTACTGTAAGCAAAGGGCAAGAGATATCTAACAGAAAAGTGGGTTGGTAAGTAACAAACCCTGTGGTTTCACCCTCTGATAACAAGATAGCTGCACAGACTGTATTTAAAGAAAGCAAATTCCTTCTCACCTTCTTTTTCTGTGAAAAAAAAAAAAGCAAAAAAAAAAGTTTTTGCTACTTCTTTCTCTATTCACACTCAAGTTGAAAATAAGCAGCATTTGAAAAACACCCAGGCAGTGCATTTTTATTTCTGTACAGCAGATAAGCCATTCTGTGTGAAAGTTTCACTCTGGAAATTGTTATTGCATTCTGCATATGTTACTCCACAATTTAAGAGGAAAAGATAAACTTATCACCTTAGTTTTTGTTAAGTTTTTTTTCTACATTAGGATGTCTATATGTCTCCATCCTGCTTCTTCTCTGTAAACAGTTTCACTGCCTTAAATAAGAATGGACAGGAGAATAAATAAATTTTTCTCTGCCCTTGAAATCACACTGCTTTTAACCCAAAGGAATCTGGGTGTTTCCACTCTGCCCTGAGCAGCTTTAAAAGTGACAGTGGAAGGTGACAACATAAACTGTTACAATAATTCTCCTAGGAGCTGCCTTGCTGCAGATGGATTTGATAGTAATGTGTTTGTCAGGCTCTAGCACATCAGCTAAGGACAGTCCTGGGTGAGTGTCCTGAGTGCTGTGCACAGCAATTGCACCAGTGTACTGTTTCTCATCTGACCAAATGGGCATGAATAGGTTTTATTGCTTAATGAAGAGATTATGTTATTAAATACTCTGGCAAGTTTTATTTTTCTGGTTTATTTTTATTTTCTGTATTAATGTGAATGGCAAGTATTCACTGTGTCTGAAAAAATGAGGTAATTGCAAAAGGCCAAGGCCATATCATGATCTCAAATTGAACAATTCTGTTACTACAGATTAGGTGCCTGGAAATTATTTGATGTTGAGTAAGAAGCAATATCTTTTTCCTCCTGCCCCCTAGTAGAAAATATTGAATAAAAAACATTTAATTAAGGCTATCCTCCAGGCTACTGAATTGTTTCCATTAAATGTCCACCTCTCCGGACTTCTGCTCATTTTGGGAAATTAATTGAAAGCAATTATGTCTTAGAACTGTTTTGTCTTTTTGCTTTAATCAGTCAACTCCTATGCAGGTCTCCTACCTCTTAATGATGATATTTTATCTTGTAATCAGTGTATGAGATGTTCTTTATATTGATATGTACTTCAAGCTGTGTCTATTTGTTAGCTTTGTGCAAAGTTAAAGAGCATCCTATTTCAATCTGAGCAGACTCTACATGAAATATAGAAATGTAATGAGCATTTTGCAGAAGAACTAGCAGAGGTATTATTTGTCTTTATTTAAACATTGTCCAATTTTAGGGGTTGTGTGTGCGTGTGCGTGTGTGTGTGTGTGTGTGTGTGTGTGTATACATATATGCATATATATAAGAATGTGTGTGCAGGTGGAGAGGAGTTGAGTGAGAACATTGTGGTTAACCTGTGTCATCCAGGAAAGGACACAACACACTGGTAGTATGTTATGTTCTGGAGAGAGGTAATACCTTCACTTTAGATCTGGTCATTGAAAAATGACAGAGTTTCAGATACCAATGTTTCCCCCCAAAACTGAATAACAACCACATCAGCATTGGATTTTAATATCTTTATATATTAACATATTGTATCTCAAAACCAAGACTCCTTTCACAGAAAGGTCCTTGGAGAAAAGGAATATTTCCCTTGACAAAGTATTAAGTGGCACATCTTTAAGAACACATAGTCTTAATGACTGCACTGGAATCTCTGAGTTGTACATTTAGATTCAAAACTCAAAAATGCTCTGAAAGTAAGTAATCTTATCAGGCTAGTATTTTAAAGCCTCAGGTGCTCTACCAAGGCTTATCTTTACTTATATTATAGTATTTTTTAGTTCTAAGAACTGCAAAAAATCCCTTTTAAAATATAAAACCAAAGTGAGTGTTAAAAATATCAGCAAGATTCGAAAGTGCAGAGAGACAGGACAGTAGACCTGGCAGTTGAGAATTGTCTCAGATGTTTAAACTGTAGTGCCTAAAAATCACTCAGGTGCAATACACTATTTTTATAATGAAAAGAGATCACTACACTGTGCAAAATATCCCAGATTTAACACCCTAAAAGATTTAAGGATAGATAACACACCAGATGAAGGTTTACTGAATGTCCATCCCAAGTACAAACATATGCATAAACCATTATAAGATTAATATTTCCTTTGTGATTCAATGCACATCCCAGCTTAACCTTTGCTTAATTTTTGCTGTGTATTTAAGGATATTGCTGAATAAATGCCTCAAGTAGAATAATTACATTGATGGCATTGTATCAGCTGGAAGCCTGGAGGTTCAGTTTTCCCCAATACTACCCTTTGAAGCAATTGTACAGGCTTGTTACTGCTAGAGGTATCCAGACCCAGGGGATTTCAGGACATTGCAGGTATTTCCCACCCCCATCTGATCGTTCATATAAGATTCTCAAAAGAGTAGCTGAGAGAAAAAGCCCCTTCTAGCTTTGATGTTTCAGTTTTGATGGACATGTAGCCCCTTTGGCTGCTGGATCTGATATCAAATGACTGCCTTTAACTGTTACTCTGAGAGAAACTGAAGTCTTTGAAGCCTCCTGCTTCACTTTAAATCAAGAGCATACTCACACAGAGGACTCTGTGGTCTCTCACCTGCACTGCAGCCAGTTGCTGTCCCTGGAGCTGCACATCTGCAGCAGCTGGCCTGAGCCCCACAGTCCCTTCCACCTCATGCCTCTCTTGCAGACTGGCACTTGGCATAACCTCAGACCCCTCAGCCAAGCTGCCTTGCTGTTCATCTGTGGTCTGCACACAGATCACTGAGTGCCCATGCAGTTGAAACAATTAGAAATGGGATTCAGTGAGAGGATAGGATGAACTGTGCTGCAGTAACCTGTTGGGCATCACTAGCTCCTTTTAATCTCCTTTTCCTTTTATTTTCTCCTATTTGTGCCTCTTGTACCTGCTTAGCTCCTTCCCCCAAACAATCTTTAAAATCTGCCACAAAAGGTTTTACACAATGCCAAAATGCTCTTGCATCCTGGATCTCATAGGCAGGAGTCTACTTTGGTTTACATGATGGTGCAAAGAGAGTTTCTTTCTCTGATTCATATTTTTAGGTTATAAACCAGATTCAGCAGTCCTGTCCTTCTTCTTTGATAATTTTAAGGACAGCTGATTCAGTGTTCTGTCATTTTCACTGATGAGGCTACTACACGTCCTCCACCTGTCACTGCTCCCCTGGTCCTTGTGGGGTCTCTCTAATCTCCACAGTTTTTCATTAGAAACCTAGGAGTCATGGTCCTTCCCTTCAGTTTCCTTTTCTTTCCTTCAGTTTTGGGCCTGGTGGTGGAAGGACAAACAGGCAAACCTTTGCACTTCCTATTTTCACTCATGTGTCACAGTCAGGACTATAATTTCTAAAGCATTTTATGGAAGGAGTGGAAGGAGGTGACCTCAGAAGATACCCCTATGCTGCTTAAAGGTGAAGATACTACTGAGCTGATCTTTGTGTTCTGCCTTTTGTAGCTGTAGGCATGGTTTTCTCTGTCCATTGTATGTAGGAGGTGTTTTAGTAACCTGTGTCAGGCAACAGAGTTAGTAGTGCACATGTACTTACTCCCAGAACTAGAAAAGTTCAGTAAAAGATACAAGAATCTGAGAAAAGCAAATAGTTGTACCATAGCAATTTTTGGTCACTAGCATTGTCTAATATCAGGTATTTTGGCTTCTGTCTGACATCAGTTACATTTCCTATATACCCTCAATCTGGGCACACATATTGTGAGCACCACTTGTGAACTTCAGGAAGGATTTAAGTCAGATTAATGTACTTTTGGAAGAAAAGTCATGTTAATCCTTGTGGTATTGTCTATTGATAATATGTTAATGCTCACAGTATTGTCTGTGGATAATTTAAAGCAGCCAAGAAAAATGAATAAATTTTGCTCTAGGGAGAAAAGCATATAATGACAGCTTCTTTTGTCAGCCACCAGCCTACTGGGCTGATGCTGCAACTGTAGAAAACAAAAAAATATTCTCACTGACCTAGAATGTGAAGACAAGTTTGCTAATTAAGACAAAGAACCATAGGGGGAAAAAAAAAAGTCCTGCAAGATGTGGTTTTGTGATGTGCTATTGGATGTGCATGCATGTGTTTAATACTCTCCAGCAGAGAGAAAACATACATTCCATTTCACTTTTGAGATGGTAGCAGCATCACAGTGCTATCAGAGAAAAAAAATCTTTAAGAGTATTTAAGGGGAGTATTTGAAGAGATCTGTTGTGTGATAGAAATACAAAGGATTTTTTCACTGGATAAGATACACCAAAGCATTTTTAAAGCTTCCACTTGTAATTCTGCAGAGGATTATACTATATTCTTCTAGATTTTATTTTTTTAAGCAATAGAGGATGTGCTGCATAGACATATAAGGGAAAAGCACTGGGCCTGCACTGTTTTCTTTTCCATATTTGCATGGGTAAGACCTTAGAAACTGAGAGCTGTTGGACTGCAGGAGAAAACAGATCTACAAAACAAAACTGTGGCTTTTAAGCACTTTTTAAATACAACCTGAAAGTCACAGACTACAATGCTAATGATATTCCAATGAAATTCTAAAGATAACTAATGCTGTGCTGGCTCTTATTGAGACCTCTTTTCCCCTGCAGTTACTAATATAACAGGAAGATATTTGAGAAAACTAAGGCAACAGAAGCACTGCAAGCTGCTGTGATGCAGAGAGCAGCTGAAAGCCACCAAAAAACCATCAGCAATAACAAAAAAGCATCAGCAATAACACCATCATATTCTAGAGATGAGGAAGGGTTGATAGTGCAGCATTAAGCTATTGATAACTATTCTGTCATGCAAAAGTCCTTTGAAGTTTACCTTTATAAACTTTAAATGTTCATCCATACAAGGGCTAGGTTTTCAGATTCTACCTGCTTCATAGACTGGAAGAACCTGACTTGGGCTTACTGAGAACTACTTTAAGTTGTGACAATCTATCCCAGAAGGAAATATTTTTTTTTTGCAGCAGTTTGTTAGTAGAAAAAAACCCCACGTTTTGAGCATTTACCTGAACTGATAATTGACCCTTTGTTCAGTAGTGTGTGTGTGCACATGTACAAGTTTACCCCAGTAAACTTGTTTAGGTATTTTTATTATTAATAAGTGGTGTTAGCACAGTTTTTCCTGGTTTGTATACCTACATTGCATTGTTTTTAAAACTACATTTGCCATTAAATGTAAGCAATACTCTTTTTAAAAAAATTTGAGCTTTAAAAAAGTGAATGATTCCTCGATCTTATAAATATCTACTTTGCAACCCAACAAGATGTAGGGCTTAGATATTTGCTTTAAGAATGAACACAAGATATCTACAGATCAATTTTTTTATGGTTGTAATCAACTCTGATTCAATGTGAAGTAGAAATTTTCAAAGACTTCAGTTGCTCTAGGTGTAATAGTTGAATGCAATTATTCTCCATTAGATGCAAGCTGCCAAGTTCACTCTTGGGAACTCTTAGGAAGCTATGTATGTCCAAATAAAAGCTGCTAAAAGAACCATTTCCTCTCTGCTGCTGCACTGTTCTGAGATTTCTAGATGAACCAATACATGACAAAAGGTTGTTCATTCAGTGTCAGCACATGTAGCCCAGTGCATCCAAAAGGCAGTAGATTGATTCTGAGAATTCCAGTCAGAAGTCAAAAAGAGCTGAAGACTACTTCAGCTTTGAAACTCATTATGTATGATCCTTCAAGCAGCTGTCCATAGTGAGGAGGGTTTCCTAGTCTCAGCCACTACCACAGCTGATGGAAACAAAAGGAACAATATCTGACTTGAGCTGCATTCTTTTACACAGACCCTGCAGTAGAGTTGCTGCTCTGCCGCTTCCTGTAAACGTAACTGTGAGCACCATCGAAAATGATCAATGGCATGAATACAGAGTAATAAAATGACAGAAAGAAGAAGCAGTACACAACCTCATCCATTTTACAACAATCTAACATTTCTGACTGCCAAGGATCGATTTTTTGTTGTCACATTAACACAGGACAACATGTATCAGCTAACTCATTTCCAGTTTTCTGCTATTAAAACCAGGAATGTTTCCTTGGAATCTATTAGTTAATGTGGCTTCAGTGAGCCAAAAAGGCTCAGCTGAAAAATTTTACTGGAATTAGATTTTTGAAACTGTGGGGCAGAAGGTGCTCTCTTCATCTTGAATTCCCAGTTTAATTACATTATACTAGGCATGCTGACAACAGAAAAAACATCTTTTCAATAAACGCTTTAAATCTGTACAAAACAGAGTAGCTGTGGAGAGCTCTGTGGGGCCATAACCTTTTACAAAGTCTTTTAAGGTTACTCCTGTTCATTAGAAAAAAAACCACACATGAATAATTAAGGAGAAATGGAAAGAGAATCTAGCCTTCTGTATCCTAGCTGAACATACCAATGCTTTTTGTTGGCGTGTAGTAACCACTGCCTACTGCAATGGATATTTTAGAAATCTGAGTATGTACTTCTGTCATTTGTTGAGTCAGACAGCCAGAATAGATTTTTGAGTTTAGTTTTGACAAAAACTAAACTAACTTCATCAGTTTGTCAGGCAACTATACTTATTCAGTCTTATTTAGGCTGATTTTCATCAGGAGAGCTCTCTGTGCTTTGCTAAAATGAGAAAGCAAATCATCAAGTGCAAAAATGAATATGGAAAATGGGATTTTTTTTCCTCTTTAAGCAGGGGCATTAGACATTAAGACTGGAGTAGGGAAAGTATAGATTATAAGATCTCTGTACTACTCAGAGTTACTCTTGAGTGCAGGGGACAAGGACCCTTCCTCTCTTTAAGTAGCAAATTGACTTAATCAAAGCTCCACAGAGGCAGACCAGAGCAACTCAGCTTAGCAAATTTATCACTCAGAAGGTGCACTATATTGCCCCAAACTGTTTCTTTTGCTTGTAAAAGGACTACATTTGCTAAACCGTGCTATCAGAAATCTGTGGTGTAGAAGCTGTTGCAGAAGAGTGGAGGTTGCTAATGCAAGTTAGGCTGAGTTTACAGATCCTTTACACCTGGAGAACAAAAATGTGAATGTGTGGCACCAACAGGCATCGGCGTGACGTGCAACACTTTGGTACCACAAGGGAGAAAGTGACTTTGGCAGTCATCCTGATGCATTAAAGTTTTCTAACAAATTTCTAGAAATATCAGTTTCTGCTTCTGCACGAGCCTGGAAATATGATTCAGCCTTTACAGATGATGACATGTCCCAGTGTAGTTCATTCTCAATTCATTTTGGGTTTGCTAAATTAAGTTTTCCCTCTGCAGCCCCTTCGGAGCTCAGTTCAGGAAGATTCTTCCACTTGTTCCTCTTACAAAAGCAGAAAAAGCAGAAAGTGTGTCTATTTACCTGGCTGTTACAGGAAAAAAAATCTTGACATTATATATTAATGCTAGAACAGCTAGCAATGTGAGACACATAGGAACTTTGTTCTGTTATTTTTTATTTTTCTTTTTTTCATTTTGAATAAATATTTTAGTCTTCAATCAAAACCTTTTTGTGCTGACAGATGGACCTGATTTTTCCCCAGTTCACAGCAGGTTAAATGAGGTGATAAAATAATTATACACTGATTGAGAAGAGTGCCGATTAGATTGAAAGGAGACTAATCACATAATTTTTGAAGAGGTAGTTCCCTTGATGTAGCACCTGTGGAGGGGGTCTCCTTTCCTCTTTTTTTCTCTACTTTAGGCTTCTTCGGATTTTTTCCTATTGTTTAATATTAAGGATTTAAAATCAAGTAATTTGAGATTTTTTTTCCACTTCGTCTGAACTCATATTTAATTAATACATGCTCAAAAACTAAGACTCTGCATAATTTGCCCTCACTGAACACTAGCTTAGACTTTCTTGAAGCAGCAGGCATTGCTCAAAGGTGTACATTTAATTTTGCCCCTTTTTGTCAGAAAGGAGTATAGAATACTTTCTTGATTTAGAGAGATGGATTAAAAAATAGGTGCATCTTACTGTGATTCTGAAATAAAAGTCTGCTTTGCTGCAGGATACTAGAATACATACAACAGAGCATTTTCTTGTAATAAAAGCTGGCAGCTGAGCTTTCATTACCTAGTCACAAAAAATGACATCTGAACTGAGAGAAAGTCAAACGCATAGATGAAGAGAGGTTAAAAATCACTAGATAAAAACTGAGGTAAAATCATGACCAAGAGGTGACAAATGCCAAAGACAAGGGGAGTAAATTTCCCTGCCAAGGGATATAATCCTGAATAACAAAGAATCCAGAATTCTAAGGCTTACAGACAATCAGTTTTCTGTATGAAACTAATCATAAATTTATCTGTGTCAAAATGGATAAAAATATGTGCATCCAAGTCTCAGAGCTCCTAGAGTTACACAATGGAGTTCTGCAGGGCCCAGGGGAAACTTTCAGGCCAATATTGCTCGAGGCTAAAATGAAATTAGCATCATGGGCCTGATAGATCTCCTCCTAAAATAAAGTGGAAGCTTTCCATTCACATTTATGAGAGCTAGATTAGGTCTGATATTTATTTCTGGGATCCAGTACACTGACCATCCTCAATATGGCCCTTTTGGTACAAATCAAATTCATACCTGAGCTTTTAATTTACAGATAGCATGACTCCCAAAGCTACCATGAAAAAAGGGTTTCTACCCTTTTTTTTTACCCTTTTCTATCCAGCTTCATGGATCTTAGGTACAAATTGCTTGAAGTGATTCAGAAATTAATATTCTGTGCCTTCTTTGTCTTTTTCTCTGTCAAATATTGTAGAAATTTATTTTGCAAAGAGGTGCATAATAATAAATTTAAACATTGCACGTTTTAAACTGAATCACACAGTGAGTAATGTGGTTTGAGATAAAATACAAAGGGGGCTGGGGATTAGAGGGAATGATTTTGGGTTTATAAGTAAACATTTTAGCATGTCACTGTAAGTATCAGGCCACCTAACAGTTGTATTTATTGCTGGATTTTTTATCTAAGTATGAAAACACATTAATATTGACACTTTATGGACAGAAGAGGCTCCTGTTCTTGCCAAATGTTGCAAAAATTATTAATGTTTGTTAGGGGTGGTATTGTGCAAAGACCCTGTGTGTATTGTCATTATTCACATAAATGAGCATTTTGCATCCAATAGCAACCTCTTAGCATCTAACCCAATGAATGCTGGAAAGGGAGCAGATTGCAACTCTTGAGTTTAATGCTTTATTTTAAGGTCCAGTAAAAGATTTCCAATGTATTTTTAAAACTCATTGGTATTCTCCTCCTCACAATCAGTGAAACAGTCTGTTGCTAATGTGGAATGAAGCACTGTTTTACCTGCAAAAAAGATGTCATTGCTTTAAACAGGCTTGGCCAAATCAGCTTCTTAAATCTTAACTGTGCAAGGCAAAAGGCTGGAAGATAGTTTATCACTGTCTGCAGCAGGTGTGCTACCAGCCACTTTCATTCCTGTTGGGCTGGTATTCACGAATTATCTGCCATAACGCAAAGAAAGTCTTACTTAATTTGTAGCCCAACTAATTGTTTCATGGTTTATGAGCTCAGCATTTCAACAAACAGGAACAAAGCCAAATTCTGTTCAGAAACTACCTGCCTGAAAATAGATATTGTAAAGGATTTAACATTCAGTTTTTTGTTTAATTAAAAACAGGAGCATTATTTCTAATATCCCAATTAAACCTTTTTCTGCCTTAAAATCTGGGGGTGGAAAAAGTTGCAAAAATAGTGTTTTGAAAACATTAGCAGGTAACTGCAAATCTTATGTGAAAATGTCTGCTTTCTACAAGCAGACAAGAGAGAAGATGATGCCTTTCAGAGGATCAGAAAGGAGGTGTTCTTAAAATAAAATTGGGCCAGTTTCATTGACTTATTCACCCAAAGCCTTCAGTGATTGTTTCTAATATCATGTTGCAGAGTCTTTCATCTGCCAGTGAATGCTCTGCTGCATTCAATCACCATAATTCAGGTTGACTCAAATGCAGTTGCCAGGTTCAGAACCTGGAACATCCTCTTGAAAAGCAGGGGTTTATTTTTCTTCTATTTTTAAATGCCATCCAGAAAATGGTCAGGGTAGCTATTTCACTTAAATTCTTGTCCAGAAATGTGAGGACAAAGACAGTAATGAAGGGATCAGGAGGTACACATGTGATCAGTACAGAATGATCCACTTTTATTTGCTATAGAAAGAATGAACCTGAAAGAGGTTTACAAATTTCTCTGGAACTGTTAGCATAACAAGAGGCCAAAGCACAGAAGTAAGGGAGGGTGTGTGCAGTTAGGACTGCCATTTGTGAAAGCCTTTAAGCAAAGCAGCTGGTACAAGAAAAGAGTAACTGCAAGTGTAACTGCACTTTGTGATTCAGGGTTCACCTCTTGTGGAAAGAGAACATTTCTGATTCAGACCTTCTCCAAAACACAAGTAAATAAGACTATAAAATATATTAGTGAGGATTACAACACAGGCTTGTGTCTCATACTCTCCACCAAGTGAAAGTCCTTCAAAAAACAGTAAATACAAACCTATTAAGGGAAATCCTCTGGGGGAAAAACGTCAGTGTGGCTGTTTGAAAGCTAAACACAAAAACCATATTTCAATATTGCAAAGGTGATTAGGTTAATGACATTTAGAAGGAATATAGCTAATATTATTTCTTAGCTTAGGAAATTGAGACACAGATGATTTCCTTATTTGCATATAAATTACATTAAAAATTGTTTAACCAAGACTTTTGGCCCCATAGAACATGAAATTGAATTAAAGGGGGTTTTTGTGGGTTTGTGGGTTTTTAAACATAGAGGAAGAAATCTCTGGGGGTTTTGTTGTTGTATTTGTTTCTGGATAACAACTTAGACTTCATTAGAAGTCTGAAGATTCAATATCAGTAAGACACAAAATGATATGAATTATTAATTCAGGTCCTCTGTCTCAAGTTTTCCACTTTGGATGTCTGTATCTTTCCACAAGCATTCTTTGCTGCTTAAGCCACACAAAGGTGGGTGAAACTGTGAATTAAAGGCAGACTTCCCCACGAGAGGATTAGAACCCCTGAATGTGGAGGTGCTCCTTATATAAGGAGCTATAAAGGGCTGAGTGCACAAAATGGAGGAAATGGGGCTCTTAATTTGCCTTTTGTCTGGGAGTGAGCCAATGGCAATGACAAATGCCTACACACATCTGTCTAGGGAGGGTGTAACACCTTTGCTTACCATTGCTGTAAACCTGTGTACCTGTTCAGCAGACACAGCAGTCTTGACTCTATAAACATATCTTGACATTGTTTGAGAGGACATAACATTTCAATTAGATCATGGTCTAATACTTTAAAGCATTTGCTTCAATCAAACAATTTGCAATTTTGGTGTGTAGCTTCTGGAGCACTGATACACGGTGGCAATAATGGATTCAAACAGACATATTGGTATTAGAAATAGCATCCTGTTACAGCTATTATGTCATGGATTTAAAAAAGCATTTAACATCTTTTCCAACCATTATGAAAATTCAGCCACACATTTTCAAGCACAAGACTGCTTTTCAAAAATTGTGCAGTTAGTGCTTTGTAATCTCCTATGTGAATATTTCTCTACACAGCTCTCTTCCTCTTGGTTTCACGTCACTTTCTAATCTATTCCTAGTAAATGTGCTTTCTAAGTCAAGTAATAGTCTGCATTATTGTATACCAGTGTGTACTGGAGATGCAGAATAGAGTCACAGAGAGCCACATAAAATTTCTTCCCAGTGCAGTTTTGCATCCTTTACCCGCAGTAGAATTCCACATTGTCATAACAAAGACCTCCTGGGCAGTGGAGCAGCAGTGCCCAAATCTGAACTCTTTTAAAAACCAAAAATAAATTTCTAGTAACTTTAATGATCACAAACCTGGGGAAAAATGTAATCTCGCTGAAGGATTCAAAAACTTGTATTTTTAATTTTATCTTCTTACTTCTTTGTATTAGTCTCTGCAGTGGAACTGCAGAGAATTTGAAATGGCTCTTTGAAATGCATTTGAAACTATTTTTTATGCTGGCCCCTTGCTTGCATATTAGGTTTCAATCTAGAAAATAGTTAAGTATCCTCACCCTGATTAACTGTACCTAGTGTCATGGGAACTCATTAAACTAAACACTGAAATGTTAGTAATGTTTTTTTATAAGTTTAGCTGAGATAATTGTAAAAGAAACCCCAAAACCCTCCTTTGGACAGAAAGCTCTTTTTTTCAGGTCTACTAAACATGTGTGCAAGGCTTTTTTAGCATTATAATTATTTGTCATTTCGTCAATTCTCATGCTTTTAAAATTAGAGTAGCTTTTTCTGCCTACAGTAATTAAGTCCCTCTCTGACGTAGCACTTCAGATGTTTTTGCTTATACAATCAAAACAGGTATTTCAGATTGTTTGGAATATTGAGCATTAACAACAGAAATTTCTTGATTTGCTCTTCATTTGTGCTCCCAGGGCTTTTTCTGTCTTTTTATTTTATTTTTTTTTTTTTTTTAATATTGTTTCCCTGTCCTTGACACTTTCACAGTTTTTCAATACTCTACTTCCAAGGGAAATGGAAATGCAATAGGTATGGTCTTAATATGTTGGACCTTTTTTTTTTGTTTGTTTGTTTTTTCCAAATATTAACACTGTACCATGCTACATAGCCTACACAATAGATACCTCCAAAAATATATCAAGCACTAGAGGGATTAATTCCATTAAACATACTCAAGTAGAACAAGTATTAATTTTCTCCTCATCTGTAATAAAAAAATAAAAAAATGGCTTATGTAGACCTACATGCAAACATGACAAGGCAGTTTACGGGGACATTTATGTAGAAAACCACATTGTTATTATTTCCAATTGGTTTAAAAAATTGACAACACTTTAGTCTCTTCCTCCCTTTGGAAAAATTTCAATCACCTTCAAATAACATGAAGAAGGATACTTTAAAGAAATCTTTTAAGTTTTGTATTGTCCTTCACTCTCAAGGACTTGTTTTCCCCAAAGATAAAAGGTTCTATATAAAAGTAAGGTTGTTTGGACTCACTGGAAATAGATTTCCCATTCCTAAAGAAGTCTTGAGAGTAAGAAATGGCTAATAAAGAGGTGATTTGTTTTTTTCTTTTCTTTCACTTTTGAGATATCCTGAAAACTTTTTTCTACTAAAAATCAAGTAAAACAAAATTATGTGTTGAGTGAAATTATTCATGAGTGAATGGGTACCCATCTTTGAAATAAAGATGGGTACCCATTCACTCATGTACTGAGGATGTTATTAGAACTAAAGAGAACTAATTTTTTCCCATTCTCACATTTACAGTTTCCTGAAAATGTGCACATGCTACAGGCAAAATGTTAACCTTAAGAAGGTGTTGAGACAACAAGAGAGTGAAAACAGCTAATTCTGCAGCAATTCTAGTACAACACTGGTGTACCTTTCTTTCTCCCAGTTAATAGACAAAGAGGTTGGGAAGATGCCATGAAAACTCTGAATTTAACAAGAAGCCTTCCTTCTTCTATTTTTTACAATGCATTGTACTCACTGGTCAGCAAGAAACAAGGTAAAAGGAGAGAATAAAACAGGCACAGTCCAGCATCAAAGGGAAGCATCTTCCTGATTCTGAGCATTGCTGGGACTTCAGTTGTGCTGCTTAAGATGAGGCTGCAGTGCATTTCCATGGGACCTCTTTTTATTGTCTACAATAATTAATTGAATACAGAAATCCTGCTGTCATTTAATAGAGTAGATTTTGATGTTTAAAGAAACAAATTTCTTTATATTTTGTAATAATGGAGAAGGTATATGAAGAACATTTGGAAGATTGTGTGATTCTGAAAAGAAATGGTAAGATTTTAATTATAAATATTTCTTCTCTTTCCATTTTATAGTCTCAAAAAATGTTTTGTGTGACTTATTCACACAAACAGTGAAGGTGTATAAACTTTCAAGAGGTTCTGAACTGAGGTGCAATAAGAATACTTAATGGCTAGAGGTTTTCAGTTTCCTGCAGATAGTCCAATAGATTTTTAGTGACATGTTCAGACTTGATATTTGCAAATAAATTTATTTCAATATGTTATGATTTGAATTACAGCCTGCTAAACCTGACAGTGAGGTAGATTTCCTGGACACATAAACAAAGATATTGCGCTAATTTTATTATTTTTTCTTTTCACACTATTTTTCTTAAATTATTCAATTTATAAGGGCAAATATGGTTATTTTTGCACAGTGCTATCTGTGACATAAACACTCAATGAGATCCCAACGATGACTGAGCTTGAATAAAGTTTTATTTCTTTAAGTACGTATTGGATTTGCTGCTCTATTATTATTTTTGTTGTTGTTGTTGTTGTTGTTGTTGTTGTTATTCCATTCTATGTGTCTCTATTAATTGATTACATTCTTCATACATTTTTAATTGATTGCATTCAAATCTTCAGCATTCTAGACGTGATGATCCTGTCACCCTGTGAGGGTGACTGGGCCCTGGTACCTGGAACAGGCTGCTCAAGAGAGGTTGTGGAGTCTCTGTCATTGGAGATATTCAAAATTCTCTCTGCACTGTCCTGGACAACCAGCTCTAAGTGGCCCTGCCTGAGCAGGTGCAGGACAAGGTAACCTCCAGGAGCCAATTTTGTACTTAGATTTGCTCAGTTTTTTAACCAAAGTCTTTAAACCATCTTGATTTTTAAAGAGTTAAAGAATTTGAAGTTTATATATTTGACCTGAGGGAATGATGATTGGATAATGCACAATGAAAGAAGTTCAAGTTAGTTAATGGATTTCTGTAGCAGTGCACTTCTTGCTCCCTTACATGCAGAAACTCTGTTGTGGTGAAAAATGGGGAAAGATGAGCAGGGTAGATACAGCACATATTATAAAAGGGAGAAGAAAAATCATGAAGGCAAAGTAATTTACAGAAAGAGTCTGCACTATCACAAAGCAGCAGAGATACTGTATACCCACAATAATGCTTTTGTAATAAATCTGGAGTTCCAGACTAGGCTGACAAATTTTACAGCTATTATACAATGGTAGAGGCATAGAATGGTTTGGGTTGGAAGAACCTTTAAGATCATCTAGGTTCAACCTCCCTGCCATGAGCAGGAAGAACTGTCACTAGACCAGGCTACTCTGATTCCCTTCCAACCTGGCCTTGAACACTTTAATAGTAGCAATTAATGGTATTAGTAATTCTTAGGTTTAGTGTTGATCTGGTAACAATTTCCAATGAAACAGAGAAGTGAAACGCAACACAACAAAAAGGTAGAAATGAGCCTTGGTTAAAGGTTCTTAGGAACATGGGGGCAAATTTGAGATTTTTTTAAGGAAAATCACTTAGGAGTGGTTGTTTCCTTTATCAGAGTGGGCAGAATAGCCAATGAAACTGAATACCAAAGTCTAAACTAATGACCTTAGATTGCCTTTAAAGAGACAAGGAAAATGCATGTCCAGTAAATTGTCCAATAAAGAATCATCTATGAATTCCTGTGAATTTCTGTACTCAGAAATAAAATTTAAGTGCCCAGTATATGAACAGATGGTCTAAAATTAAACAATCACAGAATGTGCTGAGTTGGAATTGACCCCACAAGGATAAAAAAGTCCAACTCCTGGCCCTGCACAGACACGCCAAGGGTCACACCCTGTGTCCAAACAGTTCTTGACCCCAGGCTTGGTGCTGTGATCACTTCCCTGGGGAGCCTGTTCCAGTGCCACTCTCAGGATGAAGAACCTTTTCCTGATGGCCAACCTAAACCTGTCCTGACACAACTTCATATGGTAAAAATCTACCAGTTAGACTAAAAACATGGTCTTAAAGCAAACCTTCTTTGTCCAAGGTGGACTTCAAGTTATTTTGGATATTCAGTAAAATACTTGAGAATGCAAGGACCAGAAAAGAGCATTAATAAGCTCACCCATCAAAAATATGTTTATGTACGAAGCAGAAATAATATTTTAAGTACTTGGTCTGTTAAAAAAATTATAGTCATGACATTTTTTCTCTTTTTTCCACAACCCCCAACATAAATCACACTGTTCCAATAAAAACACACAGAAAGCAACAAAGCAGTATCCTTACTAGCATGTCACAGTCCACTAACTGCAAGATTTTCTGCATTTTATCTGACAACAATATGCATTCTCTTTCTTTTATTTTCAGCTTTACTAAATCAAGAGTCTTTTTAGAATAAAGAATATGGAATGAGAAATATAAACAAAAGCTGATATTAGATTCTGAGCATAGTTGGATGTTTATACAATGTGACTTCCAGACCAATAGGCAACTAATATTTCACAGTGAGGTGGAATGTAGAATCTGTTTCATTTTTCTGTTTTATCTCCTGTTATGTTTCTGTAATTTTTTGATTTCCAGCAGAAATAGTTTCTAGAAACACATTGTTGATGCACAAGACCAGAAATTTTTTCCAATGGAATATACCCTCATCAGGTAAATATTCATATGACTCAATTAAAGCTAATTTCTGCTTGTTCTATGTATAAACCAAAATGAGCTTTCTTAGAAAAAATTTAATTTAGAAATTAACAGTAGACACCCTAAAGTAAAGGATTTATATGTAGCTTTAACATTCTACTCCATCTGTCACAATGGCATGAAAGAAACAATACCAAATATCCCTCTTTTTGTCTTTCTCATTTTTTCATTCAAGGATAGCTGAATAACGAAATACGAAAAGTTGACTACAAATTTACAATTCTTTGGGCTACCATGTAAAGACTTACAGAATTTTCCATCTGTCCTAACAGCTGGAGACTTAGTCAGATCCCTGGCAGGAACTGTAATCTTTCCTTTCTAATTTTTTTTTCCTTTGGTGGAAGATTGAAGAGGTCCATAATTTACCATGATTGCTTTAAGAAACGATGCTGTGTAATGAAACATTCTGGCATATTATTCTTTAAACACGGAAGGAATGGGAAATATGGAGGGCTAACTTGACTAAATGAGAAATAGTATATAATGACAGGTCTGAAAATTGCTCCAAGAAATCTTTCAGAAAAAACAGAATTATCATATTTTTATGCTAAACATATATGTATATAAGGAAATAACTATATTTCTGTTTTCTCTTGCTCATTTATGCCTTGATACAAACAAAAAGCACAGGAATTTCATTAACTTCGAGCAAGAAGCTGAATGTTGTTTATGGGGCCAGGGGGTGGAATATCAGGCCACAGAAAATATTGCATTTCTGAAAAATGAAAATATATCACAATTGCCTATGATTTTTTACATTGCAGATGTATAATTAAGTAATCAAAACTTTCTTTCTATATTTCTATGGAATTATTTCATGTTTTCTCTCTTTCAAGTTAAATAAGAAAGATGAAAAATGCCACTTGTGAACACTGTGATATTTTGTACCTAAAGTTGCATACCCTCTTCTGCACTTTGAGTTTCTACAACCTCTATTCCCTAAAATAATGTTGGTCATTATATAATTTCACCAAATTTACAAAAATGGTTTATAGAGTAAATATTCAGTCACGTGAAGGCAGCCAAATCTTGCCTTTTGTAGTTTCCTTCAGCACATATATTTGAGAGGCTATTTTGCACATTACAAATATAAATGTTTTAGGGAAATTTTGAGAGAATAGGGGTTCCAAACATTCTCGAAGAAACAATCTGATGAATAAAGAAGCAGAGATGAAATTTTCTTCATAACCAGAGCAGCATTGTTTTCAAGATGATAAAAGCACTGGAATGCCTAAATGGTCTATTGCTTGTCAGGATACTTTGTGCTATATACTTCTACTAAATATGGTTAAACATACCAATTAAAAATCCAGGTTAGTGAGGGCAAAGTTTCTCTAAAAACTGTTTATCTTATACTCACTAAATATTTTATTTTTCTTCCTAAAACCTTGAGAATGTTATTTATTGTATTTCAAAATGTACAGCAAATACAGGAAGGATCATAGTGCTTTAGCTGGGAGAAATTATGACAAGCAAGCAATAATACTTCTCTTTTTTTTATTCCCCCTTTTTTCTTTTACTTTCCTTGCTTACAAAAGGAGGGGATAAGCTTGTGTATATATACAAACATATATATATATATAACCCTAAAAAGACATTTTTTTAATCTTTAGTGCTTATGTAATAATATTTTTAGTAAAGAACATGTCTTTGTGACTATTTCTGAAAACCTTCCATAATTTTTAAAAAAATTTTCTTCCTAATGTGAGTGAGGAAAAGCCTTTATATCCATGGACTAAACTTCAGGGATTTAGTATCTTCAGTCAGATTGCAGCCTAATTTCATTTAGAATATAACTTCAAGTATCTTTAAGAAAAAGATGGTGCAGAAACACAAAAATATATTTTATTATGTTCTTAAGAAAAAAAAAAGTAAAATATTAACCACATATGAACAAATATAGTGGTATTTCCCCAAACACAAACATTTTTCCCTCAATACTGTTTGCTTCTGCTATTAGCAAAAATAAACTCAGATGTTTTTGTAGAGGAAACCACTAAAACCACTGGTGTACATGAATAACCAGGGTCTCATAGTACTGACTTTAAGAGCACCACAGCCATGATTTGTAATCATGTATAATTCCCAACATTGCTTTGTACAAGGTGTGTATGTATATTTAGTGACAAACAGACATTTTAATTGGGCTAATTCCAATTAATTTAACCAGTCAGAAAAAAGACATTTCTTGGTTACTGTTTTAGATTGTGGGCAGGAAGCACAACTGACACATAAATTCAAGGTCATGTCATTTCGGAAAACAGCTCAATGTCTAACAGTAGACAAAAAATAAAGGCATCTAGTATTCCATTCTATGCAATTTTTTTTTTTTGCCTATTTTCAGACTTTATTTCAGCCCTTTAACATTAAGCCCATATAATTTCATTTCAAGAAGCATTAGAACCAGTTTTGCCCTTGGATATTTGGTGTCCTGTAACTTCAAGGATTCAATATTTGATTAAAAAAACCGCAACAAAACAACAAATACATATGCCAAAAAAAAAAAAAAAAAACTCACAAAATCAAACCAAAACCCAAAGCAAGAAAACCTTTAAAAGAACAGCTAAGTCTGTATAGGCTTGCTTTGATATTTCCTTTATCTTAAATACTTTTATATAACTGGGGGAAGATGTGTTATCATAGAAGAGCCCTGAGATAATGGGTAGACAGTCCAGCATACAAACTTTCATTGTTACATAAAGGTTTATTTACAGTACTTTTAAAATTATTTAAATTTCTCCATTAAAAACAAATTAAAGTCATTAGGCATTATAACAGAGTAATGAATTAAAGCCCAAGCAAAGGTCTTTGACAATTTCATATAGATTAAAGCAATGTATTCACATTTCTTAACATTAAATTAATACCTTACCCTGAAGTAAAAATTTCAACTTTTCAGTCAGGATAAGTTGTTACTTTCCCTATTTGCAGTCAGATGAATAATAACAAAGGATAAATAATTCAGCAAACAGACATTTTACTGAAGATACAGGGCTGAGTAAAGCTATTACTTTGATTTCTGTACACCATGGACTACAGGATGTTGTTCTTCAATACCTTTGGTGGCATAAAAACTTTTGTGAGTAGTTCAGACAAAATCAAGCAAAAGAATCAAAATAGCTATTTGGTATAAAAAACTCAGCTGCCTGGCTTCATGTAAATGAGGTTATAAACGGCTCTTGTGATCCTTCTCCCATCACAGCTGAAGATGATAGGCATATGGATGGTGTTAAAGACTTTAACTGAAGCAGCTGTTTGCAAAATGAGCACCTGTTAATGGCAAAAGGGTAGGTTCTCACCTTCATTATTTTGAAATGTAGAGAGACATGGCTAAACATTTTCAGTGTGCAATGAAAGCCATAAATCTTTAAGTTCTGCATTTGCCTCAAACGTGCAAACAGTGCCACAGCTTTTTGACTTCATGCACAGACTCATGGTGGAATAAAAACATTTAAAAGTAAATCAAATCATTGATTCCATCACAGGTTTTATGGTTCTTTGTGTATTTGTATCACAAGTAACAATGTAGCATGAGGGAAGCCAAGTGCAAAAATGTCACTGGACTTGGGATGTCTTTCAGCTTTTTATTCACTCAAATTACAGGACCCTATTCAGTTTTGCTGTCCTATCCCATTTTCCTCTGAAGCTGAACTTGCAGCTTTCCATCTGTGTTGAAAAGAGATGTTCCAGGTACTTTGTTTCAATCAGGTGACAATGCTCAGTCCATGAACTCTCCAGTGTAACTGACAGCCCCACAAAGTTAAAAAGGCCAAAATGAACCCAAAGGAACACTAGAGTATGATGCTGTGTGCCATGCAGTCTTCTAGATGCAAACAGACTGTGTTGCAGAGCAGAATAAGAGGTGATTATGGAAAACAAATTATTGAAAAACTTTCTTGACACAGAAACACAGCGCTAGAATTTACCAGAAGACTCAAGATTCCCTGCCTTTTGCATTCACAGGTAAAGGTCCAAGATCTAGTAAAAAAAAAAACAACCCACTTCTCAGCTTCCACTGAATTTTAAACTTCAGACAGCTGTAAATTTCAGCATTTATAGCAAAAGACAGCAAGTGAGCTCTCCTTCTCAGTCTTGAATAAAAGTGCTCAGTAGATACCTACGGTGTCAAACATAGGTTTAAAGTTCAAGTGATATAAAATCCTACCTAAATAACATCTTAGAGCGGGCACTGAGGCTTTCTTGTCCTAAGGAATAACAGATAAGGAAAGGAGAGACATGAAGACCTGGATCTTCCTCCATTCCTGGCCTTGCTACAAACTATCAGATTGACCACTGGTAAAATGCTTAAACATGCTACAAAATAGGGATAATCTGTTTTACCTCCTAAGGACTAGAAGAAGATAGGCTCTTGCATTACTTAGGCTTTAAAATATGCCATACTGAAAGAAAATTTTGATCAACAGTAATTGATTTGCTCTGTACATACATGTGTATATAGAGAAAAATGCATGCACAAGTGTATTAAACTAACTTCTGAAATATACCCAACTTTTTGGTTTTCAAATATCTTTGGGCCTTTAGAAAGAAATTCCTTGTTTTGTTTTGTTTTATTTTTTGTTTTTCTGTGGGTCAAAATTCTCTCATTTCTCTTGTTTATAACAAAAGAAATTGAACATGAATGTCACAGTAGGCATACATAACAATTGTTACTTAGGCTGTAAGGTACAGCCATGCTTTTTTACACTCCCTATGTTATGTGTTTGTCTGTTACATGATGATCTGTAGCATCTCCAACAGCTGAGGCCAGAACAAAAAGTCTAAACATAAAGAACCTTTCTAATTGAATGTAGTGAAGTTATTGTGCCCAACAACATTATTTTTTCAAATTTTTTTGCACATTTTTAATGACTACACACCTCAATAGTCTCAGTTTCTGTATCTTATCAGTTTTAAAACAATGGCTGCTCCAAAACCAAAGTTCATTTTCTGCTCTTCTGGTTTCAGTGCTAAGCCAGAGGGAAGACTGCCACCTAATGATCTGTAGGTGAGTGCAGGTTACAGCTGGTATCTTTTGGTTCCAAGTTTTTGCATCCTCCACTGCTGGTAGGCTTAATAGATATCCAGGGGTGGACAGTCACTTTTATGGTTGGTTGTATTTGCAAACACAACTGTGGAGCTGCTTGAATTAAAAAACTGAATGGGGAACAGTGAGCAGCTTTCCATTTGGCTTTCTAACAATAAAGAATCTGGAAAGCATCTCAACCTGCCTTTGAAAGGTTTTTGAGTGCAGCAGTGAGGAAAAGTCATCATGGGGAAAAAAAATGAAAATCCTGAAGTATCCTAGTTTGCTTTGCTAAATTCATGGAGTTAGGCAATAAAATTATGACATAAAGGAAGAGCAAATGAATTAGGAAAATATCACAATCTAATTGTAGGTTTATAGAGAAAACTTCTCCCATCACAAACCTGAAAATTACTTGGTGGGACGAAAAGATAAATATTTTCATGGTACATTTGAAAAATTGCATGTAAATTGCAAAGTTGTATTCAGTAGGAGTCTTATTTCAATGTATTGAGACATTGCAGGGGGTGTCAGTCACATTAATACATGCCTCGGGTGGTTGAACATTCAAGCATCCCTTGTCTCCCATTGCACCAGAGGAATGTGTTAATGAGTCCATAGAACATAATCCTGCCATATTTAATGCTATGTTAATTTGAATGGCTGAGGAACAAATCCTGGGGCTAGGAAGATCCATAGCATGGAGCCAAATGAAGCCATGCATTTTGTCTTCATCCTCTGGTCACACAGACCTGGTTCTTGTAATGAGAAATTTCTAAAGACACCTTGAGGGAGGGGGAGCTTCTGTGTAACTGCCTTCCTCTCAGCTCTGCTGTCCTCAGGGATCAGTGATAATAAGACTGCTCTACTGAGGATTATTTGGGGGTGGATTGAGCATGAATTTTTGGCAACCCCGCTGCCTCACAGAAAAGTGGAAGGATTTTTTATATCTCCTCTTTGTTGCCTGTTCTTATCTAACAATTCCAAGGGAAAATGAGGAAAAAAGTATTAAAAGGTCTTTGCTGCTCAGCAGTTCAAATACAGCCTTTTAACAAATGTTACAACTCCTCTTTTCAAAATGTAGTTTATTTTAAATATCACAAGAATGAGAAGTCCCATTCTGGCTTCAGCCTTCCCCCAGATCTAGGGCAGGCACGACTGCTTAACTGGGCCAAGAATATCCTAAGTTACCCTGTGCTGGCTGAAGAGTGATAAGGATTTGGCTAAATCCTTTTCTTGTAAGCAGAGATTGCCTACTCAGAGCTTACCTGACATGGGGAATACTTGGTTCTACTTTGGTGACATCAAATTCTTTCATTATTTTGGCTGTACAAATAAAGATACTGGTGTCATCCCCCAGCCCTCCTCCTATTCAGAAGCTCCTAAGGGAGTTGTAGGCAAATTCAGTGAAACATAAGAGGTCTCTGAACAAATTTCAGCTCCATTTTAAATACAGAGAGCCAAACATGGGAGTTTCTGAACAGCACACAGTAATTATGAAAAAATACCAAAACAAGAGAGGTGCAAATCATATGATATGTCCTTAAGGATATGAAAGGAAAGTTTCAGCATTCTCAGGACTCTCAAAGTCAGCTGAAAATTTAGATATCATAGCAATTTGAAGGTTCAGGAGCCTGAGAAGGGAATGGACACATATGTATCTACTCTAAATACAATTAATGGGAAAGACCAAATTTCAACATTGTTGCCACTTTGTTATCATGTCACTTCTGCATTCAATAAGTTGGAAGAAGACCTTACAAATCATTTTCTGAAATAGACCTTGTACTTTTTTTCAACATGATTCCTGTTAACTTTCTTTATGACCAGGTGTTCTAAGAAATAATTGATAGACATTGCAAGCAGATGACCTGTACCCTCACCATAACTCTGTCTCATAGTCCTGGTTACACCTCTAATTTTCTATCAGCTTCTCCCACAAAAAAAAAAAAGTGCAGGTCCTCCTAAAAGTGTCCTTTCTACCACTAATTGGTGAAAAATCAGATTGGAGTAATATGGAGAAATAATGTTTGTGTGTGTGTGTGTGTGTGTGTGTGTGTGTGTGTGTGTTTGTTTGTTCGGAGTCCCAACTGTAAGGAGAAAGTTCTAATTTATAAAAATTTCAAATGTGAACTGGGAATTTCCTTAATTTCCTTCTGTCTTTCTAGAGCCCTTCTCCTGATAATGAGCACACCTCTTTTACAAGAAGTCATTGTTTCTCTGCTGTCTCCTGTATAACTGAAGAGCCTCTCTCTATCTTAGGCTAAACTTGCTCCATTAACAGTCAAATTATAATTAACCAACCTTTAAAAAAATCAATTAATGATCAAATAGTTGTAACCACAAGAAAAAAAAGAAGTGTATTTGTAAGAGAAAAGGACATTGATTACAATTCAAAGATATCTTAAGCAATTTCAACCACTGCTTGACAAAACAAATGAGCTACAACCTTAGCTCTGATGTTTCTTTGCTTCAGTGTCCATTAAATTGGAATTTTATTGGCAGACTATAGCTTAGTTAAGAATTTATTCATGATATGTCACGCTGTCCTTTTGGCAAGGAGAGAAATTTGGGGAAAGATTTTTAATTAAGTTTGGGTTTTTTTTTTCCTTTTGGCTTTAATGGACAAAGGTGACATTCCCCTTAAAAACTGAGTTCTTTTCTCTTATATTTGCCTGTGAAAACATCCAAAAGTATGGTTGCAGGGAAAAATTACAGGTACAAGTGTCAAAATTAATAACCTCAATCAATAAAACTTCTTCAAAATTGCTGCTTTCTTCACAATTAAACAGTAGCCATATATGCCTTTAGATGCCATTTTATGGAATTATAATCTCCAGTATCATTCCTTGTTTATATGGGTAGATTTTTATAAGCCAGTCACACCCTTATTGCCTGATAAAATCAAACAGTGTTAATCTTTGAGGCTAAATAAATGTTATAAGTGCAAGCCCAAGTCCAGTCTGGAAAAGAGGGAAAAGTGACTTGATAAATATTCCATATTGTTGAAACTTTCCAATTTTGTTTTCTTGAGCAATTGAAAATTGAAGCACCTTGCCAGTTAGAAGAGAGAAAAAAATTTAATCTGGTTATGAGTGATTAAAAAAAAAAACTAGCTAAAGTGGCATAACCCTGGGGAAAAGAAATATTTGTTGGGGTTTTTTTGGATTATGTCCTGAGAAGCAAGCATAAGAGATGCATAAGTCTTTCTCCAGTTCTATTTTCTATCCTCCCTAACTAAAAATCACCCATAAAAGTTAAAACAACTTAAGTTTCAAATTTAGAGGAAATTAGTTGAAGTCCCCAAGGAATAATCCCATGCAAAACCAGAAATATTTACTATTTAATACCTACTTTCCGATGTAAACCATCCATCATATGCTTTATCATCCTTGGCCACAGGTAAGTAGAAGAAACCAGTGAAACTATATGTAACAGCTTGTTCTTGAAAAGAGAGGGACTTCACTTGTTTCTCTCCATTTGGAGATGCAATATTCACTGAAAAAGACAAGTGACATTTTTTGACCTGAGTTTTACTGATGATCGCTGACAGAGCACAATAGATGCTGGAGCACATTTCATCAGTGAGTTTCCTTAGAAACTTTATTATAATTTTCACTTTATTCTCATTTTAAAAGAAATAAATAGGTTCCTTCTATAAGGCTTTGATCATCAAGTCAGATGCAAGCAGAACATACAAGAAGGGATCTATTTGTGGGTTACAAAGAAGTGCCTTTAGGTTTATTTTTAGAGCTGATGGCTATTAGTCACAATTCCATAATTGCTCTTCAGGTGTTTAGAGAGTTCACGATATTAGTACAGAGTTCCTCTTTTGAAAGAGTAATTGAGTGTGTGTATAAGTACTCTATTATGAAGCATCACAAGAACCCAACAAAAAATATGGTTTTCTTTTTCAATGTTCCTAGCTATGTAAAAAGCTATTCCTGCAAGTGAGCAGGATTTTCCAGCAACCCCTTGGA
Organism: Agelaius phoeniceus; assembly: GCF_051311805.1. Taxonomy (NCBI): domain Eukaryota; kingdom Metazoa; phylum Chordata; class Aves; order Passeriformes; family Icteridae; genus Agelaius; species Agelaius phoeniceus. The sequence continues at coordinate 12,574,262 of NC_135266.1, read as the reverse complement.
ATCCTTGTATTGCATTCATGGCAACAAAGATAGGGTTGTTTTTTATTTTAATCTGCATAAATTTTACTAAAATTTTACTTGCAAACACTATTGTAACCATTGAAAAATCACTTTTTTTGTGCAATGTTGTACTTTCTAAATTTAGAAATTCACTTCTGCTTATTATTTTATATCCTCTTTACATATTAATGACAGGAATAACCTCATGCAGACTTAGGCATCTGTCATATACCTTCTATTTCCAAGCTTTTAATCCACTTTCCTGTCTAGTTGAGAGAGTGAAATAGATCCTTCAAAGGTGAGATTCACTTAAGATGTCTACACTAGAATGAGCTGAATCATTCTAATGCAGCTTCTGTTTCTCCCCCTGCCTATAAAGGCAGTCTGGAGCTCAGGATGATGATGACGCTCTGATGATGATGATGAGAGCCTAAAGTTATGGAAGATTAGTTCTGCCCTAATTATCAGAGTTAGCATCACAAATTGCAGTGGCATAAATTTTGTTTTAATTTGTTACAATACATTGCAAAGTTGTCTTGGTATTGATTCAGACAAATCTTTGAAACCCAATATAAGTATTCAATTTGTGATCCTCTGACAGAGATGAATGTTTTCACAGTCATTAATGACAGGCAGTCAGACCTCTATTTAAAACCAAAGACTAGCTTAAGAATGTTTTACTTTTTCTCTTAAGGGACTGTCTTATATATTACATATATATATATATACGTATATGTATATGTATATGTGTCCTTGTGGAAACACCTGAAACTGTTCCATCATTGCTGATATCACTAAATCAGATTTTGATTTGTATAGGAGTTGAAGTTTGGCTTGGTTAGGTGTTTGGTTTTCAGGAGGTTTTTTGCTTTTTTCCCAATCTTTTTCTGGAGATTTTACCATAAGTATTTCCATGTTAAAAATTCATAAATATGCAGTCAGACATAAGCCACAGATCTAGAATAATCTGACAGTTACATATTGGTCATTTATTTCAGTGGGATTTTTAAAATTTAATGTCAAGCCACACAAAATAAATATGTGAGAGAGAGGCTATTGTGGGGAAGAACTGCAGGGAAATGAAACAGCAGAGAGGAAACAAATTACCTGAAAAAACCTCTCAATCTGTAATCCTTCAATTAAGTTTAAATCATTCACTGTTGTATCTGTCTGTATCAGCAGGAAGATGCCCCTACTACAAAGCATGAAAATGTGTGTGATATAGTGTAAAACTAGTGACCAGAGATAGTAAAATTATTGGAAATTTACAGAGTATTCATTGACCCATGAATTCCAAACCCCTGTCTCCTGAGAAAATACATTGCTTATTAACAGCTTGTAACACCAAACCCTAATAATACATGCAGTTATAAAAGAGATGTACATTTTTAATATGTGATTTATGCACTATTTTTTTAAATGGGGCATTGTTAGTAAGTGTTTTCAGCCTGGTTTGGAATTTTAATTGTCCATAAAATACATTGATGTTGAAAACGTAACAGCAAATAATTCAAAGACATTCTGCTTTTGAACGCTAATATTTGAATTTGTCCTTCTACCTGTCAGGTATTCTGTTCAGAACTGAAAATGGGAATTTTCAAAGAAACTTGGTCTAATTTATGATTTTGCTTGTTTTTTCTCTGTATTTTCCCTATCTTCATAACATGGTTGGCAACAAAGACTGGAATTTCCTAATTATCCTCACAGATTAGTGTTGAATTACCATTATCAGCTTCTTTTGCAATGTTTGCCTTTTGCTCAGCCTGGGTGTGATCAGATTAAGATGTGATAGCAGTGACAGTGCCATGACATGTTGATCTTTGCATGGAAGCAGATGAAGGTGAGGTTGGGCAGTTATCATTTCTTATGGAGCAAATTTGTGCTTCTCAGTGGAATACTTAATTTTGAATTTTATTTCTCAGAAGATGAGGAGTCAAGATTCAATGCATTTCCACAAATCCATGCTCCCGCACGGTCACTATCAGCAGCAAACTTGGATTTCTGAGGCTCTAACATGGCAGAGCAGGAAGCAAGGTTACAGCCATTTTATAGTACCCACAAGTCTGATGTTCCTGGCAACTGCCTACCAGCTAACAATTTTGTTTGAGATGTCCTAGCAATTTTGCATCCTCAGCAGTTATATTTATTTTCTGTAACTGCACATGGGCAAATTTAAACGACCTTTTCTTTTTAGTGGTGAAATAACAGTATACTCACAGATATACATCAAGGTAACAAACCTGCTTTGATTCAAGCATCTCAATAGATCACAGTGGATTCAAGACCTACTGAATTTCAAGGAAGCCTTCCAGGAGTGCCTCTAAAAATTCTAATAAAACTGTTCTGCATGCTACTTGCTGTTAAATATTCAACAATAATAAAATGTGCTTTACCTTTATGAAGAGCTACAGAAGCATTAACTAACTAAGCCTCATGACTCCTATATATAATTCAGATAAATGTATAATTTAATTTTACTCTTCTTAGTCAAATTAGCTACAATAGTGAACAAGCCTTTTACTAAAGAGTGAAGGATTTGAGAAAGGACCTTGGCTTCCTTGATTTTCTTCACTGATCTCAGAGAAATCACAATTTCCCTCCAGCTGTACTATAAAGAGGGAAAAAATAAAAAGCTTCTTATATACTGGTTTTAAAAAGTCATTATAGAGAAGGACAACAAAGCCAGTACTACCTCAGATACAACATAAAATTTAGATTTTTTCTTTTTTAATTTCAAGGCACAATTTTGTTTGTATATTGCATACTTCACAATATGACAACACATTTAGGTCCATGTTATACAAATACTGATATCTGCCACTATAGGCTGTTCTACACTGCAAAAAAAGTATTTTCTGGGAGAATACCCACTGTTCTGAACCTCAGCAACAGCTGATTCTTTGGAAGGAACTGCCATCGAAACCAATGGCTTGATGGCTGGAGAGTGACACTTTCCCCAGTGCATGTGTTGAAGCAAGAACTTATGCTGACCTCAGTGTATCCATGTCTTAGGTTGGAAATGCAAGATGTGGCTGGGGGTGTGAATTCTATTGCCACCTGTTAGAGGTGGGGCAATTTTCTTCTGCTAATTGAGCCACCTGTTAAAAGCAGGTGGGCAGTTTTCTTTATCTCTTCCACAACCAATCATCCCTCTGGGAAATATTTTCTGTTAATGACCATTGACTGTCACTGCATGATTGATAAAATTACATCATCCCATTGTAAGATGCTCTGCCCAGGGGGAGGAGCCAAGCATTCCTACCTGGATATAATCTGAGGTTTGGAACACCACAGCCAGCCTTTGCCCACTGGATTCCCAGAGGAGCAGCTGTCTTCTCCACTGGATTCCCAGAGGAAAACCAGGCTCATCTACACCACCACTGGACCTTCAGAGAAAAACTTCACCTTTCTACAGGATCACTGCTTCAACAGAGCCACACCTGGCACTGCAGGAGGGCTGCAGCCACCGTTTAATGGGACTGCTACAAACACCCTGACCCCAAGGGTGTCAGGTCATATTCTGACTCTGCCAGTGTTGTTTTATATTACTGCACTTTTAATTTTATTTTTCCTAATAAAGAACTGTTATTCCTACTCCCATATCTTTGCCTGAGAGCCCTTTAATTCAAAATTTCAAAATTATAATTTGGAGGGAGGGGTTTTACGTTTTCCTGCCATCCTCAGCGGATACCTGTCTTTTCAAAGACAGTCTACTATTAAAAGTGGGGGGGGTTGATTTTTAAAGTTTGGCAAACTTCTATTTTCAAACATAATAGGTCTGCTTATTTTTGTTGTTTTGCTTTGAAAAACAGGATTTCCTGTGAGCACTGACATCCAACACAGTACTTACATATAAGTAAGAAATACCTGAATATTTAACTATAGTGTATGCCCTGGAGAGTGGGTGTGAATTGTGTGTACCTCAAGGACCTCCTGTATTTGTAATCAGTCTAAATTACTCAGAGAAACATCCTCAAACCTTGATATAGTCCAGTTACATGGACTGAAGGGTCGCAAAAAGTGGGAGAGAGTGTTGAGCCCTTCCCTTAGCAACTATATTTCACAGGGGCTGTGTCACCACCACTGATTGTGAATCCTGTTTGTTCCAGTTTTGAGATATAAAAAGAGTGCAGGAGCGTGTCAACAGGACAGATTTTACACACTGGAAATGAGAGAGCGAGAGCGCAACAGAGAGAGATCTTTCATCTTGTCAATGCCTCTTCATCAACATTCAGATCACATTGCCTTCATTTCAGACCTCGCCACTATCCTCTGCCTTCATTCTTTTTTCTTACTCGGATTCCTCTCTCTTCATGGTTGAAAACAAAACTTTCTCCTTTGCTTTGACAGTTGTCTCTCTTCTTTCACAAAATGCTACGCCGTCACTGTTGATCTCATAAGGGACAGATTGTTGTCCTGTTAGAAGAAAGAATCCAGGCCATAGGAAAAAAAAATGGCATTTTAAGATCAAGCAAGGCAAAACTACACATTGAAATCAAAGTCACATTTTTTCCAGGTCCCTTGAAGAAAGTTATACAGGAATGTTCTTTTAAATCTTAGTAATTGCCTATCCTTCATTTTTCATTGTCTGCAGCTTGCTTTCTGTGCTGTCACAGACCTTCTGTAACAATCATGCTAACATTGTAGCATTTATTTTTGATGTTTATTTCAAGAGAATATTTAATGTTAAAAAAAAAAAAGCCAGAAGATGAAAATGTTGGACGTGGGAAATATAAATTTTACACAATGGATAACAAAAGTCAGAACTGTTTACAGATCCACATCAGGAAAAGCTGGCACTCTTACTGAGCTGTGTGAGACCTCAAATCTGTTTGTGCTGTAAAGTTTTCCTGTAGCTACACAGCATTTCAGGAGGGTACAATACTCTCCTACTAAGGCTCTCTTCTTCTTGTATAGACTTGAAGAAAGATTCAGAAAGAAACAGAACCCCCACACGTCCATAATAAAGCCCATTTCCTTTAACCCCTTTGCTGCCAATAATACAAAGGTCCTGCCATGCTGCCATCACCCACAAACACATTTTTAGTCACTCCAGATCTAGGGGATGTTAGGAAGGTTTCTGTCCTATGAACAGATTTTTTAACCTTCCTCAAATACTAGAAGCTCTATTAGTAAAGTTACAGGTTGTAGGCCATGAATAAATTGATTAAAAAAAAAAAAAAACTTCAAGCAAAATATGTAAAAGTGAGGGGGTTTGTACCATTTTGAAAGGAGTGGTACAGTTAATATGGCTCAATATCATTATTAACAGTGCCTCATAGGCAGAAGTAAAATTGAACCTGAATTTCCTGCTTCTTCAGGATCTCTCATCTTTCTTCCTATTGCATCATAATGTCTGCTTACTTATACCTGTAACATAAGCATTGAATAAATTTAGGAATTCTTACCTGGTAGCAGATTTTACTCCCTTTTTATATAGAAGTAAACACCCATGGAAAATGACATTTCTTTACATTAACCCAGGCAAATGACATTCCTTGTCATTTGTTTCCAGATTCTGTGTTGCATTAAGCATGCATAATATGCATTAACTCTTTCAATAATGCAAACTTTCAAGTTCCATGTACCATAAAACAGAAAACAAGAAAACATATCCATGGAGATTCAGCACAGAGACCCAGCTAGCCCAATGTGTCATCTCTAAGAATGACTGGTAAAAGAAACCTAGGCAAAGGGTGAAAGAAACAAGTGAAGCAGACTGTCTTTCTCTGGTGTGCCCTTCTGCCTTGGCTGCACAGAGTTTAGGCATTTTCTGACTGGGAACTTGTAGTCAGATTATTGTTTAATACAAAAGAGAGGCTCTCCAGCAAGAATGTACTTAATCTTTCATAAGTGATTTATACTTTGGCCTTCAACATGTCCTGAGGCAATAAATGAATTATACAATTTACTTATTTGTTATGCATCTGTTTTGAAAATGTCGTAGCATAATTTCACTGGCTGACTCCTCATTCCTGTGTACCAAAAACAGTGGTCCTTACACTGTAAATTTACAGATCTCACATATTTCTCTTTGTATCAAATTTTGCAAACCAAATAAGCCTGCTCTGTTCATCCTCCACTTCTCTGAGCAAACATGTTCTGTTTGACTACTCCCTTGCTAGTTACTTTGCTTAATACTAATGACCAATCAAGACTTTTTATTTGAGACATCATGACCCAATCCTGCATCATATTACAGAAAAAAAATTCACTATAGACTTGTACTGTGGTATAATGCTTCTTTGCAGTTTTGTTTTCCTTTCTAGTCCCAATCATTCTTGATGTTTTGATTGATTATTGGAAATTGTTTAATATTAATCTGACATTCTTGAGAAACTTTGATAGTGATATTGATAGTTTCCTTTGTACTACAAGATTTTTGTGAAACCAAAAATACTTTAAACTAGGGTAGCAATAATCATTTTAACATCCTTAGATGCTAAAACATCTCCTATGTACTAGAACAATATCTATAAATTGACTATTTTTCAACTTGTTACTGCTCTATTGACTGGAGGTTTTTTCCGCTAATTCTCATCCTACTGAATCATCTGCTATTATCAATGATGGCAAACTCCATCTTCTAATGAGCTCGAAAATATTTTTTCTCTATGTTATATGCTGTTAGTGGCTTGATTCTCAACATTTTTTGTCAGGGCTGAGTTGCTATAGCTTTACATTTAATTTACTATATATCATTTCCAATTATTTGGCTGTAATTTTCATGTTGGAAAGAAGGGGTTTATTTTAGTCTCCAGAAGACCCTTTACTACTTGTCAGGATCAAGCTAGCCCTTTTATAAGGATCTGATGGGCTCTTTCACCAAACTGTAACATGATGTCTTTGAACAGCATCCTTTGCACCAACTGATATTTTGCTGTTTGGAGTGTATTTTTTAAAGTTAATTTTAAGTAACTTCCATTATATTTACGTATTGCCTCTCTTTACAGTAGAACAATATTTCAGTAAGAGAAGGTGAGATTATTTTGATTTGCTTCAGGCATCTGCATACCTCACAATGATTATTGTACAGTGGTACTTAAGTAATTGGCTCTTGAACTGAGTCTTGAGCACTGTTGAAAGGTAAAGAGCTGCTTCTCTTCTTGTGAGTTCTAGCTGTTCCAAAGAGAAAGAGTTTATTATGTCCTAAACTTTAATCACCATGTTCCACCATAAGACCCAAGGTGAAGTTCTGTATCACTATCATCTTTAAATTTATTTTTTTTTGCTTGCCTGCAAAATCTTTCTAATCTCCTTTACGGTCATTTTCCCCACCTTAGTTAGGGGATCCATAGTACACCTGTATTGATACATTCTTCTCAGCCAGGTTTTGCAATCAAGATCTGTCATACATGAAATAAAGATGTTGATTTTTCCCTCCCCCTTTCCCCTGCCTGCCCTCAGTAATTTATTCCCCCATGTGCAGCCCAGGTCTGTTAGAGGCCTTGATCTCCCCATGGCATCCAAATAGCAAAATGAAGCTACAAAACATTGACTGCAGATGACTCTAATCACTTATATTAATAACTGGGACAAACCTTTGCAGCTGCTAAATTGATGCATTGGTAACCACAAAATCAAGTTCCTTGCTATGCACACGTGTGCGCGTATAGTGGGGAGGCAGAAAATCAACCACACTGAATAATAAACATTTCTTAGGTTAATTAATTTTGACATGCATAGCTTTATATGTAATTGATTCACTAGCTCTGTGAGGTAGATAATTCACACATCTTTGATTTTAGCAATCTCTTATTCTGCTTCATAACTTTCCAAAGGATATTTTTACTCAGGAACATTAAACCAGTTAAATTTTAGTCTGTTCCTGTCAAAGTGGTTTACATCTACACAGGCAATTTCTGGACTTCATTTTGTTTTTGTCAGTCATGCTCTTTGATATATGAAAGTTTAGTACTTAATGTACATCAGGATGAAAGTAGCCATGGTTGTTTGGGAACTTGCTCATATGGAGCTGTATCTGAGTGAGCATGTTATTGCTCCTGGCAGTCCCACCGCTCTCCTGGCCTGCTTGACTCCACATTTTGGTTGGTCAACCTGCACCAAGGCTGCAGAAGTAATTTCAGTGGTGAGGGAGTGAATGCTCCAACAAACAAATGACTTTGCAGTCAAAGAAAAAAAAATTGTATTATGCACCCATTCATGACATGATGACCACATACACCCCATTTATGCAAACAGGACTGATACCACATCTCAGAGCGAGAATGGGCAGGTGGTGACAGACATCCAGGAGTGCATAGAAATGATATTTATTAAATTATGCATAGTCTCCACATGGATGGATAGGACAGGGCTGCTGGGAAAGGTCCCTGACACCTGGCCCTGCCACTGCCAGCCATGGCCATCCCACAGGCAGGCAGGAGGCCATGGAAATATCCCTGTCCTGCTGAGAAAAGCTTTCAGCAACAGAGGGGGTCATTGGCTGGAGTGGGCTGGGAAGGAGGTGCTGGGCAGTGTGCTGGGCAGTGGGAGCAGCACAGCAGGGAGGGAGCAGCAGCCCATGGGAGCTGCTCTTTTTCACCTTCTGGCAATTTTTAGAATGAAAAAAATAAACAAAAATTAATATATTAATTTTTTTTTCAGAAAACAGCTGTATGACTCAACAAAGTTTTGCTTGTGGTCTTACTTTTTCCTTTAGGGTTTGGTTGTTGGGTTGTTTGGGGTTTTTTTCAGATCAATTTGTCTCTTAAGTACTAACAGTTTTCACATTTGTGACTAGCATTTTCTCATGATGAAAAGTGAAAATCCCTGTACTGGGAGCTGTCAGAAGTTGGGAGGGGCATTACATGAGAATTGCTTTTGTTGTCACCAGCCCTGCCATTTTCACCTGCAGCCATCCAGCCCTGGCCACTGCTGGGACACATCACTGCCTAAAGGAATACTCTGATAATTTGGGTCACTTGTTCTTGTGCAACTTTTTTTTCTGAATAATGTTGGTATTTAAAATCTCAAATATATGATTTTTGGTTAGACAACAGTAGTGCAAGACTGCTGTAACACCTACTGAAGCAATAGGAGTCTTTCTATAGACTTTATAGGAATTGGATGATATTTATATTACTGAATACTTTAAAACTAAACAGACTCGCAAAGGAAAATAATCCCTTATTGCTGCCTTCTGTTAGTTCCTCGGGGGAAAAAAATAAAGCAACTCTGAACTGAAACATACAGAATTTTTTAAATGCATGAATGCACCCGATCATTTTACTTTTCTCATCTTGTGATAGAGTACTATTTAATTAAATAGATGAGGTATATGTTCTAAGCAGCTTATGGATGGGTATTATCTTCATTTGAGATACTCTAATGAGAGACTAGGGGAACAACAAGTAACCATTTATTCTACAAAATTAAAAATGGGAAAGAGATGAACATTTAATTACCTTGACATTATCCTTTGCTATATTAGGTTAAAGCAGTAAGTTGAAGGACAACAAAGCTAATATATATATTTCAAATATTATATTTATATTTTTATACATATACATATAGATATGCAAATTTTATTTTCTTTAATCATTAAAATTCAATGAAGTGCATGTGTTAAAGTAGTAACAAGATATTTAGCTTTTATGCAACGTCACTTTTCATCCATAGGTTCTGCAATGCTTTGCTCAGGCCACCTACAGCTGATGAGTGCCTGACAAAGAAGGTTTGTCTGAGCAGCAAGGCCCTGGCAGAGCTGGGACCACATAGCCTGGGCTGTCTGACACGCTCTGCACAAAGCTGCCAAATTAGTCACACAAAAATGGCACCAACAAGAAAAGCATGGTGCAACTGTAGCATTTGGGACAACACAGCTCAGCTATCAGCACAGCATGCTGTACCTAGGGAAAGGTGCATGTTTTTGTGGTGGGTTGCCACCCACCCACTAAAGCCTCTCTATTGCTCCCCTCCACTGACCTTGGGGTCTGCAGAGCTGCTCCTCTCACCTGTTCTCACCCTGCTCTTCTGTGATTACAGCTGCACAGTAACTTGGTTTTTTTCTTCTTCTCAAACAGGTTATCCCAGAGGTGTTCCCACCATTCCTGATGGGCTCAGCCTTGGCCAGCAGTGGGTCCATCCTGGAGTTGGCATTGGCTCTGCTGGACACGAAGGAAGCTTCCGGCAGCTTCTCACCCCTGTAGCTCTTTCCCCTGCTACCAAAATCTGACCATGCAAACCCAACAGTGGCTCAGGAAAAGAAAAATATAATTGCAATTAAAACTATAAGCAAGAATTTTTGTGATTAAATCTCTTCATTATTAGATGAGTATTATTCCCTGACTAGATATGTGCTCGTTAGAGTCAGGCTCCTCTGTAAAGGAAATTGCTTTCAAAATTTTCACATGACACAGAATTAGGGATTATTCTTTCTAAAATATCTTCTTTCTTGAACACTCTTGCCTAGACTTATGAAAAGAATATGTATGGTAGTAAGTAAGGTACAATATATAAAGCACTCAACAAATAAAATGCAATTATATATACTGTAAAATATACAAAATTTAAAAAGATAAAACATACACAAGAACTCAAGAACTAGGAAGTTAATCACATAGCATATTTCAGGTTTTCCTTTGTTCATCTCTGAAGCATTCAAGACTACTTAGTCTGCCAGAAGTGGACAAAAGGGAACCTACTTCTAATAAGATCAATGCAATTGTGTTTTGAAAAGGGGAAAAGAAAAAAGCTAGGCAAAATGCTGATCTTTTTTCTTTACTGAAACTATTTAGTGATTAGATTGAGGATGTAGTTTACATGACCAAAGGGCTCAGAAGCAGATTTTTACATGAGCAGGGGTTCTGTTTGGTGTTTTTAGTGGGGGAGTGAAGGCATATTTTGGAAACTGTGATTTCATTACTTTTTAAATCTAAAAATCTATGCTTGTTTTCCATGCTGTCAGATTCATATCATGTCATAGTGCTATTGTGTATGCACACTCAGCAAGAGAATGTGCAAGTGCTGGTGTTTTGTGTTACCCTGTTTCTCCCTGCATTTGCTAAGAAGTGGAAAATAAATACTCAAATGGAAACAATATTTACTACCTAAAATCCACAGGAAGGTAGCAAGAAATCAAGACCTGTCAGTCTTTGGGTCCTGTGGACAGATTTGCTGGCAGAGTATGCATGAGGCCATGATGTTTTGTAAAACCCCTGGCAGCTAAGGGGGTTGTGGATATCAGCTCTTGGGCAGTACCCATTCAAGCAGATTGGATTTACCAAGAGCATTCTGCATGAAGTTAACGTTCTTCAGACCCATAAACTCTTGTCAGCCCTTTCATTTTAGATATGTATTACTTTTAGAAAAGGAAGCTTACTTTGACTGCACTGTTTCACTTAATACACGCCAAATGTGATGGTCCTCTTAAGGAAACACACTGAGGTATATAAGAGGATGTGGTTTGTGCCTCTTCCTTTTTTCAAGGGACACAAAGCATCAAGATCACACATATGGTTCAGGTACAAGATACACTACTCATTCTTATTAAACATTTCAGCACGCACTGAACGCCGTGGAATTAAAACAGACAAGATTATGCTCTTTGGTGAAATTTCTTGAAAACACAAGTCATGATGAGGACAAAGGAGATCCCCTTCTATATTATAAAAACCATACCTATTAAGGGAGGATGAAGTCAATTAGAGATTAAGTATGTGGCTGAGAAAAAAAAATTAAATTTAAAATCTCTTATGCTTGTATCCATACAACTGCATTGCTCTTCATAGCAATTCAGTAACTGAGAAGTGAACGGAATCTAGTTTCTTTAACCCTGGGATAAATTTAACAAGAACACAGGTGGTTTGTATTCTGCACATGTGAATGGTCTACAGCTTTTCTTTGTTATTAGTCTGGTTTCAGCCATTTTAGCAATTCCATTGTATTTTGTTCACAGCTTTTGGCTTCCACCCTTTTTCATTTTCCATTTCTTCTGCCACTTAATCAGCCTCTCTGGGAACTTATATAGCTCCCATGACCACTGTGTAAGAACACCTAACAAACATTAATGCCTTTTTATCTTCACTGCACCCTTATGAGTAGGAACAGTGTTAATTCACCTTATACAGAGAAGGAACAAAAGGATGGAGACATTAAATGACTTGGCTATCAGAGGAAGAGTAATCTGTAAAGCGTCAGGAACTGAAGGTAAATGGTTAGGTCTAGCCCAAGCACCTCCTTCCTACTCTCTGCCCTTTGCAGACTATGAGCAGCCTCAAGCATCTGTCGCTCTGTCAAGGCACAAGGGAGACTCTTGGAATTCCCGTGATGGAGGTGCCTGTGCTGGGAGTCTGTTGTCACATCCCCATGGTGAGAAAGCAGCTCTCCCAAAGGATAATGGTGAGAATCAAAGTTGGGAACCCCTCTGTCTTTCCCTCTCACTCTGTCAAACAGCTAGGATGCCCAGCCTTCTAAATCAAGCACCCAAACCTGCTCTCTAAAGTATATGGTATGAGTCACTTAGCTAACATAAAATGTCCTATACTGATCCACAAAGAGAATCCCATAAAGTTTCTCATGTCTCTTTTACCTGCCCACGCATATGGATCACTCATCATAGTAGTAGCTGAATGCATGGTTTAACCAGTCACATTAATTGTTTTGTTTTAACACTGGATTTTGACTTCTGGTTCCTGCACTCATTTGTAGTTTCATCTATTTTTTTATCTGACATAAAGAACGCCATTCTGTTATAAGGCGAGGTGGGGTGGGGTGTGAGCAAGTTCCACAAATTCTGCAACAGCTCCCACCCCTCCTGCAACCCACTGACTCTGCATGGCATGTTATCTGCCTATCGATAATCCTTTATCATATTCCATAATAAAATCATATTCTTCCATGGGCTGCTTTTTCTTTTCTCCTTTCTCTTGTAAGATATTGGGGGTTTAATAACTGCAGCAGTTTGGATTCCTCTCTGTGACCCTACAAGGAGCCAGGATGGATGAAGAGGTAAGTAAACATTGCATAGTCTCTTTGTCCCAGTTTTGGAGAGTTTTACAAAGAAATAAACAGATACGTAACTGTACACATTTATCTCACATTGCTCAGCTATTTCCTGCTCCTCCACACTCCCACCCCATACAATGGCTTATAAGAGTTCAAAATGCCTCCCATCTGACCCTGTACCTATGCACAGGCAACTCTTATCTCTTCCCTGTGTGTGTGCACCTGGAAGGTAAATGCATTGGAAGAAGGGGTGCCTACTTCCCTGCACATTTGTGCAGGAATGGGAACAAATGTATTGAGGGGAGTGTCAGAATTTGAGTTATGTTTTACAGAACATTTGTTTAGTATAATAAACATCCGCAAATGACTATTTATTTCATGAAGTAATTAACATTCCTAATTAGATGCACCTTGCAGCTGCTGTTAATCTTAATTGGCAATAATGCAGTTACATTTTGATACATATCTTCAGAAGAGTTGAAGAAGAGAAGGAAAAAAAAATAAAGACAAAAATCTGAAGGGAAGGAAATAAAACTGTTCCCACACAGTTCAGAGAGTTCGCACAAAGAAGATCCCATGGCAACAGCGAGGCCCACAGTTTGCCTTATAAAAATCCAAGAATAGATAATGTATCATCTCTCCTAAAACACTTCGCTTGGGAAACCGGAGGGGAAGAGGGGGGAGAAAAATAAAATGAAGCGCAGGAGGTGAAGCGAAGCCGGCTGACCCCCGCGCGTGTTGCGCGTCCGGCGCTCCCCTCCCGGCCGTGCCCCCGCCGCTGCCCCGGCGGAGCGGAGCCGAGCGGAGCCGAGCGGAGCGGCCCCGGCGCTGCGGGCCGAGGCGGCGCGGGGAGGCGGGCGGCGCCGGGGCGGAGGGAGACAAGAGAAGGAGGGAGGCCCCGCTCGCCAGGAGTTTCTCCAGGATCCCTTCGGAAGGGCCCTCCCCGGCGGCTCCCCCCGCAGCGCGGCGAGTGCGGCGCTGTCCATCGGGTGGCAGTGCCGGCCCCTTCCTGCCGGCCCGGCGGAGGGCGCGTTCCGCCGAGCGAGCGAGCGAGCGAGCCCGTCTCGTAGGAACACAGGGATCGTTCATGCACTGCAGTTTCTCTCGCCTCTCTCCCTCCCTCTCTTCCTCTGCTCCCGAGGATATTTTGGGTGGATTGTGGTTATCAATCAAGACCTCCTCTTCTTCTTTGCTGATCACTTGTCATTTTCACCGGGGATTAGTATCGTTCGGGGCAAGCGGACAACTGATTTTTTTTTCCTTTCTTCTTTTCCATTTGGAGAATTTCCCCCAAAACCTCCCCCCCTCCTTTTTTTATTTTTTTTCCTTCCTTTTTTTTTTTTTTTTTTTTTTTTTTTTGGCGCTGCGGTGCGGGTGCTAGGACCCGTCAGGCACCCTCCCCCGGCCCCCCCCCCCCCCTCCGGAGCGTTTTCCCCACATTCGCCCAGCACCAGGAAAGGAACCCAGGAACCCCCTCCGGATCGTCGATCGCCGGATACTTGTGCGGGCAGCCGGGATCCGGCGCGCTGGGCGCGGAGCTGCCCGCGGGCGGCGCGGGGGCCCCAGGCCGGCCGCCCCCTTCCCCCCGCCCCCCCTCGCCGCACCTGGATGGTACCTCCCGCCGGCGACGCGGGCACTTTCTGAACTAGGAAGGAAGGGGCGACTCGGGGGGGGTGGGGGGCGCCGAAGTCTGTATGGAATTACCTGCGCCCCCGGCGGAGCTGGCAGCGGTGGATGGATGGGCGCCGCGTCCGCGGCACTCGCGGCCAGCTGAGCCCCAGGAGTAAACACGGGGCTCCTCCGGCCGAGTGCGCAGTGTGGTGACCGGCACTCGCCTCGCTGACTGATCGCACCGGAGGAATATTTCGGGAGACTCCTGTGGGTAAGGTCATTTTATCCAGGCAAAAGCCCGGCATTGCTAAACTTGGTGGCGGGTGACTGAAATGGGCACTTTCGGGATTGCTGCATTACCCTGATGCGAGGGGCTCCAGCCGCTATTGGCAGTTGAGTGGAATAACTGCAGTGGGTCTTCTGGTGAGTGCTTTTTGCGATAAATTAAAAAAAAAAATCTCCTCCCTCTGTATTTATGCATCCTCTGGATTTAGGAGAGTACTGTAAGAGCAAGGAATCTTTAATTTTCCCTCTTTTCATTTTTTTTTATTTCCCTGGTTGTAATATATTTGACTGGAAAGGTTATGTGACAGCTAAGAAGCTCTCTGTGATGGAATCTAATTAATATGAGATCGGATCCCATCCTCTGGTTGAAAAGATGTTTCCAACTCTGTGCAGCGTTCTGCTGCATTTCATAGCTGCAATGGAGGTAGAGAAAATCTGCTTTTCAAGTTGTTAAACTTTAAGGTGGTGATCCTTATTGATCGTGGTACAGTGCACTGGTGCTAAAGGGGTTAAATGCCATTGGTAATTTGGGATTACAACTGTTCCTGTAAATCCTGCAAGGAAATTATAAACTGAGAGGTGCTAAGGACAGAATCCCCTCAGTTTCATAGTAGAGAAAGACCATAAATGTCACTAGCCTGAAAATATCTCATCCAGCTGCTCTTACAAAATATCTTTTTTACCCAATAACTTACCTACTGAAATCTCAGACCACGTGTATGGGAGTTGGAAGATGTGCAAACAGAGATGCTATCTTCGGTATTTCATACATACATGCATCTGGCTGAGGGACTGTGTGGGAATTCATTCCTGTTACTTGTGGTGTGAAACGAGACGAGAGAAAAAGGAAAGATCATCTTCTTAAGAACAGAAGCGAGTGAGGGAAGCACTTCAGCCTTTAAAGATTTAAAGGGATCCGAGCAATGCACATTGGTAATCTCTCTCTGCAAAATCAGTTCTGATAAGAGGGAATGGGGGAAGGTTGAGGGAATCGATAGTGATGACGTTGTGCAGTGCAATGCACTGCAATGCTAAAGTTACATAGTGTGTGCGAAAATATGTACCCTTATGTACTGCTGGTGAGTTCATGCATAATGGATGGAAGAAGATATGCAGATCTGTCTGTAGGAAGATGGATGTATTTGTGCAAAGACGGTGATTATGTAACTTGATTACATCAGTGGCATCAGTCGCCGATAGTGGAATAATATTCTCCTATAGCGTATCGATCACTTGGCTTAACTTTGTAGCGCTCCCGGCAGCGAGGGATGGAGACCTGGGCAGAGGAGGGGAGATCCTTGCTCAGCTCCTGACAAGGGGTTTGCCTCTTGCAGGCTGCCTTTTGCATCAGCGTGCTGCTGGCGGAGTTTCCCCGGGACAGGGAGTTCACGGAGGACGAGGAGGAGGAGGAGGAGGAGGAGGCTGCCGAGGGCTGGTTCAGCCACACCCGGGAGAGGCTCCCGAGGAGCCCCGGCCAGGCTGCACAATGGTCCCATTGAGCGGCCCCGGCTCCTTCGCAAGGTCACACCGCAACCTGGGACTTGGGTGCATGGCAACAGCTGAGCGGAGGAGGAACAAAACCGAAATTAAAATTGATCCTCCTCCTCCTCCTCCTCCTCCTCTCCCCGGCCGTGGCCTGGCTCCTTGCACGGCGTTCTGCTGACCCTCAGTGCTCCAGGCAGAGCCGGTGCCGCTCGGCCGGGCGTGCGCGGCGCCCAGCACCGCCAGCGCTGTGTGCTGAGTCTCTCTCGGTGCGAGCAGCGACTGCTCGCAGCTTTGGCAGGGTGCTGCTCCACTGTGTCACAATACAGCGTGACTGACGTGGGGAAAAAGTATTGTCAGATACAGCAGCTTCATACACCTGTTACATTGACAGGAACACAAAAGGTGGTCCCTTAACGCATTTCAGGCGGCTTAGAAGTGAGTGGGTGAAGAGCAAAGGTGTAACAGGAGTCCCATTGGTTTAACTCAGACTTTTTTAGCAAATTGTCCTCAAAGATAGCAGTATCAGGATATGCCTTAATGCCCCTTTTAGAATCCTGAATCACTTTTCCTATCTGTTCAGGGGGAGGAGGGGGAAGAGCACTCCTTGAAGATAGATAAGCTCACAAAGGCACTGCTGAGGGCCCATACCTCTAACACATGCATTTTCTGAAAAATGTAAGCCTGATGAAATCTTAACTCAGCTGAAATGAGTGATCTTATCATCACTGACCTGTGTCCTTCCCCACTTCACTCTGAATCCATTCCAGCAAAATGTCACTAAAATACTTTTCAGTTAAGAAGAGGTGAGGGCAGAGTGGGTTTTACATCTTTTGATAAACATGATCTTCACATACCTACTAGATTTAATGCACTATCAAACTCACAGTAATTTTACCCTACAGCAGCCTGAAAAATCATTTTTTCCTGCTTGCCTGAAAACATCAGTATTTTAAAGTACATTCACTATTAGTTCATAACTATATTCATATTTCTGGAGGATAGGTCTGGGCAAGCACTAAAATATCCTGCTAATGCAGTTTAGAGTTTGACATTCATAGAGTATACTGAGTAAATTGAGAAAAAAAGGATATGAAGTTAACTCTGTTTCCATCCTTCAGGGGTCAGAATAACACTATGGCAACTCCTATGCATTGCTACAGCTCTTATAATTTTCAGAAATGTCCATTGCATAGTCTCCCCCACAGAGAATTACAGGCATGCTCTTTCCACTGATTGCTTACAAGACCCCTTGTGACACACAGGTCACATACCTGTAACCACCCATCTCAAAGGAGAGCACAATTGTCTCCAGAAGGTGTTATAAAACTGGTGCTGTAGAGGAGTAGGCACTGACAGTGTGGGAATTTATCACATGGTACATGTAAAGTGGCATGCAGCATGCAAGGATTTGCAAATTCAGGACAATAGAGAATGGTAAGCAACCAAGTTTTATTTATAGATTAATTTTATTGTTGTAGTTAGCCATGCCCACTTGGTAAAAATAGAGGGTTTCAGCTCCAATGCAATATCTCTTCAGTTTGCACCAAATATAGCTTTTTTGAGAGGAAACTTTCCTTGCTGAAGTAAAGCTGTAAATCACTCGGACAAATGAAGAGAAAATGTGAAGAGAAATATTTACATAAAACATTCCCAGGCTCCAAATCTCAGACCACTGAAAGCAGTGAGATTTTGGCCACCCACTCCTCGCTATTGCTGGAGAGCTGGCTTTTAAAGAAAACAGCAGTGCATGAAGAATAATCTCAATGCCTTCCTCTGACAGAGCAGGCTTCTGGCTGTCATTGTCATAGAAAACAGTAGACTTGTTTTACTGCTGATAGGAAAATTTGAAACAGGGCAGATATTAATGAAACTTTTTTACTGTTCAGTGATATTCTTGTAATGCATTCAGAGTACTTTCTGTGGCCATTATGTTGAACCCATGTGTTAGGAAAAAAACCAAAAAAATGGATAATCATCTGAGGCTTTCCTTCAGTGTATTTGCACTTACAGAGAAGTGTTTGAATATACTTCTGTGTTTCATAACAGCTGTGATATTTAGCGGCTGGGAATCTTTTTATTTTTATAGTTCACACTGCATGATAATATATGGCAATTGAAACATGAAGCTCTGATTAATATGATTAAAAAGTAGCAACTTATCTAGTGGTGCTGAAGTTGTAAAGTTTAATTATAGAAGCACCATTTGCACAGCTATAGGTAAGGTTGTGTCAGCATTTCTATTATAAACCTCTATCCTGTTTCCATCCCTTGTGTCAGGGGGTCCATGAAATATGAAGAATTCAAAGTCTCTCATCATAGAGATTATGATGCTGTTTAGGTTACTGTTGTGGCCTGTCAGGTCAGTAATCCATGTGTTTCTTTAAGTCTTTATATGAATATCTACAGCAGCACCAAAGCAGCCATTATGCTCTATCAATTCAAGTATATTCTTCTATTTTAAATGTAATTAAATATGCAATGATGGACCACAGTGACTTAGTGACTCAGGAGGGAGCATTTAACATATCATTTTTTAATGCACTTTCATGAAGTTTTCATACTCCTAAAACAAAAACAGATTAAATGCAGCAATTAATTCTTTTTGTGACAGCTTAAAATTAATTTGCATTTAGGTGAAAACTCTTTTGGGGGGGCGGGGAGGAAGGAGAGAATGATGAAGATGAGAATTTGTGGGTTTTGAATGTTAATATTCAAGCTTTGCAGATTCCCCTGAGGTAGTCACATATGGAACTCCATCCTGCAGAAGGGGAAGTACTGTGTCATTTGTCACAGCTCTGTAAGACCTGGGCAAGGAAATCAGGTAGTGCTGGCTCTCTGTTTTAACATTGAGCACTCAGTTTTTCTAGGTCTCACTGTACCTGTGTATTATAGGCACTCCTGGGTCAGTTCATGGTATTACACAGCACACTATTTATGCCTCAATAACTGGGTCTGAACAAACGAACCAAGGGCATCACTCAGTCTTACTGCTGTATGTGCTTTAAAGTTTCATGTTTGTAGGAACAGCACACAGGACATAAGGATAATCCTTGAACAGTTGTAGCATCAACTGCAGCATTTACTCACAAAGATTTTTCAATTGGGAATGAAGGAAAAGAAAGGGAGAACATGAAAACATTTAGATTTTTGCCACTGCAGTAGATATTGTTTCCATTTTATTTTTTACTTCTGGGAATAATTTAGGAAATTCTCAGTGTAGCTTCCAAAAAGAACTACAGAAAGCTAATTCATGTGTTGAGAAGACCAATACCATCTATACAAATCTATACAATCAGCAGGCAGACAAGGGGTAGTGGTGTCAGAAAGTTTTCTGTTCTCTGGTCCTTTACAGCTGACCATGGTGAATAGAGCATTGTGAAAGAGGAAGAAGATGGAGACTGCAGAATGGGTTAATAAAAGAGGGGGCAAAAAAGCTTGTAAATGTACAGACAGTGGTGAAGTATCTTCTCTATCTTGAGATGTAATATATTTCTGTATTCCTTTTGTCTGTTCTTTACTAGGGATACCCAGCTGCTTAAAGTTATTGCAGTTCCCAACGCCCACTGCTCTTTTTTTTTTTTTTTTGAAAATCCTTAAAATCTTCAGTGCAAGGGCCATCGACTTTTTGTTTTCATGTTTTCATTCCTGTTTCCAGTCACCCAATGAGATGGTGATCTCTCAGTTGAGGTAACTTGAGGTCTTTCTCCACAAAATAATAAATTAATGTCAGGAACATGAGAGAAAGAATGTTTTCTGTTAGATGAAAAGACTGAAAAGGCCTATAATTTTAGAAAAGGCTGATAATTTGCAGAAATCATACTTTGTTCTGACAAAGTACATACTTTGAATTTCCAACTAGGATTTCACAGTACTCTTACAAGACTGACACCCAGGTAGTGCAGCTGCTCTGCTTGGAGTGTCAGTAGCAATTTCTTTTCAATCCCAACCAAAAGTTTAGACTGTTTCAGGGAAAATGAAGTCATAGTGATGTGCATCCATTGTCATGTGCAGGGAAAGGCTGGTTAGGAGTGGGCTTAACCACTCTGAGTTCCCAGTGGGCTTAACCAGCTCTGACCTGTCTGAGTTCCCAGACCATTTGCATCTGACTGAGGATTGCTGTGCCTGAATGGTGTAAGGAACCTGCAAGTACATCTGTGCCCTGCCTACATCCATTTGACAGTGCACCTTTACTGGATTTGACTCTGAGCTCAGATCATATGCCTCAGGGATAATTCCTACACCAAGATCTGTTGGTATGATGGAAACCTTGGGATAGAGCCACAATGTCTGCACAGGAATGTGTTTGGCCAGGATGCTTTTGTGTGGCACTGATCCCTGGCAGCAGTTTTAGCCCTGTGTCTGTCAGGCTGCTGCTCAGTGCACAGAATTTCAGGATGGCAGCAGAGCACAGCTGTTACCATACAGCACCTTGGCATTCTGCATCTTCAATTTTCCTTTAATGCTTTCTGTCTCTTCCCACATTAAAACTTTTTTCTCCCACCCCCCTCCCCTCCCCCCCAAACTTTTTTGCTTATTTTAGAGTAATGTAACTGGAAATGCATGGCATTTCCTTTCCAGCAAGTTGTGACTGTGATGGAGATACGTATGCTTGTGTACCTATCTGTCACTAAGATTTGTGTTCAGTATACACAGTGTTTTTTTTAATTCAACATCTCTTACAGAGCAGACAGGGCCTGTGAACTTTCTCTTAGACATTTCTTTGGGGGATCCCATAGCTGAAAGTGGTGTGCTTACACCAATGTTAAATCAGGTTGGCTGATTTGTACTATCTCTCTGCACATACATATATATTTAGTTATCATAGAATCAATAGAACATGCTGAGTTGAAAGAGACCCATCAGGATCATTGAGTCCAACTCATTGGCCCTGCACAGGACACCCCAAGAGTCACACCATGTGTCTGAGAACATTGTCCAAATGCTTTTTGGTCTCAGTCAGGCTTGGTGCTGTGACCACTTCCCTGAGGAGCCCGTTCCAGTGCCTGACCACCCTCTGGGTGAAAAATGTTTTCCTAATATCCAACCTAAACTTCCCTTTACATAGCTTTAGGCCATTTCCTGGAGTCCTGTCACTGGTCATGAGAGTAAAGAGATCATCACTGTCACCTCCACTTCCCCTCAGGAGGAAGCTGTGACTGCAGTGAGGTCTCCCCTCAGTCTCCTCCTGGCTGAACAAGACCAAGTGCCCTCAGCCCCTCCTCATAAGGTTTCCCCTTCTGTAAACCTCATAAGGTTTACCCTTCACCACCCTTGTATCCCTACCTTGGAGGCTCTCTAATACCTTAATGTACACTTTCAGGGATCATTTCTGTAGCTGGTCACTAGAGGAGAGTTATGTACCTGTACACATGCACAAATACAGGTACCTATGTGTGCCTGTGCATGCACATGCCTTTCTTTACCTGTGCACTCACTCCTACACCCAAAGGAAGGCCGAGAGCGAGCCATGAAGAGGAAATACTGGAGTTATTCTTTATGCTAAATGAAGGAAAACAAGCATCATTCAAACAAGCCATGAGACAGTAGCTGGTTTTTAGGGTTGATTTAGTATTTATTTTTAATGATCTGTAAATGCAGCACATTTGAAGACAACACAAATGTATTTTGGAATATCAAAGCAGACACATACTTTGAAAGGACTATTTGGTATCAAATGTAATTTTAGAAATCTACATGGCAAAACTTTGAAAGATACAATCTAAATGTTTCCTGTATATCTCTCCTAACAGAACAGGATACCATCAAAAATCTTGCCCCTTGTTGTGAAGAAGCTCAGCCCAGGGTATTTTCTCAGTTCATAGTTCATAGAAGAAAGTATTATATGTATCATAAAAGAAATGTAAGACTTTGTGTAGTATTTCCTGTATAATGCTTAGGAACTCTTCACTGTCATTCTCAGTATGAATAATCCATCTGCTTTGGTAACTTCTAATCCAGAAACCTATTAAGTAGGAAGAAAAGACCAGAGGAAAAAAAACAAAGAAGTCTTCCATATGAAAAGATTCCCATGTGAAGAAAGAGGTGAAGGTTTTATTTATTCAAAAAAAAGAAGATACAGTGTGGAAGAACAAATGATGCAGGGAATATTGAAGGCTATGGAAAGATACATTGGTTTATTTTATATGTTGTTTTCCTGAAGACCAGTAAAATTTAATTGTGGAAAATGTAAAATGAGTTAAGGAAAACACTCCTTTACATAGTTCATTCAAATCCTTTGTCTCATATGGACAAGGATACACTGAAGAGAAAGCTCTAGTAGAACAGAGCAGCTAGATAAAGACAAAGTTTTGAAGTGTTGCATTGTAATAGATACCTAGGTAAGAAGATTATCAGGCTGTGTAACAGAGGGCTCTCACCTTGTGTACCCCAGTTGTGGTGTAGTCAGTGGATGTATTTGTCTGTAATTTCTGAAGTGTTAAAGGGGGCTTCTTCCAAAGGATTTCTTATTGGCTTCCCTTGGAGGTCTCCTGTCTGAGATGGACTGTGCATTCTGGAGGCCACAGTTCTTCACTCTCTGTTCATTTTACAAACCCAGCAATGGTAGTACTGCTTAATAAAGATTTATTAATGTTGACTGAACAGCCTAATTTTGCTGTTTAAGTCCTCATTACTAAAGTCCTGGTCCAAAACACAGTGTTGGAAATGGAACGAGGCCTACTGCACTCTGTAGGTATTGGATCATTCTCCAGCTTTGTCATCTAATTTCCTAATTTTTGTTATTTTCTGTGAAAAAAACCTCTCATACTGCTTATGTTTAATAGGTTAAAATTGATTACAAAAAGAAAATCTTGTAAACTTTACCAGAATCCAATAAAGCTTATATTACATCTATATTATTGACAGTATAAATGGTCTTAGTAATTTCCATCATTAAGGGATATGCAACCCCCATATTTCGGTCAGTCACTGAAGGGAGTGTCTCAGTTCTTAAAAGGTTGTTACACCATCCCTGGTCTCTGGTACTTTCAGTTGCTGTGATGGAAAACTCAGATCTTTAAAATCAATCCCTAAAAATATATGCAGTGTTAGTGTACATCCAGAGCTAGTTCTTTCTAAAAATTTGTCAGGTTAATCAAAATACAGATAGGTTTCAGTCTTTAGTTAGTTTAACTTTAACTTAACCTCCTTTGTATTGCTTCTTCACTACTTTATATGTATAATGATGTATTATAAATTTCTTATATATAATGTAAATTCTGTCAAAGGACAGTCACGTGGCTCAATGGACAGACACTCTACTTCTACTTCTGGCTGCTCAATTACAAGGGATCTTCCTTAATTACTGTTTTCTCTGGATTTTGTCCATTTGTAGTATCACTTAATGATTAAGACTTCCATATTAGCTAATGCAATGTATGTCTTTTATTTCTTTGGTGTCTGAAATCAGGCCCTTTCACTAGTTCCAAATATTGCTTCTCTGTAAAATTCTGCTAAATTTGTCCATACTTCAATTTCTTGTCTCTAAAGACTGAAAGACATAAACACATTCTGCCTTCATGTCTTTTTAAGTGCTTCATCTATTTATAATATAAACTCTTTGCTTAATATTTCTATTTTATTATCTGTGAAGCAGGGCTAGAGAAAAAGTTAATGTCAATTTCTTCTTCCTGCCTCAGTGGAAATTAATTTTTTTGCCAGCCCTTGGAAATCATAGAAAGTATTTCCATTCTTCCAGCCTCCAGAAAATAAGTAATTTCCATGTTGGTTGGAGGGTGGATTTTTTAATATTTTTTATTTATTTAGCACTTAGATTTTGGGAGGATTGAATCAAAAGATGCCATTTTAGACATAAAATTTTAATGAAAACATTTTTTGCTCAGTAGAAAATTAATCAGGGAAGATATTTTCAGAGTACTTAATGCAAGTTCTTAGCAGAACAGGACTCTCAGCTAAGGTCTTTACATGCTAAATAATACAAATATGAAAATAGTATTGTGAGTCATACTACTGGGGGTGGCTGGGTCAGCTGCCTGTTTCCTAAATATTAATCAATCTTTTTTAATTTGATATTACTTCACTATTCATCTTCTAATTTTTCCCTGTTGCCTGAATTAATTATATATAAAATATAGATGGTCACGAATCAAATGTAACCTGTATTTTTCCTTTCTGCCAAGGTTCAGGTGTAACCTACCTGGTTAACAGAACAAAAATGTTATTAGTGATGGTTTCTGCTTTTGATGCTGAACTTCGACTCTGTGTTGGCTCTTGCTCATCAAGTCTTAATCCAGTGCCCCGGGTGTTGTGGGAAGGGCCGCTGTTGGTCTCAGCGTGGAGTGAATTAGATTTGGGAATTTTCAATCCTAGCAGCGAGGTTCTCTTGTTCCCTGCGGCGCGCTCGCCTGTCGGCGCAGAGCCATCACCTGCTGCCTGCCCGCAGGTACCGCTGCCTTCCGCAGAGCAGCCTTGCCGCCGGGAACGCCGGAGCAGGGCAGCTCCTGTTCCTCTGGGAGATAATCCCAGCGCTGAAGGCACCTCGGGTTTCGTACATGAAACCTTTGCTGTTTTTTTCAGGTCTTGTTACTGGAATTGACGAGCCGTGCTCAGTGCCATCCTTTGGGCTAATTCCAGCTGACGGCTCTGGACCAGGGCTGGACCGCAGAGCTCCGCGGTGACGCCGGCGGCATTTCCCCATCACAGCAGGAATGCCCCAGCCAGCGGGCTCCGTGCCCGCCACAACCTGTCGCCTGGAGACTTGTGGTTTCCATAGCTTTGTTTAATAGAAGACATTTTTGTCTGCTCTGAAGATACTCGTGCTCGCTGATTTGGAATAATATTAAGTGAAGCAAGGGTAAACCGATTTCACACAGAATCTCCTGTCAGAGCTCTGTTTCGTCAAGAGTAATGTTAGAGTAACTCCAGTGAAGCTGTTTCATTCGGCTTGCCAGATTGAGTCCAATGTGAACCTTCAACATAGATATTATTGCATTAATTTTAATGAATAAAGATCACAGACTTATTTAATTAACATAGCAAAAACCATTGTCAACAAGCAAAGAAGTTATACTGCACAGCCACTCTAATGCAATCACAGGAGTATACTTTATGGCTATGAGAATATAATTTTCTTGTTAAAAACCTTTGATGTTTCTTTAAATATATAAAAATACAGGAAATGTGTAAATAGGGCTCGCCAGCCATCTCAAATGCCTTGTGTTAAAATTAATCTTTTAGCTTTAATTTGTGTCCATTTAGATGGGTTTCAGATAATAATGGTGTATATATACAAGCATATATATAGATATAAGTAGAGGTATGCATGTACATACATAACTTTTGTTATAAAATCATAGATGTTAATGTTGAAAACACAACCATTATGCCAATTTTCTTATGTTGTTTTTACCATTAATTTTATCATTTTATTTGCACAGTTAAGGACTGTTTAACCACTAGAGTTTTACTTTTCTTGTGCTTTCCTGCCTGGTCCAACTACATAGAAAGTGCTCCTTTAATTTGTTCTTAGGGAATGCGAGAGCACTCTCTTGGAGGTTTGCCTCCTCCACCAAGACTCGCTGGGCAGTCCCACCTGCATGTGTGGTTTACACCTACACATGTTCTTCTATCCAAGCTCCCTCAAGCATTGCCACAGGAGCTGGTTCAATGTTTCTGGAAGTCAAGGAGTCAAGGAGCCACCAGTCACCTGAATGGCCGTATCTTGTCATGTGCAAGACAGGCTGCTGTCTCTGTGCTAGCCCTGAATTCATAACTCAGAGGGAGTCTGTGTTTCGTAATAGGGGAAGCTGTGGGCAGTGCATCTAATAGTTTGGCAGGAGCTGCTTGCTGTGTAGATGGCTTTAGATTACTGTTGGTGTGAAGATTTCAACATATATTTGGTGTGTTTAATCCCACACTGAGACAGAGTATGAAAACCATTGCTTGAAAGCAATATATATGTGTATAAATATAAGCCAGACTCTAGTTTATCTAATAATGACACCTGAATGCAGGAATGCAAATGTCTAATGTAGCCCAAAGTGTATCAGGCTGTATCAGTGCCACCTGAAATATGTAAATAAGAGACTTTATTGCTTATTTGGCAGGGACTCTAGTTCTACAGTCCTCACTTTTACTGTCATTTTTATTGACCTCTCAGAATGCTCTCAAATAAGCTTTCAACCTTATACTTTGTTTTGATGAATGAATTTTCAACTAGAGACAGTTTACTATAGAATTATCTTGTATTTTTTCTACCAAGATTGGCACAATATTCTTAGCTTAAAAAAGAATGTTTTTTTCTTTATTATTCTCTTACTGGAAATTTATACTATAAAGGTTATCGTAGGATAGAGGAAAAATACAATAAAAATATAATACAGTAATCCTGTGTTCATATAATAACAATTTTTTGCATCTATAAACTTTATAGTTTGTTTTGAGGATTATCTATTAAGGCTCTAATTAAAAAGAAAAAAAAACTCATATAACTTGCCCCAGAAAAAAGAGAAAGGACACACCAGAAAGTAAAATAAATTTTTTTACTTAAATTTAGATAACCATTTATTTAAGTCCATAATTTGTTTTAAAGTACAAATTGTCTTTCTGCTTATCTTAGAGGACAGACAGACCCTCTTACTATTTAAAGCTTATTTTAAAAATAGCTTCATTATGAAGGGGCACAATTTTTGCTCAGTCCTTATCAAAGAATAAAATTAAATAAAATATGCTGTCAATCAACATTCACTTTCCTGTAGATGGTCAGAAATAAAGCAGAGAACCATCACTGTTCTCAGTATCAAAACAGTATATTTTGATATACTATTCTCCAAGGGGTTTCCATAAAATGTAGTTTATGGAACTCAGAAGTTTTATAACAAGAGTTATGGGAGTTTTACCTATGGAATAACTGATTTTAGCAGGGGTTGTGTTTTGTTGATGTGAGGAATTCTAGCTCACTTTTTCTGTTTCATGGTGTGTGTGGTGCATAGCTGTCATGGTGAATACACACATGAAACAGGAACTAATTTCTCAGTTCCCATGAGTAAATGGCTCTGCACACCTCTTTTATTAGTGAAAACTAAATTTTATTTGAAAATAAAGGCATAGAGGAGAAAATATCCTTAAATGGTCCTTTATTTTATATGCTGTGATACACAAATAAATCCATGAATTACCTTCAGCAATGTGAAATTTATTTATCAGATGAGACAGTCTAGCTGTCACCAGTCACTGACAGTGATTGTGACACCCTGCTGCACACATTGCTTACACTGTATAAAAATTCTCTATTTATGTAGCACGTTGTTCCTGAGATTTCATACCACAGGTGAACAATTAGCTGTATACCTGCCAGTTAAGATAACTGAGCTCTGCAATTAGATTGTGTGACAGCTTTTGATGAAATTCAGCCTCCTTCCAGAGGCAGACTGTGAGCTGGGAGGGAGCATGTGGGGTGCCCCAGGTGGGTGGGCACAGGGTGTGCAGGCAGTGCAGCAGGAAGGGTGCTTGGAAGGGCACAGGAGTGGTCAGCAGAGCGCTGCCTTCCCATCTTGTGCAGCCCTGAAGTTACCACGTGTCCTGTGCAGCAGCTGACAGGCAGGCATGGGGAAGGCTGCTCCTAGGATGGGTGTTAAAGGAAAGCTATGAATAGTGAAGACAGAGAAATGCTTGGTGTTGGTCAGTGTCCTTTGGCATGATTTTGGTTTGATCACATCTTTTCTGTTGTGTACATCATCCCTAAGGAGAGATTTGGCCTCCTTGGCCAATGTTATGCCTTAGTTTAACGTCAGCTCCCAAGTGAAGGAGAGCTTGGGAGGCTGTCCCCCCCCTGCTGTACTCTGGGGTCAGCTGGCTAGGTGGCAGGAAGGGGGACCAACTTGTGCTGGTTTTGGCTGCAATACAGATCATTTTCTGCAGTGGTGGAGAGCAGTTATAGCCACAGTGCCTGATGCCCATACTCTCTCAAACAGATTGCCTGGGACTACGGTATTTGTCATTTGGCTTTGGGTTCCTTCTCAGCCACCTGTGGTGGACTTGTTGTCTTAGTTATTACTCTTAGAGTTGGTTTTTTTAATGTAGGTTTATGGAGTTATTTTTAGTTTTGTTTGTGTGAAGTACAGCCTCCCCTGCCTTGTAGCTTTTTCAGACACAAAACTGGTAGATGTTGTGTGTCCTGGGCTACGTGCAGGGATAAGCTTAGGGACAGGATGGAATCAGAGGACTGAATGTTCAGTACAGACCAAACCTACTTGTTACCTTGGTGCTAGAGGCAATCTGTGGAGTGAACCGCCTTCCCTCACCTGTTGACTCCAGTGAACTCACACCCTGCAGTGTAGATGATCCCTGTGAGGAGTTGACTCAAGGGCTGAGCTGCTTGGCAGTGCAGACGTGTTGCCTGACGTGGATTCCCAGGAGCAGAATGGGGTGATAGCATTTCTCACCTCCCTGGCACACTGAGGGAACAGACACATTAGAGACTGTGAGATGTGAAGATATGGTAAGATGCGGTGTTTTGTGGTGTGATGAGGGTGCAAATGACAGACTCCTGTCTGAGAAGATGGATGAGTTCCCTTCAGTAAAGCATTAATATGTGCTGTATCCTCTGAAATGCGAGCTGGTTGTCACAGGCTCTGCAGTTGTTCCTGGGGATTTTGTTATGCAGATGGTACTTTCTGATTATCACATTTTAAGACTCACGCACACATGAAAGGGAATAGTGAAATGGAGAGGGGTAATCTTACTGAATAAGAAAAGCATTTTTATAAACAGATTTTTTTTCCCCTGAGATAAATCAGCTCACTCTCAGCCTTACATCTAGAAGCTCAGTCTGGCTATATCTGAGTTTATGAGATAGCTATGCATCTTTTTTTTTACTGCCCTTTGAAAAGCCCAGAACATGACTGTCATCCCTGACAGGCTGTGGAGACAGGTCTATGCAGAGCTGAGTACCACTCCCCCTGCCTATTTCTCTCCATCAGGCTGGTCAGGTGTGTGCCTGCTGCTCTCTGAATCAGGACTGGGAAGGCAAATGGGTCTCCAATGCAGGTGCCATTCAGGGCATCACTCTGTAACACAGATACTCTTGAGAAGTAAGCTACAAAGCTTCTTGGTCTTGTACACTCCTTTCCACAAACTGCCCTGCCAAAAAAGGGCTGGTGAAACAAAGGTTTGGTGAAATAATCCCATTTGACACAGCCATTCTTTCCATTTGTAGGAGAACTGCACTGCATTCAGCACTCAGCAGATCATGTTTGTTCAGCATATTTCAATTAAAGGTGTTAGTGCTTTCAGAGGCCAAGCTGGACTTCTTCCAGAGCAGATTTTTTATTTTCCACTCCATACACAGCTCCATAAAATGTCTTTGTACAGACAAAATGTGCATCTGCCTATACCCTTAGAAAGCTTTTGTGATTAAATTGTGGAAGAAATTCTTTTACCTTGCCCTGTCTGAATTGGAAATAGTGTCTGCATGTGGGAGGAAGCAGACATTGTAGTTTGGGTTTGGATGGGAATAGGGATCTTAATGCTGGTGAAGGAATTACTGTGACTTCCTTCTATTAAAGGATTGCCCATAATCACCCAGTTTCCATTTCTCTCTGTGTTGTGCATGCTCAGAACCCATGCCATAGGGCATACAAGGGAGAGAAATTGGATTGGGGCAGCTGGGGAGCACAAGGTAATAACAAAACCATATTGGCAGCACTCTTGACAGTGGCCATCAGCTACCACTTCCTTCTCAATTTTTCGTAGGCATCACAGCGGAGAAGGGATTTGAAGGAACAGAGAATGGAGTTCATTGTCTTTTTAGTCTGCTCAAATGATTGAGGAAGGCTATAAAAAGCCACCTCAGGCCTAATTTCATAGTAGCCAATTCTCACAAATTGTCTGTCTGTGGGAAGAGCACAAAGCTTCAGCAATGCCAGGCCACCTGCAGATTTCACTTAAGAAGAACACAGCCCAATTTTCATTGGACTATCAAAACAATTAACTTGCTCAAAATCATGATGGTTCTGTGAGTTGATTTTAGCTACAGAAGAATAAATTTCTGCAAAAATCTCTATGAGCCTTTCAGAATTCTGTTTCATAAATTACACCCCCGTTGGTGAAATCTCAGTTTAGAAAATAGAAAACTAAGCTATCACTAATGAGGAGTTAAACATAATTTTATACTGCACAGCATTGAGTGTATTTAAAATACTTGGGCTCTTAGTTTGAATTTGGACTTCTGACCTCATATTAATAAGCAAGATTTAATTTGAAGGGTTTTTAATTTTTAATGTAGTTTGTGTCATTTTACTTCCTTAATAATCAGAAGGTCACATGGTACCAAATGAAACACCTTATGACAATCTAAATTGAGTATATCATCATCATTATTACCTTTATCAGTCAGAAATAATTAATTGAATCGTGTGTATTGCTCACAGATCATGATTTCTGCTTCTGAAAAATGCATTGACCTATAAATTGTCCTCCAGTAGCCATCCCCAGACTCGACAGGAGTTGCCAGAAGAAATTTGTAGAAAGATGTCTTCTGAATGATGGGTGTTTGCACAGTAAAGCTGAGTAAGAAAGCAGCTATTCAGAGCCTCTTTTTAAAGGTTTCCTGTTAGATCCTTTTTTAAAAAATACAGTTTTCTATTTCTAGCATGAATTAACATAAATCACATATGAGATATATTTAATTTCTTTATTTCTGTCTAGTTATTTCCATGTAAGACAGGACACAGTTGGAACATAATACTAACCACCATATGAATTTATAGCTACATGTTCCCGGTGCCACATTAAGTTTTACCCAAATACAGTAAAATTGTTCAGCAGATAATTGCTGCAACAGCTTATCTTTGTATTTATTTTTAAAGGTTTATTTTACAGTGATCCATAAACTTTAATTTCCAGCTCTTTATCATTTGTTTCTCAGGATATACTCCAGTTTTTAATATATACACCCATTCTTAGGAATAGAGGACAGGGCCTTATTGTTATGCAGTGCCTAGTCTCCCTTAAAACAGTTTCCTTTTAGGCTTGTCCTTCTAATCTGTTTTCTGCTTTCAGGGCCAAAATAGTTGCTGGACAGCTCAGATTCAATACCCTTTAATTGACATGACTTTTCCTCTGCCTCATGTCTGTTCTCTGATGGTATACAGAAAGAAATCATAACTTCTCTGATATTTATCACAATAAGAAAACTAAAATATTCTACTCCAATTAGACTTCTGTTCCCCTAATGTGCTCAAACAGCTGCCTTTGCACTTGTGGTCTGAGTTCTTTTGAAAATACTGACCAGAAGCCTCTGCATTGTGCTAGAGGACGTCTGGCTGGTGCTGGTGCCATTTGCAGTAGCTCTCCCACACACCTGTCTTCAAAGGCAGATGCTAAATTTGCAGCTTTTCAGTACTATCTCATTCTGATTTGTCACTTAGGATACTGTACTCACTGCGAGCACGTTTTCTGACAGCCGTGCTTTGCTCTCAGTCTGTGGCTGCCCCAGCTTCTGATGCTTTACCACTCTAACTAAAGTGTGTATTTAGTGCTGAGAATCTACCTAGAATCTGAACAGTAGCAAAAAGTATTGCCCTCTCTGCTCTGGTAAGTGTCCTTAAGGGTGGGCTTTCTTCTGGCAACGTGAGAATGCAATTAATTGTTCATAAATTGGCTTAAAATTCATCCTGGTACCAGAAGGATGGAACATTTCAATGCTATTTCATAGCATATATTGTGTAGGATATCATGGCAGCTACTAGCTTATAGGTATGTAAGACTGAACAGGTCATTCTTGCTCATGGAATCTGAGTACATTCACTGGATCACCAGAAATAGTAGTATGTGTGAAGCTCAGACCTCATTGAATGTATCTTATTTTCCCATAACAAGACACTAAATTTCTCATTGGTTCCTATAGTTATCAGATACTATTTAAAAATCCCCTCCTCTCAGCTCTAAAACCATGCCAGAGAATCTGGCGTTTTAATGCAAGTCACAAATTCAGCTAAGAAAAAATGTATTTTTTTTTTTTTATTTCAGACCTACAGAAACTTCACATGGCATATGTTTAGAGATGCAATACTCAGATACTTCATTATTAAAAAGTCAAGAAAGGGAAGAACAATCCACTTGGCATAGGAGGAGTACTAGCCTTCAAAAAAAAATGGATTCTAGGAAAGTCAAGCGATGGTAAAGTGTAATATCAGCATAATTTTAAGTAATAAACCCCCAGGATTTGGCTAAGTTTATTTGGGAGTAATGTAAATGAGCCTTTGTAGAGCAATTTGATGTTTAGAGCAATTGTAGAGCAAACCCTGTGTTCAATGTCCTAAATACTTTGTTTGTGGCTCCTCAGCCTTATGGCCTCATCATATACCAAATTTTTGTGAAAAAACACTTCAACTTACATGCAATTAAGCTTTACTGAGGACGTAAAATTACAGTATAGCCAGTGTGAAATAGGATCATCAATGATGGTGACATCTGTCAGACACAAGAATAAAACTTCATTATGAACCCCCAGCCAGGATTGTATCACCTCATTTGCATAACCAGTGTTAAAAAATCCAGTTATGTTAGGCACTTAGCATTTCAGAATGGCCTTTAAGCACAGGAGTGAGGCTGGGAGGGGGCACCAGATAATTTTAAATTGTAGGATCAAGATGCCAGAAACCATCTGGATAAGCAGCCATGCCTGCAGTGGTGAATACAGCAGATCCATGGGCCACTTCAGTCCCCCCCCAAAACACAGCTCTGCCAGGGAGAGCATGAGCAGGGGAGCAGGGGAATGGCTGCAGATCCAGCACTGGAGCTTTCTTGCTGGCTTTATTCCCTTTTGTACTGGTGCAGCCAGGGAGTCTAGCTGGCTGCAAAAATGTAATATACAGCTAGTTTAAAAAGGACTTCAGAGCACCAACCCCACACCACTTACACACCAAAAGTTCCAAGCTAATAACTCCCAACATCCTATAATTAATTAGAATAAAAAAAGCCCTAGAAATTATGATGTGCCACAGAAAGAGAGCAGGAGAAATCAAGGGCATTAAGGGTGTCCTAGTATATATATGGTGCAATGGTGAGAGTACGGACATAAAATCCTTTATTAAAGTAAATTAAGAAGTTTAAAAGAAGAAATTACTAAAGCTATAATATAGGAACAAGTCCCATGTTGCATAAAAATGGTATAATTTTTCTTCATTAATGTGTAAGATGGGAAAGGACAGATAGGAAAAAAGCAGTCCAGAAACAATATGTTATTAGCTACATCAGACAAAGGAGAGCCAAATGAGACACATCTAGGTGGGGAGCAGCTTCACAGGCTCTTCTGTCTCACCACTGGGCATGTAGTGAAAATTGCTTCTCTTACTAATCTCAGGTATGTTTAATCAGCTAGGCAAAAGTGTATTCATCCTGGCACAAGATGTAATAATTGCCCAAGGAAGCAGCAGGAGGAGGAAGGATTGTTTTAAGGCAGTTGCAGAAGTCTGGAGGAGCTAGCCAGGGGTGAGACATTATTTCCAGAAGAGCAAGGCCACTGATTGTTCAGGCTTATGTCTTCTCCCCATCACCTTAGGTAAAACTGCTTGGCACTTGCCAGTTGTAATATACCCACATCAAATGAGTCTCCCTAGACACCACCTGAAGAAAAATAACAGGAAAGAAATAGATGCTTGTTAAATTTTATTTTGGTTTGATTTTACTTTGCATTGCAGAAATTAGTATTATGCATTTAGTGAAGTTAATAAATGTGAGGTTAATGTATTCAAAACATTTACACATAATTTTGAATATTTTCAAGGTAAACAGAATACACATTTCTGTATCACTAGAGGAAACAAACTACACGTAGAACACAGGAAATTAGTATGTTTCCCCAAGCAGTAATTTTACAATATTTCTTTTCCAGTTTCTAAAAAGAGAGGATTTATATTGCTCCATGAAGTAAAGTTTAATCCACCCTTGTATACAAAAAAAAGTGAAATGTTATATTTTTGATGAAGTATGATGTTCTTTGTACACAAGATTCCAAAGAGAATTCATGCACTTTTCTCTCAAATAATTTCTCCAAAATTCATAAAAACAATGAACAGAAGAGCAACGGAAAAACATCTGAAGAACAACTAAAAAACCCAACAAAAAACCCCAAACCTATTTAGTTTTTGCTAGGTTGGCCCTGGCTTGATGCCAAAGCTGTTCTGTCACTGCCCTCCTGAGCTGGACAGAGACAAGAAAATAAAATGAAAGGCACATGGCTTGAGAGATAAGGACTAGGAGAGATCACTCACACGTTACTGTCATGGGCAAAACAGACTCAGCTTGTGGAAATTAATTGGATTTATTACTAGGTGAATCAGAGTAGGATGTTGAGCAATAAAACCAAATCCTAGAAAACACTTTCCCCTCACCCCTCTCTTCTTCCTGGGCTCAACTTCATTCCTGATTTCTCTGCCTCCTTCCTGCCAGTGGCAGAAAGGAACAGGGAGTGGGAGCCGTGGTCTCTGTTGGTCCTTCCTCCTCAAACTCTTACCCTATTTCAGTGTGGGCTCCCTTCCACAAGGTGCAGTCCTGAATAAGCTTCTGCAATGTGAGTCCTTCCCACGGGTGAGTTCTTCACAAAGCACTCCACTGTTGGTCTGTTCTAAGGGGTGCATTCCTTCAGGAAGAGGCTGCTCCAGTGGGCGCTTTTCTCTCCATGGGTCCGCAGGTTCTGCCAGGAGCCTGCTGTTCCAGCCTGGGCTTCCCACAAGGTCACAATCTCCCTGGGGCATCCACCTGCTCCAGTGTGGGGTCCCTCAGTGGGCTGCAGGTGGATCTTGGCTCCATCAGGCACCTCCATGGGCTGCAGGGGCACAGCTGTCTCACCATGTTCTTCCCCACAGGCTGCAGGGAAATCACTGCACCAGCACCTGGGGAACCTCCTGCCCCTTCTTCTTCACTGACCTTGGTGCCTGCAGGGATATTACTCTCACATATTCTCATTCCTCTCTTTGGCTGTTGTTGCACAGCTTTTTTTCTTTCCCTTTTCTTAAATGTGTTATTCCAGAGGTGCTGCTGCTGTCACTGGTTGGCTTGGCCTTGGCCAGCAGTGGGTCTGTCTGCCTTGTAGCTGGCTGGCTTTGGCCCTGGCAGCTTG
The DNA here is from genome assembly GCF_051311805.1 of Agelaius phoeniceus. NCBI lineage: Eukaryota > Metazoa > Chordata > Aves > Passeriformes > Icteridae > Agelaius > Agelaius phoeniceus. Next base: position 12,538,852 of record NC_135266.1, on the reverse strand, counting down.
TCAGAGAAGCCACCCCTGTATCCCCCCCACTACCAAAACCATGCCACTTAAACCCAGTACATCTGGGTCAGAGTGAATGTTGCTCTGGGCTGAATGGTAATTAAGCTGAGTGTTTGAGAATGTTCTCAATTACATGAGTTGCAGTGGGCTCTGTCTGCCTTAGCATTTTTGTTTGAAGCAGTAGCACAATCTTGAAGGAAATCCCTTGGTTGTTCCCACTTCCCACATGTCAGTTCAGTTTCCAGGGCAGCTTTTGTATGATGTGAAACAGGTGGCCCTGTAGAGCAGAGCACTGTTGGCAGCTCCCTTCCCCTCTGCAGCAGCAGAGTTCTGATCCCCATCAGGCGTGTGTGGGTAAAAGCCCCAGGCTGAACTTCCAGCCAGCCTGGAGCTGGTTCCAGGGACAAGATAAAACCTATTCTGAAGTGCAGTCAACTACACAGTGCAGAAATCAGGGCTTACATGGCACGTGATCTAATTATTGTTTCACTCTCTTCGCCAGGAATTTAATTAGCAGATAATATGGAAGGGGTTTGGTTTGGTTTTTTTGGGTTATTTTTAGTTGTTGCTGTTAAAAAGGTGGGGGAAAACCCAATGATATGAAACCAGAATAAATGAAGAGAAGGTAATTTATGTGGATACTGGTAAATGCATGAAGGGTATCATATGCAGATCAGTAAAATAAAGTGAATTGAGTTGAATAAGAAGCACCTTTACCTTTCTGGCAGAAATTACCTTCCTAGTAAAAAAATGAAAATGAGTAAATAAGTAAATTTCAACAAGATACTGCCATGTGGGCTAATCTTTTTGAGTGCTTAGCCCAATTTTTTTTTTCTAGAGCTGCCATTGCTCCTGTTAAAACAGGAACATCAGCTGTGGGCATGCATGTTCCAGCCTCCTCATCCAGCCCTTCCAGGTTAAAGGAGGTTTATGCTTCTTTAGATGATCTGTAAATCTGACAACAAATTTTCTTAAGCAGAATTTGGTTTAGGAATTTGGCCCAGTTTTGCAAATAGTTTTAAAAGAGCTGAAATGACATTTTGGCTCAAGAAGAAAAGAAAGGGAAAAAAACCCCTGAAAATAGGAAGAGGGGATTTACACATTTCATAGCACTATTTTGTCAGGTTTTGTAAGAAATGTATTATATAATTCAGCCCTTTAATCCATAACAAGATTAAAAGTAATTGTTTTCCCATGTTCTGCTTTCCTCTGAGGCTGGTTCAGTACATATCCCATTGTTTGTGTAGTATTGCATTATTTAGTAAAATCCTCAGATATTGAACAGCTGTTTGTTGGATTTGACCTGCAACACTGGAGTTATGTCACTACAAAGACAACAGATTTTGGCAGCTGTAATTTCTGTACAGCTGAACTATGATATTTTCAATAATATGTTGCTGGCAAAATTGTATCTGCTTGTTTTTTGTTTCTGACTGTTTTTAAAGTAGCACCATTTATTAGACCTAAGAAATTTTGAAGATCTGTACACCATTATTACAATGACTTTGCATTTATTGCATTATACATTTAATATCCAGATCTAAATTTGGAATTCTAAATTGGTCTGTAGAATTTAAGAACTAGTTGATACTCAATGCTGTCTTAATAGCAAATGGTGTCTTAATAGTAAAAATACAATGCAGATGTTATACAATGTCTTCTGTAAATGTATATTACATTACTTTTTCAAGTGGCACTTGTCCCTGTTATTTTAATTGCAGTAATTGCAAAGTAGAGTCCAGATAGAGGACTATAATTTAATGCTTAGAATTTATTGACATAAATTCTGTTCACTGCTTAACTCTAAACTGTAATTTGTCTTAATAAGGTTAGTTGATGGTCATTCCTTTACTGAAGGGAAGAGATGTTAGATTAGTTGGAAGATGGTGACTTGAGGAGATTTCACCAGCTGCATAGACAAACAATGCTTACTTTATTATTGCCTTAATAACAGCTCTTGAGCCCTGAGTTCAGAGCAGCTCCTTGGCACCTCCTTCCCCATGTGCAGGGCTCCCATTAAGTGGCCTGCTCAGTCACCCTTCATTTCTCCAGCCTGTTTCCTATTGCTTTGCAGCCGTCCTCTAGTCTCACTAAACAAGTTCCTGAGCAAATACTACAAAACTCTTCCAAAATACAAAAACCACCCAGGAGGTGGGTGCTGCTCCATTGGATTGGACTGCAGTGCAGCAGGAAGGGGCACCCGGCCTGGTGAGGGAGCTGGCAGGAGCTCTTGTGAGTAGGTCTGGGTTTAACACTCCATGGCCTCTTGCTGGAAGTGAAATTTGCAACCCTATGGAATAACTCCAGGAGCTAAAAAGTCTGCAAGATTGATTCTTTCTGTCTTTGTTTAGTTTCTAAAGAAGATTTTGCATTAGCTAAACTCTGTTTGCGTTAGCCAAAAAATAAGTAAATTTACCTGTATCATAAACTCTTCACCTTTTTTATATGTCTTGATATATTGCTTAGTGCTGTCAGAATCTTGGCATCCTGGTATGATGTATTTCCAAAGAAGAATTTTAATCATGACAACCATTTTAATGACTTAAATAATGCTAATTCATGGTAACCAAAAGGAAATATTTTTTTAAGATTATTTTATACAAAAGTAAGGAACAAAATTTAACTTCATCAAAGTCTTGTAGAGTAAGAATGAAAACATGTTTGAGTATTACACAAAATATACAAAATAGTTCTAATGAATAGGTTTTTTGGTCTTGTTCACAAATCAAAAATAGAGAATCTGTGCACAACTATTTAATAGCCATTCAGAGAACTCTGTACTTGATCAATATTCTAGACGAAGGTTGATTAATATTCATTGTGCTTCACAATGAGCAATCTAGAAAGAGGTGATGAATCAGTTTGCAGTCCTGAAACAAAAGATAACACTGTAGCAGTCTGAACTTCGCCAGCCTGTCTGGGTTCATAATTCCTAGTTAACTCTTTTTGATTTTTAGCTGTAACTGAGGTTGATTGTAACTGTTGAGTAGAACAAGGGATTTTGTTGTTGTTCTTACAGGTGAAATGATTCAACAGGTTGCCAAGTGCTCTGGCATTCATGCAACAAAGCACATGCTCAAGTCCTTAAATGCCTTCACTCAAGCCTTCAGTTGTTCTTGCTGGTTTGAGTTAGGCAGATGAAGAACATTTTTGCTGGAGATATAAATAAATCATCCTAGCATGTTTCTCTGTAAATGAGTGTGCTGGATTAAGCTTGTTTTATTTACTTCATTGCCTTAGGGTGAGCCATTTGACAGAATCACTGTAGCTTCTTTGATTTTGATTAATCAAGGATGGGGATATTTTTGGTGGTTCACTGTTACTATCACAAAACAGAGCAAGTGACTTGCAATATCTGATCCTGGAGAACATTATTTTTTTCAGTATTCAGATTGGAAAGAGTTTGTAGAAGACTTTCTCAAGTATTTCTTACTCAAGTTGCATTTAATGTTTGAGGTGGTCCGTTTATGCTCTCAAAAATTATTCAAATATATTATTTGACAAGGTTTTTTTATTTGTATAGCTTATGGGAAATGCAAAACGTCTCCGTTAATGATAGATATAAAAACTAGTGGACACTTAAGTTCTACAAAACGACAAAGTTTATTTTAAATTTTGTTCCCAGACCTCAAAAGGGTACAATTTTCCTGATTTAATCTGCTATGATTTTTTTTTTTCTCTGTGCCTTGAAATAGCCCCCATTATCCTATTATTAAAAATCTTGAATGACACCTGCAATTAGTTGTTCTTGCTGGTTTTATCATCTCTATGCTGCAATAGTTTGCCATACATCTAAGTCTGACAGATGTATCTATATATCTATATCTATGTATATATATATACATATCTGTATATATATGTATATATATGTGTATATATATATACATATATAAGTATCTATGTTTGCTATTGCTTTTTCAATGTAGATCTATCTCTTTCCAGAGATAGTGAGGCAGTGCAACAAGGTAATGGAAAGCCAAACAGGAGGTGAAGAGGTGAGGACCGTGCTGTGTGTGCCTTCTTCACTGCACTTGACAGTGTGAGAGAGGAAGGGCTAAGGGCAAAGCAGTGCTGTGATCTGAGCTGGAAGGAGACCAGGCTCACTCCTCCTCCCACCCAGGCAGGAGCATCCCCAGGAATCCCCGGAGCTCACTTGTAGCATGACAGATGATGTAGGAAAAGACAGTTTTAATTAAAACAAAAGACAGTGTCTGTCAGATGCATCTATTTATAGATTAGGTAAATATGTTCATCTTTTCATTGACGTTGTTGAAGAACTGCAAGGATCATTACTATCAACATATGAATATCAGCTTGGCTTTCATGTGTTGGCTTGCAGCCAGTTCTGTGAGTTTTTAATGATGCTGCCAAGTTTATAAGGTTCTCTCATGTAGCTGAGGTTATTCATGTGGATAAGTGTATAGGGTCAAGGAGAAGAGGTTCAATGGCAGAACTCACAGACAGTGCCTCCAGCCTGACTGCTTTAACAGTTATTGGTGTAGCTGATAGGATTTGATAATTAATGGCATTTAGTAAGTGAGAGATTCCCTTTTTTCATGCAGAAAGAATATAATATTCAGTTTTTGTATTCAGTGCGTTTGTGTTTACCTTTCATCAGTGGTAAAAGAAAAAATATAAAGACAAGAAACAAAAAAGATAGCTGTTCCTTCCTCCCAGTAATTTAACTGGGTTGCAAGAATTAGTGCAACAGTATGGCAGAGAGTTTGTTTGTTTGTTTGTTTGTTTGTTTTTATTGTAGGCTAGGTTCACAAAACAGCTTAATTGAAGTTTAGTGCAAGTTAGGTTTCTTTTGTGTGGGCCTAAATTGGTAATGCTCAGACTGAAAAGTATCTGAGGATGAGGACAAACTGTTTGTAGAGAGCCTGTCATGATGGTGCACCTTATGCACTAACAATATTTGAAGAAAGAGCATGTTTTCATGTTTTTTTTTTAATAATGTTTTATTATTGGTACTTTGGAAAATAGGAAAATATATTTAAAAAGAATCAAACATTTAATTGAGATGCTCAAGCACTCAAATGTGCCCATTTAAAGTTTCAAACAAGAAGATGGAAGTGGTCTCCAACATTTTCTCCATATTATTTTTATTCTACAGCATATGTTTACAGTTTTTTAAATGAACATTTGTAGCAAAAAAAAAAAAAAAAGCAGAACAGGTCAAGATATCTATGCTGCAACAGAGAAATTCTAGTAACATGCACTAAAATATTAATGAATCATTATGCTTCATTGGTTCCAAATTTATTGTAAAGCTGCTTAGTAGTTTTTGTTGTCCAGGAATATGCTTATTTATCCTACCTTATCTACAAGTTCATGTAAAATTTGATCAATATTTAGCAACTGATTTAAAATATGTACAGGTTTCATGGACAACAAGAAGCTTCAGCTTTCAAAGGCATGCAATCATGTAACTTCTACAGGGTACCATACAGACAATTCTGAAGTAAGCAATCTCATAATATTTTCCTTGATGTTTATTGATGTTTAGATAAACCTCTGTATTATTCCCATACTTGGATATTAATGCTTAAGTTTTCAAAGCATCCAGTGTGAAATTTATGAAAGTTTGTGAAAGGCAGGCACTTCATGACTAACAGGTCTCCTTCTATGGTATGGTGACACTTGGAGAATGAGGAAAAGGCTGTGGATGTTGCCTAACTAGACTTCAGTAAAGCATTTAAAAAGTGTGTCCCCCAGCATTCTCCTGGAGAATCTAGCTGTTCATGGCTGGGTTGTGCTCACTATTGGGTAAGAAAATAGTTGGATGGCAGATCCCAGAGATTGGTGGGGAATGGAATTACATCCAGCTATGGTTGGTTCCCCAGGGCTCAGCACTGGGGCCACTCTTGTTTAACATCTTTATCAATGATCTGGACAAGGGGATCGGGACCACCCTCAGTCAGTTTGCAGATAACCCCACATTGGGCAGGAGTGTGGATCTGTGGAGGGCAGGAAGGCTCTGAAGAGGGATCTGCACAGGCTGGAGCAATGGGCCAAGGCCAATTGCGTGAGGTTCAACACTCGGACCTGCGCTTGGATCACAAACCCATGAAATATTCCAGGCTTGGGGAAGAGTGGCTGAAAAGCTGCCCAGTGGAAAATAACCTGGGGAGGCTGGTCAACAGGTGACAGATTGTGAGCTGGAAGGCTGCCCAGGGGCCAAGAAGGCCAGTGGCATCCTGGCCTGAAACAGTCTGGCCAGCAGCACCAGGGCAGGGACTGTCTCCTTGTACTCAGTGCTCTTGAGGCTGCACATCAAATGCTGTGTTCAGTTTTGGGTCCTTCTCTACAATGAAGACATGAAGATGCTGCAGTGGGGCCAGAGAAGGGCAGCAGAGCTGGGGAAGGGTCTGGAGCACAGGTCTGATGAGGAGCAGCTGAAGGACTTGGAGGGGTTTAGCCAGGAGAAAAGGAGACTCAGGGAGACCTTATCACTCAGTACAACTACCTGAAAAGTGTGTTTAATGAGGTAGGGATTGTCTCTTCTCCCACATAACAAGGGATAGGACAAGAGGAAATGGCCTCAAATTTCACCAGTGAATTTTAGATTGGGCTATGGGAAGTACTTCTTCTCTGGAATGGTTGTCAAGCATTGGAAGTACTTCTTCTCTGGAAGGGTTGTCAAGCATTGGAACGGTGTCCAGGGAAGTGGCTGAGACACTTAAAGAGTGTGTTCAAGAGGTATCTGGATGTGACATTCAGGGACATGATTTAGTGATGAATTCGGCAGTGCTGAGTGAACAATTAATCTAGATAGATCTTAAGTCTTTTCCAACCTAAATGATTCTGTGGAAAATTACAGGCTAGAGTTCGTTTTAATGTAAAGGGATCTTGCATACCAAGCCAAAGTATCATGAAATTGATGATGCAGATTTTGGAAAGAGGGAGATGTGTCTCCTGTTAGTGACCTAGGCCCTAGAGTGGTACTTCAGCTGGAACATATGGCATGTAGTTTATCAGAATTTAGATATCTTCTGCTGTTCTTTTACCATGATGTACATTTTTGAATAGGCTCTGGAGTCAGAGAGGCTTTCCCACATCTTTCTAGAAAGTGCCAGAAATTGAAGCTGGCACACCTAGGTACTGATTGATGTTATATTTATAGAAATTGTATAAGTAATAGCAGGGATTTGTTCCACACAGTAACAAGTTAAGACTTTCCTCCAGGTTTGAGGAATTTCAGAAAGAAAAGTGGATTCTCAAAGTGCTGTAGTTACACAGATCATATCAAACTCAAAATAACACAAAACACTGAGATGTTTTTTCCCGGGCTTAGGTAAGGTGGGAATTAACCTCTCCCAAATGCAAACATTTGTAGACTGCTTTTTTAAAGAGATAATGTAAATTTTATTATTTGCTTACACTTTGTGCATATAGGGGTTGATTTTTGATGTTTGTTTCCATCTCACCACTTTTTTAATCAGCTTGCTGTTTATTTTGGGCTTTCTAATTTTTTCCCTTATGAAAAATATGTACTTTTCCATGCCAGAACATGACAATTGCAAATATTGAACTATCTTCTTCTAGATAAAACTTCTATTTCAGCATATGTTAACATTTTCCTGTCTGCTGTGCTCTATGGCTCATTTCGGTTTCAACATATTAAAATGCCCTACTTGATATTTTACACAGGGCAAATATGATTTTTAATGTGGGGGCATCAGGATTTCAGTACAATTTATATTGTTTGCTTTAAGGTATGAGGCTTCATAGACGTATCAGACCAGACTGTTTGTGGGTTAGAATTATCAGACCTGACTGTGGGTGTGGAAGAGCCAGTAGACCACACACTCCTGTGGAGAACAGCAGCTCTCCAAGGACAGGGTCCCCAAAGTTTGGTAAACATCTTAGGCTATCCTCACAGCTGTCATCCTCACAACCATAAGGGCTTGAACCTATAAACATAAAAAAATTATTATTACAACTGTAGGTAAAAACTCCACTTTGAGAGCTGGCAAGGAGAACATTTTTTTCCTTCTATTGATCAAAGAGCTTTTATCAGAAAGGCTTATTTCCACCTAAAAGAGTTATGGCTAGGATCCAGAAAAGTTTATGCTTAGATTTCTTTGCATTCTGAATCAACATTGGCATGTTGTGAGAGTAAATGTGGGTATAGCTAGATGGTAAAACTAAAATTATATAAAAATCAATATATACGCATAGTGTTGGCAGAGATAACATTTGGGAGACAGGTAAAATCCTTACAAACTCCATTTTAGCACAGAATTATAGAGTGGTGTGTGTTGTAAGAGAACTTCTGGGGTTTTCTAGGGCAATGTCATAGGCAGGGACATCTTTACCCTGACTAGGTTGCTCAAAGCCCACCCAGCCTCACTTCAAGTCGTAGAGTATCCACAAGTTCTCTGGGAAAACTGTCAATGTCTTGCTACTCTCATTGTAAAAAAAAAACCCAAAAAACCCAAAAAAACAACAAAAAAAACCAAAACCAAAAAAGATCATCCTTGCAATCTAAATGTACTCACTTTTAGTTTAAATTTTTTGCCCTTTGCATCCTTTGTTCCAAGAAATACAGAACGGTTGAGGTTGGAAGAGAGTTCTGGGGGTCATCTAGTCCAAGCTCTTGCTAAAGAAGATTCTGCTTCCTTATACACTACAGAAAAGTGAATCATCTGCAACAGGCCTGACCTTTGTGTTTATGTGTGTCACCTCTGATGAGTTCTCTGAGATAATTTTGGCTACTTATCACTTCTGCTGGCACTAAAGGTTCAGTACAATTCAGGCAAAGCCACATGGTTCCATTCTAAGCCCTTCAAATTAACTTCAGGATAAGGTACTGTTACTGCAAAAGATAGTAAGTAAGGGAAGGAAAAATATATCTATATTTTGATGATCATAAAGAGAGGAGGAGGAGAGGAACAGACTGACTTGCATAGTCAGGAATGTATCTGCATAGCTGGCAATTCAAAAAATCTTATTTCTAGTTTAAATCCAAGAGGCTTTGACCTGAGCCTATAATAAGAAAATTATAAGCATATCACAATATTTAAATAACTTTTTGGACTAGAGATATCTTTTAAGTTGTGCATACAAGCAGCTAATACCTAGTTACAAAAAATTAGAAAAAAGGTAAACTGCATTTCAGCTGATAGAGATGTTCCTCTATTCCCATGGATACACCTTTCCATGCAGAATTCCAAGGTTTGGTTTAAAGGTGACTCATCTGACTTATGGCCTTCATTATTTTACTTTTCCATTCATTAGTTGACTTATCTTTAAAACTTTCAAAGCTCAACTTCTCTGATTTTTCTCAATAGGAATAGTAGTGATGATATCAGTTATTCCCACTTGCAAAGCTTTTTAGAACCTGAGTTTTAGAGGAACTTGCTAGCCAGGGTTCCAGTATTTTCTCATAACATTTACCTTTTATTAAATAAAATACACATTTTGAGTGGAAAAATTGTCATTGCATCCCCAGGTACTTCCTGCAGTGATTTCCATTGACTGGAGTACATGAGCTTGTGAAAACAGAGATGATCGACTGCACTGAGTCAACAACACACTCATTATACTACCAGATGCTTTTATTTTCACATAGCAAGAGGAGCATTATGGACCACTGTTTTCTTTTTCTCCCAGAAGGATTTTTCAGTGTACTTATAATTCCAGAAATGAATGCTCTATTGCATATTTAAAGAAATTCCTGTCAAGACCTTCAGAAACACAGGCTGTGCTACAAAGACACGTTCTTTATGAAGGTACCAAACTCTCAGCATTTGTTTTAAGAGGTAATTCTGGGCAAAACCACCAACAGCAGCAACAACAAACAAACAACACCCCCTCCACACCTTCTTCTCTCATGACAATAACATATTACCTGATTACTGCTTTTTGTACTTCATCATCCCTCATGTCTCTCTGAATGAACACAAATAACACTACCTGAACATCACCCCTGAGAGGTTATTTCTGTGCTTTCTCTGTGTTTACAAACAAAGTGTACTGTTTTCCCTCACACATATGTTATTATCTTTCTCTAAGTACCTGTTACAAATCGACTGTAATTTATCAAGTGCCTGTAATGGATGTTGTGTATTTGGGTATAGTTGGATTTCTAAAGGTCATGTTTATTACATCTTTTGGAAGCCCATTGTAAAAGTTTATCAAAGCCTTTCAGACCTGCTGATGGGTGTGGGAATATCACCAGATTACTAATGCGTTCTGCTTCTGCTGGTCTAGTCAGCAAATGAGAAATGTAATAAACCTCTGGTACTTTGTACTTCAGCTTGAAGCTAAAGCAAGAAGTACAGAATGAGCATGTTCTACAAAATAGGCTGTGTTCTTCTGAATGCTAAGAAGAAAACACATGGATTGAAAGGTTATTGTTTGAATAAAGATATTATATTTTCTTTTTTTTTTCTATTCAGTCAAAAATTTTTTGTGGTGTCACATATAAACTTTTAAATGTTTACTCATTATTCTTACTATCCTGGATTAAATTCAACTTTAGTACAAGAAATTCCATCACATCAAGCTAAGGAAGACAGGGAGAAATATAGATTTCCACATCTGTTAGAGAATTTATAGAAGTCATTAGAGCTGTAATAACATATAATTATATAGTTCTGACTGCAGTCAGAATCAAGATAAGTAAATGCTGGTATGCTAATAGCATTTCCAAAAAAAAAAAGAAAAAAAGAATCCTAGTCTTTTATTCCTCCATGCTCATCAAACAGGTCAGACAGTCACGGATGGATGCAACAACAGATGAAGGTGTGAAAGGTCCCTTCTTGCAGAGTAGCCAAACAACTTGTCTGTGTCACTGTTCACTTGGAAGGAAGAGAGTATGAATGTTTCTAGTATTAGCTAGGAATGGAACCAAATTCAAAATATGAGCATGAAAAGTACTTCTCATAATGTTTAACCAGAAAGAAAGAAGTGTCACTGCCTTCTTTACCTGTAGAAGGGTCTCAGATTTATGTACTTCCACCAAACTGGAGGCACTGCTGCGTTGCTTGGATCACTTCAGAGTGGGCTCTGAGATTGGCTGCTTGTGATAGGGGATATTTACAGTTATGTTCTTTCTGCTTGGATCCGAGCTTAATATTGGAGATACACACATGAAGTAGTGTGAGAACCAAGAGCAGTAAGAGCAAAGCAGTGATTGCACACCACATAGAAGGCAAGTATATTTTAATTTCTTTTTCATGCATCATTTAGTGCTCAAGGCTTTAATTTTGCATATCTCTTAAGTAATCAAGGTGTAAAGATAGAAGGGAATTAAGAAATAAATAAAAGGAGGCAACGAAAGAAAGAATGAAAAGCGAGCATGAAGGAAAACATAAGTTAAGTGAAGTACCAATTGGAACATTGTCACTCTCTTGCACTCATGTCATTATCCTTGAGTTTCAGACATAATTTGTGTGTCTTGTAATGAGAGGGGAGCAGAACACAACAGCAGGTAATTACATTTCATCCTTGGGAATTCCAGCTTCTGCCAGTTAACTGGTATGTGAAACGGTTTCTAAGACTGAAAATCTCACTGGAGGAAGGATCACAGTCAGGTCTGCAGCAGCCTTCCATGATCCTGGGAGTGCTGTGCCCTTTCACTGCCTGGGGAATGACCAAAGCAATAGTGCCTTTATTCCTAGCAGTAGTCTTGCTAAAAAACTCATCTTAAATCCCCATTGTAATTTTAAGGTGCTGTTTAATACAGAAATACAATACTCTAGTATGACATCATTAGCACTGGCTGTTGTCATCAAACACAAATCTCTTCTGGACTGAGCACATCAGACCAGAGAATAGATAAATGTAATAGGGACATCATCTCTCTGACCACTGCAATATGTTTAATAGTCCTTTGTTTTGTGTTATGTCTCAGAAAGGATCTTTGAAGTTAAAATCCACTTTCCATCTTTATCAAAGTGTTTTATAAATTTTCTCATCTGTACTTCAGTTGTGTAGACTGAGTTCTAATAAATATTTCTGATTTCTGTGTCATTCATTTCGAAATAAATACACTAAACCCATATATATAACTACCATATTAAAGCTCTTATTGCAGCATTGCATATTTCTAAGATTTTTCAAAACATTAACCTAGTGGTGAGAAATTGAAAATAGCACAATACTTTGGAAAAAAGTATGATCTTGAAGCTTATGTTCCTGCCATGGAAACCTGGTGTCAAAATTCACAAGATAGACACTTCACCTCATCTGTAGAGAAAGCAAATTTGATGGTAAGAAATCACAGAAGCACAGAATGCTATTTGGAAGAGACTGGTGGATGTGAACTGCTGGATCTTTGCTCCAGCAGGGTGAGTTGGAGCCATGTCCAGATGGCTGTTTAGTACCTCAAGGTTGAAGATGCTGCAGCCTCCCCGGGGAGCCTGTGCCAGAGCTTAGTCACCCTCAGAGTGAGAGGGTTTGGGAGAACCTCCTGTGTTTCAGTTTGCTCCTCTTGCATGCCCCTCAAGGAGAACATGACTCACCCAGACACCAACATTCAGGAGATGTATATGATGAGTTTCTTCATGCCGTGCTTCAGGCATTCATATAGAACTAACATTTCATGTTCCTTCTGAATAGGTAAAGGAGCAGGTACTGTGAAGCAAGTGGCTGAACTGGATCACTCATATCCTGAATGGTTTACTGCATTGCAGGGTATTCTGAGTAATAATTCTTTAGTGGTACCTCTTAAATTTAATCTCTACTGGATGAAACACTGACATATTCCTTGTAACAAAGCCTGAAATTCTGGGCTTATAGATGTGTACTGTGGTTAAAAATATTATCTGTCCTGCCCAGTGTGTCATATATAGTATATTTTAAACAATATGAGAATATTGTAGGGAAAAATGGTCAAAGAAACATTACAGTTTGGTGATTAAACCAGTCATCTAGCAGGAAAGGGATGTAAATTCAGTCTGTCCTCCAGCTTAAGCAGAGATGGGATCAAAACCTGGTTCTTGCCAGTTTTTAACTGCAGCTTCCATATTTCAATTTTAAAATCTTGCCTTAGTTGTGGTCCCTAAATCCAAGAGCAGACTAAGAGTTATATCTTCCTCTTACCTTATCCTGCATGCAAGGCTTAAGATTCAGAAAGCATCTTCTTGCATTCATGAGGAATCTGTTCAGTTAAATCAGGTGTGCAGACACTGCTAGGCCAGAGGTGGCCAGGTGGGAAACTATAAAACTTGGTTTGCAGTGACTGAATATCTTTGTTGACTGGGCTTTTTTATCCTATTTGGTTCTGCTTTTTGGTATGGCACCATCTACCTTCTCTCCAAATACACAGTGCTAAAGTCCTTTCACACTCTTTACACCTTCCAGGTCATACCAGCCAGTCTCCAGATACCAGCTCCAACCTCCTGAACAAAGCATTTGCCAACAATACAGCGTGTACCTTGCTTAGTCCCCCTTAAATGTAGAGTTTGATAAGACTGGAACAATGTTCATGAGCTGATCACATATTTGTGTATAGGGTCTCTTGTATGGTCTTGTTTCTACTTTATGTTACCTTTATGGTCTTTTGTTACAGTTGACACAGTTATTGGTGATATGTTGGTGGACTTATGTAGATGTACTAGATCTAGCAATTAATGGAAACTCATTCCTTTATCTACAAATCACCTACAGTATTGCAATGTCAAATTTTAGAGACACCTACATTTAAATTTATATTTATGAAATAGAAGTCTTTTGAGGTTAAACAACTTATATTGTTATGACAGGAAATATTTATTAATGGGCTAACTTCTTGAAAAGTTTCAAAAAAGTCTTGTGACCTTCATGGTGACTGATAGGTTGCCAGTCAGAGCCCTTCCCTTTCCCTCCTTACACCACCCCCACCAATATAAGACCTCTTAGTAGCCAGCTAAAAAAAAGGCAATGGGTATGGGATTCAACTCCAGACTTAGATTAGGTACTACACACAAAGCTCTTCTCCAATGAACGTCCCAGTAGAAATGCTGCTAGACCATTGCTGAATCTAGAAATTAAGTGGAGCATTGTCCTCTCTGGTCTTCCATACTCATTCATTCTTACAACTTTCTTTGGGAACACTGTCTACCCTTTCCTTGACACTATTTAACATTTGGAAGAGAACATTTTCCTAATGACAAGAATGAAAATTGTCTTACCATCTATTCAAGAGATGTAACTTCCACAGAAAATAATGGTATCTTTTTTTCTGTATAGACATTGCCTCATGCAGCCTATACTTAAGTAAAGGAGCTATGCAATCATGAGAAATATAAGTACAAGGTGAAACAAAAAAGTAGAACTAGTCTTTGTTATTCCTCAGCTATGAAGCTTACTCTGTGGTCTCCTCATTAATGTCAAGGCTGCAAACTAGAGAAAAGCTGAGTAACAAAAAAGATATTTAATTTGTTTTGACTGAAAACAGTTCTTTAAATTATTTAATTTCATCCAAGCTGTTTAAGCACTAGTGGAGACAAAACATGCTAAGAAAAGCTTCATAATGTTTCAGTTCAGATTAGACAGTAAGGAAGCATCTTCTTCCTTTAAATATGGATATATCAGAGATAAAACACAGGGGGTGGAAACAAAGATCCAGCTTTACAAATTTGTTGGGATTAATCATGCCTTTCCTGTGAAAATGTTTTAATATAGTTAAATGTGAACCAGTTTCAAGCAATTTTGTAACTATGTGGTTTATGTTCGAAAATAAATAAATGATTAATAAATAATTAATAGTAATTATGGAGGACTGAACATTTCAGCACATCTACCTGAGGGCTAACAGTCTGAAATATAAAAAATACTCCCCCAGTTTTGTAGGTCAAGGTGTATTCAATCAACCCAGTAACAGCCCTGGATATTTTTCTATAACTGTATAATCCTGAGAAATGATCAGTAATCTCTAGGTTGGGGGCATTAGCTAACATCTTACAAGGATATAATGCATTTTGTACTTTCAATTGCCTTTGATAAGCACTATTTATGTAGTGGCAAAAATATATAGTGGCACTATTTATGTAGTGGCTTCTGATGATCTTGCTGTTGTCCTACTGCTAAGGAGCCATAATGTAATAATTTCTATTGAAGCTATGAGGGTTCTTTTAAGAATTTAAAGTGAACAATATTCCAAGCCACTATTGAAAAAAATGGCCCTGGCCTAATTCTGGAAACCTGGAAAACAAATACAGATTCTAAATGGGATTTTTGGTAAGGTTGTCTTTGAAGTTATTGTAGAAGTGCTATGGTTTTGAAAGGCTTTTCTTAGCTTCAGGTAACTGAGAGTATTTGTGTTTAGCACATAATGTATCTACATCCTGAAGTAGTGTTTTAAAAAAAAAAAAAAGTCATGAAGGAGAAATTGAAAACCAAGGTCACATGTCCAATATTTAAGTACTATAGTAGCTCCATTAGGATAAAAAAAATCTTTTTTCTTTTTCTGTTGATATTATCTTACTGGATTAATAAGTTTAGCAAAGAAAAGATTGTACTTTCCAGTGCTTAAAGGATGGGTAAGGCTCTTGGGGCTTAGAAGAATAGGGACAGAAAGGTTCAGTAGGTGGCACTCTTTCCTTTGAATATTTTCAGCACCAAAATCTCTTAAGTTGCTTTTTAAAGCTGGTACCTTTTAAAACGACCTTACTATAAAGATGTGCCCTCAAGTGGTTGTTCTACATTGGATGGGAGGCAAACCATGCTCCCCTAAACAATTACTATATCATAAAATTGTACTCTACTGACTTCCATTTCCTCAGTTGTGTCAGTTGGTTATCATTCCTTTTCCAAAATATGGAGAATCGTTGTTCTTCTTGAAAAAATGGCATTCTCTCTCTACAGTTATTGCAAGGAATTTAAGAAAATGCAGGTCCTTGTAACACTCTAGTCAAGATACCATGTATCATGGTTTTTTAGCATCACTGAAGAATGAGTGGATTACAAAAGCTCAGTGGTTTTTTTTCATTGTTTTTTGTGTCTGGATAGGACTTGAATAACCTAGATTCACCCTTTCTTAGAAAAAAAAATCACATTTTCTTAGGCAAACAGTGTGTTTGCCTCAAAGTAATCAAAATGATCTGACATTTTAAGAGCTGACAAACACTTCTCAAAACTAACAAAAATTCAGGCCTTTTTCACAGACCTGAACACTTGGTAGACAGTTGTATTTTTATTTAACTAGACAATCTGTAAAAGACAGTATGAGTATAATAAACAGAAGATGCTTGGGACTGGTCAAATCAAAGACACAAAACTTTAGTGCTGATGCATGTGTTCTCAGAAATGAATGCACATTTACACACATACAGCTTTGAAATAATGCCCATTACATTTTGTTTTCTCTTGTCTGCTCATCTCAGTTATTTTACTTGTCATGTATTTACGGGTGCTGTAAGAAGCAAGAAACATACAGCTTTCCTGCACTGGTGCACCCTGGGATGAGGTATGACCCAGTGGAGTGCTCTGGGAGGAGCCCAGAAAGAGGTCCCAAGGTAGATGAAATGTCAGTACAAACCATAATCAAGTTTCCAGCATGGCTCCTGTGTATCTCCCAGTCTGGCTCTTCTGGTAGTTGGTAGAATTCACAGACTAAATGTGGCTGTTGGCCTTATTCATCCATGACAAATCTTTTGCAGATTTGCCATTTCATTCCCTTTTGGTGTTCTTGTGGCTTAACTGAATTACAACTCCAATAGTAATAGTGCTGAAGTGAGAATGAGATTTATTATACAGACAGTTCTCTTTTACTCCTCTAGGCATTGACATAATTTCCCTATTGAAGAGCACTTTTTTTTTAAAATTCATATTTGGAAAATGTCTTCTTATTACTATGATTTGCAGTCTTATAGTTTTATTTCAAGGACAAATGCACACTTTTGTTCAAGCTAATTTTCCAGAGAAAATGTGCTTCAAAGTGAGATTTATTCCTTCTCTTATACAATTAGTCTTACTTAACTAAGTTTCCATTTTAAGACCTATTTTCTTCCCTTCATATGAACATTTAAGAGAAGTGAAGGATTAATGAATTGAATAAATGTAGGAGCTGGGCTAGTCTGTTTTTACTCCTATCAGTTGTTTTACTAGCAGAAAATACCCACTATATGGTCAGCGAAGTACTGAAGGAAAATAGTTGCTTTCATGCTGTAAGAATTCAGAGTTCAATATACTTGTACTACCTTTCTCTCTTCTCTGTACAAAGTGATTAGATACCATCTTGGCACTGTCTGGGAAATAGAAAAAGTCAAGAATACAACTGGCCAGTTTCTAAAGTCTGCTTCATACAATGTTGTGGAGCTTTCTCTGGTGGATGAATACATTTTGGATGGAGGCTGGGGTGCTGACCTTGGCCTACAGAACCTGATACAATTTAGGGCCTGGATTGATGGTGCAATCACAGCTGAAATTATTTCCCCTTCTTAAGAAAGGGTAAGTTGTTGTCAAGTTATCTTTATTTGTTAATCATTATTTTTTGATGGTAAGGAAGAAAACTTAAATTGGGTGACTTGACGTGTTGATTATCACTTGTCTATTACAAGTTTTGAAATACAACATAGATGGGTAAAAATACAGATAGCACATTTATTTGTTTTGGAAAGAAAATTGACTTCTGTGCTATGTGTGATACTGTCCAGTCATTGAAAATTCACACAGATGATTTACTCATGTAGGAATAAGTGTTGAATGCAAAATGGTCCAAAAAGAAATAAGAATCCATATAAAGTTTTTCACCACAGGACACTTTGCTTTCTGTTCTCATAAATACTCCTTTTGCTGGCATTCTCAACCTTCAAATCCATAAGTAGAAAAACATGAGATATTACATAAGGCTAAGCAGGTTACAAGTAATAGTAGTCTAGAATTCTAACAGATAGTATCACAGTTCCCAAGTGAAAATACATTCCTATAAAATGTTTAGATTCCAATTTTCAATGCATTAAAAATATTATGGTGTTTCCTTTACCTCTCAATTTTTTAATGCATGATAAAAATATTTCTTTTACCCAGGAGTTTCATAAATGGGACTTAACCAAGATCAAGCATCAGGGCACTGTCTGTGCTCGCTCTTCATTGCCTTCAAAACATTGGTCGTTGAGTTTGTCATGAGGAATAGCTGGGTTATTATTAAATGCTTCTGTTTGTCACAATAAAAAGAAAGCTGGACTTACCTCAGTCTTTCTGTAGATCTTTCAAAGGTTTGAAATTGTAGATTCCTTGGGAATGAAGTAGTGTGTGAAGCATTTCACACTTCTTAAAACTGCCCCCAGTGATTCGGAGGAGCTGGTTATAGTCAAGTCTGCATTCCTTGCATTCATTGTGCATTCATTTAACACTCACTATTTTACAATCTACCTGCACAGCACCACAAATGCCAACAATGTTGAATAGTTATCTTAGATTTGACAGAAACTTAACCTTAACTTCTGCTATTACCCCTGACACCTAAAATGAGCACCTGCTTGAATCTGTTTGATCTGAACAGGTATTCAAGGGTACATATGTTTGAACCTGGAGAAAATAGAGAAATTATTATGAAGTGAAGACGTGATGTGTCAAACATCTGACATATCATGCCACCAGCTGGAAAGAAAAAAAAAAAAACTTGGTCTATGTCTGAGGTATTTTGCTTCACATCAGTCAAACAGATACCAAAGAAAGCAACCTTTCATTTGGAATCAGCAAAGTTCTGTGCCATCACTAAGATTTCCAGGCTCACTGAGGAGCTGATCAGCAGTGCAGCCAAGTCACTGAGAAGCCCTCTTGAATAGTTGGCACCAGACCAGAAGGGACACAGAGTTTGGGGAGTTTTGAGTTACCGGGGTTTTTTTAACTAGAAAAACAAAACAACAAAAAGGCCAAATCTGAAAATCAGAACCCAGACTACTGCTTAAAGTGCACTAATCCATATTTTCTTCATGCTTCAAGTTATCCAGATATAACAAATCTACCTGAGAGCTAGCTAAGATTTCCCTTTCTACTATTACTGCAGCTAGTTATTTCAGGAACTAAATATTGTTTAAAACTTAAAAATATAACTTACTTTAAATTCAGAATTTTCAATATTCCTGCATGAAAGAGTGAATTATTCTGGTTTATATGAATTGAGATATTGTGCAAGAAGTGACAAACTATTCCAGATGGGATACTTGATAAGAAAGAGCACTTAGTATTCTTTTTTTAATTAATCCTTCTAACATCTGAGTATCCTTAGTCAGTTGGTTTTGAAGTTAAATGTAGAAATTGGCAAACAGAGGTTTCACTTCAGAAAACACAAATTCAGCTTTTAATTTAGGTCACTTTATCTCTGCTTCCTTCCTGTGTGCTCACTTTCAGAAGACTGGAACATAATGTGACTCAGCTTGACTCTCCTGGCAGTATCTCCTCAACAGAGGTTCAGTGTTAAGAGTGTTAAGACATTAGCAGGTCAGAGCTGATGAGCACTGATGGGGCATGGCAAGCATTAGTGTGTCTATCTGCTTAAAATCAGAGTTATTAGTGCTTTGCTTTTTATTAGGATAAGTCCATTCTTCTTCCTATTTATCTGTTGTTCCAGTAATTAACTCATAGTGATACTTCTATTTGCTAAATGACCCTTTTTTTGACCTAATTCTAAGTATTTCTGCAAACATTGCCCCTTAGCCTGTGTTCCAGATTAGCACCTAAAAGAATTTCTGCAGCTTTCTGCTTTAGCACTTTACCAGTCAAATGATTATTTCTGCTTTTAACTGGATTTTTATCCTCAAAGTGGGTCAGTGTCATCTGCCAGCCTAAACTGGTTATATGCAAACATGCATGCACAAATGCAGGTGCATTTCCATGTCTCTGACTTACCTGTGGAGCAAAGCATTTGGATAATAAAATTGATTCAGAGAGCATGCTCTTCAGTAGCAGGGATTTAAGCAAATATCCAGCATGTCACTTCTCACAGACCTTCCCTTCTTCACTTTTCTGACATGTGCCTAAAGGAGTGATCAAGAGACAAGTGTCTCTTTAAGGAGAATAGTAGTAAAATGACATAAGTGAGAAGAGGAAAAGAGACATCAGATGATACTTCAAATAGAAGCTGAAAAGCTGCACAGACTGCAGCAGCACGAAGCAACGTTAGTACATGGTCGCCCTACACTGAATAAAAAGAAAACTTCAATAGAGCGGTGTCAGCATGAAGTAACAAAACAGAGTTTGCCCACTAAAGATTTTATTATTTCTTTTCACCTTGTCTCAGGGACAGGAGAGAGCACTCTCCAGCTTTTCAAAACTGAGGCTTTGCATCATAAAGAACACTTTTTTATATTAGGTAATTTTCTCACTCTGGAAGATAATGTTAACTAAGTTTGTATTTTTAAAATTTCCTTTATTCTTTATTTTCTTTTTCTGTTGTCATTTTATTACTTTTTAAAAGAAAAAAAACCTGATTGTAAAGTTGAAACTCATCTTGCCTAAAAGCCAAAACTTCATCAATAAAAGCTTGTTCATACCAGCACATGTAAAATAATTCAAATTTTTGTGAGTAAAGCTTTGAGTATTACTTATCTTTTCTTTGTTTTAAAATAATCAAGCTATAGTACTTTGCTTTTTCCTTGGGATTGATCTACTAGCTGATTTTTTTTATTTCCTGTGTTTTTACATATTTTCAGAAGATCTACTCAGTTACATATTACATATTGCATATTACATGGCTTAGCTGCATGTTTCTTTACATCTGGGCAGCAGGGACACAGTGTAAAGAATAATACATGGCCTAAAATACCCTTCTGTAACAATTCATCAAATTTCTGTAAAGTATCTGTGGAGTTCTAACAGCTGAGAGTCAGCACAGTGAGCCTGCTCACTGCCTCTCTTCACTGACAATTCAGTTTTCAAGATCTCACTAGGTTCACACTATTACTCATTGTTATCACTAGCATGTCACTGTTACCTGAAAGCTATCCTTCCTATACTTATAAAGCAAATTATATTTTTCTACAGGTTATATTCCTGATTTAGTTATTCACCTTATAATTCAGCATAATTAGTATCTCTGTTTGTAGAATGCTATGTAAACTGTTTTCATTAAGCCTCTGGTTTTGTAACCAAAATGGGCTATGGTTGTCTCCAAATATATTTGAGTGTGCTAATTAAAACAGTTGAAATGCAATGTTCTGAAGTCATAGAATAATAGAGTAGTTTGGGTTGGAAGGGACCTGTAAAGATCATCTGGTTCTACTCCCCTTAACTTTCAAACACTTCCACTGGGCCTGGTTGCTCTAAGCCCCATCCAGTCTGGCCTGGGCTGCAAGGGCACATTGCTGGCTCATGGAACTTCTTGAACATTACCAAAGAACAAAGAATCCCTGTGTAATGTTTTAAGTTCATTTACTAAAACATTAAATATATTAAGTTCATTTGCTAGAATAAATTGAAGGAGTATTTTTATAACCTTCCCCCTGCAGACTGTGGATATATCCATGTAACCACAGTGCTGCCAAAGGGTACTTCAAAAACTGCAGTACAAAATTAGCATCACACAAAGCATTTAGTTTGAAAGAGAAGCAAATTCTAAAACATACATGCAGCCTTATTTCAACTGCTTAAGGTTTAAAGGTTTATTGTGTACTTTCTTCTATGTTCAATCAATTTTATTCCAGCAGAGAATCTAAGAGGTGAGAAAAGCACAGGGAGAAGATTCTTCACAATCCCTCCTATAACAATAGTAGCCTGAAATCAGACTGGTAAAAAAAAATGATATTCCTAATCCTTGAGCTATGAACATAAATTAAAGAGGAGCTATGGAGGAAAAGGTATTTTTTACATCCTTTCTTTCCTTTATACTTAGGAGACTCATTTTTGGAAATAGGCCTTCAAAGACTCTGTTTGCAAGAACAGTAACTGTAGTTTTTAAGGATATTATAACCTTTTAAATAGTCAAGGTATATCTCATTTCTTTTGAGCTCCAAGTACAGCTTGCAGAGGTCTTTGCAAAAATTTAGTCTCAATTTCTTCATGAACAATTTGCAGCTGTTAGTTTTCTGAAGGACTTAATTTGGAGAAGGTATTTCCCTACCACTTTCTGCTTGCAAGTGCTTAAACCTTGTAAGTTTCAGAATGTTTAAAATGCTGACATGGAAACAGCTGAACTTCTAAGTGTTTCACTGAAACTTACTCCACACCCCTTATTGCCTGGAGGATGTTGTTCAAGTTCAAATTAATTATACTTTAATGTTAAAATAGCTCCTACTCCTACTCTACTTTCCCCCAAGCTGACTTAAAGACTTTGCATATGAAGATTTTATAGACAATATAGTAAGATTTTCATCCTGTTAAGAGGTTGCATTTATTGATGGTTGTGCTCAACATGTTTGGTATAGTCTCTTTGAAGTTTTTTAATATATGTGATAGGTATGTATTGATGTTTAGTTTTTCAGTGCTTTGTTCTTGTGCAGATGCAACGGAAGCCCATGATTTTCACACTGAATTTTAGCTTTTTAAGCAGAAGTAAATATGAAAGGTCTAATTGCTTCAGCACTGTAATTAAGTCTTGTAGGCATGGATACCTCTCAATCGTAATTCATAGTAAATACATAGATTTATGTTTGATTATTTGTTTGTTTGTTTTTCCTGGTCAGTTAATATATGTAATAAAGAGGAACAGTTTCAAAATATTTAGTTTAGCCAGTCTGAAAGGATGAGCAAATAAACATCTAATTAGAAGATTGAGGAAAATCCACATTTCTATACGACTAGCTTTAAGTCTTCACAGCCATTGACTCAGACAATCAAACACTGAATGACACAAACTAAGGTGTGACTGTTGCAGTCAGCAGCTTTATGATCATATGCATGTAGCCAAGCAATCATGTGTCTTATGGAATGACCATAAATGATTAATAGAGCTGAAAAGCTGGGCCACGTGTCTCCTCAGATTTGTTTCCTCTCCTCTACTTCCAGCAAGCAAATCCACTGCTCAATTTTTCAACATTTTATTCTATTGTGTCTCATAAATCTATCACTGAATCTCTTACTTGTGAGGGCTGACCATTTGCTATTTATCTGAAATGCACTGTATGCATAGACAGACATTATGCTTGGACAACATTAATTTTTTATTTCCTTGTGTTTAGTAAGTTAAATTGTTCAATACACAATTTGAAGAGTTGATTTTCTTTTTTGTTTTTTTGGTTTTTTTTTTTCTTAATCTATATCTGATAGATGAAATCCATTTACTAAATTTACTCAGCCACAGTATTTTCCAATGCACACTATTTTGGTACTTCCAGACATATTTACAATTTATTCATCGAGTGCTTGGCACATTCTGCTGATGAATCCTTGTCACGAAGCACAGTACCTACCTTGCTCAACTGGACTGCTGACTAGGTTAGATACTATGGCACCAATATAATCCGTCCAGAGCAATCCAGAAACTTTCTTTTCTATTCCACTTAATTCCAGATTCTTCCCTGTGAGGGTGGGGAGGCCCCAGCACAGGTTGCCCAGGGAAGCTGTGGCTGCCCCAGCCCTGGAAGTGTCCCAGGCAGGATGGATGGGGCTTGGAGCAACCTGATCAAGTGGAAGGTGTCCCTGCCTGTGTCAGGGGGATGGATGATCTTTAAGGTCCATTCTGACCCAAATCACCCTGGGATTTCATTATTCTATCAAAGGGCAGATCCAGGGATGCCTCAACAATGCCATCAGAGCCACATGTGTGCTTGAGCTTCCAGCCCCAGGGGACCGAGCCCTCGAGCAGGCTCCATATGGGAGAGTGTAGGGGGATACAATATGGGCAAATAAAGGTAGCATAGAAAGTAATCTTGCCCCCTAAAGAGTTGCAACTGAGCCAATTATTAAGGATTAGGAGCAGGCCTGATTTTAACAGGCCACACCTGTAGCCAATCAGAAGAGTGTTATAGAAGAGTGGATTGGGTGATTGAGGGAACTGGAGTCAGTTGGCTGCTGCAAAGACAAGGAAGAGTCAGTGCCTAGAGGAGATGCCTACAAGAAATATCAAGGAGGTATGAAACTCTAGCAATGTGGAACCCTTGCAATGTAATGACAGTAGAACTCCTGCACTATAATGACAACAGGAGAGAGCACCCAGCCCTGCTCCCTGCCTCAGCTGGGACCCCAGTGCAGCTGGAAAATGCAGGCATTTAAATATTGAAATTGTTATTGTTTCTGTCAAAGAATTTGGAATTCCATCCCAGTAAGCTCTCTGAAGTTTTCCTCAATCCATGGAATACCTGTGTCAATTATAGGCAGCAAATATTGATGCTGTCCTGTCATTTGATGAAGGAGTGATCCCACCAGCCACATAGCCACATTGCTACTTATGTTAGAGGAAGAAGAGGGTGTGGAGATTGGTTTGTTTGCTTGTTTGTTTTCTGTTTTCAGTTCGGTTCTTCATACCAAGGTAACCTTCCTGTTAAATGGAGAAAAATATCTCTGATTCACTTTGCTTACTGTTGGCCTTTTATGAGATCATTGATTTTTAGAAATTTAGTCCAGCATGACCTAAAATTCCACATTCCTTACTCAAGTCTGACTTCTGTTACACAGAATGCTATTATTTTATAATAACACTACTATATTGGCTCATGTTTTCTTGTTATCATCATTCATAGCTCTGGTCACTCTGAGGTGACAGTGTATGCCTGTGCAAGAGCTGTATTCTGCAGTGACTGCCCTAGTGAGGTGACACTACCAGGCATTAATGTGGCTGGTGAAGAGTTTCCTAACTGCTTTCTACCTTGAAAATCAGGTGTTTAATTTGCATCATGAAGAAGGTGGAGTTTGTCCACTGGGCAGTGAGAGCCTGTTCCTGCATAAGTGCTTCTGTGCTGTCTCCTCAAAGTTGCCTTCCTCTTTCCTATTTTACTTTCTCCTCCTCCAGAATACTCTGACTGCAGCAAGTCCAGCCCTTCTCCCAGGATGCTTACTGGAGATCTGACATACAAACAGATTAAAGGATAGACCTGTGTTTGAGTTCTGTAGGAAGCAGAGCAGAACATCTGTGCTCTGGGGTCACCAAACCCCAATTCCTGATTGTAACTGCAACCAAGTCAATGAGAGATGAGTAATAGTCTAAAGCAGTTTTGAATCATTGTTTGATTCAATTGAATCACAGTTTTGAATGACATAATTTACTGAGAATCTATAGAAGTAAGAAATGGATGTGGACCCCCCTGACAGTACTATTCTCTAAAATTAAGCCCTGCAACTTTAAGACATTGGCTAATTTCCCTTCCTCTAGGTAACTCTCCCCATACTCTCTCTGTGTCCTATTTATTTATTTTTAGCCCTTCCATTGACTGCAAATCTCTAACCATAATATGACATCTGGTCTCTTCATGTTACACTATATAAGAATGTCTCAAAGCCTGCCAATAGAGAGGATTCATTTGTCTGGTTTTATGGAAAATTTTAAAGAGATTTTTGTCAACACTTCTTGCAACACATTATTGTATTTGTCTTTTATTCTTCTGGCTGTTTTCCTTTTCAAACCCTAAGCAACTGCCATTCACCCTGACTCTCCCACATGCTTGGTTAGTCACTATTTTTCTTCTTGGTGATTGTCATCCTGCCAGTGCCCAGGGAGAGCTCTGAACCAGATCCCTACCTGCATTTGCTCAGCACCTTATTCCCCATCTGGTGTTGTGAATTCCTGTTTATTTTCTGGCCTGCTAGTTGGGACAGAAAAGTGTGCCTTCACACCCTGAGGAGGTGTGATTTGACTGCTTGACAAATAGCCATCCCAGTAAAGGTTTGGAAGCATGGGCGAGGCAAATATGATTGGTTATACACAATGTGATTTCACTGTACTAAATTCTAATTGTTGTTGACAAAAATTGCAATGGCAACTTCTAAACTGCCATTGGAAGAGCATCCTTCTAGTATCCTGGTCAGCTGAATCTCAGTTACAGTGCTGACCACGCCAGAGAGATTTGAAAGTCTTGCACCCAAGGTCTTACAGTGTCAAATGAAACTGGTGGTACTGATGGTCCTGATCTCCATATTCCTCAAGGCACTGTGGTGTCAGCTGCTGTGACAGGGCTGACACTGACATTAACCCCAGTGAAACACTGCCACATACCAGCAGTTTGCTTATCCTCATGCAATTATCACTAGAGAGGCTTACATCTGTAACATCTCCTAAAGAAATAAAAGTAGCATTAGTAGCCATGCTGCAAACATATGGTGCCTCAGAGCAGCTGGGAAAACACCGTGCTCCAGCTTTCTTGATGGAAAGCACTTTTCCTCTGCCAACTGCATTTTGTAAAACAGTTCAAAGCCTTTTACCAGCTTTCAGGGAGCTGCTTGCCACAGGGAAATGCTTGTGAAAGGAGTGGGCAGGCAGGCACCCAAACAGCAGAAGTCATAAGCTATCTTGCTACCTCTCCCCGTCTTCCAGTTTCTACACAGAGTGCTTGGATTATCTGCTGAGAGGAAAAATTACCAAAGGTATTTGGATACAAGTAAGCCTCCTACATGTATAGGATGGCCAATTCAGATCATCAGATTAACTGAGCACTGGCTTTTCAAGCATGAATTCTCTAGGAATGGTATTTCAGAATCAGTGTCTTCCTGCCGTACACTTCTTTTGCTGTGCCCCATTGAAATTCTGTGTCTTTTTAGCTCACCTTTCTTCTCTGTGGTCAAATACCTCCTGCTCCAGTATCTTGACCAGTTTGTTTTCATACTGCTAACTTTAGATCTAACACTTGTGCAAATGCAACCCCATGGTAGGTCCTAAAGATCAGCTGATTGACTTCTAAGAGCTTCCTTTCACCTTCTCCTCAAAGGGCATTTCTGTACTAGGCTCTATCAAATACTGCATCTGATCTCCAGGTAGTGGTGCTGTCTGTTCAACTTCTTGTTCAGGTTATTGCACTTCTCCTTCAGACTTAGAACCTCAAAACCATCAATTACCCCAGGTCAGAAAGTCCTCAGATGTTCATCTGGTCCCACCTTCAGTGGGAAAGAAAGGAAGACTTAAGAAGGGAAGGATATTATGAATATCAAGTCCATCTGTAGAAGACATCCTACAGTAGATAGGGAAAATAAGAATCATTGTAAAAATATTTTCTTAGGTCTATTCAATATAAAAACCTCTCACAGGATGGCCACAACACACTTTATTTTCCCAGCTCAGAACTTAGCATCGTATGGCAGCTGTTCCTGAAAGAGTAGAATAACCAGAGGAAATATAGGATTACCTATAGGAATTATATGTTCTTTGTTTGTCCTTAGTTACTATGTTCCCATTCAGGATGGGGATCCATATTCTGGATTTTTTCCTGGACAGTTTCCCCTCAAATTAAATGAATATATCTCATGACAATAAAGCATCATTCTAAAACATTTCGGTGAGAACAGCATCTTTGATAAAAAATTTCTCTTATCTCTCAAAATGTTAAAGAAAAGAAGATAAAATAAAGGAAAAGATGCAGATACAGGTTCTAAGAAATTCAGGGAAGGAAAGCTTTCCTTATTAAGGCAACATAGATTTGTGACAAAACCTAATGAGTGATTTCCAAATGATTACATGAACCATTGGGTGCACCTTCTACAGCTCTTCTTTCAAGACTTTAATAAATGTTTAGTCTATATTCTACACATCCTATAGCTGCAGTTTAATTATCACAAAGTTTACTTTTGGTATTTGGTATATATAATCTTTATAATATATGCCTCATAGACTTGTGTAAAACAGACATTCTCCCTGGATAGAAACATTTTCAAAAATTCTTTAATGGCTATTCAGCTCAAGAATAAGTAAGAGTAATTGAAAGCAGACCTCTCTCGGTGTTTCAGAGCAGTAAATGTTAACAGATGAAGTGCTTAAGTGGCAGTGAGGCTCCTGTTAGTACCTGTGGACCTGAGGAGAAAGGAGCCCATGCTGGAGCAGGTTTGCTGGCAGGGCTTGTGACCTGGCAGGGGACCCATACTGGAGCAGCCTCTTCTGAAGGACTGTGTCCTCTGTTAGAGCAGTTTTTGAAGAACTGCAGCCTGTGGGATGGACTCACCTTGGGGCAGTGCCAGAAGATCTGCCTTCCATTAGTGGAATCCCATGCTGGAGCAAGGAAGAGTTTGAGGAGGAAGGAGCAGGAGAGACAATGTACAATGGACTGACCTCAGCCCCCATTCCCTTTGCCCCTGCACTGCTGCTTGGGGAAGGAGATAAAGACATTGGGAGTGAAGTTGAGCTCTAGAAAAAAGGAGGTGTTTTTAGTTGTGGTCTTGATTCTTATTATCATTATCAATGAATTACCTAATTATCAATGAATTACTGATTAATAAGGGAGTAACCTACTGCCTTATCAATCAGTAATTCATTCTATTAATTTCTCTCAGCTGAGTTTTGCCCATGATGGTACTTGATAAGTAATACCTCAGTCCCTGTATCAACTCACAAGCCTTCTGTTGAATATTCTCTCTTAGCTTTGTTGGGTGTGGTGTGATATTGTGGCTTGGTGGACCTTGTCAGCCACACCAGCAAAGAGTGACTTCACGGGAAGTAGGCACATGTAGGGAGTTTGGACCCCTTTTGTTATAGATTTCAAGTAATTCACCTTTCAGAGTCAGTCACAATAAAGTGTATATAACTTGTTACAGAGTATCAAACTTAACTTTTGCATGTCCAAAAAAAGATAGACCTTCTTTTCTTCTTCAAGACCTTCTTCTTACTTCAATTCCCATGACTATCATGCAAGAGATGGAAAGGAAAGTATTATTTGAAACTGCAGTTCAAAAATAGTCAGTGTTCAACATACATTTAAGCAAGTAAGTTAAAAAAAGTGTTACTCTATAATAATTTAGAGCTATTCAAATTCTACAGTTTATCTTACTGCAATAAGTCAGTAGGATTCCCAACAGAAATAGTATTCAGAGTTAAAGCAGCATAATGAGGAAAAGGTTACTTGACACAAACTAGTAGACATCTCCAGGCAGTTTTCAAAGAAGTTCCTAGTCACCCTGTTAATTACATTCAGCCTTGCTAAATTGTCTCCTGGTTTCAGTCATTTCGTGTTTTTTCTCTTGATGAAGTTAATTTCTTTCCTATGTTCCTTAAAATACATATCAGCTAAGAACAACAGATTCAGTTAAATTGCATTGTCACAAAAAACAAGCCTGAAAAATGACCTTCAGAATTCTGGTGAATTTCTGATATCATACATTGTAAAACTACTAGAGAATTTGAATTCAGGTTTTCAGTTTTCAAATTTTCTCAGAAATTTATGAAGGATGTTATTTTACCAAGCTGTTATACTTGTGAAATAAATGGCACTCATGTGGCTCTTAATTCAGGGTTTAAAATTAAGCACATGGAGCAAGTATTGCACATCTGGATGCAACTTGGAAAGGAGGAGAAAAGCAATTGTCTTAGGTAGATGATTATAAAAATTTTACTGTATAGAAGTCATGTCATAGAGTAATGGTCATGACTATGCAGTGATCTTATGTTAAAATAACTTATTTTTGCAATGAAAGTTGAGTCTTTGAGGAAAAGGAGAATTTACAGCAGATTGCTAGTTTTCTGTGGATGTTTTGTCCACTGTGAAAAGAATTCTTGCCTATATGCAGACTTATAGTTTGTTTTATAGATTAGTTGCTTTGGGATTCTTCTCATGTAAACATAACAGCTACTTATTGGAGTAAAAATAGAAAGTTATTTGCTGTGGTATTTGGAAATTTCAGTGATGAATGACATATACTAAAAAGAGATAATACCTGACTCGAGAAAAGTATGGAGAAATAATTACAGCAGTCAGGTTCATGGAAGAAAAATGGTGATCAAGAAATGTCTAATGATTGACAAAGATAGATGAGGCACATTCAGAATGCGAAAAAAGTTGCAGCAACTGCTTTGGGAGTTACCCATGTATACAGAATTTCACTGCAATGAAACATTTGCAGGGTTACCCTTAAGTGCAGTAGAGTGGAAGGAATAAATATCCATGGACCACAGTGCTCCACCTCTCTCCCAAAGGGAGGATTTAATTAAGGTGAAGGGGTGCAAGATTAACTCAGAGACTCGTGTGTAACAAAGCTTTTGTGTATGTGTGTGGATATGAGGGGTTGGAGCACAAGAGCTGAGGGGGCTGGGGTTGTTTAACCTGGACAAAAGGAGCTTCATTACCAGTCCTTATCACCCCCTTCAACTAAACAAAGAGAAGTTGTAGAGAGGTGCAGGGAGGTCTCATCTCCCAACAAGCAATAGGACAAGAGGAAAAGGCCAGGAGTCTATTGAGCCAGGAGAGGTTAGGAGTGGGTATTAGGAAAAACATCTTCAGAGAAAGTGTTACCAAGCATTGAAAAGAGGCTTCCCAGGGAAGTGCTTGCATCCCCATCCCTGGAGGTATTTAAAAGATGTGTAGACGAGGCCTTAGGGATGTGTTAGTGGTGGATTTGGCAGTGCTGTGTTAGCAATTGGACTCCACGATCTTGTAGGTCTGTTCTAACCTAAATGATTCCATGTGCATATGAAAAGTTACCACAGGCACAGGAGACCATAGGCAGAATGAATGTGGACTTCAAAAAGCACAATACAATTCTGCCCAAAAGGCTTGTGTGCCAGGTATCATATCAAGGATGTTATATACCTAGGATAACTTAATGGAGATATATTTCATTCACAGTTCTGAATAAAAACTTTAATGCATTGCACGTGAAAAGAAATGCAGAGTGGCTGGTGAAATGACAGAAGAATGAATATTATGGTTATAATTTACCATAATATGACATAATACCATAATATGACAGAAATTACAGAAGAATGAATATTATGGTTATAATTTACCATAAGAAAGGCAAGGAAAGATGCATCTTTCAGCAAGAAAACTTTGTACTTGAGAATGGGTAAACAAGCATGGTCAGCAACTGAAATACGGGTTATATTCACATCTCAACTCATATGGATATGGAGGGCTCATTTCTGGGTTTCAGGCTTGTCCCCAGTGGGATCACAACTAAGAAAAAGAAAGAAAGTTAGTTGTAGAGTTATTCTTTCAAAGGATTAGTATGTTCCAGGATTTGAGTGTAAATTAAGCTTCTTAACCATGCATATGTCTTCAGCAGATTATTAAAAACAAAACTGAATTTCCGTTGTCATTATAAGCTATTAATTATATATTGCAATTCTTCTCACACAGCAATGGGTATGAGTGCAGTTGTCTCTGGAGCAGTTTTGTCATAGACTGTTCAAAAATGTAATGGATGGAGCAGGAGAAGTGGGAGGGAAAGCAATAGGTATGTCACAGGGCAAGGAGGTGGTAAAAGAGGTGTAAATAGAAGAATAATTAATATAACAAATAAGCCTACATGGGGAGAGAAAGGGAGTGAACTGTTGTGGACAGCACACATTTCAACAGCAAGATGAATTGCAGCATTTCTAACCATAGGAGTTGGATTCAAATGAAAGCTACAGTGATTAGTTTGCTTTATGGGTTGGTTTTGGTGGTTTGTTTTTTTTTTTTGGTTCATTGGGTTTTGTTTGTTTTATGTAAACAAAACATTAAAGAAATGTTTGAAGGAATAAATGAAGATTTATAGGAACATATAGCTGTAGACAAGAAAAAGAAAAAAGCCTAAAGTTCATAGATCTCCTATTGGTAGAAAGTTTAGACAAGAAATTGTTGCATAGGAATAAAAAGCCCATTAATAGCTACATGTAGCTCAAATTGTTTTGTAATAAAACCAAACGTGTCTGTTGCTGCAACTGACTGGCTGTGAATAATTCCCTCATTCTTTGGTTTCAGCTGATGGCACCCTGGCAATTCCATGTTTATGAAATCAGATGCATAATCATTATTAAAAGATTTTGACATTTGTATGCAATCATAAAACATCACTGATGAATGTTCTGTTTATTGTAGAAACAGAATAATAATGGTTTTGGACTGACTGGCACGATGCTATTTGGAGAACACTTACTTCTCAGCAAAAAAAATTTCCAGTCCTTAAGCTTTTGGGAGGTTCTGAGAATTCAATATTAACAGTAGCTCCAGTCAAGAGGCAGATGAGCTCAGTACCTGTCAGGATTAAGCTTGGTTTGCATTCCAAAATTCAAGGTTGGACAAGGTTACTTTTTGTTTTTCTTTTGTTTTCTCTTTAACAATAGGGAATAACAATGTAGCACTTCTGAAAGTGTCTCCAAGAAATACGAATTAATCTGTTCTGCCTCTGTGAAGACTTTCTCTACATGTGTCGTATACTGATAACATTACACAAGTAATTATCATTATCTCTGAGCAAGTGTTTTCAAACATTTGATATCTTTTAATAAGGAAAACAGTGCATTTTGCATAGAAGAGTTGGCAAGATCCAGGTGATATGGTTACCCAGGAAGAGAACTAGGGGAACAGGAGATATATTGGGGATTAAAAAAAAAAAGAAAAAGAAAAAAATCCCAGAAATTGAATACATAAAAGAATACTGCTCGTGCACAGCATTATTGGTTAATAAACATCATTATGTCTCTCAGGGGTACTGAAGGGATTTAGCAGTGAGCTGTAGTTGCCCATTGGATGTAACAGTAAAACAGGTCACAGAACTGTAAACCACAGTTCACGAACACATCACTGAATTAACAAAGCACCCAAGTCACTGTATATATGCATAGCACCTTTTTAAACTTGTTTACTTCACAAAAGCACTGCAACTGTTTACTTTAATTACTTCATTTTCACTTTAGGCATAATTTAGGTTCAACACTCCAGCTGCAAGAATGATTAATGAACCTGCAATTAATTAACATAATGGTATTAAATAATAATGTATAAAATAGTGTGAAAGCACCACAGTGCTTTTTACCATATTCCACAGATGTCACACTTTCCTGGGAAACATTTTACATCATTGAGAGTTAAATATGAGTTAATTTGTCTTCCTTCCTTTGGCCTTTTCCGAAGCCAACTAAAAAGTTAGATGTGCTGTTACAGAGCTGTGATTTAGAATTATATAAAGGAGTGCAGCAGTCTTCTGATCTCTCTTTTTCTTCAACACTATTAGCTGAAATAGCTGCAATTTAATTAGAAGAAGAGAATAGTTTAGGTTTTTTTACCTGTTTATACTCAGGACACAGTGAAAATTTTACTGTCATTAACAAAAAACAATTGTTGTTTTTTTTGCTACTATGAGTCATCCTGCCACTTCCATAATTAAATAACTGATTTTTTTTTTCAGTCTCTGGGAAGAAAAATAGGGTATTGTTTCAATTTCTTCTATTTCTTCAGCACTGTTGCTACCTAAATAGCAGTGGGGTGGATGGTACTCCAGCAATGAACACATTCCATTCACTTTAGCTTTAAAATTTTGGTTGAGCAAGGAGTTCATTGAAGGATCTCTTTCTCCTTTTGTTGTGTATAATAGTAGCAAGTTTGTGAACAAGCCTGTCCCATGCCAGCTTTGTCATTGCAAGGAAAATCCATTCCTTCAGGCTGGGTGTCAGCCTGAAAACCTGCTGTGAGTTTCTAGTTTGATCAAACGCTGGTGAAATCCATAAGGATCCTGCAGTCTTTCCATTGCCTCTGAACATTTGCTGTGGACTTGCTCCCAGCTGCAAGCAGTACTCTGTTTCCCTCAAAAGTGTCCCAGTTCCCTGCAGCAGCAGGAAAAGGGAAGCAGCAGTGCACACAAGGTTTAACTTTACATCCTGAAGCCCTTCAGTAGTGTCTAAATCTTCAGTGCAGGTCACCTGCTCATTGTACCTTCCAAGCAGATTTCTCCAAAGGGAGGAGGCAAAGTTGCTCTCAGAGAAGCAAACTCTCCTCTCTGGTGCTGGAGCAGAGTGGAAGGAGCAAACCAACAGCCAGTCCTTGGCTGTGCTGCTATTTGCATCTTTTTGTGTAGAATTAAACATGCAGTAGAGGTACAATGAGCTGCAAGCAAGCAGGTTGTTACAGCAGTTGCTGTACCAGCTGGATCTAGATTAAATGACCAGCTCAATAATGCTGGTTGATAAATCACTTCTGAATTTGACCTTCCCACTGCATCTTACCAAGACCTGAAATGTCTGTGACACAGTGCAGGTCTGGCTTCACCTTTCTAAGAGTGGGCAGGTCCAGAAGCTGACAGCGCTGCAGCATTTACCAGGCTCCACTGTGAGCTTACCAGGATTCCCTGCATAATTGCTTGGAGAATTTGTGGAACTTAATTTTTTATATTTCTACTGGGGTGTGTATCTTAAATTATGAGAAGGTACTTCAAAAATTAGTGTTTCAGTGGGAATTGTGTGCTCTGCTCTTGCTCTATTGTGTTGAATAATATGTTTAGAGACTTTCTGGGCTCCTGCTCTTCTTTCTAAACATCAGAAACAAAGAGGATATCAGACAGGTGGAAGTCTCTGGGAGAGAAGGTGAAGGTTTAGCAAGTGCAATGACTCAGGCCTTTCATAGGCAGGGGAAGGAAAGAATGCATTTCCTCACCTTTATGAATATTTGTTGGATGAAAAAAATCTGACAGATAATAACAAGTCGTCTCCCTGCTTGTCTTTAGCATATCTCTGTGTAGGCTCCCCCTCTCATAACCATTTTGTATTCAATCACAGGAATGACTTTAGTAATGAACAAAGGCTGCACCGCTGCTGTCACTGTCTGCTGATCCTTGTCATCCTCCTGCAGTGTGTGCTGAGCTGCCACGGTTTAAGATAAAGCTCTATTATTCTAAATCACTGAAATGAGAGTGACACTGTACAGCAGGAAAATGCACAAGGAGAAATTGCTTTAAACAAGCCTTATCTGTAAGAATTGAGGTTGCAAATCTATCTGGTTGTGTGTTAATATCAGTGTAAGTTAGTGAACAGTGCAAAGGGCCTGACTTGAAGGCTTATGGTTGTCCCTATGCCCTTTTGTTGTCAATGAGGAGCATGGCAGACTGTAATAACCTTCAGGCTTAGTTTTAAAAAAAAAAAAAGAAAGCATTGAAATAGCAGTAAAAGTAAGGCAACAATATGCTCTCCTTCAGGGAATAAAGCTATCTAGAAAACCATTGGTGAATTATGATCTGATGACTGAGAAAATTCATGATTCCTTACTCACCTGGACAGAAGGCATTGCTTTTAAATTACCTGCTTTACTCTTTCTTCCTTCTTCTCTCCCATCCAGCTCTTACACTCCCAACCAAGTATGCGGAACTGGAAAAAAAAGGCAAAACAGTCTAAATGTAATTTCAGAGTTCATTGATTTAGCTTCAGTTGCACCTCTGACACTTGAAATGTTTAGAGGCTCTGAAAGGAGAAAACAGTCTGGAGAGAGTAGAACTCATACTCAAAGGGACAGGATTTGTAAAGTCTAAATGGAAGTCAAACGGTGTGTATGAAAATGTGATAATAGCTCTTAAGCTGTAAGGAAAGAAAACTCATTTTCTTTTCAATAAACTTATCCTTAAAGTGTTACCAATCTGTACGTGGATGGCTTCTTATGGAGAAAACAGATTTTATATACATAAGAAATGTGTTTTATATATATGTGAATTCAATTATTTCTGTTTCCATCAACCACTGCAGGTCAATGCTTTCAGATTCTATATTTGAACTGTGGCATGAAATATGCTAAAGAAAGTACTTAGAGCTCATGCACCTCTAGCTCTACAAATACTGGTTTTGCTTCCAGAAACTGAGTAAAATCACAATACTTTGTATTACTTTGATCTCTCTGATCATATTAGAGGAGAGGAAACTCTGTAGAATTACAATATATTAAAAGACTATGTTTGGAAATGGTTCACAATGTAAAAAACATTAAGGAATTGCTGATACTATTTGCATGTCACTGCTGAATATGGTTGCTTAGCTAGTGAAACTTTTATCACCAATTTGTCCTAGAGAGTCATATCTGAGAGCCTGGATACAAGTAGTTATAAAATTATTTAAATTATCTTGGCAATGAACATCACCTTTAGTAAGGTTGTGCAACAGTCAGTTAAAAGAAAAGAGCTAAGAATTGCCTATGTTTTTAAATTTTATAGTATCTCCATGCTTTGCAAGATGAATCTGTAGTTCAGTAGGTGTGCTTTTTCTTATATATAGCATATCCTATGTGAAAATGCATATTAGGTTTAATCAGTCTGCATATGCTGCAAAGCTGCTCATGTTTTATAGAGCATTTTTATTCTGACCTCACATGGCTTCTAACTGCAGGAATTGAACAGGAATTCCTTGCAGATCTTCCCCCCAGGAGGTCCTGCATTGCTTGAAGGTATAGGCAAAGACATGTATGGTCACACAGAAATCCTGTAGTTGTGTAGTGCCAGAGGGAAGGGAAGAGATATGAAGAGTACAGTGGATGGAGAAAGAAATAAGACCTGCAGCAAGTGGTTTTGGGAAGATAGTCAAAAGTAAAGAACACTAAGGAGCACAGATGACACAGCTGAAGCAGGAACTATGGATGTCAGAAAAGGTTAGAGGAGAAGGAAACTATTCTATAAATAATAAAGCACTGATGCTTGCAAGTAATGGAAGTGTGGAGTTGTGAATAGTTTCATTAAAGAGCTGTCATATATACTGGTAAAACTCATGTTGCCACTCCAGTAAATCTCTATTAGAGAAGTCAGCAACTCTGTACTGCTATCTACTACTGCCTTTTTGACATAAAGTCCACTGACCTGATTATTATGTGCTAACAAAGTCAACATTTCTTCTTCATTTCACCTAAAACAGAGAAAAAGGAATGTAAGTTCTACATCCCTGAGTCTTTTTAAACAATATTAGAGTTTTGGGTTTTTTTTACCATGAATAAATAAAATCTTACACTGCTCAAGAATATAGCCAAATGTTCAATCTTCACTTATATCTAGTACCTGTATTCATCATGAAAAACTAATTCTTTTACCTGTTTCCAAATGGTTTTTGAATAAGAGGTAGCATTGGCTTTGCAAGTTCCATTTACACAGATTTGGAGAGCCTCCCTGCTGAGGTAAGAAGGCCAGGTGTTGTGTGGAGTCTCTAACCTGCCTTCCTGCTCCAGCGCTTTGCAGGGAGCTCTGGTGGGAGCTGGCAGGGAACTGTAGGGGGGCCAGAGAGCTGCAAGTGGCGCTGCTGAAGGTGTACCCTTAGGACACAGAAAACATAATTAGGCTTTACTGGATTTCTCAGACAGCCATAGATCATCTCTGGCAAATTTAGAGAGTGTTAAGTTTGAATTAAAGTCCCCCCATCGCACACACTCACCTGCAAGATTAAGGGACATCCCAACACTGTGGGTGGTTTTGTTTCTCAGCTGCTCCAAGCTGTTACAGGAGGTGCTGTGGAGGCATGTTTTCCAAGGGGATATGAGAGTGGAGGAGGTCTTGGGGAAATGATGGATCATACAGACATGAAGCATAGAATATGAATTTTAAACTCTTGTAGTTGTCTGGAGATAGGTTTTCTCCAGTGTGTCTCAGAATTCATGCAGTAGATATTTTTTATTTGCTTTTTGTGCCTGTCAGGGAGAATTGGGGTAAGTACTTCTTTTCTTTGTGATGTTCCTGGTCACAGGAAGCAACAGCTGTCATGGATAGAAAAATATTTTTCTTCCTTTGCCTTTGTAGAATTGCTTCATGAAAAATATTTACCTCTGAGGAAAGATGCAAATTGTTCATCATGAATCATAAAAAGAAGCAAAGGCAAACTTTATTTCTCAACAAATCAGGGAAAATGAGAATTTTGCGAAAACATTGGAAAATATGAGAGTTCTACCACAGCACATGATACTTTTTAGTTCTTATTCTTCTGTCTGACTATATTGATTCTTATTTTTCACCTTTCTGTATACTCACCTTGTATTGCTGTTTCAAGGTGAGGGATTTACTTTCTGTTGAATGCTATATAGCTTTTACTAGTGAAGGCATTAATTTATTCCACACTAGGGAGACATTGTCTCTTTAGTTTAATTTTCATTGAAATCTTTCGCTGTGTTATCTACACTAATCTGAAAGCTGAGTAAAATCAATGTACACAGAAAATGAAATGATTTATTCAGTGCTTGTTCAATCTTATCAGTCATGTAAAGATTCTAACATACAAAGCAGATCTATATCTATTTCTTTCTCCTGTTTCCTTTCAAAAACTTTATTCCTGTCTCCTTGATACTATCATTTCATGCCTACAGAATGCAGAAAACCATGTTTTGTGCTGGTTTATATACTCTGCATTCTCACTGAAATAGGTGTAATTCTGGAGATATTAAATTTGTATCAATAACTTTTGTAATACTGAATTGTTAGAGAATATTTATAACATGCTTGAAAATAATTCTCAGTGATACAGTTTTTGATAACATGATAATTTAATATCATTTTGTGATAATTTCATTTTGTCTTTAGCACACCCTCAGTGTTGCAAAATAAAAACCTATAGTCTACTTGTGTATGCAAGAGGCATGTTCCCAGTTCTGTTCTAGAAATGTGTACACTTCAAAGAATGCACATACCGGGGCTGACACTCGCATGCTTATCCACTCGTATAATCTTTAGTTGCACAAACAGTCCTGCTGAAGCTAAAACTCCCAGATACAACACAATTACTCACGTGCTTTAAGGTTGCATGGATCTTGACAATTGTGTTCTGCCTTGCAGCTAAAGGTTTGCCTTAGCTTCATCTGATAAAACCTTCTAGCTGGGTGCTCCCTGCTGTGAATATACATTTCGAAAGCTGGCAAGTGTATGGCTTAAGTAGAGAGCCAATTATTAACTGCCACAGGTTTTTTATGAAAAAACAAATCTATCTAGCTTTTAATATTATAACTCTCTTTTCAATGCTGTTGAGCTTTTCTGTTTACCTCACTTTATAGCATTTTTTCTCAAGGAAGAAATGTCTGATTATAGATTTCTTGCTGATGGCAGAAGAAAGAAGATGTGAACATTTTCAATAACAGTCTTAACAATGACTTTCGTTGTTGGGGCAAGAACTGAGGTCATATTTGGCACTTAGCCCCAGACTGTTCTGCAACAGTGCTCTGTCCCAGAGTAGACCTTACCAAAGAATTCTGCTCTCAAAACTGGAGGCAACTTTTTGCAAAGCAGCAGTGCCAGAGCTGAATTTTCTAGTCTTTTAAGGACAATAGTAGGCTGGCTGCATTCTGGGTTATATTGTGTCATGACTGCTGGGTACCTACAGTACATATACAAACAGGCTGCACACAGAATTTGTCTTCCCTATGATACTAATAATGATAAAACTTTCAAAGTGAATGGTGCACAATCTAGTGCATTATCTGGCTTGGCTTTGCTATGATAGCTGTCATAAATTGATTTTACATGTCAATAGTGGCTATTAGCTAATTGCATAATCTGGCTTTGGATGTGCTTCACATGCAGCCTTACATTTAAACAAAGCTGCCAGTTGAAGGAATGTAATTTCCTGTTTTAGTTCCCCTCCTTTGAATTACTTAACTACATAACCATATCCTTATCTTCCACTGAATGTAATTAAATTATTCTTAGAAAATTATTAAGTCAAGGAGTCTTTGGAAAACAGTTACACTTGTGAATGAGAGAGTGTATGTGTGCATGAAACAAAAAGGGAGTGATGCTGGGAGTGGGGGTGTCTTCGTTGTTATTTGAACAAACTGAGTTAATGAGTGTTTTTCTGCAAATACCCAGCTCTACAAAGCATTTCCCCTCAGAGTATTATTGTAATAAGCATTGTCCTTCGGGAGCTCCAATTCTCCATGCTGAATTTCTCTCCACGGTACAGTGGGATTTTTGGCAGGAGCTGCAAGTAGCATATGGGATCTCAGTATTAGACAGAGATCTACTGCTGATGGAGAAAACCACTGTGCCCTTACCTTGCAAAGATGTGTTATCATGCATGGGAATTATGTTGGGGTATCTGAACATCATTCCTGGTTAAGCCAATTCCAAAAGAATAACACAGAAGTACATCAGTCAAAATGTTGTGGAAGCAGAATAATTAAATCTATTATCTATTTATATTCTGTAAAGTCAGCCTATAAAACATCTGTGGTATTTGCATGGCCATTTGAATCAAATGTGTATTTCTTCACTGTAAAATGAGCATGTACCTCTGCTCACACTCTGCCACAGGAATTTCCACAGCTCCATGCAAGTGAGCAAAATAGGGCAAATTTATACCAGTAACACTGTGACCCAAATACTAGCTAAGCTTGTACGTGTCACCTCATTAGCTGCTAACTTGCTACTGTGGATTTTTAATATCAGCTGGCTGTAGCATTTTTCAGCTGTTTAGCCCATGTGTCTTTTTAGCAGGCTGTATAATTACTGCTGTATGCATAAAGACAGGTGATAAGGTCTTGGTCTAAGGTGATAAGATTTTGTTCCCTTACTCCATTTCCCACATAAGGAAAACAAAAGAACAACTTGATGCTACTTCTTTTACACTGGTGCACATTTGCAACAGTCTTCCTGAGGTGAAATTGCCAGTTTACAAGTAAGGGCAATGCTGAAAAAATTGCACTCCTCTGCTCCATGTCATGTGTAACACTACCAATCTTCTCTTCTCTTTTGCAGTTCTGCTACCCACAAAACCAACTTAGCTTTTTTGGTATGATAAAGCCCATCTGAATTGCTATTGTTGCAATGTACTCTCCTCTGTAATTTAGACATATTTTATTGCTCCAAACACTTTTTTTTGAAAATAAATTGACAAATAAATGAAAACCTTCTAGCTACTTATTTACTTCATGAAGAGTTTATTATAATAGTCAGAAAATTGACTATAACATGGGAAGAAATACCGTATGAGGATAGTTCAACTACATTGTTTACACTCGTCAGGTCTCATTCACTTGGATTAATTTATTTGTTCTATATGAATCCTTTATATGCATTAAAAATAATTTGACACAACTTTTTCTGTCTCATCTGCATTAGACAGCTTGTAAAACATAATTTGCAGAGCACTGTGGCCAGCAGAATTTCTTAAGCAGTCTTAGCATATTTCTTTTAAAATAAAAGCCAGCCACAAACTTCACCTAAATAGGAGTCCTGTCTTTGTAAGGGTTGTGAGATTGAGCTCTCTTTGCCTTTAAAACTTCAGTAAATGCCATAGGCCTGCAAGAACAATTAAGAATATTTACCTTTATGCTATTATTCTTTCTCTATTTTTATTTTTTAAAAGAAGATAGGTGTGGCTACTAAATAGTCCTTCTCAGTGCTTTAAGAAGGAATGGATAGAAAAGAAAGTAATGTAACTTTGTAAATAATGTAATTTTCCATGTTTCTACTAAGAAAAAAGAGCGTCTCATTATAGATCTCAGAATATCAGCCTATTTGATGAGAAGTAAATGAAAGAAAAAGTTACATTTTCCAGACTGGGCTTCTGTATGGATAGGGTGTTAACTTGTGAATGTCTAACATGTTGGACAGAGACATGTGGCACTGGGTGAAGGGCTGAAATAGCTTAAATGCTTGATTCTGCTCCTGATGAAGCTTTTCTCTACTAAATGCCAGACAGTTAAGTACAATTTATAAGCCTCCTACCTCTATGACAAGTATATCCCTTCTGAAGGGATTTTACTCTTTGGTCCTTTTCCATTTCGTATTTCATGGAGCAGCACGACTATTTTACACTAACCTATGGGACATATACTACCAGGGATGTCAGTCTGGGAATGGAAATATTTGGGGAGTACAGGAGCAATTATATTTCATAGAAACAAGTTCTAAGTAACATAGCCAGAAATGAAGACAACTGCTAGCCCAGGAACTGGGAAGCAGCCCTTCATTTGCAAAGATCCACTGGAGATGTGTGTGGTTTATTCTTCTAGGTTAGGAACCAACAAAGTTACTGGAGAATCTCATATTCTATTGACTTTCAAAAATACTCAACTCCCATCCAAAGGTTTCAGTTCTTTAAAAGCAGGAAGGGAGGTCTAACTGTTTAAACATTATTTTAGTTTTCTTGTCTCCTTGGGACAATACACAGGGAGAGGAGAAAGCAAATCTTTCTCACTGAATTCCCATGTAAATGAAGGAAAAAGGAAAACACTCAAGAAATTTGCTCTATGGCATTCTGTAGAGGAATATATTTATATTGGTGCCTTACCTAGAAGAATGTATTATCCAGAGGTCACCCAAGAGGTGCCATTGGGGAAACATCTCAAGTGCTGTGCCACACCAAGCTCAGTATACTAAGGGCATGGTTTTTTACTACTTTTAATCTGCTGCAGGGGTGTAAAGACATAATGATCTTC
Source organism: Agelaius phoeniceus (assembly GCF_051311805.1). Taxonomy (NCBI): domain Eukaryota; kingdom Metazoa; phylum Chordata; class Aves; order Passeriformes; family Icteridae; genus Agelaius; species Agelaius phoeniceus. Next base: position 12,496,772 of record NC_135266.1, on the reverse strand, counting down.
TTTGGGAAAGAAAAAAAGAAGAATTAACAAAATCAGATTGCCTAGAAACTATTTGTTCTTTGAAATGAACAGCTATTGTTAGTGCTGCCATAGAGATTATGCTTTAAAAAGACTAGTGCTTCCTCTCTGCATTGCATTTATTTTATTTTATTTTATTTTATAATCCTGTGAAAAGAGGCATTTTGAAAAAGTCTGTGGAATGTCATGATTCCAACTGATCTCCTTTGTTTCTGTTATTAGATTAGATTTCTCCAGTCTCAACCTTCTGCAATAGCCCTTGAAAGAGTATGCAGCTGCTAGTATAAAAGTCAGACATTTTCTGTATTAGATTATTCTCTACTTTTATGGGAAGATGTGCATCTTTTAAACATTTGAAATCTGCTGCCAAGTACAGTTCATAGTGTGAAGATAAATAATGTCATTAAACTAAAAAAAACCCTTTAATGATTTGTGGCTATTCAGTGGGTTTAGCAATTTAAACTAACACTTCCTTAGAAAAATCACCACAGTTACTCAAAGTTCTAAGCCCAGCAATCATTTCAAGACAATGTGGCAGCATTCTTTTATAAAGTGGGTCACTGCTGATTTCCTGAAAGCTCAGCCCAGTAATTTTCATATTCTTTTTATTGCTATATTGGAGAAGAAATACAAAACGTGATTTGTGTTAAAACCCAAATGGCATAACACTATTTCAATTTAGCAGGGACCATCTAGGAATAAGGTATGCTTTGGAGGTCATTCTTAATTCCCTTGATTCCCAGTTGCTGTGAGCTGACAGATTTATTCTTTGCCAGCCCATTGTTTTGCCCTTTGTAATGGTGGAGGAAGAGATCAAGCAAATTCTGACTACAGAGTTTTTGTGTTCACTCCGGTTTTTATTGTTTACTGTGTCTTTTACTGCTGAGTATCAGCAAATTAAAGAGACTAGCACTTAGCTCATGTACCTTTTTTTATTTTACACATGCATAGGAAATATTTTCTTCTAGAAAAACTAAGAATATATGTAATTTGTAATTTTTAATTGAAGAGATGTTCAATAAATCCTAAAGCATGGGAAAACAGGGAAACACTCAATGCTAAAATGAATAAGTGATGAGTGTATATGAACAATTTTACCAGTAATTAAAACTTAATCTTTCTGTCATCTTAAGCATTAAACAATTCAGCATTTCTTCATTTTCCTTTTGACAAGCAGAAATAGGGAATAAAAGGTTAAGGTGTTAAGAAGTTAATAAGTTAAGATAATAAGAAGAAAATAAACTTGCTTTTTATTGTTATTATTCTAAATGCAAAAATCTTTCCTAAATTTAGGTCAAAATTTGTCAATCAAACATAAATCGAAAAATTCTCTTCCATTTGTAGCAGAGAAGGTGTACTCAGAATTATGCCACATATTAAAGATAAGATCAGAGTGCATTCTTGCTGATTCCATAGTGCAGCCTGCAAGGAATGATGCACGGTAATGGACATTCCCTGCGAGGCTCAGCATATCCCTCCTCTTGGGCCCCTTTGTCATTTGATATCTCTTCTTTCCACGCACACTAACTTCTAGGATCTTAAAACACATTAGTGCTTAATTACAATTTTGGTGAATTTATTCTCTTGTTCACTTTGCTGTATCACTCAAAATTTATTAGGCTGGTGTTAAACACCAAAATTATGTTTACTGTAGCATTTCCTAAAAATATAGATGCAATTGTAAACAAAGCATTCACACTTTTGTAACTAATTGATTTGTTTGAAAGGTCAGAGATTGTTCAAAACAGCATTTTAGCAGAATTATTCAGGGTTTTCCAAGTTTACCTTCCTAGAAGTCATATGCCCAAACACTGAAGTTTGTGAGAGCTTGAAAAGATTTTATTACTGTAATCTTTTCTGGTTCAGATTCCTAAATGACTCATTATTCTTTGCTTGAAAATAAGTGATGCTGTTTGACAAATGTGTTTTTCTGTGAAAATGGAATCTCTAGACAGGTTCTCAGAGAGATCAGTACCTTCTTTTGATTTTTTTTGCCTAAACTATAAAAATGTGAAGGCATGGTGTCACATCCCTTGTGAAGGTTAATTATTAAATTTCATAGTTTCCTTTCAGACCCTCACAAGGGCTTTCAGAAAGCCCTGTTATTTCAGAATATATTCAAATAAGCTTTGATTCTATTTTTCAACCTTTGAATAGGCATGACACTGGCAAATATTTTTGTTCAGGGTTTATTGTTAGTGGTTTTTTTTTATTTTATTTTTCATTCTTTTTGGTTTTAATTTACCTTTGTTTAGCTGTCAAAGAGTATTTCCACTCTCTTTCCAAGTCTGCCCTTCATGTTCTGGATAGAGTCTGCCCTTATATATACATCAACAAATGATTTGGTTTTTTATTTGTTAAACAACAAACATTATGTTATATTTATCTAGAGCAGTACTCAGCAACAGACCTATGAGCTAGTGGCTTGAGAGTACATCTTTGGATCTATATGAGTTGTAATGAGTGAAGGTCATCATGACAAGAAAATAAATTATGAAGAAGTCCTTGAGTTTTTATGTCTGTACTCTCATTCAAAGTGAGAGTTTATTCTGATGGAGTTTATACAGATGATTATCTTCAGAGACTTTGGTCAGCGCTTCAGCTTCTGGGGACAAAACAGGAATTCTCATCTTCTTGGAAACAATTTGCCTTGTAAAAAAAGGCAAAGGAAAACAAGAGAGAACTATTAATCCTAAAACTGGTCTTTTCTGAGAGTTCTTCTGAGTAAAATCCTCAGATTTGGTTTTGGAATGGTGGAGTGGAGAGGATAACTCTTTTCTGTGATCTGGATCCTTGTCCTGCCTGTTTTGGTACTCAAACTGTGCTGAGAGTAGGATTACAAACTGAAGCCCTTTTGTTTCAGACAATATCACACAAGCATCATCTGTTGTTGGGGAGATAGTCATCCAGGGAACAGTCATCAAAGATAGCATGATGTCTCTACCAAATTCAAGCCCATAAAGACTGTTCTATTGAAAGCAGATTGGTCCCTTCCCATTTTATTTTAAGCTACACTAGCAGCTGCTGTAATACATAAAACAGCTAAATTATTTCAAAACAACATTAATGAATTTAAATGAGACCTACAATCTGCTCTTCTTCAGTCCAAACTTTCAACTACTTGAGATGAACAGGGACTACAACTTGAAGGATGTCATTCCTGTTATCTAAAAAAACTCCCATTGGGAATTACAAATGTTCTCGAATAATGGAGAATTAGCCTTGTTGAGAAAACTGTAAACCAAATAATTCTAAACTAGCAACATTTCTTGGCTGTAATACTGATATTTTCCACAGTGGGGAGACAAAATTATTAGCAGATTGGTGTGTATGATGAAACAGAGAAGATAATATGTGGACATCATTGCAAAGCTGCCATTCAATGTTCAGTTTAGAGGAAAAGATGCATGAAACGTTCTAGCTAAGGTAAACCAAACAAAAAAAACATTGTATATTGTATATATCTTGTATATTTAATTTTGATGATATATTTTTAATAATTCAGTAGGAAATATGTCAGTAAAGGATTACTAAATTATTACAGTAAAGTTTTTGTAGCTTATTTTCATTGTAAGTATTGACATGTGCTAAAGCTTCTTATAACAGCAACAACTTTAGGTGCATGTCACAATCTCTGTTCCCTCTCTAAACACATGTTTATATCGAGAGACATGGATTTGATGGATGGACCACTTGGTGAATTGACAACTTGACTGGGTGGCCACACTCAAAGGGTTGTGGTTGGCAGCTTGACATCCAAGTGTAACCCAGTGACCAGTGGTGTCCTCAGGGGTCGGAACTGGGACTGACTGAGCTGTTCAACACCTTATTTAAACACAGACAGTGGGATTGAGGGCACCCTCAGCAGGTTTGTCAGCCCATGACACCAAACTGTGTTGTGTGGTCAGTGTGCTGAAGGACAGGGATGCCATCCAGAGAGACCTTGACAGGCTCGAGGGGTGGGTCTGTGCAAACCTACTGAAATCCAATAAAGCCTGGGCAGAGAATGGATTGAAAGCTTCCCTGAGGAGAAGGACTTGGGGTTGTTGCTTGTTGAGAAGCTCGACATGAGCTGTTACTGTGTGCTTGCAGCCCAGGAAGCCAACTGTCATGGGCTGTATCAAGAAAAATGGGACCAGCAGGTCAGAGAAGGTGTTTCTATCTCTTTATTTTTACTTTTTAAAAGAAAAAAAAAACATGACTTTGACAGCATTCTGATTTGGTCAGGCTCATACTACTACAAAATATCTTTGGGCCATGTTTATTGAAAAATATTTTCCCTCGTCTACTTACAAGATGAAAATACTGTAGACTAATCAAACTAGGATTTAGTTTGTTTAGTAAAAGTCTTATTAAGCATACCCTGAAATTCAAGGTCTTTGCTCTGTTGGTTCAGATGCAGTCTTTTAAATTCAGAAACTGCTTCACAAACACTGGATATTTGAGGAGAGCTCTTTTTGTATGTATGGAGTCAGGACCTCTCAGCAAGCTAAAAATGTAATTCTCTGCTGAGGTGACTGTTTTATCTGAAGAGAACTACTTGTTTGTGAATATACAGACAGTTCATTGCTGCCTGATATCCCAGGATATTAATCCAGAATTACCAAATGCATTGCCCAGTCCCCTAATTTGCTTTGCTGATGCAAAACTACACTCAGACATTGCAGTAAGTCAGGTTAGTCAGCAAGATAAAAGGATGGCATCATGAACTTCGTAAGCAAGTTAGAGCAAAGGTTCAGTGAGTCCTAGCAGACCTAAGTGATGATGTCTGTAGCTCTGCTTTCATCTTTCTCTCCCACATCATCTCATGCTTCATTGAAGATTCCTCGTTTACAGCAAAAGCGAATAGCACGCCCACACAGTTCAGGGAGATAAATGTATGCTCAGTGCTGGCCCAAAGTCAGGTAGAGGCAAAAGTGGAAGTAGAACAACTCATTAGATATTTTTCAACTGTAGAACCAAACCAGGAAAACATTAGGAGTTAAAATCTAGGGAAGATTTATATGCCTTCAATGTGTTTGAAAGACAAATATTTGATGAAGTAAGCATAAGGATTTAGCTACACTATAATCTTCATATTGGATCTGACTTGTTTTACTTTAACAAATCAATCTTTTCATCTACCTGTGACAATTGAAGTTAAATTTCTTTTGGTGGACACCTGTCAAACTGCTGTAGAGTTTCATTATTTTAAGTCCCTGTGTTTAAAATTTGAAGAGTCTGAATGGCATCTTGCATTGACTTCCACCATACCTTCTGTTTCATGCAGAGCTAATTAGCCACTTCATTTATAGTGAGTATTGTAACCTGACTTTCCTGCCTTTCACCCTCTCTTTGGAACTCTCTGCAAAGCTTCTAAGTTACCACACCACCACCTTGATCCCAGTTGTCCTGTCTTGGGAGATGCACCAGCAAAGAAAATACAACATTTAGAATTTCTTAACTAGCACAAAATGCATATAAAAGATGAAGGGAACCACAGACAGGGTGTGGTGGAGCAAGACAACATTTTAAGACCCCTGTTTGACTGTGCAGTGTCTGCAGCAGTGCCTCAAGCCTCCATCTGCTCCTCCTCTGATTCTGCTGTATTTGTCCCTATGCTGTTAGAGTTCTTTCTCTCAGCCTTTTCAAGTCCTATAGTTTGTTTTTTTTTTTTTTTTTTAATGAGGAGGGATGTCTTTGTCTTTTGTTTCAAACAAGTGGTTTTGTTAAGTCTACTTTGGGAACTGCTGTCCCTGGAACAGTTCCCTGTACTTCCAAACATAGAGTGGAGAAAATATGTTTTTTTCTCAAATGTGGTAAATACTTTAATTCTCCTAGCTCCTGAGTAGTGCTTCAGATCTCCAGTGTATGAGAATATACTGATATTTCTGTCAGGATAGTCCTTCAGAATACCCTTGGTACAAGTCTTGTCTCAGCTTATGAAGCATGATGGAGGACAGAGTAAAAATAGTGTTAGAAATAAAGACCCTATTGATTCAGTAGATCAAACTGAAATTTGGAAATATATTTTCCTCAGTGCATACACTCATCTACCTTTTATATTGGATTTTTATCAGAAGTAATGAAAAGTTCCTGTTTTTATGTGGTTTGAAAAGATTATTCCTATAGAAGAGTGTAGTGGATTGTAAACTTCCATGATACTTTGGTGTTGTTCTAAAGAGCCTTCATTACCTCATGTGCAGCTACTCTGTACACAGGCCTGTGCAGTGCCATGTGCGCAGCTTTGTGGAGGAATTGAGCCACGGGTTCAAGCTCCACTACCTGGCCCTGAGAGTGGCCCCACAGGAGGTGCCCAGTGCCTGGGACTGCCCTGGTGCCACAGCTGCTCCTGGCTGGGGCATGGGACGTGGGGAGCCCTGCAATAGCCCCAGCCCATGGGGACATGCAGCCCTCATGGTGCCCCCAGTGAGTCTGCTCAGAGCAGAAGACACTGCTTCACACAATGGTTTAGCCTGGAGAAGAGGAGGCTTAGAGGTGACCTTATTGCTCTCTACAACTTCCTGAAGGGAGCTTGTAGATAGGTGGGGTTTGGTCTCTTCCACCAGGCAGCAACTGACAGAACAAGAGGACACAGTCTCAAGCTATGTCAGGGGAGGTGTAGGTTGGATATGAGGAAAAAAAAATTCACTGAAAGAATGATAAAGTACTGGACTGCTCTTCCCAGGGAGGTGGTAGAATCACCATCTCTGGATGTGTTTAAAAAAAGGCTGGACATGGCACTTGGTGCTATGGTCTAGTGGAGGTGTTAGGGCATAGGTTGGACTCTGTGATCTTAGAGGTCTCTTCCAACCTCATTATTCTGTAATTCTGTGATTTGTTTAACGGTTTTAAAGAAAAAAAAATAAATGCAATGCAGTAAGAGATTTAAAGATTATTTTGATGTTCCTTAGCCCTATACTGTCATATATGTTCCTCTAGGCTTTGTGTCATAAACTGAGAAGGAGGCAGTCAGGATTTCTATCATAATGCAAGCTGGGGTGCTCTGTTCACCATTGGAGCCATAGCTTCACCCTACATTAGCTATATAAAAAAAATATTAAAAAAGTAAAATGAAAGACACAACTTTCCCAGGCATTGTCCTGGGAAAGGCTCTGAGAAGATCAGAGAAAAAAAAAATTAACAATTCTTTTCTTCACTTGCTGCACCTGTTGTTGTGAACATGTGGAATGTGTTATAGAGATTTGTTTATCAAAAGGTGGTGGTTTCTTAATTAACCAATTGTGATGGTGTTTAGATTGAAGGACCAGTTGGGTCCACCTGTATTGTAACTGTCAATAAGGGCAATGAGTTTCTTAATAAGTATAGTATAATAAAGTAATTGATCAGCCTTCTAGAATCATAAATCATAGAGTCAATACTAATTATTACCTGTCAGGGGGCCTACAGAATCCCGTTTTCAAAAAAAAAAAAAAGTGAGGTGTTTTTGTGCAGGAAGCAGCCTCTTTACTAGTTGCCTGAGCTGCAATAAGTAAACAATTGAGAACCCTTGATAATTCATATCTAATTAAATTGCTTTCATGAATCTGTGTGGGTTAAAGATTTAGTAGCACTGCTAAGAATAAGCTTTCCTTTCTCATGGTAAGCAGGAGTCATAAGTTCCACATCTACCTCTGCACTCTCTGGACAAAGTAGTTAGCATTGACAAGCCCTCAAATCAGTAGTGTTGAAAGGGATATATTCTGCCCTGGTCACACTGAACATGTATAGACCTAATATTTGCTTAAAAATAACCTTACTATTAGGGTTTTTGTCAGGGAAGACAGCATCTCCATTTCTCTGGGAACTGTGCTCTGCTTAACCTACTATATGTTTCAGCAAAGTTTTTGGATATTCTGTTTAAGTTTACAAGAAAGACTAAAATTTGTACGCGTAGTTAAACTAAGGGAATCACCTTGCCTGTCCAATATACATACTTAAAAAAACCAACCCCTATCCTTGTAGCAAATTAATTTTTAGATATTATAGACTGAATTATCTTGAAATGCTGCATATGCTTGTAAAATTTCATAAAAAATGAAAAGTTTCAGTGACTATCTGACAGCAGATACAAAACCCAGAGTATGCCAGAGAATGCTAAATGCTTATCATGACTTCTACTTTAAAAGCTGGAAATTAATTTAAATGGGACCAAAACACATCTCAAAAATATATTTATATTACAAATTGAAGTTCATAGAGTCATTGAATGGTTTGGGTTGGAAAGAACCTTAAAGTTCATCCAGCCCTACCTTGGGCAAGGACACTACACTGGACCAGGATGCTCCAAGCCCTGTCCAGCCTGGTCTGCAGCAGTTCCAGGGATGGGCACTGACAGCTTCTCTGGGCTGAGGTGCCTCAGCATTCTTACAATGAAGCAGTTCAAGGGAGTTGATTGAGACAAGATAATAGTCAAAACTCTGTCAGTATCTAATGGCTTGTATACAATAGAGCTAAAAGCTTCTTGGTGAACAGCTAATACTTGTTCCATTAGAGCTGTGCTAAGATCCTCAATTGTTAAAACCTTAGGTTTTCTTACTACACTTGTTTTCATTAACTGTTCATTTGCACATAATTACTGACAATGCATGCCCATTAAACGGAAAATAGGCTTCTGTCCTAAATGGACAAACCTCAGTAAAGAATGTCCTGACTCCTTTAGCTGGAGCCCCATCGTATGCAATGATTGCAGCTATTAGGCATCACACAGCAGTAAAGCAGGATGTGTAAGGCAATGAATAATGGTCAATGGCTGGAGCAAGGATGTTGTACCTGTATCTCCTGTTTAAATGGGATCTAATGCAGATCTCCAAAGCACCTCACTCTGAGTTTTTACATTCTCCTTGTATTCTCTCCAGTGAGACTAAACTCTGGGGACATTTCAAGCATGATTGTCTCTGCTTGACACAATACCAGCAACTAAAAATATTTAATTTAACAGATCTTTTAGTTCTGATTTTTTTCACTCTCCGAAATCGCATTTTATCATAAATCAATGACACTGATGTAATGAGTGTGTTTTCACCTCCTCTAAACCCTTCCCTTCCCTTCCCTTCCCAGAACTTCCCTTCCCGGAACTTCCCGGAACTTCCCGGAACTTCCCGGAACTTCCCGGAACTTCCCGGAACTTCCCTTCCTGGAACTTCCCGGAACTTCCCGGAACTTCCCTTCCTGGAATTTCCCGGAACTTCCCTTCCCTTCCCAGAACTTCCCTTCCCTTCCCTTCCTGGAACTTCCCTTCTTCTTTTTTTAAGCTCTTCACACCATCATGAGCCACAATGCCATAGCAAATGAAGCATACGTTTCTTTTAGATCCACTTCAGAATTTCTTATCCCAAAATGGTGAGCAAATGTCAGCAATGGCAGTATTTGTTCTAGGAATGCTTATTGTCTCCAAATAATGTTGAACAGATGAAACAAAATCAGTATTTCTACCTGTTATGACTGCACTGGCTGCTGAATGAACCCTCATAGTACCATCATTTGTTTCAAAATGACACATTCTGGGCAGTGGCTACTGCCAGTACTGGTGAACTGTCTATGCTTTACACTCTTGCTCTCTCTCTTAAACAACTCTTATATTCCTTGTTTGTTTTATTATTTTGAAGTGTTTTCCAGAATGTGTGGACTTCATATACATCCAGCTCTTATTTTCAGAGGAAGTTTCATGCAATCAAAAGTATGGAATGAAACTATTCCCGCTGTACTCAGTCATTGTGTATAAATGTTAAATGTATTTTTAAAAGATTTCTAGAGCCTAAAGATAAAGGTTTTACAATTACCCTGCTCTGTGCACATCTCAGGATGTCAACTTTATTTTAGGAAGTATAGGCTGACTGGTATTCAGCTTCTAATCTACTGTAATTGTTAGATCCTTTCCTACAGAACCAGTACCTGGCCAGCTATTATTCATCCTCCCTGCATTTGGTTGATTAGATCTTCTTAATTTGACAATTTACATTTGTTTCTCTGGAGTTTTTTTTTTTTTTTCACATGATTTCTGTAGTCTGTCAGCATAATTTTCAATGCTGTCACTGACTTCAAACAGTTATGCAATTCATCCCACCTTGTTTAATCTGGAAATGTAACAATCAAAATATTTTTCCCATCATGTAAAAAGTTATTAAATAATGCTGAGCTAACAGCAGGAAGTGTAGAAGTCCATTTGGTATCTGGCCTTCCAGAGTATTGGCCTTTGGTCATCCTAACGAAGCAATGGGAGAGTTTCATTACAGAATTGATTTTGGAAGCTCTAGTTCTCAATTCTTCATCAGAATAATCTCCTTTAACTAAATGTAAAAAGAAAATAAAAAAAAGAAGAAAGTAATGCAACCCCATAAACTTTTACTTCTGGTTTACTTAATACCTCTTATAGCTCTTATTAATCTCCTGGTGTTATAATCAATGAAGAGTTAATAAGATTTGTGTGTGTGGTATGAAATTCACTGCCTGTGAAATAAACTTACCTTGCATCTGCATCCACATCTAATCCCTCAATCGATGTGTGAGCACAACAGCCCCAAGCAACTGGGAGGCAGGAACAGACAGGGGACTGTAACTTCTTGTGGGTCAGAAGTAATCCAAAAAATACTGTGTTCCCAGTTCATTTAGAGAGGCTGGGCTGGCTGCTGTTGGAGAGGGAGTGATCATGTTCTTTCTCAGAGTGCCTGTGAGGAGTATGTACTAGAATCCAAAACCCTGTGTAAATAATATAAGCATCAACTGTTGCTGCATGTATTTTTAGAATGTACCAAGAATTTTTTTATTTTAGACATAATTTCTCAAGGAAGTAAAACCTCAGCAGTGTTATTCTAATATAGATTTTGTATTTATGATTTATTGGTATAAAAGTAGTCAGTCAATAGCATAGATTCATGGGCAAATACACTTATGCTAAGTTTTGAATTCTGCAGAAACTAGATGCATTTCTGGTGAGCTTTTAAAGCTTCCTGGGGGCTTTCACAATAGGAGCTGATAAAATTTTATGGAATGCTCCACTTTTATGTTTAGAGTATGATGGGAATCATTCTACCCAGTACAACAGGGCAGAAATTAACAGAATAGTTTTGAATGAGCTACCCATAAACATTTGCTGCATTTATTTTACAAGTTAACATTTTGCTTGTCGCAAACTGTTCCTTTGAAAGCACACAATGTGTGTGTGTGTGTGTTATGGAAGTACAGCACATACCCAGGAAATGGAAGCATTATTTTGTAAGTCTTCTTGATTTGAAGGAGTTGAACCCACATGTCCCAAATGCCTCATCCAATTATTTCGATGACACCAATCTCTATAATTTCTGGAGAAAACAAGGTGGAGTGCAGCTGTGCATGCTAAATCCAGGGGCCTGGAAAAAGAAGCAAAAGGAGACAAGTTCAGGTTTAATAGTTTTAACACTTCCATAGAAAAGAAAGAGTCCCAGGGTTACAGTGTTTTCTCCTGTTATTTCTGATGTGCATTTCATCCATTTTAAGACAGAAGATTTTGAATTAGAGGCTTGGAACCCCAAGCCTGATCTACCACAGGTAAGACCAGAGTGATTCTCAGTCCATGTGTATTTGAAATTCCAGTTTTGAAAGGCTACACAAATATTTGTCATGGTGGGAGAAAATATTACTGTTTTCCAGAGAAGTTATTTTTGAGAAGGTTTTTTATTTTTGAATATTATTCTCAAATCAAGATTTTGAAGAATGTCATTATATATCTCCCAGCTATGAAAATTGCTAGCAACATACTAAATATACTGCAGTTTAGTTTGTGACCTGATACTTTGCTTGTGACCTGAATATATGTAAATCTTAACTTGATTTATATGTTTCACTGTTATAGTCTGAAATTTTAATTTTGGAACAGCTATAGTTAATTATCAGGATGTTGCAGCATTAAGGTCAGATATTATGTATTTAATGAGTTCTTATTAGTAATACATAATTGGTAAACTGGAAGCTCTGCCTCTTCTGAAACTATCTAAGAGCTTATTTTTGTCAAACCATGAAATGCAGCTATTAATAAACAGTACTGTTCAGCAGCTTAAAACTGTAAATGTCTGTGAGGAAGTTAAATTCAGTAGTTATTTAGGCCAGTCACATTGCTGAGATGTGTACAGTACAGGCTGAGATTGCAGCTGAAGGTAAGCAATAGTCATAGATCTGCTACTTTCCTCTGATGCAGTGAAAGTTTCTCCTGTGTTGGGATTATTAGGTAACTGGTTGGTGCTAGGACAGTGAAATAGCAAGCAGAGTTTGCCTAGAAATTAAAAGGCATTGAGATATGCTTATCAAAAACCAGCTAACCAAAGCAACAAGTAAAAATGAAGCAGGGCTAAGGAATGCCATCCCACATGGAATGATGGGTCTGGGCAGTTTCAAAGTTGTCTTGTTCAGTGCAGCTAAATGCTCTACAATTTTAACAGGAGAAGTTTTAGTCCCATTTGCAATCCTTTCTTCTTTTTACACTTCTACTCTTCTTCATAATAATAGATCAGGAATTATGAAATTGTGATGTGATTGTCAGTATTGTAGGAAAGCTGGCTTACATTGATGGGGCGCAGAACAGAGCAGAAAGAGCTGCTCTGCTATACCCACCACTGGTTACTGTAGTTGCATATCATCAATGCTTGAATTCTTTACAAACCAATTAAATGGTGATAATATTTGTAGAAATTGCTCTGCTTTAAATTATGGTACACAGGGTGATGTATCAAAATGGTAAAGCTGCCTTATTCTTTGTATGCATATTTCTCTTCAGGTCCTTGTTCATATTCAAATGGCAAATTCATCATATGGACTCTTGTCTTTGTCAGGCAGTAACTTTCCTGTGAAATCTCACTCACATACTGACTTGCTGCTACTCAAATGTTTTTATATGTGATCTTGCTGTCTGCTGACATCTTAAAATAATTATATCATAAATGATTAATAAAATAGTGAACTTCTAAAGTGTTTTATCATTATTTCTCTAAACACAAAACTGTTTTCAATCTATTAATTTTCAAGGGGAAGCATCAACTCTTCTCAGGTTTTTTATAGTATTAAAATGTGAGAAATTTTCTCCCATTTGAAATGACCAGGTTTGAGACAGACATTGGTGAATGGTTATTCTGGATTTCAGACCTTTTTGTGGAGCAAGGTGTCAGGGTGTGGTGAAGGTGGACTGTCCAGCCCCAAGAGTGACACTGGGGTAGCCCGTGCCCTCACCCATGGGGTGCAGTTTCACAGTCTTTGAATATTGGGGGGTAATTATGGGGTCTGTCAGCAGCCTCTGGCATGGCATGGTGAGCCAGGGGCTCTGGCCAGGAGCAGAAGATGACATGAGAGAGGGCTGGGGGTAGCACACGTGTGAGGAATCCATGCTGAGACGGGCTGCCTCGAGTGCTGGCAGCATCCAGGTGGGGCCAGAGGTGGAGCTGGAGCCCAGCAGTCCTGCAGTGTCACAGACTGACATCCCTGAATGAGCTTGTCCCGGGCCCAGCAGGGGAGGAGGACTCAGGGTAGGCTGGGCAGGGACACCCAGGTCCACTACTGATCTCAGGACCTGACAGCAGGTTGTCAAAATCTGGTTTGAAGAAGTGTAAAGGGCTTGTCAGTTAGTCTGTGAGAGAGAGGGGATAAATGAAACACTTGTTTCTCACTTTTCACAGCTCTAAAGTGCAGAGGGAGCTCATATAGTAAGAAGTGTAATGTAAATTTACACAACTTCCCTAACATCTCAAATGGCAGGATAGGGCAAGCATTAAATTAGAAACAGGTCATGTGTCAGGCTCTCAGATTACCTTGTGTTAGCAAAATTGTGTTTCAAGTATCAGCTGTGGAAAAACCATTGATGTGTGATGTAAACTGATAACCCAAGTGATAGTAAGGAGGGGGTTATTATTTTGTGTATAAACATTCTGTCAGAATATCCACAGTGGAGCTCCATCCTCCACATCCTTCTGTCCTTCATCTTGAGGGATAATATTTTTCTTATTAGTTACTCAGATAGATACTGATAGATATTGATGCCTTAAGTTGCAGCTTTCATATTTTCTAGATTCTGTACTGCATTAGTGTGCAACCCTGGGCTTCATATAAAGTTTAATAAGTTCTCTTCACAGTTTAGTCACACAAAACCATCGTTTTCCAGCCTGAAAAACAAGGACACCATTGCAGCTTCTGGCCCAAAAAGTGTAAACAATGGAGAATTGAGGAGAGCAATCTGTGAGGGTGGGACTTCATAACCTGAAGCTGTAATTGGACAATTAACCCCAACATGTAAATGGACCAAAAACTTCTAAAAGTGTGAAAACTTATGATCTGGGGTCCATCTTGGGTGGAGCCATGGCTCGGCTCTTGTACTGCCCAAGGTGTATCCTTTGAAAGCCTTTTAATAAATATCTACTTTATTCCTTTAACACTGTCTAGCCTCTGTTCTAGGTAACTTCTTTAGGCATCAATACTATTCAGGGAATTTTTGGAAAGAAATCATTCTTTTAATGTTTATTAATAGGCAAAATACTTAAAAACTTCTGTTACTGTCTGGAAAAGAGCTTGCTTATTTTATCAAGTAACTATGTAGAAAATTTTATGAAGACTGAACTTTTTCAAAAATGCATTTATTGTAACAAACTCAAAATTAGAGTTAATTTAAGTTACATCTTGCAAATTTATTTTTCAAATATATTATGTTGTTAGAAAACTGCTACTATTCATAAATTAGAAAATGCAGGAAAAGTACTCCTATAGGAAACTAGAGAATCCAGCTGTTCTGCCATGATCTTGCTGCAAATGGCTAGTCTTTGAAAACTTGCAATAAACAGGAGTTTGAATTCCACAAACCATAAAGTGAATATACTTAGATTGGAAAAGGGGTAATATATTCTCAATTTTTACAAAGGGAAATAGAGAAAACCTCAGAAACTCTATGGTGGTCAGTCTCACCCTGGTGCCTGGCAAGATCATGGAGCAGATCCAACTGGAATCTATGCTAAGGCACATGGAAAATAAGGAGGTGATTGCTTGCAGCCAACATGGCTTCACTAAGGGCAAATCGTGCCTAACAAATTTGAGGGTCTTCTATGTCAGGTTTGCAGTGGTGGTGGATGGGGGAAGAGCAGTTCATGTCCTCTCCCTGGACCTGTGCAAGGCATTTGACACTGTCCCACATGATGTCCTTGTCTCTAAGGTGGAGAGACATTAATTTAATGGGTGGGTCAGTCAGTGGATAAAGAATTGTCTGCGTGGGGTCACTGAAAGAGCTGTGGTCAGTGGCTTGATGTCCAAGTGGGGACCAGTGACAGGCAGCATTCCCTGGGGGGTTGGTACTAGGACCAGCGTTGTTTAACATCTTCATTGGTGACATGGACATGTCAGCAAGTTTAAGGTCCCTTCCAACTCAAACCATTGTTGTTGTTCTATTATTCCTCTAGGGTGCCATAATGATATTATCAGATTTCTAAAGTCCATACCTCTTCGGTGTATTCCCATGGCTGCAGATCTTCACTGACTCCTTCTGCTGCATGCTGTTCTCTCTCAGGTCAGAGCTCCTTCAAGGCTCTCCCTGACTGGCTAACCTGCCCCCTTTTATCCCAGTCATCTTCATTGGTTACAGCTGCAGCCCAATTAAGGACATCACAGCTGCAGCCCATCAAGGGCAACCTGGACCTCTGGGGCAAAGCCTCTATACAGAAATTCAAATACATTTCCTCTACTATAAACCATTGTGTGATTTTATGTTTCTCTTATTCTACTGCTATTGTAAATATTTCAGGAGCTCATTTAGTTGCCTGAAAACACAAACATAACTATCCAACAAAATTATACTTGCAGTATAAAAACCTTGTCAGTTTAGGCAGAGGTGGAATTTCATATTGATGCAAGAGCAAGGCTAGTAAACCTCAAAAAGCAAAGATACAGAGTGGTCAAGGAACCAACACGAGAGCAGATAAGTGGTGTTAGGTATCTTGCATGCCAAAATGATGCCATAAGTTCAGTGATGGTCACCAATGCACACAGATTTGAAAAGAAGGCCTTTTTCTTTATTTGGAAGGGCAGCATTTCAAATCACACTGATATCTTTAAATTTTTCCTCTTCACCTGACTTTATGTGTTTAAGACTATAAAAAGGGATAACTGTTTCATTTATTATCTTCTACATCTCCCTTTAAAAGTTATGTAACACAGCAATCATCTTCCAACTATCTTTGTTTAAACATTGCTGTTGACCTAAACTTCCTGAAAACTCTAAGTTTGCTGCCAGGTTGCTATAATGTTTTTTCTTTACTGTCTGGAAAAAGAAATTATGGTTTCAAACTTTTCATTAATCCATTGACCTAATTTGCATCATGAGAACACATTTCTTATGTATCCTACTAGATATATTGGAAACATCAAGTATGTTAATCCAGTTTTGTTATATTTTTTGTTGAAAAAAACCTTTCCTTAGTTTCAGATCCTAATTTCTTTATGATCATGAGTTGTGAACTATTATCTACTTTTAATAACAATACAAGATTTTTTTAAACTTAGACTGGTGTATTTTTTATCTCCAGTAAAGGCTCCTAGAAATGAACAGAGACTTCTCTCCATCCTTTGTTCCCTTACCTTGATAGTAAATTACTCGCTGTCTCACTATCCAAGGATTTTCTTGCTCTGTTTGCATCAGTACTTCTGACTGACTGAGCCACCTTGGTGAATTATCTGGGGCTGTCATGGGTACCCTGCTGACCTGGATCCCACAAGGTCCTATGAGACCATTGGAAAGAGACCATCATCTCCCTTTTGTATGTCTTTGCTGAATCTTTACTTCCTCTTCTTAGCCCCTGCAGTTCCCCAAAATATGTGTTGTATAGTTTTCAGCTATGTGACTATTTCATGCTGTGGTTCAGAAGGACAACATGTCCAACTGTTTCTTCAAAAGAGGTTCCTCAAGCAAATGACATGTTAAATTTCAGATATCTGCAATCTGCTACAATTTATTTGTCTCATAATGGAAAAAGCACTAACCAGAAATCTTATTCATTACATAGTACAGAAAAAAGCCACTTAGTGAAATATTTAGGAACACGTTAAGCAATCTAAACAGTATGCAAAATATGAATGTTTGCTAGTCCATGTTCTGTTCAAATACTATTGTTGACATTACTTTTTTCCATAAGGCTAAGAAAATAAATATTCAGTCCATATCAGGATTCTTTTTCATTGTAGAAATTATTTTATTTATTTAAGTGATGCATGTTTCTTAATGGAAACTTTTGGGAAAAGTAGATTATATTTTCATATACAGAGATATATGGAATAATCTCAAATTTCTCCAGATAGATTGCCTGGTTTACTATACCTTGTATGACAGACGGAGTCAATAAAAGGTATCTTTAAAGGAAGGCAATAAAGAGTACCAGGTTTAATAGGGAAAGTCATAATGCTGTTGGTTGGAAACCCCTCCAAAGGAAGGCTCCATTGAGTTCTTATTCACAATGTGCCCTGCAGGACAGGTGGCATATTGGCTTTTTCTTATCTCAGTTTAAAGTACTGTCACCATTCCTTCAACCATTACTGCTTGCTTAGTCTTCTTCATTCCTTTTTTTTTTTTTTTTTTTTTTTTTTTTTTGTCATGGACCACAACATTCTTGAACTTAGGAATGCTTGGAGGAACAGGGATGATTTGGAAAGCAAATGCAATAGTTTATTTTCTTCCTGTTGCTTTTGACTGGTTTTTCTTGAGTTCTTCATAATTTGATTACTAAATCCTTTTGTTTATTGGGACTCTGGAAAGGACTAATTTTGTGGAGTTGTGTATTTGAAACAGGTATATTTTCTTTTAGCTGCCATTTTAAGTGTTGCTAGGGTTATCTTACTGTTCTAGGTCAGCTCATGACAATGAATTGACATGTTTATGAAATAACAGTGATTCTTAATTTAGTTTTTCCTTGCATTTTAGGAATTTAAAGTTGTTGTTTTTTTTTTTTTCCAAGATGTTTGAATTGTGTTCTGGATATACCAAACTGTCCTTTACACTTTGTGAGATCTAATATCATTCTGTTCAGGGATTTGTAAAGAACTACCACTTAAAAAGAGAATATTACTGAACAGGCATTTTTGTTATTACTGCAGAACAGTCATGAAATATCTTGAAGATTTCAGAGGATGCTGCAATATTCTTTTGCTTTTTCTTTTTCTTTGAAGGGCATATGATGGAGAAAGTTAATGCAGCAGTTTGTAACATGTATAAAAAAACATTCTTCAAAGTTAGAATAGCAGTATGGGAAGAAAAATGGTTTTCAACTAATTAGTCAACAGACATCAGCTAGCAGTTATAGGCTAACTGAGAATCATCCCCTTAAAGTTATTTTAAGGGATTTGAAGAGCCCATGGAAAACTTACTAAAACTTACTTCAGTTAAGTTTGATTCAAGTATTGGGAAAGGCGCATAGTAAGTACAATGAGGAAATCAAAATTTTCTTTTCTATTTTCCTGCCTTATCAGGAACTGCTTTACTATAGTTAATTCAATGTCTGCTGAGCTGTTTTGGGAAGGATGTGTCTATGTGTATGCATTTTCCTCACAGCGAGTATTTATGACAATTGAAGAGAAAAAGCATTCTTGGCATTTCCCCAAAGAATGTTAGTCTTGATATACAGTTGTATTTCTATTTCTGTCTCAACTGGAAAATTAGATACTTTCTGATGCAAATGCTATGCTATGGCACTTTTGTGTCAAGCAGTGACACCTTCTACAGAAAAGAATTTTTAAAAAAGTTATTCATATGCCCAGTTAAAATTTGTGTGCAATATATTTCTGCAGAAATACTTAACGTTTTTTCAGTGCTTTGGTTCACACAAACAAACAACACACTACTGAAAATCTGAAGTTGTAAATACTGCTTATAGATGAAAAAATATTTCATCTTTGGTATTGTAAAAAGAAAAGGCAGCCAAAAATCCCTGGTTCTAAAAGACTTTCTTAGTCTACTATTCACCCTTGGAGTATAGCAGTCTTATACACAAAGGGTATGTAAAACATGTTAAAATAGATTCAGCTTAAAAAACAGCAATTAAGTTTATAAAGACCATACATTGTCTTGGCTTTTTAGTGGAAGTAACTGAAAATCAGAAAAAGGAACAACCATAAAAATTACTTTTGTAGATGTATATGTAAACTGTCTATCTAACTATTGCTTAAAGAAACAGCAGACTTGTCCTGCTTGTTAAAATCAGAATTTCTTATTGTTATTTAAAAAAAAAAAAAATTCCAGCTAAGCAACTAGTAAAATAGTCTCTTCCTTAAAAAAATAATTGCTGAAAGAAGGCTATTTCCAATGCATGAGATATCATGCTCTACTTAGTGATAAGAATTTGACTTCACAGAATTATGCCTTTTATTTTGTTTTCCAGTTTAAAAGCTACCTGAGTATGTTACAGTGTCCAGGCCTCGGGCATACTCATTGCAGTAGTGAAGGCATTTCCTGTTGACTTTGTTGACTTGTTGTGAGATTCCCCTTGGGATGTTCCTTTTATATTTTCTTCTGACTTGCTTATTTTGTTTTCACAACCAATTTCACAAGGGTGACATTTTCTAGAATAGTCAATTTCTGAGGCATTCACCCGGAGCAAGGGACAAGAGATGTTAAATATCTGTTTTGAATCACTCATATGAATAACCGGAGGCAGATTTCCCAACCGCCCAGACAACTTCCAGAGCTGTGAGGCACCAGCTCCAGTAAACTGATCTTTACTTCTTTGCATTTTCTTTGGTTGAGCATTTGGTTTTTAAAATGTAGAGAAGACCAGAAATAGTTCTCCTCCTTCACAAAAGGGAGTGTAAACAGAAGAGAAGGGTTGGAAGGCTCTGGGGAGAGCCTATGTAGGATCTGATATGTTGCTTATATTGCTGTAAGGAGGCAGTGGCTGCTGTTGGGAGTCATCCCTCCCTTCTTTTTTCCCTTTGGCAGTAAGTTCTTTCTGATGTTTCCAAAGACAGCAGCAGACTTTACTTTCTAGGGATTTACCACAAGTCATGTAGGCAGCAGCCAGTTTAGCTTATGCCTTTAAGTTAGACCTGAATCTCTGAGAATAAATGCACATGAGAACGTCTTCCATGGTGATATTTTTAAAATGCAATTCCTGCTATATTATTATAATAATATTCCCCTTATTGTCTTGACAACTTAAATTAGTGATATATGCATGGACCAAGAAAAGATTTTCATTTACTGAACAGTTTCTTATTGATATTATTGTATTTACCAAGTCTTGCTTTGATAGAATCAATCTTTATAGCTGCTCCACGGTTTCCCTACACAAATACCTATAAATACAAATGAATACATGCATGCACATACATATGCAAATATATGTATATATTTGCATTTGTTCACAGTGATCAGCAATATTATCTTTTGATGTATGGTCAAAAAGGATGTATTTGGATATGCTTTCACAGTCAGAACCTATTTACTGGATTTGTAATTGCGTAGTAAGATCCTGTGGCTCTTTGGGCAATATTTATTAGGCTCACACAGACTCTTGCTAGTTCCCTGGAGGCTGAAGATATCAGCTTCAGGATTTCCTGCGGCATCAGTTAGTGCAGTGACTGAGAAATGAGATTTTGATTTCAGAAAGCTTGACTAAGGTCTGCAGTAAAATGTGGCATAACACATTTTGGTATCTACTCACTGTGCTCCTGGAAAATTAACCTTTATTGCTAGCTTCTAAATTTCTTAAGATCTATATTATTTATAACTGCCAGTGGTGATGCTACTTTGTTAAAATTTAAAGTTAACTAAAAATGTTAGTATTACACATAATTTACCTCCTAGCAATCCCATATTTCATATTTAATTTCTAATTTGCCTAAATTTTCTGAAGTAGCATTTGAATGTAGGTGAGTCTTTCACTGATTCTAGAATGCTGAAGCTTGTCAAAGACCATGAATGAACAAACATTTGTGTATTTCTCTGTGAGTACAAATATTTTTATAAAAAAATAAGATATACAAACTTGTCAAAATATATTATCTCACTTTCTCATCTTTACTAAATGCATAGTAATGAATGTAGTAGATTTGTGCTTAGTTTTAAAATGTCATGAAATGTAAAGCTTTAATACAAAATATATATGAAGTCATAATTTTTTAAGCAATTTTTCCTATAATGTCCTTTTTTATGCTGCTGATGTTTCTTATTTCTAACCTGTTCTCTTCTAAGATGAAGATATTTTATGATACTGCTTTCAAAAAATGTCTTAGGTACTCAGTAACCTGATTATCAATGAAAGCACAAAAGATTCACAGTCTCTTTAGAAATCAAAACTTGTACTATGTGGCCCCTTCTGAGAATTTCTTTCAGTTGCTGTCCAGTCCTATGATTAATGGAGGTGAATATCAAAACCACATTGGTTTAGTCTGGGTCTTAGTTATAATATTAAAGAACCATTGATCCCAGCCCTTTCTCATCCCCATTAGACAAGATTTTTTTGTGTAAGCTATTCTAATGAATATAGATAGCATAGATAGGCTGCTGTCTAGCTTGAATAGGCAGATTTGTCCTCCTTCCCTCTTTCAACACACTGAAATACAAGATATTAGCCCTATCAACTTATTCTGAAGAAAGCTGATAATCATCACGAGTAGATGACATTAATTCCTCTTACTTATATGAGGAATTAACAAAATGTTTAGTTCCTGCTTTCTCCACCAGTTCATACCACTTAATACCCAGAGTAAATAAATAGAAATACAAATCTTTTATTCACATGTTGGAGGTGAAGGCTAAAGCACAGTCTGTGCTCTGCTTATCTCCATTCTAATTAACATTCACTTCTGATTTAGTGCAGTGAATATGTTAGTTTGAACTTGCATGGAAAGTTGCTCACCTAAAAGGAAGTTGTAAGTTTCTATGCTGGTTACTTTGATGTTCTCTTATTTCCCCCCTTTCTCTGTTCCCAAGAAGATGATCTTTTTTTTTTTTAAATCAAATGTTCATTTTATTGTGAATTTCTGCTCAATTTGTGATATTAATAAGTGAGAGCAAAAGTAATGAAGGGCATTTTTTTCTTTTTCATGTTGGTGGGTGGAAAAGGTTGTATGATAAAAAGAAGTTTCAGGAGGTCTTTTATAAAGTTTTAGCAGGGACCTCATGGATTTTCAATATGTAGAAAAAGTTGTAGCTTAAGTTCCAAGGTTAAATGTAGTATGTACATGTGTTTGTTTTATAGTGATTTTGGTTTGCATACTTTTTAAAAGAAAGAATAAAACATTTTTAGTGCTTTAAATTGCTCACAAAAACTGTATTTAGCTTTTCCACAATGTCACTATTATGATTATTTACTTCAAGGTTGTTTGTTGTTTCAGCACCAGTGTACAACCAGTGTTTCTTTCTATTTTTTTTGGTACTCCAGGAAGCAGCCACGGAAAGACAGAAGATGAAAGCTCCTATTCCCAACTTGATTCTCTTGTATGCTACTCTGACTCAGAGCTTGAAGGTTGTAACCAAAAGGGGATCAGGTAAGTAAATCTTTATCTCTGTGGTTACAGTCTGGCTTGGAAAGAAGTGCTTAGTGTTTGCAAGCATACACCAGGATGTTGTTATGGTGGTTTGGAATACAGTTAAGAGGGTTTCACATTCTGCAGCAAGAAGAGTTGGCAGCTTCTATATATTTTTGACTATTGCTTTATGTGGACTTAATGAAAAAAAAATCAGATGTGTAATGTGAAATGAATATAACCTTTCACCTGTTGAAGGAAAGTTATTCCCAGAACTTTTTAACTTAAAAGACTACGTTGCAGTCAATGTTGTTGGGTTACCGGATTTATCTGTTTTACTATATACTTTGGAAAATTAGGATCATAGAGTTTGGATTTAACAACAACAAATAGATCAAACACATTAAATTTAATAACCATTAAAAGTGAACAGCAAAATGTGGTTTTAAGCTAATACGTAGTTGAAGAGTCTAATTCAGCAAAGAAAAATAGTTGGTATTCAGACAGTTGGATTCATTTTTTCTCTGTCACCCTGAAATTCTAATTTTACTCTCTTTGGCTTTTCACTGGGTAATGAAAAAAAATAGAATTCTACTTCTGCAACCTATCTTGCTATACTGCACTAAAGAAAACGAAATCCTTAATGAAATCCTTAATTCCTTGTTGGTGGATTAATGAAAGTCTTAATCCCATGTTGATTGAATTAGTTAATTGGGTTTGTTGTTAGTTGTAAGTTTCATTTTGGCATTGGAGTGTTTTGGGTAGCTTTTGTTGTGCTTTTCCAAAAGTCTGTCTCTGATTTATTTTTGTCTTCTGGTTGGTAGTAGTTGTAAACTGGTGCTTGGGGAGAACACAGCTCTTTATACATTTTTGGCAACATCTTAAATTATACCTTGCCTTTTCAATGGATTATATTTGTAACAGCAAAATGAAATAGATTGTATCTCCAATATTTTAGTAGCTGGAAATATTGACGTAGGAAAGGCAAACATGGAGTACTACTACAAAGTAAAGTACTCCTTAATGAAAACTCAAGAATAAAGTATATTTGGGGTTATTTAAACTCAAGAAAACTGAAATACACAGACTGAGTGCAGACCAAAGGATCTGGCAATAGGTGGAAGTGTGTATAAGCTGCTGTAGCCTTGATAGATAATATAGATATCCTTTGAATATGTCTGGCTAACATTGTCCTGATTGATTAAGATTTAATACTTTTAAGCTTGAAGTCAAGGCCCCTTAATTTAAATACAGTAAAACCATTATTGATCTTAAAGTAAATTTTACAAAGACATCCATTCTTAAGGAACTAAAAGAAGTCCAGCTATCACCTGTTACTTGAAAGTGACAATGATAAACTGGGTTGTCTTTGCATTTTATTTCATAACTTTTTGTCCATATGCTCTTCATCCGATTAACCAATGCAAGGAAAAAATGGTAAATATACAACGAAATTTATTTTTGGGAAAGTAATTGCTGTCCGGCAAAAGAAAAAACATTCAAAATTTTTCAAATATATAGAATTTGTTCTCATCCTGATGCTGTAAGGAAAAGGAAAAACTATAATGGAAATCTTTGTATCATATCTTACTGTAACATGGGGTCTTGAGGTTTTTGCATGCTTCTCCTGTGTAGAGCTTCAATTAGATGTATCACCAAGGGGGCAGTTTGCCATGCTGTATGTGAAAAGGAAAAAATCTCTCATTTACTGAAATCTCAGATCCTTCTGCCTTTGGTCATGCTGCTTTGTGATTTAAGATTTGAAGAACTTTAGTGCTAGGTGGAATGTAGTAGTGTGTGATGGTTCTTGGTTTGCTTTTGTTGTTGTTTGTTTGATTTGGTTTGGCTTGGTTTAGTTTTTACATCCCTTGGATGCTCAGGAGGGCTATTTTTGCAATGCTGAAGTGTTTCTACCAAGAAAACCTTATTTAACAGGAGTTTTAACAAAATAAGATTGACTTATGTGTACTGTGAAAATATAAATGGTTTCCCAACATTAGTGCAACTCATAATTGTGAGTAGGTAAAAATATCGACTTGAAAAGTGGAACTTGAGTTTTATGTGAACATGTTAGCCAGAGGCAGAACGTGGTGAGGGCATGGTTTAAATCTCTTCAGTCAGTTCCACTTGTGAGTGCATTTTGTACTTGAAATATCACCATGAAAGCAAAGAAAAAAATTTAAAAGTAATATTTTGTACTTATGAGTTGTTATAAATATGAAGTTGCAGTATCCACCTTTTTGAGATGTACTGCTTTTCTTTACTTCCTTCTCTGTCATAAATTACAGGAATGTAATAAAGTTAAAAAGTTTACATCAGTAGGCTAAATTATTGTTTTAATTGATATTTATTCCTTCTAATTCACTTTTGTTGAGCCTGTTTCTGATGACCAAACCTAAAACCACAGAACTTGTGTTCTTTATTTATCTATTTATTTATTTATGTATCCAATGCATATATTTTCATATATATTAGCTATTTTACTATATTTATTAAATATATTATATAGTTTATTTTACTTTTATTTTTATATTTTCAGTATTTAATATAAAAAAGAGATCTGTCCTTGAAAATATGTCAATATAGTCAGAGTACTTGACCTGTTTTCTGTTTATTTATCAGTTCTGCTAAAAAGATAGTGATAAATAAAATAATGAGTTTGTCAGTCTGGTGGAGATACATTTCCAACAACTTCTCTGATTTTTCAAGAACTTCAGAAAGTCACTTTCTAAAAATCCATAGCAAGTCTGGCCATCTATTGGCTTTCAGGACTGAAAGTATCAAGTTATATCAAGTAATTAGCCATATGTGGACACAATTAGAATCAATATATTATTCTTTGTTTTGTTTTTTTGAGAAGAGGGTTAAAAAGACTTTATAACAGAAGAAAGCTTAGGTTGTGCTGCATTGGATTTTATCTCTGGTCATGAGAGCAGTTCTCATACAAAGCTCTTAAATTACTTCAAGGTAGTCTTTGAATCTTTCTACCACTGTGTGCTATGAATAAAATAAATATAATAATATAGAGAATAAAGGGAACAGTGTTAATCAAATATTACATTACACAGAAAACATACTTTAAATTAATTTGGTCACAGCTTTTTAACTTACTTTTTTAACACTTTATCTTGTATGATTGTGTCTCTCTGACAGAAGAGACTTTTTTTTCCAGTTACTATTTAAAATAAGTTCTGAACAGTTTCAAGTTGCTCTTTAATTATGTTGGATTTCTTTTACATTAAGACCATGTGATGACTGTGCTTGTTACATGACAATGGATGGGTGAGCAGTTGTAGTAAAAATTGCATTACTAAATATAGATGATACAAGAAACTTCTTCCTAATCCGTGCATGCAAAAGACTTGTAAGCACACCTAAACTTTTCCTGTCAAGTAGAGTTGACCATACAACACCTACAGGCTGTAATGCCTTCTCAAGAAAGAAAAAAAGGATTCTTTGCTGTAAGCTTCCCTGTTCCAACCACTAACTGCACAGTGGACATCATGGTTATTAATTGGGTGTTTCAGGTATTCAGTGAAGTCTCCCTGAACCGTAGAAGCTTCAGAGCAAAACAACAGTAACTGCAAAGAGGAACTTTCTTTTATCAAATAATAGATCTCAGATAAGATTTGCTAAATGAGAAGCTGATTCTTGCACTACTTCTCAGCTCCTTTACATGTCTTAAAGCATCTTCCTTCATGAAACAGTTCCTGTCTGATCACAGTGATCTGTTTGATGCAAAAGAAGAATAAATACTTAAAGCCTACATATTTTGATTCATTCAGTGCATAGTTTTATAGGATTTGAGTTTTACAGGAATTGAATTAAACTTCAAAAATTTAGAAGAAAATGCCTGTTTCTTAGCATGAAACCAAACTACAAATAAATTTGTGCTGTGCCTAAGTGTGTAGATTTACTTTTTGTGCAATTTAGTTCTGTCCTTGATAGTATTTTGAGAACTTTATGGTAATGCATTTCTAAATGTTTTCCTTTCAGTGACTTTTCCTGAAATTATCCAGTTTCATAGTTTGAACTAAATTGCTGGTTCTTTTTTTTTTTTTTTTTTTTTTGGTTTTTTTTTTGTCATGTGGTTTTACATTCATAGAACTTAGATTTCAAAAAGTCTCTTCTTTACAGGTTGAATGGTATTTAATCACTTACTTCTGCTGAACAGAATTTTGGCTTATGAATTATTTAATATTCATCAAAGAGGAAGTAGGTTAGGAAAGAGAGCCTCATGCTGATGCATACAGACTTTTTTCCCTATAAGATATATGTTAAATGAAATACTTGAACACTGCATTGCCATCTGGTGGTTTTTTCCAAGGATGCTGAGTAGACAAAAGAAAGAAAGGTTTGGGATTTTTTTTTCTTTTAGAAAAAAACCAAAACCCACAAATGTGGTAAAAGGGAAAATGTGGAAAAAAGTATGAAAAGAGATCTCGTTACATAAAACAGTTATGAGCTGATCAGTTTATTCAGACAGTATTATTGTAGTCTCTTTTTCATGCTTAGATGGCTTAATAACAATCTGGCTGCCTTGTATCAAAGAGGTGAGAGTTGCTATTACTACCTCTAGTTTTCTGCTTTTCTACATATTATTCTGCATTATTGGTTAATTAATATTCTGTGTTCAGTTCTGCTATTGTGAATAGAAATTTTCTTTTCTAGATCAAATTTATTCTATGATGGAATGATTTAACTGGAAGGAAAATCTTTCCAGTGATTGGTTTTTTGGATATGCATATGATCCTTTGCATCATTATGATGAGATTAAAGTCTAGATATGTATTTTCTTGTGTAACAGTAGATTGCTTCTCTTTTTAAGGTCTAGTATTTTTTTGCCTTAGCTATTATTACTCAGTATGGGTGGTTCTTGTACTTGGATGAAAGATCAATATTATGAAAATAAGGTAGTAATGACTTTGACACTGAGATACTATTTTTGAATTTTATTTTTGTATGAGCAAAATATTAATTTTAATGAGGTAAAAATTATTCCATATTTTTTGTAAAAAATAGTGGAACTCTGAGGAACAAAGTGGAAATATATAATAAAATTTCAAGTAGTTATGCTTTAAGAAATATAAGGTTATATTTTTCCAAATTATTGCCATCCATGATTTTTTAGAATTTATTGCTCATGAAATAATAAGTATATTTTAGATAATTATAGCAGTTGTATAAAAAATATCTCTGAATAAAAATACAGTTGCTGTTTTCTGACTTTTTTTTTAACTGGAAAAGGAACATACCTGTGCAATACGGTCCTTACCAGCAACAAAGCCAAGGTTTTACACCTAATGAGGAATGTCATAATGAGAACTCAACAGTGTAGTTAAAAAAAGAGTAAGGAATATAAGTAAGTCAGTGTGAGAACACTTTGCATCTAGGAAGAGTTTTTGAATTGACTTTACTCATCTCTACTTAATAATTGAACTGTCACTCTTTTATAGAACATATATATATAATCCAGCTTATAAAAACACTTTGAGAAATTGCACATAATTAAGTGCTGAGCCTTAGCAGAGATCTGGTACCCAGTATTTGAGCATTTGTATTTTTAATTTATTTTTTGTAACCCTTCCAGGTGAGATTTGGTGTCCTAATTGTGTAGTACTACATAAATAGTCCTATTCTTCTTAGTATCTCCCTTTCAGTAATTCCATTCTGTTTTTAATTCTACTTGTGTTTTGGTTGCCTAAGTATTTTCCTTTTGGCTTCTTGTCAAAAGGTAATTAGTTGATGGATGTCATATTGGATCTGGTATGCACTGAATAGTAATAAGAAGGTTCAAAAATAAATTAATATACCTGTTGTTCTTTTTTCTTATACAATTTATGAACAGAACACTCATATTTGCTGCATTCCAGGTACTGCACACTTGGAGCAAAGCAATATGTATATAAATAAAGGATATGCTTCTTGTAAACCAGAGGAGTTTATGTCAATTGATATTAATGGCTCCTAGCTGTTGTTTTCACTCCGTTACAGAATGTTAATTTCCCATTATTAATTGATGAGACTCGTGGCTTGTTGTGTGGTTATGTAGAAATTAAAATAATATTTAGAGTCTGTGTCTATTTGACGTACAAGATTAACTTCCACGAGAATGACTTTTTAAACTGGAACAATCAAGACTACTGTTACTACTATGAAAATACTTTTTCTATCTCTCTGTTTGGTGACAGGAAGAAAAAAATAGAGTGAATACCAGTCCTAAGCAAATATGTGTGTACCTTTCTTATTGCACTGGGAATGGAATTATTTTTGCATCATGACCTGATTAAGAAGTGAACCTTGCTTCTTATGAGGATTGTTTCAAAAAACTCATTTTGAATTGGCATATAAATATGCAACCTAGTTTATGGTTGTAGCTGTGGGGCTGAATGGGGAAAACTGTGAAATATTTTTCTTTTTGAGAGAGAAGAGACAAAAAGATGAGGGTGAATCTTTACAGTTAAAATAGAGATAAACAGAAATCCTTGTTTCATTCTCAAGCAACTTTCTTATATTGTGATCTAATAATTATTCCATATTGATTTTATTAACACTAATATTCTTCAGGTTTTCATCCTAAGAATAAAATATGTTTTAGTTTTCTTTTTGCACCTGTTCTGTTTTATTTATAGATGGCTATTCCTCCCCATTTAAATGTGTAGTAGAAATCACTGTTTAATTTTTAATGCTACAACTTCATCTTCACAGTTGAAGAATTAATTAACTGAATGTATCCACTTTCTTGGATTTTTTCTAATTACTCTGCAAGATACAGTTGTATGTCAGTGGAGGAGGGAGTTTCTCGCTTTCGTACTTGCACATTTCTTTTAATGATAAAAACCTTCAAAAGCAGTACAGTAATGGGGTCAGCTGAGATGAATGATTTCTTGTGCCTGCTGGGAGGGAAGCCTAGATGATCTAGAGATGCAAAGACTGTGTCAATGCTCTGCCTCCTTCTTCAACACTTGCACTCTTTGTCCTGAACTTCTGCTATCTGTCTAATTCTGGAGGGAATTGTGAAGCCTTCTGTAAATAATATAACCCACAGAAAATTTTTGCATCTTGCTATTACTACATGACACCAGGGTGTCAGAAGAGCAATTAATGTCCTTTAGCACCTTATTTAGACATCAAAAGTATCCATATCCCCATCCTGCAGCAATTCTGACAAAGCCATTTACACCAATTTTGGTATGATCCTCAACTTCTTTCCATGTTTATGGAGGTAAACCTCCAGTTGATTATTGGAAGGTGAAAAGGCATGACTTGTTGTTTGGGAATCAAGAGATACTGGAAGAAAGTAGGAGTGAAGAATCAACTTATTCAGTAAATTTCTGTATATTCAGGAAGTTAGAGGGTTCCTTTAGAATATGGTTTTGAAACTGGGTTTTGTTTTGTTTTGTTTTGTTTTGTTTTCTGTTTGGTTGTTTATGCCAACAGTATATGGGAAGCATTAGATTTTTTTAAAAGAATAATCTTTTACAATACTGCATATTTATTTAACTACAGAATGTTGCATGTGTTGCACTACAATGAAGTAATTTTCAATGTCCAGTTTTCATTTGAAAAATGCTGAATAATAGTGTAGCTAGAAAGAACACCAAGTTTTGCTGGTTACCTGTGCTTGGGCAAGGGGATGGTTTGGCTCCAATGGTCTCTACTCTGCTTTTATAAGTGAAGGATGCTATTCAATATGTCAGATGAACAGCAAATATGAGGATTGTATACCAAGGGGTGGCAGAGAGACTGTACTGCAAAGAAAAGAAAGAAAGAAAGAAAGAAATATAATTCTTGTCCACTGGAGGATTTGGGCAGTAAGGAATGATTGCATCTCAAGCATAAATCCTTTGTGACACATTACTTATTTTGGAGACACTATGAAAGCAGTAACTGTTACTTGTCCTGTGAGCATTTATGAACAGGATGGCTGGCATTTTAAAAATAGTTATATGACCTTTTGTTGTTTCTAGGATCCATCCTGATACTTTTCAGAGTCCTGGGAGATTGTGAATTATACCACAGTATGTGAAAGGACTGTCTGTGTTTTGGCAAAGGGTCAATGTTTTAGAGTGTGCAATATATATTAAGAAATGACTAATGATAGGAAAGGAGACAAAACAAAATCAGAAGCCAAAAGGACAGTAATAGATATTCTTACATAGTTTGGTCATTGAGTTTTAGTAGCTGCTTAGAAAAGTTGACTCTTTTCTTCCAGTCCCGATGTTCCCTGGGGAGCCATTAGGTATTGTTTTACTGATTGGCATCTGTTGGTAAACAGCCTAAAAGATTTAAAAGAGCCAGTGACCTTTGATCAGAAATCACTGTTGTAGAAGATTTATTTATTTGAATTTTATCTTGTCAATTTTATGTAGAATAATGACTGTGGAAAATAAGAAGGCAAAAACCCCTCAAGGACAAGTAATGACCATCTGATATATTTCTCTTTTTTATTTAAGTGTACTCAGTAGTGAAAATTATTAAAATATAAAAATAATAGCCATGAAAATAAATTCTGCCCATTAGAATATAATTTGTTGTCATACTTAAAGGACATTAAAATTGATGAAATCTGTCCTATTAAAATACTTCCTGACTTGCTCTTCCTGAAGGCTGGAGGGAGAAAGTGCTGTAAGTGCTATATACACAGATATGTGGGAACCAATTTACCATGAAAATAAGAGGTTGTCCTTTAGATTGCAATCCTGAATTCTTCAGACGTTCTCGCTCAGACTTGTTTCAGCTGTTATGGTCTTCGCTTCAAAAGCAGGATACACAAAGTCTTGCAAGATTTGTATTTTTAATTTCTTTTTCAAATCATTTTTTTGCAATTATAAGGAGAATTATCAGACTGCAGTAATGGTAAATTACAAGACAGTTATGTTAGTTGAGAGGTGAGTACTCCTGTAATTTCATCACCTTGCTCTGAAGGTATAACTCATTTCAGGAAACTGTTGGTTGTACAGATGCAAAACAGACAATTGTGCTGAAGTGATCTGAAAACTCATTTAATGGATTAGCTCACTTCCACAAATCACTCT
Source organism: Agelaius phoeniceus (assembly GCF_051311805.1). Taxonomy (NCBI): domain Eukaryota; kingdom Metazoa; phylum Chordata; class Aves; order Passeriformes; family Icteridae; genus Agelaius; species Agelaius phoeniceus. The sequence goes on along the minus strand of NC_135266.1, from coordinate 12,465,282 downwards.
TTTTCATCCTTGACAAAAAGGAGCAGTTTTTACTCTCTTGAAAATAACAGCAACATACATGGCTTGGTCAGACCAAAAGAGAGCAGCCAGCAGTAAAGCTGTTGTTCATACTATTTTTTTAAAGAATACAAGGTAGACTTGTCTTAAATTCCAAAATTTCTGCTGAATGCCATTGGTATAACCCAGAGTGAACTCTGAGGCCAAAACTGAGAGACAGGGAAGAATAATGGAAAATCCCTGTACATGTTGAGATGTCTGTTCTCTGAGGGAAGGCTCAGCTCCTTCCTGCAGACCATGGAGCCCACAGGGAGGCTGTTAAGCTCTCACACATGTGATTGCTGGGGAGCAGCACAGCAAAGGAGGGAAAACATGGAACAATAGTGTTAACCTCTGAGCTCTTTCTAATCAAACAATCTGAGCCAGGTATGAGAAGGAGTCAAGCTGCCTTTTCTAGAAGTGACTAATGCATAGCCCCTGGGTTCACAGGGGTCAGGCCAGCATGGAGGCCAGTCAGTTCATTGCTTTCCTTCTGATGATTGTGCCAGGCACTTCACACACTCTGAAAAAAAACCACTTTTTTGTATCATACATTTACTTTTGCCATTGGCAGTGTTTTAAATGCAGTTTATATTTTTGTTGTCTGTGAGAACAAAAAAATATTTTAAACTTTGAATTTTTCTAGGAAATTTAATGAGTCAGTAACAAGGCGTTCTAGTTCAGTAATAAACACTTTTTGAAACAATTATTCAGCAGAAATGCTAGCTGGTATAAATTTACAAATATGCACAATTTCTTTTTTTTGTGTATATTTTCTGTGAATTTTTAGCAAGATGGGGCTATTAATGGATGAAGCAGGATACCCTGGCACCTGGCCTGGATCAGCAATAGTGTGGCAGCAGGACCAGGGCAGGGATTGTCCCCCTGTGCTCGGCACTGGTGAGGCCACAGCTCAAATCCTGTGTCCAGTTTTGGGCCTCTCACTACAGGAAAGGCATTGAGGGGCTGGAGTGAGTGCAGAGAAGGGCAGCAGAGCTGGGGAAGGGTCTGGAGCACAGCTCTGATGAGGAGCAGCTGAGGGAGCTGGGGGTGTTTGGCCTGGAGAAAAGGAGGCTCAGGGGGGACCTTTTTGCTTTCTGCAACCACCTGAAAGGAGGAGTTGACATGTGGGGGTCAAGGCGCCCCAAGGTTCAGGCTGGACATAAGGAGCAATTTCTTCAATGAAAGGATGGGGAAGCACTGGGATGGGTAGAATCACCATCTCTGGAGGTGTTCAAGAAGTGACTGGACCTGGCACTTATTGCAAAGGTTTAGTTGACATGATAATGTTCGGTCCAAGACTGTACTCAATGTTTTTAGGGGTCTTTTCCAACTTTAATGATTCTATCATTCTATGTAATTTTAAATCTGATTCTCTAAGTATTTGCTTGCATGGAAGATGCTTTGTTATACTCTGAGAACCTCCTAGTTCCTTTATTTTTCTACCTGCAGCTATTAAAAATAATTTAATTTAATTTATGTTTTATTAGGTTGATTCAATTATAATGCCCAGTAAAATATCTCTTTATTTTCTCTCCCATTTGCCTGATCTTAATTTCTATGCCAAATTTAATATTAATAAAGGCCTTAAAACTCGTCTCTTGCTTAGGGAAAAGGTCAGGCATCAAGGTCCATCACGCTCTAGAGAGAAGAATAATGTGTTATGTTATGCTTTCTTCACAGTATTTCAGTGCTTTAAGCAATTCTGAATGACCAGTCACATACGAGAGTAATTTTTGCTTACATTTTTTTCTTGCCTTTCCCCCCTTTCTTGAAGACATCTTTTGCTGAGTTTTATTGTGTTTGTGGATTGCTTTTTGATTTTTTTACTGTAGTTAGTTAGTTTTGGTATAAGTAGTACAATGCTGTATATTTTCTTAAATTTTGGGGTGAAGTTAGAATACCTGCTGAGTAAGTCTCTATTTGACTTGCAGTAGCATAATGACATAATCGAAATACGAATAATTAAAGTTGCCTGTGAATATGCAATATAAACAAATATGGAGGCAAATTCCATTGCTGGAATCTACCATTCCAATAACTGGTGTGGATTACCTTTGTTACAGTTGTTAGTAGAATAATATTGAAGTGCTTTTTGACCACAACTGGAGATGTTTTTCATATTTACGTGATTTTGTCAACACAAAGATTTAGTCATGAACTGAAGATGGCTGAGCCAAGTAATAGTTTTGATTTTTTTCAGCTTTCGTTGGTAGCATAATTCAAGTTGGAAGAGATCTTTGCATGTCTCAGATTTAAAGTAGGGTCAGCTCTGACATCAGGCTGGATTGCTCAGGACTTTATCCATGTGAGTCTTTTAAAACCTCCAGGGACGGAACTTGCACAAATTCTCTAAGAAATTGACTGACTCTTGCCTTCTGCTAGGGGTCTCAAAATACTCTTATAGTTCAGAATGACATAATGCTTGAATTAAAAACCAAACCTGCTAGACTCAATATCCTAAGAAAAATATGAGAAAAGAGAAAAAAAGACAAAGTTGATAACAGGCTTGGTTATCTGCAGCAAAATTATGAAAAAATAATTCATCTAAATAAAACAATCCTTCAAAAATCTTAGAAAAGGCTTTACCATGAAATAAAAAGAGATAATTTAATATTCAATTAATTCAACTTTCCGCATAACTTGTTTCTATATGTATGCTTTTCTTTAATCTAGTTTTTTTTTCTTTTTCCTTAAGGCAATTTACTGCTTCTGTTAAAGGCTAGTGGAGATTAAGTTCCAGATGTAAATGGAAATGTGATAGACCCATCCATTTTTTATTTTGTTTACATATAAAGTTATTTAAATTCATTGCAATAACTCCAAAATTTGTTATATGAAGTGAAGGGTTTTTAAAATAAATTGCAACTCTGATTTCTCTAATATATCAGTGGTTAGAGTAAGACCTTTGAAAGAAACTCTGTAATTGGGAAGAATTCTATGAAGCATAGCTAACCCTGTCAACAAAACTTCTACTATCAGAAAACTGTTCAATTGATATGTATTGAGTCTACTGGAATACACATCTGAAACAATGAATGACACCAATTTTCATTAGCTAGCTTGTGACTTTCTGAAAGAGGGCAATAATACTTGTTATACTTTGCTCCTTAGGAAAAAAAAAAACAAAACCAAAAAACCCTATCCAAAATAACCACAAAATCAAAACAACTTTTTGTATGGTTTTAATTCATATTACTCCTTTTAATTGGGATATAGGCACAAAAATTCTAACTCACACGCTTTTAAGCATTCAAGAACTTCCAGCATAGTTAGTGATGTTATCTGTTTCAGGTTGCATCAATGGATAATGTTTTCATGGTAAGCACTAAAACATTTGCAGATGAATCTCCTTGACTACAATTGACTTTCCAATACCATTTTAGTCTGTAGTTTAAACTTTTTTTTCTTTTAAAGCTGAAAAGAGCCTTTTAAAAATTTTCTGAATTGGATATGACAGTATCTAATACTCTCCTCAGGACTCTGCAGGGTATCTATCATGCTCCAGGATGAACCCTTCAAACAGTGGTCAGATTATGTAGGGCTTTCTTTGTTTGTTTTCTTTTCCTTCTGATGTTGGCATGCAAATGGATTAATGTGTCATGTCAGAAGCTAATCACAGGTAATTAGATGGATTCGTATGCAGCTGAACTCCGAGTCTTAAAGAAGGGTTGAACTGCTTCCACTGGAAATAAAAGGAGATAGAGCCCTGGAGATAGGAGATGAGGCAATTTAATAACTAAAAAACCCCAAACAAAATGAAAAAAACCCCTAAGTTCTGAATTCATTTTGTTTTATGTAATATTCTATTTTCTTCAGTTCCCAACACAATTATATAGCTGTATCTGAAAGGATAATTAAAATAAAATGCAAATATAATTCTAAAGCATTGTGGTTCATGTTTAACACTGAGACTTTAAACTGGTTTTTACCAGTGTTCAGTTACTGAATTTCTCTTAGTCTTGTCTGCCTGCAGCTAACATGGGATTATAAAGAGGTGAAGCATTCTGAGATGAAGGGAGAGCTAATTTGTTTAAAACAAAATCTGGATGAGGAACTTTAAATTAACCTTGCAATGAATTGCAAGTCCTACACAGTGCCATGAATCTGCTTCAGGTATGTGAAAGATCCACACAATGAACTAGCTGCAACAGGAGAAATGAAAGTGCAGCATCAGTCTGAAGAGATCTCAAAATATGATAATTTGGAATCTTCCAGTCAGTTGCATATAACAGTCAAATCCTCCTTATTTAAAGCCAACAGTTTATTTCAAATATTGGAAGAATTGGGAAACATATTTACCCTGAACAAGTAAAATATATAACCTAAATATTGAATTTAATATAGTTAAGCATGGCAAATATATTCCCACAATGAAATATTTTATAGGAAAAATGTTAGCTTCCATGAGAACCATATATTTATAAAAATATAAATAAAAATATAAAATTCTTAGTCTTTAGTCTACCAAGATAATTTTATAGGTTTTAACTAAATGCAGTCTGGAATTCTTTACCTTTTTGAGTGCATTATTTCCTCCTTTCTGGATACCCTCCCTTCTTTCCACCCAACAATCCAATTTTTGGCAAGTTTCCATCTTCACTTTTAGACTGTTATTTAGCTTCTGGCATTGACAGTCTCTGTGATTAGATAGTACTTCCTCTAGATGCATTTTTGAGATCAGTGTTCTTGACAATCAAACTCCTCAAAAATCTTCAGAATATGTTCAGAACAGATGTAAAGCTTTTCAGCTTATAGAAACTCAGTGGCTTTCTGGTGAATTCATCACTTTGATCTTTAACACCAGCAGAAGAAACAAAATGGCAAATGACTCAGTTATAGTCTGTAGGAATCACAGAATGGGTAAGGTTGGAAGGGGCCACATCTGGCCATCTGCTCCAGCAGGGCCATCCCTGGGCACATGGCACAGGACTGCATTCAGTTGGCTCTTGAATATCTCCAGTGAGGGAGACTCCACAACCTCTCTGCAGAGTCAGTGCACAGTGAAGAAGTTCTTCCTCATGTCCAGGTAGAAGTCCCTGTGCATCAGGTTCTGCCTGTTGCCTCTTGTCCTGAGCTTGGCATCACTGAGAAGAGCCAGTGAAAAAAATTGCCATGCTGCCCCTCCATACCAAGTGAGCATTGCATTAAGGCACCCATTAAAGTGACCCTTGTGGGCCTGGGATCAGGCTTCACATGACTGTGGGAACAGCTGCAGAGATTATGAGACCTTTTTTCCCTCCCTGCATCCCACTGCAGGGCGAATGCAAGCTGCCCTTTTCTTCCAGGTTCCTCATCATGTCCCCTGCTGAGGAGAATAAGGAAAAATACCTTTCCATGTTTCATTGTATCTGCAGCCTGCAACATCCTTTCAGAACTAAGGACTTTCTGAAAACCATGCTGGATGACTGTTGTTATCAGGAGGAGGTTTGTGATCAAGGAAGGAAATTAGATTTAGATAGAAAATAAAAGTTTCAGAATTCTTTATTTCTGTCCCATTCCTTTTCAGTAAGTTCTGCTTTGGTTTTCAGAGTGCCACCTTCTCAGCTTAGTGCTCTTTGTGTCTTCTTTTTCCCTCTTCTTCCTTCCTTTGTCTGCTCTGTTTCTTTCCTAGTGTCTATCTGTACCCATGGCAGCTCCAGCCAAAGGCCCTCACCGCATCATTTTCCCAATTCACGTGCTAATCACTGCTTGATTAAGTTATGAAGGCTGGTTGTGAAATGTCATTGTAAGATCTTGCTCCCCTTGGGTTTTGGCCCTTTCAGAGCTTTTCCTTGCTGAAAACTGGAATTCCAGACCATCGCAGCGTGTCCTATGGATCACAGAGAGGAATTACTGAGGTTCCTGGGGTGCTGTTTCTGCCTTGCCTCCCAAGGGAGCTGTGCAAGTGCAGGTGACAAAGTCCCAAAGCTCTGTGGGCTCCCAAAGCAGACAGCAAATGCTTGTTTGCTGGGCATTTTCAAGCACATTCCCAGCTTGAAGCAGAGGGAAGAAGAAAAGGGAAGCAAGGAGCTGACAGAATCATGGAATGCTTGCACCTGGAAGGGACCCTGTGCAGGTGTTACAATCCCATTCAGCATTTACAGGTTGGGAATTGCCAGAAGATGCAGAGAACATAAATGGACATGAGAAAACATTAACCCCTGGTGCAGCTGGAGACACCTGGTGGGAAACACAGATTTGTGTTAGCATCAAACTCGCTGAAGGCACACCCTGCCCTACCATCCAGAATGGGCAGAACAGAGCAAGGAGAGCACTTCCAAGGATGGGCAAAAAAGGGGAACTTAGGGAGAGTGGAGAAGGAGAGGTGTTCTTCTTCAGCCCACCAAAGACAGCAGTGTCAAACTCAGAGGTTTTGTTGGTTTTCAGAGAACAAAAGGTTTCCCTTCCCTCAGTGTTATAGAGTGGTGCTGTTTGCACACTAAGCAGCAGCTGGAAAGAGTTATGTGAACAGCCCCACATCTTTTCATGTGATAAATAACACTATTATTGTCACCTGTGGGCTTTGGTTACCAATGGGCCAGTCTTTTTCTCCCAAGAAAGATCATAGAATCTTTGTGTCCAGGAGGCTGAGGCCCCTCGCCTGACTTGTGGTAGAATTACCTTCAGATACTTACATTGGTATGGTCCCCTGTATATTTTAAAACAACCTGAGGTTTTTTATAGCTTCTCCCAATAACTGATTCTAGCATTGTATTGCCTTTATTAAGCATAGAAAGTGCAGCAGTTAAACTACATTATTTCATGAGATGCCCTAAAGCCATCAAAATTCAGACACCTTTCTGAGTCACAGTGTCATTCTTGCTCTGGGCAAGGAGGTAGCAATTTGCTGCTGGCCCAATTTTACTTGCTCAAAGTTTCCTGTTTCTCCCTACCTTCTCTTCTTATCTGTGTAGCTTCACTTCTCTGGCCAGGAAAAGCTCACTGATCCAAGTTTTTGACAGACTGAACAAGGAATGAAGGGAGATGTTTCATTGCATTAGTGGTAAGGAAGTGCCTTGTTCAGGAGCAGCTGAGCCCTTCAATTTTCATCTCTCTCCTGTAGGAGCTCTGTTGTGTTTTGACATTTATGAGTACATATTAGAAACCAACAAACAATAGAGCAGTGATGTTAAATGAGTTTTGCTGGTAGTTCAGCTTTTCATATACACTTTTCATGTGTTTACTTAATGTTTTAAAGACAATTTCTAATCTTTTGGTGGCAGCCAGCTTTCCTTCAGTGTCTTCAAAACAACAACAACAACAAAAAATCAGTGACACTATGGATTGCTTTTAAAAAAATAAATATCAAATGTCAGAAGTCAGAATTTGACTTCCAGAATTCTCATTTTGACCATCAAAAAGGATTTTTCTAATTGTTTGTTTCTCTATGCATGGCTATACACCTTTTAATTTATTTTACTGTGCTTCACATCCCTGATATTCTGACTGAGAACTTTTTGTAAAGTAATAGAACATTTCCTGAAATATTTTGGTTCTAGGAGAGATTCTATTATACAACATCACATTTATTTCTGTTCTGTGAAGTGTATGCTTGTGCAATCTAGTCTGAAATAGGTTAGTAGATCAAAAATAACACAATGGGATAACCTGTGTGATAGATGATAGAGAGGACTGCAGGGCAGCAGTCAGGCAGATTGCATGGTATATTTGGCATTTCTACAAAATCATTGTGTTAAATTAATAGCCACATCATTTTCAATCCCATAAAACTTGGCTCAACTTTTAAATTTATGTTATGATCACGGGGAGGACTAATTTTCTTTTCTGATGTTTGACTTTTATAAATGTACCATAATTCAAAGCCGTGACAGTGTAGTGTTATATTACTAAGGAATGAAGTTAAGCAAAGACCTTTTAGCTGATTTCAGGTTTTACAAAATACTCTGAGACAAAAATTTAGATATTAAAAGTTACATGTCACATAGCATTTTGGTCTCAGGTTCTTCTTCTAATTATCTCAGATAGAACATGTGTCTCAACTAGTTTTGAACCTTTTCTGCCATGGGACCTCATATGGTAGAGATGCTGTCAATTACCAGCTAAAAAGTTGACTTATAGTAATTTTTAAAAATAGATGTGGCAGTCAATTCAGATTTTGCATTCAACAGAGCAGAAAAAGGAAGTTTGAAACGTGGATTTTAACTGAAATGGTAAAAACTATCCTAAACCCAACAGATGTTGTTATAGTATTGAGTTAATTAATGCATTGAGGAAAAAATCTTGTTCGACTCCATTTTTAACATAATTCAGAATTCTCTTACTTCTCTGTGGGTTATTTTCAGGATTTGGGGGTGTGGACTATTTTTATTCTGGAGATAAATTTCATCATTTCAAATTTAAAAAGTTAAGCAGATAGTGTTGAAGCAGATTTTCTTTTATGAAGTTGTATTAAACCAGCATAACATAGTTAAGTAAAGTCTTCCTATTTACCTAAACACTTTATATTTTGAGAATAGATTTAAAAATTACTTGGCATAAAGGCAGTGATCCTGTTTTTAGGTCTGAGTGTGGTTAACTATTTTTAATACATGTGGCTACCATTTATGTGAAAATGTTTGCACACGTTTTGAAATTTTGGCTTTATTTTAACAGAGAATGTTAAAAATTGCAGAGAAACATGACTGAGGTCTCAGCAATGGTGGTTTTGTGGAAGCACTTTTTTTTTAGCATCAAGAGCATAGGACCAGTTTATACCCTGACATTTAGTTCCACAAAACAGAAGAGAAGCTGTTGGAGAGGAGCCCTCTTTGCAAGGGCACATGAGAGAACACCTCTATGGATCTTCAGCCTTAGAGGCTTCTCAACATCCCCTAGGAAATCTAAGCCTCAGTGATGCCAGTACCATGGACTTCCATTAATGGTTTAAAACACTTCCCTCCCTTCCTTTTCTCTAATATCTAGTCAGTTGATAAAACTGTCTGGTAGTCTGTGAAGGAGACACACTTCTTCCATGATGTATGTGCAGAGCAGAAAACAATGGTCTTTATTCAAGCTTATTTTTCATCTTTTCAGGAACTGTATCCCTACTAGAATTTTCTAAGGCATCTAACATTTTTCTCATTGTACTTAAGAACCCAGAGTGGTCTAATGAAGGCAACATTCTGCTGAGTAATATGATGTAGTATTTAATCTCAGTGTTCCAAGGAAAAGAATAGTTTTGTTCTCCTCCTCTGAGCTCCTGACTGCATTGCACATTGCTTCACATTTCTTTTCCCCAGACAGAAACTGACCATTAAATATATTTATGTACCTTTGTCCAGCTAGAGTTATCAGAGTTTGCTTACTATATTATTTTAAAATATTTTTCTTGACTCTAATTATATAGTAATATATAACTTTAATAATGCATCCATTCCTACTTGCTTAAATGAAGTATGCAGAGTGAAGAGAAGATATAAATCACTGAAAGTACCTTATTTTTCCTATCAGTTTTTCAAATACTCAGAAGTTGAATTTAAATTTATGAAATTTGTATAATTACCTTCATATTCAAACTTCTTCAAAAGGTTGAGAATTAAGTCAATATTTTAATTTCTTTGATTACTGAATTAATCTATCTTTGAAGTAAGCAGACCTACAAAACTGTCTTTAAAAGCTACATCACAGAATCACTAGGTTGGAAAAGACCTTCAAGATCATTGAGTCCAACTTGTGCCCTAACACCTCAACTAAACCATGGCACCAAGTGCCACATCCAATCTTTTTTTAAACACATCCAGGGATGGTGACTCCACCACCTGACTGGGCAGACAATTCCAGTACTTTATCACTCTTTCCATAAAAAACTTCTCCTAATATCCATCCTATATTTCCCTTGGTGCAGCTTAAGACTGTCTTCTCATTCTGTCAGTTGCTGCCTGGAGAAAGAGACCAACCCCACCTGACTGCAGCCACCCTTCAGGAAGTTGTAGAGAGTGATAAGGTCACCTCTGAGTCTCCTTTTCTCCAGGCTAAACACCCCCAGCTCCTTCAGTCGTTCCTCACAGGGTTTGTGTTCCAAGCCCCTCTCCAGCCTCGTTGCCTCCTCTGGATGCCCTCAAGTGTCTCAACATCCTTCCCGAACTGAGGGGCCAGAACTGGACACAGCACTCAAGGTGTGGCCTCACCAGTGCCGAGTACAGGACAAGAACGACCTCCCTGCTCCTGCTGGCCACACCATTCCTGACACAGGCCAGGTGCCCTTGGCCTTCTTGGCCACCAGGGCACTCTGCTGGCTCATGTTCAGCTGGCTGTTGACCAGCACCCCCAGGTCCCTTTCCTCCTGAGCACTGTCCAGCCACACCATCCCCAGCCTGTAACACTGCAGAGGTTATTGTGGCCAAAATGCAGGAGTTGGCACTTGGACTTATTAAACTTCATCTTGTTAGACTCTGCCCATTCATCCAACCATTCCAGGTCTCTCTGCAGAGCCCTCCTACCTTCCAACAAATGGACACACGCTCCCAGCTCACTGTCATCTGCAAATTTACTAATGAAAGACTCAATACCCTCATCCATGTCGTCAAAAAAAATACTGAACATATCTGGCCCCAGTACAGAGCCCTGAGGGACACCCCTGGTGCCTGGCCCCAGCTGGATGCAGCACTGCTCACCACCACTCTCTGGGCCCATCCAGCCAGTTCTGACCCCAGCACAGAGTGCTCCTGTCCAAGCCATGTGCTGCAGCTTTTCCAGGAGAGTGCTGTGGGAGACAGTGCCAAAGGCCTTGCTGAAGTCCAGGCACACAACATCCACAGCCTTTCCTGCATCCACCAGGTGAGTCACTTGGTCATAAAAGGACATCAGGTTGGTCAAACACAACCTAAACCCTGCTGACTGGGTCTGATACCTCTGCCAGCCTGTAAGGGCTGTGTGATGACACTCAGTATAAACTGTTCCATTACCTTACCCTGTACTGAGGTCAGGCTGACTGGTCTATAATTACCAGGATCCTCCTTCCCACCCTTTTTGTGAATGGGTGTCACATTGGCCAGCTTCCAGTCCTCTGGAACCTCACCAGTGAGCCAGGACTGTTGGGAAATGATGGAGAGCAGCTTCCCAAGCTCATCTGCCAGTCCCCTCATCACCCTGGTCCCATAGATTTGTGAATTCAGCAGTTCTCTGACTGCCTTCTCCTGGATAAAAGGGACCATTCTGCCCCCTGACACCTTCTGCCAACCCAGGAGGACAGCTGTCCTGAGGACAAGCCATCTTCCCACTAAAGACTGAGGCAAAGAAGGGGTTAAGCACTTCCGCCTTCTCCTCATCTGCAGTTACTAAGTTCTCTCCCACATTCAGTAGAGAACAAAGGTTGGTCTTACCCTTCCTTTTGCCATTTATATATTTGTAAAAACATTTTTTACTATCTTTTACAAAACTTGCCAAAATAAGTTCAAACTGAGCTTTGGCCTCCTCAATTTTTTTCTTACATGCCCTAGCAAACCCCTTTAAAACTTCCTGAGAGACCTGACCCTCCTTCCAAAGATAATGCATCCTCTTTTTATTCCTAAGTTCCTTCAGGACCCCATTGCCCATCCAGGCTGGGTGTTTGGTTGGATGTTTGCCTTGTCGACTCATCTTTTGGCACACAGGGGCAGTCTGTTCCTGTGCCTTCAGGATCTCTGTTTTGAAGCACACCCACCTTTCCTGGACTCCTTTGTTTTCAAGGGCTGCTTCCCAAGGAACTCTCTGAATAAGCCTCCTGAATAGGCCAGAGTCTGCCCTCTGGAAGTCCAATGTAAGAATCTTATTGATGTTCCTCCTCATTTCACCAAACATTGAGAACTCTGTAATCTCATGATCACTGTGTCCCAAGCGGCCTCCAACCTCCACATCTTCCACCAGCCCACCTCTGTTTTCAAACAACAGATCTAGCATAGTCCCTCCCCTGGTGGGCTCACCCAGCAGCTGCAAAAAAAGTTATCCTCCACATACTCTAAGAACTTCCTGGGCTGCCTCTTTTCTGCTGTGTCAAGTTCCCAGCAGATGTCTGGTACATTGAAGTCACCTACAAGAACAAGGGGCTGGTGATCCTGAAACATTCTCCAGCTGCTTATGGAATGTCCACCTCTTCTTCCTGGTTGGGTGGTCTATAACAGACTCCCAGTAGGTTGTCAGCCTTTTTGACTTTCCCCTTAATTCCTACCCATAGCATTCAACTTCGTCATCGTTAGTTTCAGTACCCACGGCATCAAAAGCCTCCCTAGTATAAAGGGCCACCCCTGCACCCCTTCTTCCTTTCCTGTCTCTCCTGAAGAGCATGTAGCCATCCAGTGCAGCACTCCAGCCATGTGAGTCATCCCACCACATTTCTGTGATGGTAACTACATCATAGCTCTGCTGCTGCACCATGGTCTCCAGCTTCTCTTGTTTGTTACCCGTGCTGTGTGCATTAGTATACATGCACTTCAGCTGGGCTGCTGATTTCACCCCTAACTCAGGTTTACCACCCTTGGGCCTGCTTCCAGAGAGGCCAGCTGCATCCCCTACCCACTTCAAACCTAGTTTTAAAACCCTCTAAATGAGTTCTGCCAGTTCACAAGCTAAAAACCTTCTGCCCTTAACAGAGAGATGGAGCCCATCCAGTTCCAGCAGGCCAAGTGCCAGAAAAGTTGCCCCATGATCAAAGAACCCAAAATTCTGCCCATGGCACCAACCCTTGAGCCACTTGTTGATAATGGGGGCTCTCCTGCTCCTTTCATCATTTTTCTCTGCCACCAAAGGGACTGAGCAGAACCCTACCTATGCTCCTGCCCTGTAAACCACTTGACCCAGTGTCCTAAAGCCCCTTTTAATTGCCCTGATGCTCCTCTTTTCAATCTCTAAATCAATCTCACCACTGCCAGCCTGGAGTATCAGCAGTGCGTAATAATCAGGGGGTTGAATCAGCCCAGAGAATCTCTCTGTACATCTTTCTATTTAAAAATGTCAGGTTTTAAATTCCACATATGAAATAGAAAACAAAACACCTACAAAAAGTATATTTTCTTTTTTTAAAAATTGGTGCTTATAGTTCTTTCTCTACTTCCAAACACTGTAAGTAGCTTCTTAAGGTGCTACTGTATGTAAAATTCCAGTAGGTTTACAGTCCATCCACATTTCTGTCCCATTTGCATCTTTAGTATTATATTGCTCAATCATGTATATTTTGGTGTATTCTGGGAGTAACTGCCAGTCTTTTCTCACTTCTTTGTTAAGAACAAGGATGCCTTTAGTTTAGTCCTGTCCTTTAGAAAGGGAAGCATATGTTTATGTTCCCAACACAAGTCTTAATAGCACCTCAAAGGGAATCAAATTCTGGAAAAAAAATGTTTTCATTTTTATTTAACCATACTCATTTAGGCATTTACCTTGAAGTTTCCAGAAGAATATATCTGTCTGTGGTTGTATATTTACCCATATATTTGAATGAAAGCAACAAGGTTATCTTCAATAGGGTGACGCGTGTTTTACCTGCAAGAATGGAGCATACACTTGAACATTCACAGGCATTTTGTATCTTTCCCAAAGAATTTGGTGGAAGTTAAACCAAAGACAAAAATCAACATCTGAGCACCGATGTAAATAAAATATACAAATACTTGAAGCCACAGGGATTCATCAGAGAATCACTTGACACGTTATTTTAGTCAGAAGTAAAAAAAAATAAAAGTACAATTTATTCAATTTTGACACATTCTGTCACATCCTCTATAGAAACCTATTCAGTTGTTGAATGCAGAACACCACCATTCTAGTTTCCATTAATTTATTGTGAATCTTATTTAATTCTTTAAAATTCTCTTTAGCCAATTTAGCTTCATCACAAGAGCAATATTCATCTGAATCAGTCCTGTGGGGATGATATTTTACAGTTAATTAGGCATTCATTAGCTTCTAGCCCATAGAAAGCAGGATGTTTCTTGGTTTAACTGTTAATCAATAGATTAACCCTGTTCTTCCTGTTTAATTTTGTAGACACTGAAAAATTTGTAGACACTGAAAAATCCAATTCAAAGGAAATATCCTTTCAGTCTTCTTGGAAAAACGCCTGAGTTATAAAATAAATGCTGGAGAGGATATGATAAACATGTTTTCTCACTAATGTCAAAATAAGTATACAAAAAATCACAGAATTATGATTTCTTTAGATTTTTTCCCTTGACTATGCTGACATTATGGAAATTGAGTTTTACTTTATGTGATGTCTGATTCTACAAGCTATGGCATTTGATTCCATATTCTGGAATGAGTCAGTGTTAGCACACCCTTTCACATAGGTACATTCCCTTAAAATAATGGAACAATTTTTCAGCAACACAGTTTACTTATATTTCTAAATACACTCAAGTAAGTTTCAATAATTTCAGCTCTTATTTCTGGCAATTTTTGATTTCCAATGTTTTCATTCAACACATGGAGATTTTTCATGTTTATTATCCTGTAATGGAAACTAGACTTAGCTTTCTGATTTCTGCTCTCCTTAGAGCTTCAGAGAATTGAAAAGAAAAATAAATCAAGCTTGTTTTAAATGACCAGTCTAGTGTAGATTGATTCTTCTGATTTGAACCAATGTAACAAGGTCTTTCTGACTCTCAAAGAGTTATTATCTCCTGATTACTTGTGAGTCAGACCCTCAGACAAAGGTCTGACATGGCAATGCTAATCAGAAACTAAATTGTTATATTATGTATTTTAATAAGTGCTAGAGACAAGTCAATGGAAATTACTGTGATACAGTGATTCAGTGAAGAAAATGGTCTCACCAGAATCCATAGAGTTTTTAATGAATTAGAATGACGTGCAATCCAATGGTGTTCAGTGATTTCAGCATTCCATAGGGCATTTCAGGGGTTTGTCTGAGATTCAGAGGAACAAATGATACAAGACACAGAATAGTGAAATGGAATATGAGTATTTTTCATTTAATTTGACAATTTACACCAAATTCAGTAAGCTACTTTTTCCTTTAAAGCATTTTTGAAATGAGCATTGAGGTGTTTATGAACATTTACAAAAGCTACATTCCAGTGTCATTTTGCCCACACGTTAATGATAAAAGTAATCTGTGTATCTGTTAGAGTAGTTAGAAAAAACAAGGAAATTGTGTAAAGGATACTTGAATATAAATACTTCCTTAATCTTCAAGCAAAGAAGTCTTGCAGTGTGATGTTTGTTGTTTCCAACAGATTTAAGTAATGTAAGATCTCTGTGTAACTCTAGAAACAAAACAATTCTTAGCTCTTTAGCTGTTCATAATGTAGTGAAATAAGAGATGCTACAGGAAACACAAATAACTTTTTTTTAACAATAGAACTACTCCTTTTTAAAATGTCTTTCAAAGCTAATAGAAATTGGAAAATGGAATACTGTAGCGTCTCTGCATGTTATTCATTAAGGCAAAGACTAATTTAAATTTACAGGAAGAATAAATCACATTTTGCTCCATTTTTTTCTTCATTTAGTTCCTTTTTCTGAGGTTGTTATGTGTTAAGATTATTCATCTTATTTCTAAGTTCCTCTTCTAGAAATGCAGTTAGTCACACAACTGGTACTATGTAAGCTGTCCACTAATGTGTGCATCAGATTTAATTTTTTTCTGTGATAATAATTCCGATTTTGGTCTTCACAATTGAATCGTCATATACCTGTTAACATGAAAGGTCCTGAAGTCACCTGAGAGAAGCAGAAAAGTTTGCAGAATTTAAAGAATCTGAGGAAAAATCAAGACTCTTTATCTCTGGAGCATTTTTTTTTTTGTGCTTTTAGAGATCAATAAAGTTGACCTTGTCACTGTTCTATTTGTCTAAATGAAGGATTGTTTCACAGGAATGCTTCCTCTCAAGGATTGAATTAAAAAAAATAAATTAAGGGGAACAGGACAGTAAAGCAATTCCTAGAAACAAATAAAACAATGCTGTATTTGTAAAAGAGCATATTAATAATTTTGTGTCAAAATAATGCTTTATTTTTTTAGAATCAGAATTTCTTATTTTCTAGCCTACAAATGTAAAACTTCGCAATAGTAGTAGGGCAATTCAGGACATGGCTGAATATGTTTGAATGGAAACATGTCTTTGGTTTTGTCAGCAAAGAGTGTTCATATTTCTAAGCCAATTTTGTCTTTTTGTCTCTGTGAAAATGAAAGCATTTGAGAAAAGGAAGGAAACAGAATATTAGAGTAAATACAGTTTAATATGAGCCTTTGTACCTGACCTGGAGGTACCATTTAGCCAGTTCAAAGCTAGCAGGACTTACAGTTTCAGGTTCATCTTTTTAATGGTAAAGATCATTAGGGAAGGGAAGGGAAGGGAAGGGAAGGGAAGGGAAGGGAAGGGAAGGGAAGGGAAGGGAAGGGAAGGGAAGGGAAGGGAAGGGAAGGGAAGGGAAGGGAAGGGAAGGGAAGGGAAGGGAAGGGAAGGGAAGGGAAGGGTGTGTTAGAAGCTGAAGGATTTCTATTAAGGTAGAGAAGATTTAGTATGCCAGAAAAAAATACACGCATATGTGAATACTGAAGATAAAAACCTCACAACAGATTGTATGTCTTGTATCAAAGTCATTAAAAAACAGTCACTAAATGAAAATATATTAGTTATCCATCTTCTCTTGTCTTTCAGACTGTGAAACAAAACACTAGAATGTATTTACATGAGTATTTATCGTTACTGTAAAACAAAATTAGATTATTTGGGCTATGAATGCATAATTAATTATTTTATTCATTTAACTGATTTATTATGTTTTTGAGATTAATTTTTGGTAGATGGCAGTGCTCTCAGGTTTCGGGTAAAATTAAACATAAGAAAAACTGGAATTTGGATTGTTCTGATTTCCAAATTCTATTCTAGCTGTTATAATTAAAAACATGGTAACCTTTGCTTCTTACAAAATTTATAGCAGTTTTCCTTATAAAATTTGGAAATAGATGCAGAATGTATTTTTTATAGCTCACAAAATCCCTTCTCTACTGTTCCATTGCTTTGATCAAGGGCACAGTGTGTGCTCACAATCTCAATTCTCCTGCTTACATCATAATAGTGTACCTGCACCTTCCAAGAGGTTGGTAAGATAAAACTGTGGAAAATGACTGGAGGATCATTTTTTATTTTTGTTTTTCCATATGCTGTATCAGTAAAGCACAGTGAAAATGCAATTATAGCAAAGACAGATATTTCACAAAGTATCCTCCAACTCCTAAGGAACTGCTGGAGGTGCTGCAATAAAAATGTTTATGCTCTGTGTTCTTATTAGACCCTAGTTTTCCGAGATTTATGAGCACCAGTAATCAGGAAATAATTTCCTGTAAAAAAGAGAGACTTGGGCTTTTTTTTCAACTTTTGAATAAGTAGAACAATAGTGTGAGGTCTGGTTACCAGGGGGTCTTTGTGGATCTCAGCACTTCACATGAGAGAGGAAAAAGTACAATACAAACAACTTGTGGCACTACTGTTTGTTTTGTAGAGTTTTGGGGGCAAGAAGGTAAGAAGATTCTTTTTGTTAGAATCCCAGGCCACTCCAAAATCATACAGAAGATTTTCAGATGGTTAATATGATATTCTTTAGCTGATTCTCAAGAAAAAAGATTCTTTTAACTTACAGTGTTGACTATATGGATGTTATCCATAGTATTGTTGTTGGTATACACTTTTCTGAGAGTGGAAATATTTCAGATGTTTCTATTTATATTCAATGGAAATAAAAATAAAAAGTTGCTGTTTTATCATGTTTTAAAATATTTTATTCTTTTACGCTTAATGAATAGTGCCAGAGTAATTTAAAATGTTAGGTAACTTGAAGGTAGGGGAAACTACAAAAATATTTCTTGGAAAAATTGAAATTCACATCCTCTTTAGCAGCATCTCAAATGATATGTAGCCAATTTGGTGTAGCTACATGATCCTCATAACCTCTCCTGAGGTTTAAAGAATATATCTTAGGACTTTTGCACTGCAAACCCTCACTAATGTAAAAGGTTCTTTGTTCTGCCAGGAAACAGACAATGCATTTTAGCTCCATTGGAAAATTAATAGCTCAGCAAGATTTGCTTTAAGAAGGTCAAGTATTGTCTAAGATTGTACCTCTCATTCTATGAATACATTTTTCATGGACTGAAAATCATTCCTGTATACGGCCTGATACCCTGAGCTAGTTTATAAATAAAGTTGCAGCCAATACTTGTTGAAATCCAGAATTTTAAATACAGTCAGTTCATTTGGGAAATAAACAAGTTTGTCCAGAAATACTTCAGGACTATATCACAGCATTTTTTCATAACAAAAGTTACTCTAGTACAAACTGAATCTTATACATGATAACATAATGCAATTTTTAAGACTTACTTACTTTTTGTCAGGATCAGCATCAAAATCAGTTTTTGAATGTCTCATTGAGACTGAATTCAGAATTTGGCAGTCTCTAAGTAGCTTTGATTGCGTGAGTTCTGTGCAGCAGTAAATCAGCCTTTCCTGTCCTTTCAGACCTTGCTACTACAATATAAAATTGACAACCCACATGCAATTAATAAATAAAGAGTGTTTACTTATATTTTAAGAGCTCTGTTTCAGAATTTAATGTGTAGTAAGAGCAGACTCAATACGGCACACAGAGAGCTTGTGTGACCTAATTGAATTATTCAAACATTTGTTAAAATCAAAGGATATGAAGGCATCTTCATCTTTTTTCATAGTTTCCCTGAAATCTGGAATAAAAAAGGTCCCATCACTTTACATTTACTGGCAAGGTCTTTGAAAACATTTTATAATGTGCCCTAGTTATACATGTATTTAATGAAATCTACCTGTCAGCAGTATTGAAAGGACTTACTTATCGATAAGTGCAGCTAGGATAAAGTTAGAAAAGTGAGTACAATGCAGACTCTGTCATCTCCTTCTATGATTATTAAATCAAGTGGGCATTTTAGCATATTTTCTCTCTTTTTTTTTCCTAGTTTAAGTAAAAGTAACTTGCTTAATCACTGTTTGTCAGATGCAGTAATTAATATCTCATTAAGTACTAATAAATCCAGTAATGACCATGGGGTGGTTTCTTTTTTTAAATGTGAAAAAAAATATTCTCGTGGTGTCTCCTTTTCCCATCTTTTCATTCTAATTAGAGTCCTGTCATCTTTCATGACAATCAAAATACATTTACTGATTTTTTTTCATCTAGTATTGCAGAGGGAACAGATTCAGTCCAACTTGGAAGTCCTCAACTGATACTTTTATTTTAATAATAAACTTCTAAATGGAATAATTTAAGAATGGCCTGCTCTAGATAACTGTGTGAAATCCCAATAATTCCTATGAGACCAGACAAAATTTTGTAATAAAAGATTAGTTTTAATAAAATCTATTAAATTAAAGCCTGAGAGGGAATATTGCATCTGATCTTTTATGGTGCAAACTTTAAAATTCCATGTTGTCACTTTCTGCACTCAGTTGCATACTTGCATACAGAGAATGTATTTTTCAGAATCATAACTACAGTTTTTTCATCTCTGGTTCTGAAGTTTTAGATTTCAGTGTTTAAGCTTAACAGAAGTAGATGTTCAGGTTGTTTTGTTTTCTTGCTTTTGTGGTTTCTTTTATTTTAAGGAAAGAAAAAAGACTTTATATCTTAAAATTGCTGAGCTTTGAGGAAAAGAAAAAAAAATGAACTGATGAATCAAGGGACAAAGAAAGTATAGTCTTTATCTTCTAATGCTCCACTAACAAGTTAAAAAGGAGTAAAATAATTTTAAAAGTCACAGATCATGCAAACAAAAAGGGGTTTCAGTTTGATTTATTTTCTTGAGGGGACACATCTGCAGATCTTGGTGCAGTCTTGTATAAATAGTAGCAGAAAGTTAAATTATGTTGCTTCTTTATGAATACTTTAATCAGTAAGCTTTTCAACTAATAAGCTGCTGGTTTTTCACATTTGAAAAACAAAAGCATTGTATTTTAAATTGAGATACGTTTTTACATAGGTCAATATATGAGGATTTGATTTATTGTAGAACTGTTAATGGGTCTATTTAGGCACTTCTATCATTTTGCCTTATTTTTCTTATAAGAAAAAAAACCCAAACAAACAAAACACAACCTTACTGTAAGTTTAATAGGGTTTTCATACTTGTCACTTAAGAAATCTAAAAAACCTCCCCTACTTCTAGTTCTTTACTATCACATTGTAACCAGTGTCTGGTTCAACCTGCTACTTCCACAACTCCAAACCATTTCCTTTAATTATGAAATCAAGTAAAGCAATATACTCAGCAGCTTCTCAAATCCAATATTTTTAGCAGTAGCAGTTACTTTTTTTTCAAACATAGAAAGGGTCAAAATATGTTCTAAACACATATGTAGGATGACTTTTAGTCTATTTTAATTTCCTTTTAGTCTAACTATTTTAACTTATAAAACCTCCAAAGCATGTAGCTGGGATCAAGACACTGCTTTAGTAGTGCAAGTTTAATTACTTAAAGGTATACTCTGCCTTCCTTTGTGTTTTTTGTTGGTGTGAACACAGCTTTAGAGAACAGTGTATGATGCTATTATACACTGAAATCATTCCGTCAATAAAGTTTAGCCAATTCAATTTAGCTAAGGAGCTGAAATTCACTGGTTTTGAATCCACCAAATTCATGGGTGTTTCACAAACCCTTACCACATGAGAGACAAAGAGAATTGCTTAACTTCTCTGTAATTACTCAGGGCTGTTCTGTAGACATTTTAGTCCAGCTGATTTGGATGCACTGTCAGAGGGTTCCTGTGTGTGTCAGGATGTGGCTTCTGGAGCCAAGTCACACACATACATGCTTGTACACCAAAGAAGAAGGAGTTGTTACAGAAAACAACTTGAAACATTCCCCCAAAAACTACTGAGGTTTCTCCAGCAGTCACCTTTGCATCAGTTCTCATTCTCTTCAGCAAGTCTGAATGACTTATCTCTCACTCCAATTAGACAACATTGTATTAGTGTTGTATTAGTGTTTCATGCTTAATTCCAGATTGTGCTTTCCTCCAAGACTTGTGTTTTGAGACCCCTGCTGAGAATAGATGGAGTATCCTTTACCTGGGTCTTTCCCCACATGGGGTTATACTTCTGGAAGTGCTTGGAAACTGTGGGGCATCCTCCATGCTCCCCTTCTGAGGCTCTCAAAACTTGTAAAATCTGACATGTGATGATATTTTGGGTTGTGTGAAATTAGATAATGTAACTGAGCTTGTTTAATTTATGAATTTTTCATGAAACATGCATTACTTCACTCACAAAGGTTGTAATGAATTATTTTTGTTATAGCTTCTTGATGTAACAAGCTGTGAGTGCAACTGAGGTGCCATAGGAGGACAAAGTAAATAAACACTAGTTTTTGTGAAAGAATTCAGACTGAATTTTGTTTAGAACTCCCTTCTACAAATAATTCTTATGGTTAGAACTGATACTTTTTCTGTCCTTAGTATGTGCTGCAATTTTGGTCTTGGTTAGGTAATAATTATTTGTTTTTTGTAAAACAGAACAACTCAGATTATGACAGTGTTTGAATCAACCCAGAAAGCATAAAATATGCTGTCTAATTATGTTTGGGTTTTTTTTAGTAGTTAGTTTTTGTTGTTGTTGTTGTTGTTGTTGTTGTTGTTTTAATTGAAGATGACAAAATTATAAGCCCTATGTTCAGCAGAAGTGGTCTTACCCAAATGTTGCACAAAGTGAAAACTTTTCTGTGAAGAAATTATATTAAAGATAGTTGGATTATTTTTATGCCTACTATGCCTGAGATTTAACTGCTTAATAAACTGTGCATTTTTTGTACTCATAAAGTTATTTGAGGATTGCCTGGGCCAAATGATGGTGTTGTTACTCAAAAACTTTTGGGTTCTTATGGATATTTTGCAGCACGTTTTGTGAAAGTTTTCATCTAAAAGGTTGCCAGTGCCATAAGGAGGAATAAGCTCTGAAGGTTTCAAGAAGGTCTGGGAATTTAAGAGCCTACCTAACTCAGTACCAAATGCATACATTTTGACATTATTTGTGAATATATTGCTATAAGTTTTTTTCCTAAATTTTTTTTTTTCAATTTTTGCTTAGGGTCCTCAAAACTAAATTTGATTTCTTACTTTTCCTGCCATGAGGATAAGGTGGGTTAGGTCAATGGGAAGTAGCCCTCTGTAAATGCAACTGAATAACTGGAAGGATTAACAATATTAACAATCATTTTGAGGATATTTTAAATTGTCTTGTAAAATTGTAGAGCTGAATTAATCTGTGCCTTCAACAGATTTACCACAGCCAAAAAGAGTTTTTTACCATATGTTATAAATGCTTCTTTTCTAAAGCCTCAATATTATTTTTTGCTAAGGAAGGATGTTTTATGTATTTCTTAAAATAGAAATCAAAGATTTATTGTTTCATTTTTTATTTATGGTGGGTCTCAGTTAATGGAATTACACTTTTATGAAGATAGTATAATTTGAAAATCAAATGACCTCATAAAAATTTTTTACTTTCCCGTAGGTCCTATTAACAAACTCAATGCTTAGTTCACTTATCAACTTGTATCCCTTTCCTTTTCTTGTGTTAAATGAAGTGTCTACACTTGAAGTGCTGCTGTTTAATTTAAACAGAGGTGTAATTTATTTTTCCTTCATGCTGAAGAAGCCTGAATATGGAAAGATTTTCCTAAGTAAAATTCTGTTGTGTACCAGTGTAATTCCTGGTCCCACGTGAAAATACCTGCTTCCATAAAGCACTATTTAATAAAATGAATTAATTCCCCCCTAGGAAGTGTAACTGGCAAAGGCAAAGCCAGGAAACATTTTAGTGTACAAAGCCATAGCAGAGATGAACACACAACTGTATTTCTGTCAACCCTCTCCTTGTGCTGAGCTGATGAAAGAATGCTTTGCCAAAGGCCTGTGCTGCCTGATTTCCATGCTCTTGATTTTCCATGCTGCCCAAGTCCCTTCTTTGCTCCCTCATTCACACAGCTAAATATCAAAACCAGAGAGGGGGGCACTGGGATGACAGAGGACCCCAGGCAGGAGCCAGAGGTGTTGGCCCTGGAGCTGGAGGCCCAAACAGAGCAGGGACCCTGTCATCTCACAGAGGGCACAAATAAGAGCTTTTTCTGAAACACATGAACAGAAACCAAAGAGAAGTCACGGACAAATAAAATAAAAGGAAGTAATCCAAACTTTGCAGGCTGAAGCGAGTCAATTATTCTGTACATGTTACCGTTTGATTTTATATATAACTTTTCCCCCCTTATATTTAACTATTTGATCTTGATTCATGTAGGTGAAACTTGATGTAGGTTGACATATTGAAAATTCTAACATTAAGGTATGTTGTACAAGACTTTTCTAGAGAAATAAAAAGAGCCACCATGCATATTAAATGCTTTGAAAGAATTCCAGGCTTAGGGGTTTTTTTGTCTAGGTAGGCAGCATATAAATTTAAATATTATTTTGAGTAATAACAGGGAGTAAGAACAATCAAAAGTTTTAACAAAAGGCATGAATATGCTCCATATGGCCTATCTAGAAAAAAATAAACACATTATGGGCAGGTATTTTATCATAAATATTGGCTTTACCCAGAAACCATTTTTTCAAAAAATATTTATGACTTAGTGTTTGTATTGCAGTTTTACAGCAAAAAACACTCAGGTCACTAAAGCGGGTGTTTCAGAAATGTTTTCATCTCCTATCAATAGTCATATAAAATATAACTGTTGGATAATTTAATAGAAAATGTTGTTTATGTAGATTCTGTCTTATATAGATTTTTCTGCTTTTCACTGTATTATTCCTTAATAGCTCATTGCTGCAATCATCTATTGAGCTCTTTCGTGTCATAGAGGAATCCCATGGGATTGGAGCCAGTTCAGGAGAACAATGACAAATGGTGCACTGACTGTGAAAAGCTCCTAGGTAAAATATGAGTTTAATGTCATCCAGTTTAATAACTCTTTAGTTAAACATGTCAGATATTCCCTTGACCTTTCACAACCTAATTTTGAACATTATATGATGATGCAACAAGATAAAAATTGGGACATACTCTTAGCAGCAGAACTTTAAGAAAACCCTGAAACAAATAGCTTTCTTCTAGAAATGCCACTGTGAAGGTAACAAATACAAGCACATACATTATTTCAGATGGATTAAAAAGAATCCAGGAATCTCAATGTAACCCTTACATGAGTGTGGTGAAGGCAATTCAGAATGAGTATAGTCATTACTAGAGGCTGACAGAAAGTATGCCAAAAACTTTCTTCTGATTTCCTAGTTTTTAGGCCTTTCTCTTGTAGTGGAGATGCTGTATCACTTGTGGATGTTTCCTATTATTCAGTATTTCTATTAATATGTGTGTACATTTATAATTATTAGTATTGGTTGCCATTTAAGTACATAAGCTGAATAATTCACTGCTGTAAACACTGTATACAAATGCATATCTGAATTTATTAGCAGGGAAATGAATAATTGAAAAGACACAATATGGAAAAAAAATTGGCAAACTTCTGAAGCTGTATGTGTAACTGGAGAAATACTAAGATAGGGAGAAAGATAAACTGAAATTTACCTAGTGTGGCATAGAAGTGACTCATAGTTCTGCACATACTATTTTTATACCTCCTGAAATTAAAAGTGACAAGAATGTTCTCCTGAGGAAATTCTCTTCTTAAACAAAACAAACAACTTCATTGTCAGCCACTTACCAAAAGAGAACTTGTTAGGGATAGGTTTCCATTTTCTAAAATTTTTGCTGTCACCCTTTGGTCACTGCTAGAGGAGGGCCAAGATAATTAGAGATGGAGAACCTCTCCTATGAGGAAAGGCTGAGAGAATTGGAATTATTCAGCTTGGAGAAGGCTTCAAGGGGATCTAATTGTGGCCTTCCAGTACCTGAAGGGAGACTACAAGAAACATGGAGACACATTTTTTACTAGAGCGTGTAGTGACAGGACAAGGGGGAAGTGGCTTCAGACTGAAACAGAGTAGGTTTAGATGAGCTGTAGGGAAGAAATTCTTTACTGTGGGTGTGCTGAGGCACTGGCACGGGTTGCCCAGAGAAGTT
This sequence comes from Agelaius phoeniceus, assembly GCF_051311805.1. Classification (NCBI taxonomy): domain Eukaryota; kingdom Metazoa; phylum Chordata; class Aves; order Passeriformes; family Icteridae; genus Agelaius; species Agelaius phoeniceus. Next base: position 12,440,223 of record NC_135266.1, on the reverse strand, counting down.
ATGGGTGTCTCATCCCTGGAAGTGTTCAAGGCCAGGCTGGGTGTGACTCTGAGCAGCCTTGCCTAGTGAGAGGTACCCCTGTCCACAGCTGGGCTTTGGAACTGTGTGATCTCATGCGTCCCTTCCTACCCAAGCCACTCTTAAGATTCTATGAGTCTGTGAACCAGCACTGCAGAGCTGAGAGTGACAATTTACTGCAATAATTGTTGGAATGGAATGAGGAAATCAGTATCTGAGAACCAGCCCGGGATATAAGGAGACCTGGAGCTGATTGCCTCCTCCTTTTGCTGGGCTGCTTGTGTGAATTATGGCAGATCTGGCAATCTAAATGCCATTTTTCGAAGCTGTTTAAACACCTCAAGCTAGTTGTAATTAGTGGTGGTAAAATATTTTTTAGAAGAGTGTGTTGTTCATTTCCATTTTTCACGTGGATATTGCAATATAAGGGGTAATGGTGCTCCATGAAGAAAATTAAGTTTCAGTGTTTAAACTGGTGAACCAAAAGGTGAGACATTTCTTATTTATAAGTTAAGAACTTATTTTCTTATGTTAGTGGTGGAATAGTTTTTCAGGGCTCAGGCACTCAGGTGCCTAAATATGAGTGTGTAGCACTGTTTGAGATGCTGTGAGGAATCCAGCTTGGCCCCTAGCTGCCCATGCAGAGCCTTCCTTCACTCCAGCATCACATCTGTCAACCATGTGCAAGCGGGAAATTTTGAGTCTCTAAATGTGTGAGCTTCTGCCTGACCATCTGGCATGATGTACTAAAGAAAAAAATGTTGGAAACGAGGATAAGTCTGATATTTTCTGTATTATATTGTATTAAAATTTTAACTAGTCTCCAAGTATCAAATACATCTGGTAGGAAAGTTACCATTGTATTTATATAAGGAGCTGGCACACGTGTATATGTGTGTAACTTCAATTTTATATTTGTGTTTGTGCATATAAACTTTTCAGAGTTTAGGGTTATGCAATGATTTGCTTGTAAGAGAGTAGTTTATAATTTTTTTTCTGAAATATGCCTCTTTTTAATGCAGAAAATATAACTTGTGGATTGATTCATTATTTTATTGTATAGCAAACACATTATAATAGCCATCAGTCATATTACTCTGAGGGGGATTTTACAAATGCCCTAGAGAATTCAATGTTTCTTCTGCTTATGCTTTTGTCCCTGATGCCACAGCTAAAGCTTGAGTGGCTTTGGTGATGTAAAGCTGCTGGTGACAAAGGAAATTTGCCCCACCTGACAATTCCTGTATCAGCCCTGGCGATTACATGTCCATGCAGAGAGTCACACAGGGTGACAAATCTGACAGAAGGGAAATGTCCAAAACAAGTCAAAGGTGGGAATAAATGGACAAGGGCTGGGAATAAGGAGAAGAAAGATTGCAGATAGATAATATCAAGCCATTTGTTAAACTTTGTCTCAAAATACACAGAAACAAAATTATCTTAGTACCAGCCATACTTTAGTAAAACAGCATTTTTGCATGTAATGTCACAGACTAATATTGCTGTACTTTTCTGTTGTCTGAAAGCTTGCATCTTTGGTTAAGTGATGGGAGACATAAGGCTTAGAGCAAGGCACATCTCAAAAATGTAGTCCTACAAATCAGAATGAAGAGTATCTACTTTTTTCTAATTATTTCTATATTTTACAAGTGAAACCAGAAATAAATCTAAGTACAGATAGAATGTTTGAAACTCAGGCTGTGTTTCCAGTATTACTTTTTTTGTAGTTTTATAGCACAAAAATGAATACTTGGAAGACGTAACAATTCTGATATTTTCCATTTTATTAAAAAAAAAAAAAACACACTTCATGCAAGTAATAAAAAAAAGAAAAAAAAAATTGGCTTTTCATTTTTCACACTACTCATGAGAAAGTTCACAGGAGGGCTTCCAAGATGACTAGAAAAATGGAGCAGCTCTCCTGTGAGGAAAGGCTGAGAATGGTTAGGTTTGTTCAGACAGGAGAAGGCTTTGGGGTGACTTCAGAGCATCTTCTAGTACCTGAAAGGAGCCTTCAAGAAAGATGGAGTGAGACTATTTACAAGGGCAAGTAGTCACAAGACAAGGGATAATGGCTTGAAATGAAAGAAGGTAGGTTTAGATTAAATATTAGGAAGAAATTCTTTACTGTGAGGTTGTGAAGCACTGGAAGAGGTTTCCAGAGAAGTTGTGGATGCTGTGTCCCTGGAGGTATTCAAGGCTGGGTTGGATGGAACTTTGAGCAACCTGATCTAATAAAAGGTGCCCGTGTCCATGGCAGGGTCATTGTCTCTATATGGTCTTTAAGATCCCTTCCAACCCTAACTGTTCTATAATCCTGTGAATCTGTGATTCTGTGTAAGGAACTGTGGTGGTTGACCCTGGCTGGATGGCAGACACCAAAGCTGCTCTGTCCCTCCACACCTCAGCTGGATGGGGGAGAGAAAATGTAGCAAAAGGCTTGTGAGTCAACATAAAGACACTGAGATCACTCACCAGTTGCCATCACAGACTCAGGGCTTGCAGTCAGTTCATGCCATGTTTGTCTGTGCCACTCCTGCCTCTGCAGGGGGAGGACTCCTCCCACTCTCGACCTGCCCAAGTGGAGGGTCTTTCCCACAGGAGTCAGTTCTCATTTCTCCTATAGAGTTCTTCCCACAGGCTGCAGCTCTCCACAAACTGCTCCAGTGTGGCTCTTCCTTGGGTCACAATTCCTACCAGGAAACCGGGTCCATTGTGAGCTCCCCACTCCACAGGGACACAGGTCCTGCCTGGAACCTGCTCCAGTGTGGATTTCCCACGAGCCACAGTCTCCTTCAGGCACAACTGCCTGCTCCAGTGTGGGACCATCCAGGGGCTGCAGTTCCATCTCTGCTTTGCTGTGAGCCTCCATGGGCTGCAGGGGCGCAGCTGTCTCAGCTGGTCTGCACCACAGGCTGCAGGGGAGTCTCTGCTGTGATGCCTGGAGCACCTCCTGGCCCTCCTTCTGCACTGACCTTGGTGTCTGCAGGGCTGCTGCTCCCACGTTCCCACACTCCTCTCTTCAGCAGCTTGGCTGTTTCCCCCTTCCTTGACACATTATCCCAGAGGCACTACCACCGATGCTGATGGGCTTTGCTTGGCTGCAGCAGGTCCATCTTGGGGCCAGTTTCTCTCTTGGACAGCTTCTGGCAGCTTCTCAGAGAAGCCCTCGCTGCGGTACCCCACTACCAAACCTTACCATGCAAACCCAATACTCTGCTCTCTGCAGAGCCTGTGGCTAAACCATTTAGTGGTTCTTGTGGTTGTACAGTACTCTTAAATCAGAACATATTTTCCAATTAATTTACTTAATGATAATTTAAGTGTATTTCTCTTGAGTAATTTTCACTAAAAGTCTACAGTCCTGTCATTTACTCTAATACTCACTTTTAGCCTTTTCATCCATAGATATACTCACATCATCAAGATATTATCCAGCTACGTTATTCTAAATTTCTGTATATTTTTGATTCCGTTAGTTAACTTTTGTTAAATAGGAAACACAGAAAGGAAGACAATATTTTCACCTAAGAGCTATGGTCTTTGAAAGAAATTATTCAGACAAGTATTTCTTTATTACTTTTATGCATGGATTCAAAGTTCAAATTCAACACCTTGAATTTAAAACAGAAATGCACAACACACAGTCTTAAAAGTAATGTTGTAGGAAGGATGAAAGACGTAAAGGTCCTTGAAAATATGAAGTACTACAGAAGAGTACTATTGTGTGGGAGAGCAATTAAACATCAAAGAATTATCCATTGTCCTCTACTAGTAGTGTAATTTAATCCAGTTTATTAATATTTGGATTTAAAGAATCATAAACAGATGAGAAATATGTAAGTAAATATCTCCACAAGACTAGATCCATGTAACTTACTAGGGAAAGAAATAATATTAGGTATGTGAACTTCTGCATCCTCTGGTCTCTACTTGCAAATTCCATTGCAAAAAGCAATAATTTGTTTTATATACACTAACTATGAATTTAAGATACAATAGTTACCAAATCTTGGGTATCCCAGTTTAAAAATTGGTAAATAGATAATCAAATTACATGTAATTGAACACATATATGAGAAATAACTTTCTCAGAAAACATAATTATTAGAAAATTATTAAAGAAAAAAGAAAAAAGAAAACCACCTAAAATTAACACTGTACTGTTCAGTTACAACAACAATCCCCAGTGGGGCATTCTTTATATGAGAAAGAGGCAATCAGAAGAAGAAATTCAAGTATTTAATTACTGTGAAACCTGCATCAGCATAAATGTGATGCATATTAATATATTTTATGATTTCAGATTAAGGTCATTTGAACAGAATCCTAGAAGTCAGGAATACTTTATCTCCTTATCTGGCATTTTTTTCTTATTTTTTTTTTTAGCTGAGTCTCTTACGTTTGATGTACAGGGTTGAGGTAGTAGGCAGTAGTCATTCTACAGAAGGATGAATTCAAATCAAAACCTGGTTTTCTCTTACTAACAATTTATAACAAGTTCTGAAGCTTTGATATTTGTGTGACAGAATATTGATTCTATTTTTTTTAAATTTGCATATTCCTAATGAAGCTTGTTAGATCTAAGTTTCTGCTGAACCATGTATTTGTACGTCTGCATATATAGGCATATTTGGTTTCAAATGTTCCTCTCCTAGAATATGACAGTCAAAGCATAAAAAGATTTTCTTGTTGATGTTTGCCAGTTTATAGGATCTGTGCTTCTATATTAATCATGCACACAGTCCCTATATTTTACTCTGAATCCAATCATCTTCTTTTTTTCAAAATGTCAAACTGTGCATCTCCAGAATTCATGGAGGGATAAAATGTAGAATACCTGGGAAGCTTACTGTGTAAAACAGAACATAAGAGTGGAACAGCAAATATATGACTGTATGAAACTCTACAACAAAGTATTAAACCAGAAATATTTAGGAAATAAAGTATCCTGGATATTTCCATCTTAACTAAGTACTTTTCCCATTGAAGGAAATAATTATAAAACTAGTGAAGAAGGGATTAGCCATTTTTTTAATTTGTAATCATATGTGTTTAGAAGGCCCTATTCAGAGAATTTTTTACTTCCCAGGGTCGAAAAAGGAGCTGGAGTATTCTGGCTGGATAGGACACACATAATCTAAAATAACTGCACCATATTCTTTCACTATGAAAGGAAACCACTCTGTAACAAATGGATAAAATTTCAGTTCTACTAGAATTTGACACAAAAGCATTTAAAAATAGAAGGCATAAGTAGAATTTATTGTTCTACATTCCAATTACAAAGATGAAATTAATTTTCCTACAATAAAGAACCCTTCATACATGATTTATTCATAGCCACCACTTATCCAGCAATAATGCTGCCATTATTAAAAGGAATATTGATGAGTTAGATGAAAACTGCCTATATGTGCAAACAAATGTGATAAATTCCCTTTTTTTATTGCATGTTATTTATGCACTTTGTGTCAGAGGCTTGTGTATTTCAGGCATGTTTTCATGTTGCCTGTGCTGTCATATTGTTTTACCAAATGATTTTCTTTTTCCTTTGTGTTTCTTATGTTGCTTGTGACATGTGAGAAAATTATTAGAAGTATTTAAGGAAAGGACAACTTTTCAATAATATGAAAAATAGTGTTTGGAGTGTTGTCTGAAATATAATGATTTTAATATTTTTGATACTTCAAGCGTCTGAGTAGAACGACCTTCATTTTTTTCCCTTTTTATTTTTAACCCCAAAATCTCCTTTATTCAGCATCTATTGTATCTGTTGTATGTGATGCTTAATATTCCAGTAGGCTACCAAGCCAACACACTTGCAGTTACTCAAGTCACCCTTGGGCATTGTTTCAAGTTGGTGACTGAGGAAGCTTTGTGCTGCCATGCTCTACTGTAGGATTTAGGCACTAAGCATATTTTACCTTGAGAGCAAATGCTTGCTGCAGTTCCTGATTTCAGAAGCAAATTCTGACCTTGGCTTTTACCAGCCTCAGAGGAAGATTGGAGTTGCCCAGATCACTGGTTAATGGGGAAAGGAAGCACCAGACTGGGAGTTTAAGAGAAGAATAAACAAGGATGGAGTAAATGAAGTATAACAACTGCTTTCCTTCTGCATCAGTTAGGATGGCTATGAGTTGCAGTGAACCATTCATCCATGCTTTGGCTTACTTCTGAAGGATTTGTGTAGTTAAAATCAATTTCTAGCTTCACTTCTGGTTGTGACCCTGCAGTGGTGTAGCATGTAATGCTTCCCTTAGTCCAGCACTATCCTATGGGGATCTATCTGCTATTTTTTTTTTGCCAAAGATTATTGGTTTTTTTATGTCAGTTCTTTACAGTAAGATCTAAAGAAGTACAGGTATTCCATACATAAATATTTACAAAGCAGCCTCTGTAAAATCCAGTTAACTTTCTTAGAAGGCAAACTGAGAATGTCACAGTTGGCTTGGAACATTTAATGGGAGCTTGAGGAAATAATGAAAAATTTAATGTGAGCATGAATCACTCCAGAGAATACCAATCTGCAATCAGTAATTTTACTGTCAGAACTTAGAGATTACACCAACAGGTACTGTGCAGGCACTAAAATTAGAGAAAAATATTATGCCCTTTGAAAAGACACATCAGATCCATAGATTACTCATGGCTGTATTATGCAAAATTTACTTGCAGCTTTCTTCAGGGTAATAGAACTGCTGACTCCATATGGAGACAGTGATTTATTCTTACTCAGACATCCATAATAAATATTATTTTAGTATTAATGATTCCTTTTTAAATCCACAAACTAAAATAATGTAGAATGATTGAAATTCTAAGTTCAGGTAAATTATTGCTGCTGTACCTATAGATAAGCTGCAGAGCCAGTGAATAATGCAAGGAATGAAATTAGAAAGTCTCAAAAGTCTTCATTGGGAGCAGTTTGAATCTCTTTTGCATGGTAATTCACTATTCATGATGCTGAATATTATTGCTTTTTTTGGATTTGCAACCTTTAAAAAAGAAAAATATATAAAAATGACTTATGCTTTCAACTTCTGTCACATTTTCCCTTATTTGTTGCCTTTGGATGATTTGACTATACTTAATTTTGAATATAATATAGATATTTAATATATTAATAATATACATTGAAAATAATATAACATTCATTCTCTCTGGGTATTTTGTATGACATCAATATTGCAAACTCTGTGTGACTCATCTTAACCCAATTAATGCCTAAAAGCAAACTGGGTTTTTGAAGAAAATATCCATCTACCCAAACCATTGGACTATTCCCTGTGGTGTCTCTGTGTTGGTGTAGGTCAGCAGAAATAAATATAAATGAAACAGTCATATGTTGATTACCAAGGGATTAAGATCATGCTAAGTGACAGTTGATATTTATGTGTATTTCTGATTTTAGAAATTTTTTAGCAATTTTAGAAACAAACATTTAGAAAGCTTCCTATGTTACAAAATTCTTTTAACAAAGTAAGTTATTTTATTTCAATAAATTTATTAATATTGAAACAAAGTGAAGATTCACTGACATTAGTAGGAGACCTGTTTGAAATTCTGTGTGAAAGACTGAGTTTCTAAATTTTATAAGTGGTGTTGTATGAAAATGGTTGGGGATTGAGACAGACAGCATGTTCTTACTCTTAGGAGTGTGGAAATTAAAATTTATTTTTTACAAGAAAATATTTAAACTTCTCTCCTTAATCTTTGTGACTCTTAATGATATAGATAGTTCCAGCAAATATTATGGACTTTGGTTCTCACATTCTCCACTAGTTTTATTCACAAGGACCTCCAAGGACAATGAAAAACTACATTTATGCCAAATTGTAGCCTCAGTGGTTTTTTTTTTCTTTTTTTTCCCATTACTCATTCTTGAATTACGGGAAAGAAGGAGTTGAAGGGAGTAGTAAAAAAAATCAGTTGTGTTCTGAAATGTGTGATAAGAGAGATCTTGGGATTGGCTAATTTGTGTCTAATTTACATAAAACATTTAAATCATAGGCATGCTATTCAAATAGAGAAGATTTTCAAAACTGTTGTAAATAAGGGCATGACAGGAATTATTGCACCCTGAGTGTTTCCAAGTGGTTTTCCTGTTGCTGTAGGAACTAAGAAGGAATTAATGATTTTTTTTGTTTGACTTTTATTCCAAAAAGACAGGAAGTGCTATGTAGTTTCAGACAAAGCAATGAAATAAGGAGCCAATGATTATCAGAGAAATTCTAATAATTTAGCTGTGTGATATGAGTATGCAATCTTTGGTGGTGTCTGTGAATTAGAAATCCCTTTTGTTTTATCTTTGTGAAAGGTCTTGCTAGATTAAAACTTAAAAAGAAAAAAACTGGAAAAGGAAGGATGTTGAAGATATTCACACTCTGAAAATATATTGCTTTTATTTCTTTTCAGTGGAATAATATCTGTGCCCATAAAAACTCCACGATTCTTTCAAGAGTGGTGGAGGGCGTAATTTAAAAATTAGGTTTTTCCTAATTAGGTTTTTCCTTGAACATCTTTTTCCATTCCTTTAGGTCACAGGTCTCTAGAATGTTTGCAAAGCCTTCATTATTAGGCTGTCTTTTCAAAAGAATTGGTTTAAGGGGACCCATGTTTAATTTCTACTGGACTATCTTTCCTGAAAGGAAATAAATGTTAACTGCTGAATACTTTCCTGCATTCATTGCCAAGTTCCAACTGGGAATCTGAAATGTGTGGACACATTTTCTTACAGTTCAGCTGCACTAGTAGATCTATCTACCTAATAAATATGGCTGGCAATCTCTATCACAAAATGGGAAAGAGCCCTTCAGTACAAGAATGCAAAACCTACTTTCTGACACTGTATTCTGAATTAAATTGAGCATTGTTTTACATCTGTGTAAGTGACAAGTAGTGAAATATCATGCTGACAATTCTATGCTTTGAAAAGATGATGATGATGATGATGATAAACATTATCATTGTTGTTATAATTTTCATCTTTATTATCTAGGACACTTCAGTAGTCATTGACCCAAGAGGCTAAGATCCTAAAACTAGTGTACAAAAATAACTTCCACTTCAATTAAACTCTTCTACTGATTACCTGAAGTCATTAGAAATATTTTTAATATTCAGTTGAACACGAGTAAAACTTTTCTTTTGACTATAAGTTACATAAGCTACAATTTGGATGTCATTTTCTTGTAACTTTTCCAGTTGAAGTCTTTTCTTATGGCAAAAAAGGTAGCAAAACCAATTTCCCATGAGAATAGAGGATAAATTAATGAGCATATGGTGTCTTTTGTTTCCTCAAAGCAGCTGTAGTTTTACTTTCAGTTTTACAATTATCTTCACATCATTCTTGATTACTCATTTTACCTTTGCTGTGATCATGTTGGGAATAAAGAAAGCAAGGCCATATTCATGACTTTTAAAGAGAAAAGAAAATATAGGTTGTTCTGCATTAAAAAAATGAGAACATTGTCAAACTTATGACTTGTGTAACAGCCTTTTAGATAGAAAAAATCCCACAACAAAATCTTAACGAAGCATGCCCTCAGATTATCCTTTCATTTTAGGAAGACTGCATAAAATGATTGAAATGGAAATTGTTGCCATTGCTGGCATATATTCTCATTTCAGTAAAATTATTAAATTTTTTGGTCCTCCTTCCACCTGCACCAGAAAGGTAGAATCATTCTCAGAGATAAATATTAAGAGTTTTAACTCAGGGAAGTGCTTAAAAAATCATTTAACTTGTAGTTTACTAAGACCTAAGCTATTTAAATAGATGTTTTAGAATTCACATATCATTAATTGAAAACAAGTCTACATATTTGGGCCAAATGAATAGCATTTGTATATTTTTTAAAAATCTATATTGATAATAAGACACTCAATAACTTGGCAATGGATTGGTTTTCATGTTAAAATGGGATTTCCAGAGCATTCTGTAAGTGCTCAGGAAATATCCCTGAAGAACTCTGCAATATGTGAAGTTCTCAAAAAAAGAAGATAAGGAGGATAGTCGAATTACTTGCAACAGAGCTGATAAGTGACTCAGTATCTCCAATCCTGAACAAGTTGATGGAATTGAAATCATGGATTGTTCACAAAGCAAATAAATCTGGATAAGTTTGAGGTTGTTGATGAACTCATCCAAAAGCAGAGGTATTCTGCTAAAATCAAAAGTTTAACCAGAATATCTGATAATGTTTGCCAACTTTGATGAATAAAAGGTGTGAAAATTAATTGTTTATTCTGCAAGTGTGGCAGGTTGTTAAATCTAGCCAAGTGTCTAATTATATTTAAAAAAACAAGAATCAGCTATCCTAACACTAACCTCTAATGAAATACCAAACTAAAGATCAGGAAAATGTACTGAACTTAATAGTGTTATCTTAGCACATCTGATAAAGGCAGAACATTGCCAATGTTGATAGGTCTTTCATGTCCTGTTAAACTGTTAATCTGTTAAACTGAAACTTATACCAAGTTAAACTTACTTTTAATGACTTTCCTTTAAATTCTTTATGTGGCAAGGATCCTTTGAATGTCTCACTAGCTTTGTTGATCTGTTCTGTGTTATCTGTCTGCTGGTGTTGTAGGTGTTGCTCCTAAAAATTTATAAAAATAAATAGAACAGAATTGCATGATTTCCTAAATATTTTTGTTTCTTTTTTTTCTTCCTCTTGATGAAAACTGAGACTTTATAATATTATTGGGGAGGGGCTGGGAATGTGTGGTTTTCCTGTCATCACAAGAATAAGCAGAATCCAACCAGCAAAAAAATGAGGTCTTTCAGTTAGATAAAAATGCAGCATTATGGTATTTGGACTATTGAAGCAACTGAAATATCTGGGGGGAAAAATAGTGTGAAATAGCTACATATTCTGTTGGATAATTTTGCAGTTTTGTATCATAGCAAAATTCTCAAGTTTCTAACATATTGAAGTAAAAAGTATTCTGGCAAATTTCCATTCCTTAACGTTCTTTTTAGTAAACTGTTTTGACACTACTTCAATTCCTCTTCTGGTCCATATATCAAATAAGCAAGCTCTGTTGAAAACCTTACTAAAATAACCATCTGATTTTATACAGACTGTGCACTTTAAAAATTTACTTATTGAAGTCTCTCACTCATTTCATACTGTTTCTTCAACTTTATTTAAATACCAAGACTTCTTGCCCTAATTTTCCTTCTCATTGCCTGGATTTTGCCTCTAATTGACCTTGCTTCTCTTTTCTTTGGTAGATTTATTGGTACAAATGCATTAGAAAACATTCTCCTTCCTTTCCTATAATACTCCAAAATATTTGTGAGGACCTCTATTATGTGTAACTCCATGTAAATGTGACCCTTGATGGAAACATTAATATTAAAAGCTCCTGCATTGTAATTTCACTGTGTATTTTCAGCAGAAATTAAATGAACGTGTCACATTATCAAGAAATGGCTGAGAATCAAGGAATAAAATACAGTTCTGATATCAATAATATATTTCCTGTGAGGAAGCAACACATTACATGTGGAATGCACGCTTGGTAATTCAGTTGTCAGGTAATGGTTTTGTTGAGTAACAAGGGAAGAATTGGGGAATGTGGGGCAGGGGCAAACTCTGTGCGATACTGTCCTAAGATCCTAATCAAAGCAGTTAAAAAATTACTTATGACCACTAGACTGAGTCTGCTACATTCTGTTTTTCTAGATAATTGTTTTGTAGGTAGAGTTGAGCTCTTCAGGCTTAGTGCAGTGAGGATAAATTACTTCAATAAAAATTCTATTAAAACTACAGAAAGTTATCTCTATGATTCTGACACATTTGAGTGGATGAGTGAATATGTGAAATCTAGTAATCCCTGCTTTAATGAACAACAGGAGAACTTTAGGAGATTTCTTCTTGGTCCAGATGGCTTAAATGCAAAGAATTACATTTAAAAGAGCAATAGAATTGTTCACAGCTGTCAATAGTTGCTCTCTTACATTAATATAGATCACTGTAAAAACCTTTTCTTTAGAGCTAGTGGAAAGTATTTATTTTGCTGGTTTACCTTTATCCCTAAGCATAAGTAATTGCTGTCTTAAGTAGAATCATGTAATGATTAAAATGTTATCTGATTAATGTAGATTAATTAATTAATATAGATAGATCACTCCCTTATGATCACTCCCATATGTTATTTCTCTCACTATACCACACAAATTCGGAATAGTTTTCCCCCACAAAACAAGGTTACATTTAGTGATTACTGCCTCCCTACCTCCCTTTTCTTCCTTTCTTGAGAAAGGGGACAGCAGTGCATGGCCCTGTGGTCAGCCCATAAATAACACACTGAAGTTTAGAAGCCTCAAGGTCTCCCCTTTGACCTGAAGTTCTGGCACCTGAATCTAAATAAGTCAATATAAGGAGGTAGACATGCCAGAGTGGTAACATTTGGTGACTGGTGACATTTTCTTTCTGAGGACTGTCATACTTAGCCATACTGTAAATTATAGTAGCAATATTTATATATAAGAGAAGAAAATAAAAATCAACTCAACAAGAAAATATCAGCAAGTATATGCCAGATTTATGTGCTGAAACAAGTACCTGAATACTAGGATACTGCATTTTGCTGTGGCAGTATCCTTTAAAGATGACTGAATACTCAACCCTTTTAGGGTGCTACCTGTTGGAAGCAAGTAAAGCAATGCATTTTTAAGGATAAGTGGTAATTGTTAGCTGTTGTTATGTAAGATCTATGATGCAAATTACATCAAATTAGTCAAATCATGTTTCTTCTCTGTGATGCCATTTTTCCAGCTCTGAGTACATGTTACAAAAGTTAAGAGACTGATGAAAGCAAGGATATCATTTATATGAAAGTTGAAGGGAAAAAAAAATCTTAATTATATTTAGGCAACAAAAGAATTTTGGAGGAAAGTCTGTGAAGACTACTGAGAAAAACTAAGATGACTTAATTAGATATGAAGAAGTATAATCCCAAAATCCCTATCATTCATTGTAATTAGTTGATGATTGCTGTTCAGTTTTTGACTACTCTCCGATTGTGATCTTATTTTTGTTTTTCAGAAGATTTAATGTTTGTAAATTAATTTTAATTACAATTTTTAGGTTTTTGTTAATTTCTTTACTTGCTTGTACTCTATGTGCATACATGCTTTATAGATCAGTCATGATAGAGTGATCACAAGAAATTGTTCATAAGAGAACAGAGCTGCCAGATGTCTGTCAGTCCCTGGAGTGAATGTGGTCACAGCAGAAATTCCCATGAAGCCAGGAATTTAGGGATTTCTTTTACATTGACCATTAAGGAGGCTGCTATAAATTCCATTGTCCAATGAAATAACTGCTAAAGAAATTATGAGGGAAAAAAAATTCTAAATGAATTTTATATAAAAGCATATAATGTAGATAATGAAATTTCTAATATTAGATTCATAGTACTTTTATGTTTTACACATATTCAAATATTGTTATAATAGAATATTTTACAAGAAATAGAATTTAATCATTTAATAGACATATTCTCACTGAAATATTGCAGTTTAATATATTTCTTGTTCAAGCCTAATCGTTAAGACTTTCCAGTTGTCTAATTTAGATTTTTTCAAATTGAGTACCCTTCATGATGATTAAAGAACTTCCTGATATTTACATGCTTTGAGTAACTATATTGAATACAAATATTAAAATCCATCTATTGTAAATATTTCTTACAATATTCTCTGGAGTCAATAACAAGATGCTCCTGGACTTTATTGAGCTACTTATGGAACTGGATTATATAGATGAACTCAATTTTTTTAAAGTAATGACGAAGATCCTGATTTTGGAAAGAATTATATCAAGATACTTTTATATAATTTTGTATCTGTGCCCATGTCATGACATTCCTTCTGCTTTCAAGGACTATTCCTATAATTTGTCCCCTAAATTAGGATTGAGCTACCCCTCTACTTCCTTGTTTACTTCACAGAGTTAAGGTGTATTCCAGGAGGCTGTGCATTTGTCACCTGCTGCCTGCTCCACATTGGCCACTGACATCACAGGGCCACTCTCTCCTGATTGCATTTGGGCACCACAATAATGTCTGTGTGAACCTGTATGCTGAGGAGTGCAGCAGCCTCTAATGTAATTTCAACCATGCACTCATTTTTCTGAGTAAAAGTTGACAATTTTCTAAAAGCTAAAGTCAAGTCTGTTGAACATCTATATAGTATATTTCAGTGGGTGCGTGTTCAGAGCCTTCAAAGTCAAATATGGTAAATATAAGCAGTAATTTTACTGGTGAAAAGATCTCAATGAAAATAAATTTTCTTTCTTTATTCATCTTTATAGATATTTGTGAAAGAATTAACATTTTTTATTGATTTCAGTCATTGAAAATAACACCATCTAACCCATGAAAGAAAGAGTCATTAAAGATCAATGAGGAAAAAAAGGAAAAAAATACCAGGCACTGATGGGTCTGCCAACAGTTAAAATATCCAGGCTTTGTGTCAGTTCTTTTCCTTTGTAAGTTGTTTTCTGCATGCTGCTTTGATGTCAATATGCACTGTAATTGAAACTAATACTGACATAGACTTGTACAAAATCAGTATGTCTAACATAACTACTTAATGGTAATTCAAGGTTCAGGATTACCAGCTAAGTGAAGTCCTGTGGAGTGTATTCATTAAACAAGTAGAGATTTCTTTTCCTATAGATTCACTTGGGTGTTACTTAATTTCATTTGATTGCAGGTTTTTTGGTATTTTTAAAACCCAAGTACTTAAATTGTTATTTTTTTCTTAGTTTTCTTGGTTTTCACCATCTGCATATTGGCAGCTGGCAGTCACTGTTCCAAAAAGCATTTAGCTATGGATCCAAAATATAATAGAGGCCTCTTGGAAGATTTCTAGACTTTAAAGAGCCTCCAAGATTTTGTAATACTTCTGAGGGCTGTATTTAGTGATGCCTGTCAAAATGTTTACTCTACTGTCTTTACCAACATTGATGAAAATACAGCATTAAACAAAAGAATTGAATATGTCGTGGAATTTCACCATCAGGTGTTATCTGTTTCCTTACATACAGGTATCCCTGGTAAGCAGCTTCTTACTTTGTTATATTGATGGGTAAAGAGAACATTTTTGTCTCCTTTTATTAAGATACAGTGTGGCTTTGCAGCCTGAAATTGGCAAGTAAGGTTCCTCATGCCAAAATGATTTTTAAGAGGAAATGCATCTTGTACTTCAGAACATTTTGGCATCTGAAGAAGATTGTGTAGATGGGCAATGAGGTGTGTGAAAATGTTGGAGGAAGACACTTCTATTTACCAAAAAGAACTCTTTGTGTTTATTCACAATAGTGAATAAACATCTGGTCAGCTTGAATTGTAAAGTGCAATTTAATTATTTTTATCTCAAACAGACTATTCATTTAATATCAATAACAGCTTTAAGTGTGGCTTGTTCAGCTTTTTATCACCAGTAAATGCTGAGAGGACGCATGTAAATGGTATCTATTGTATTTATTTTTTATATGCTAGACATAATGCAAATGTACAACTTGCTGAGATCAAATATCTGTGTGGCTGAAGAAAGAAAATAAAGCAAACTATTTCATTTTTCAATAATGCACACTGCTTAGGTTGCTTATTTGTGGGATCTAAGTGTTTAAGGGAATTTTTATCATTTTGTACTAGGAGAGGTGCAACAACATTGTACATCTATCGAAAAGGTAATGAGATAATAGTGCTTGAAGTGTTATCTTAATTCTCAGCATTTTTTGGATATCTTATGTTTTCTTCTTCATTCATTCATGACTCAATTCTCAAACAATCCTTCTGTGGCATTAATGTACTGTCTTGGTTTGGCAAGACAGGTTTATGCTACTGAAGGCAGGAGCCTCTCTTGAAATGGAAAATGCAAACCCCCTCCCTCTGAATTATTATCATTTTGAAATTAAGGGGCTCTCAAGCAAAGATGTGGGACTAGGAATAACAGGTCTTTATAAAAAAAAAAAAAAAAAAAAAAAAAAAAAAAAAAAAAAAAAAAACCAGTAATACAAAACAACACTGTCAGAGTCAGAGTATGACCTGACACCCTTGGGGGTGGTGACAGCAGTCCAATTGAAATGGTGGCTGCAGCCCTCCTGCAGTGGTTCTGCTGAAGCAGTGATCGATCCCGTAGAAGGGTAGCGTTTTCCTCTGAAGATCCAGTGGTGGTGTAGATGGGCCTGGTCTTCCTCTGGGAATTCAGTGGAGAAGGCTGCCTGTGGTGTTCCAAATCTCAGATTATATCCAGGTAGGAATGCTTGGCTCCTCCTCCTGGGCAGAGCATCTCCCAATGGGATGATGTCATTTTACCAGTCATGATGTGGCACTCAATGGCCTATTTATAGCAGATACCTCCAGGAGGGAGGATTGGTTGTGGAAGAGTCAAAGAACGTTGCCCCAACTGGTTTTAACAGGTGGCTCAATTAGCAGAAGAAAACTGCCCCACCTCTAACAGGTGGCATTAGAATACACACCCCCAGCCACATCTTGCAACCTAAGACCTGTACTCATATTTTTTCTCACATGGGAGTAAGCCATGAATATTTACTTCCTAATAGGTTTGCCTGTATCAGTGAAAAGCATGGTATAATGCTCAAAAGTTGTTTTTATTTCCCTTTCAGGTTGCCTAAAAAAATATTTAAAGTATTATTGATTAACCTAAATATCATAATCATATATTACATCTTTCACAGAAAAGTTGAACTTCCTACATTGCTGAGTTATTGATGACTCAGAAG
Organism: Agelaius phoeniceus; assembly: GCF_051311805.1. Lineage (NCBI taxonomy): Eukaryota > Metazoa > Chordata > Aves > Passeriformes > Icteridae > Agelaius > Agelaius phoeniceus. Next base: position 12,423,433 of record NC_135266.1, on the reverse strand, counting down.
TGGCAGTTTTTTACTGTCATGTACAGATGAGAGCCCACTTCCCAGCAAACAGGGACTCTAAAAATAGCCTTTAAAAGGTGCCAGGAATCTTCTACCCAGTGCACTGATGCACCCATCCCCTTCAGATACGGCTGATAGGAATGAACCCTAAGGCTTATCAGTAAGGCAGAGAAGCATTTTTTTATTTTTTTCTTTTTTCAGGAAAAGTTTAGTGAACTGAGAGTTTGCTCAGGAAGGTTCCTTTGCCAACATCCCAGAATAGCCTGAAATTAAAATAAAAATGTAAAAGAAATATTTCAGCTACAGAGGCATCATGTCTAAAGTGTGTATTTGAAACTGTGTACATTTATTTGAAACCATACCTTAATCAGGACGTCTCATGACTGACTTGTTCTGTTCATGTAAACAGGTGTTTCTGAGTGGTGATACTCAGGGTTGTGATCATCCCAGGAAGCGTTCAAAATGTGATTATGGGCTTGGACACATGGTTTAGTGGTGAATTCCAGTGGTGCTGAGTTAATGGTTGTACTTGATGATCTTGGAGGTCTTTTCCAACCTTAGTGATCTGTGATTCTTTGATTCTGTATTGATCTCTCCTGATTTTGGTTTATTCTAGTCCTTCCATCTTCCTGTTTGAAGTCTGGGGAGAGAGAATTCTATCCAGAGGTGGATACTCTCAGGATGAAGTGAGTCTTTTGTTAGAGCCTTTTTTCATTATGCTACTTGAAGGTCACATTAGGTACAGATGAATATATGGAAAATACAGACTAGGAAAACAGGAGTCCCAACAAAAGTGGAGACAGTCAAATCCTGTTAACACAGCAGTAAGGCTGTGTCACTCCTTGTAAGGCTTGCATGTGAACTATTATGCCCATTTAATAAACTGCAAGGAACCTTCAGCCTGAGGCTTTTCAGGTTGGATGCCAGGTTGAAGAATACAACCAGTGGTGATTATTCCTGTAAACTGTTTCTCTGCTCATGTTGTTAATTTCATGATCTTCCAGTGCAGATCACAGTGTTTGCCAATATATTATGTATCAGCTAAAACATTGGTATCTAAGAAGGTGTTAGGCTTGCAAAAGTTCAAGATCTTGCCCATGTTTGGCTTCAGCTGATACATATTGCAGCACATTTATGCTTCATGGATGTGAACACTTTTATAATGTGAAACACTTGTATAAAAAATGTGATGCAGAATATTATTTTGTGAGAAATATTAAACCCATTGGAAAAAATCTATTCTATAAATTAATCTATTTCCTTTATTGCAGAGGAGGCCAATGTGGTAGATTTGTGTGGTAGTACAATGAGGTACCACAACTTGCTATTCCTCCCTGTTGGATGACAGAGTGTCTGGCTTTCTAATGACTGCTGTGGACAAACAAATGTAATGAAATAAAAGTGTATCTGCCTCATGAGTACCTTTGACTTGTTCTCCATAGAATTTTGATATGGTAGAACTCCTATGGACAGAATTGCTTTTAGTTTTAAATTAGGAAAAAGTCAGCATTCCATACTTAGATATGCAGAAGGTCTCTTCTTGGGTAGTGTTTCAGGTTATTGTCATTTGGATATAGAATAGGACTTAATTTAATAAAATTACAGAGATGTTTAGTAAAAAGGGCTACGTAAGTACTGTGATGAAGCAAATAATAAGAGAGAGCTTTACCAACAGCAGTATTCATAGAGGTTATTGCTTTCCCTAACTTTCCTTCTCAATCAATTTTCTACTTTCTATCTGTAAGTTCCCAGCTTTCAAACTGGTTATCCTTTGATGTGTCATCCTGTAATTTTGACACATTTTCCTTATTGTCCTCAGCTTGACATCAAAGCTCTCTGCAACTCCTTCATTACAAAATAGTGATCTTGTGTATAGTGTAAAGGCATAAACTGATGTTATTTTTCATGGAAAAAACCAAAACATTTAATTTTGTTTAACTAAGGAAATAAAAATTGAGAATAATACAGGGAAAATTTCTGTTTTTAGAAGTACAGATTCTTCCACTTAATTTCTCACAGCCATTTTCTGGACAGGCTTCTTTTAGCAGCATGAGCACCTGTTAACTGTTACCAAATTTTCCAGTTCGTTAAGAAAGTTCTTGTCCTACAAATATTTATGTGGATGGAATAATGAATCACCAGTGAGAGGGAAGAGCCCCATCCAATAACACTGTGAAAGGAGCTAATGGCCAGAGGTACATCTGTGGTGGAATTCAACTTCTGAAGACAATTTTCTTCATCAACAGATTCTAGATATTCTGGATCTGGCAGATTAATACAAAATGTTTGAAAATAGGTCTTCCCATTCTGCTATGTGTTCTACCAGGGTAGGTCCTCATTCCAGTAGTTTTCAGTGGCTCCTTGGTTTGCAAAAAAATTGTAGTCTTCTCTGTATCTCTAAGAAAATTTTGCATTCTTGATATACTTTTGAAACTTCTGGGACTGCTGGCCTTCACTGTCAGCTGCACGGCTCTATTGATCCCATGATTGTCTTGTTCTGAGCTGTGCATTTGCACTCAGAGATTATTTCTGAGACCACACTATTACTCTCAAGATGGGAACTATTCCCTTTTACTCCAGAGGCATCTCCACTGTGCAGCAGTCAGAATAAAGCCAATGACCTTTCTGGGTATCCTGTCTCACACCTAAAAGTAATGCCAAATCAGCACTTATACAATGAATGTTAAACAAACAAATAAAGATATATGTTTTAGCTCAATGACCTGGCAATGAGAAAACTTTCCACTCAGGGGTGTTTCACTAGTGCAAAATGGTGGGCAATTCATCCATAATGTGGAAATTTTGCATTTTGTGTTGTAGAGTTTGATCTGTGTAACTTTGTTGGCTTTTTTAAAAATCAAAATCATCAATGCCGGCTGTGGGTTTGACTTTTATATAAATTGATGGAATGAAGAAATATTATTGTGGCTTTTCTATCCACCATTCCTTCCCTGCTGATCAGAGAGGCAAGATGACTTCTCTACATATTTTATTCTCACTATTTTATGCAGAAATGCTGTGAACATTTCTCAGTCACTGCAATTCTGAAGCTAAGAAGGCATCCTAGGATTTCATCATTACCTAGGGAAGGAAAGGGTGATTCTTGTGCTTTTCCTATCTTACTCAATATGTGCAAATGGCTTATAAAATACATTGAGAGATTGGTGGTGAGAAAAGCATTACTTTCCATTTCATTTGGTTCTGGAAAAGCAGAGGAATGTAAGCCAAGTTTTTTTTCTGCTGCCAAGAAAATTCAGTCTTATTAATAGTCCTTCTAAGTGTTTAGTGAATTCATCTTGGTGGCACTACTTATTAACTAAGGCCCAGTGCAGCATGAGCTGAAATAGAATAATTGGTAATTCATTGTAAACATGACTAGTTTTATGTCCGTTTTTCATTTCTTCTTGACTAGTGTTTAGTATTTATACTCCAAAGTAATTGGCTCCCTCCCCATCCTCAGCTGTCGGGCTTGAGGAATTTCTTTTCCAGGGTGTGGTGTGTGTCCTGTATTTAAAATGTTCACTTTGAGGTTTGTGGAAAACTCATCTTTGTTTCAAGCAAAAAACAAAAGTTTCAAACTGAGGGCACCAGACACAGAATCAGACTTTTCAATGCTTTCTCTGAGATGACAGCTTGCATGGTGAAAAGTGGTGGTAAAGGAATGTGTATTTAATGTGAAAAGCATCTCATAACAACAGATAAAATAATTGAACACAGAACAGGAACATGCCAAAAATAAATATGATATTGTGGTGGATTAACCTTGACTGGAGGCCAGGTGCCCACCAAGCTGCTCTACCACTTCTCAAATAGATAGGGTGAGAAAATATGGCAAAAAGCTCATGAATCAGGATAAGGGACTGAAAGAGATCTCTTATCAGTGACTGTCATAGGTAAAACAGACTTGAAGTGAGAAAATTAATGGAATTTACTGATAATTAGTGAGAGAATAGGATAATAAAAACCAGTCTAAAAAGCACCTTCCTCCCTCCTTCCCTTCTTACCAGACTCAACTTCACTCTTGATTCCTCCACCGCTTTTGCCCAGGCAGTGCAGGTGCACAGGGAATGGGGGTTGTAGTCAGTTCATCACACACTGTCACTCTTTCCTTTTCAAGCTGCCCACTCCAGTGTAGTATCCTTCCCATGTGACACAGTCCTTCACAAACTGCCCCAACAGGAAAATTTTCCACAGGGTGAATTCCTCCTGGAAGAGAATGCTTTGGCCTGGATCCCCCATGGCATCACAAGCCATGTCAGCAAACCTGTTCCAGTGTGGGCTCCTCTCTACAGGGCCAAAGGTATCCCAGGAAAACTGCTCCAATGTGGGCTCTCCACAGGGCCACAGCTTCCTGCAGGGCACATCTGCCTGCCCTGTCATGGGATCCTCCCTAGGCTGCATGTGGATAACTCCTCCACTGAGTACTTCTGTGGGCTGCAGGAGAACATCCTTCCTCACCATGGGCTGCAGGGAATCTCTGCTCCTGGGTGCCTGTAGCACCTCTTGCTCTCCTTCTTCTCTGGTCTCTGCAGGACTACTTCTCTCACATATCTTCACCTCTCACCTCTTTCCCAGCTACATTTGTGTATCATTCTTTCCCTTTCTTCGTATGTTATCCCATGGGCACTCTCAGCGTAGCCCATAAGCTCAGCCTTGGCCAGTGATGGATCAGTCCTGGGGCTCTGTTGGACATGGAGGAAGCTTCTGGCATCTTCTCACAGAATCCAGCCTTGTGCCTCTCCCACTACCAAAAACTTGCCAAGTGCACCCCATAGATGTACAATGAAGGAATACCCTTTAGAGAAAACCCCCAGCTGAGGTTATGCATTCTCCCCTTTCCACCCTCTTGTGTGTCACAAAAGCTTTCTATATGTGAAGCAAATTATTTCTAGAAGTCAAAATTTCTGTTTCCTGCATTTTTTTTTTCTGTTTGAAAGCTGAGAAAAGGTCAGAGAAGGAGGAAGAGCTTGCAAGGCTTATTGGCTGGGTTAAGTATGAACATGATCAGGGTGTTTGGGTTTTAAGACTTTTCTAGGGTAAGGATCAAAGAAAACCTGCTTTATTTAAATAATAGTACATACAATGTACTGTTGTAATGTCATTACTAGTGTTAAAACCTTCTTCTTAATCCAGCTATAGGTTTGCCATAATTTAAACATTTAAATTAGGTTATCTTTATAAAACCAGGGTGTTAAAGCATCCAGTTTTCATATGCATAATATTTTCTCTTTTCCAAAGAAATTTATCAGAGCACAAGCTTTACAGAATTTTACTCAAAAAAGTACCATTTCCTACGTGGTAGTAGAGGATGTCTTTGTGAAATGAATGCATTCAAGTTGATTGTTTCTCTTCATTTTGCAGAACAGAAAAAGAACAGGCTTGCAGACAGTATCTAAGATATTAGCTCATCTACAACGTATTTTTGAAGTAAGGAGAGCATAGGAAACAAAAGTAACTGATGAAAAATATGTTCCTTTGCATCTGTCTGTTTTAAAGGAAACTATTTACTAAAAACTTCTATTCCCAAAAGGGTACCTGGGTTTTACTGTATTATGGTTCAGCTGATGAAGTGCATCACTAATTCTATTTGGGTTTTCTGTTAATTTTCACTACTCTTTTCTCACAGAAGAGCCTAGTATATTTTTAAAACATTAAACAAAGTTTACAACTAGCTTACCTTCATTCCTTTACACATTACAAGTCACCCTTTAAAAAAGGTAGAATGCAACTTTAGTAGGTATAAATTCACTGTCCTTATTGACTGCAATAAACATTTGCAATTTATATCACTAAATGTCTGAAGAGTGAGCTTTCCTTCATTGTAAATATAGGAAATACACTGTAATAATAAAAGAGATAGACTGTAAATACAATCAACATTTCCCTTTACTCTTCAGAAAGAAATATAATCATGAGTCTAAGAGTACATGGTATAACTTGCACTTGAAGAACTTAATGTCCAATGTGTTCTCATAGAAAGCTCAATGATTACAGTTTATTCACTGAAGTAATTGTGAACATGTAATTATTTCTTCCATTACTAATAATTACCTACCCATTTTACTTAGACATAAAAACCAAGACAAAAAAAAATTAAATTAAGGCAGCCTGAAAAAGAGGAAAAAATTATGTTCTTTAGTTGTGAACTCTAAAATAAAATATACAGAGCCAATGGGCCAAAAAATTGCTTTTGCTAAGCAGTTACATAACCCTCATTTCTTATTTCGACTTTCTGTAGAACTCCAGTCAAATGGAAATCTGCATCTTTAGCTTTTTTTTTTGCCTTTTTTTTTTTTTATTCACTTTCTTGCCTAGTATCTCATTATGTTTTGCAAAATAATGTGTGCCTGCTTAGAGTGCTGGTTTTTGTATCAGTGCTTTTCTCTTGTGAATATTGATACCATTACCCATGCATCAAATTGCTGTGAAGATGGAACTTCTAAAGGTATCTAAATAAATGTAAGAACAAGTCCTGCTGAAAACCTTAGTCTTTGAACAGAACTATTATCAGCTTGCAACAAATGCTATTGCAGGGAAATATTAAACAGTGCTATAAAAAACACAGATTGGAGTGTAAGTTCTTTGGGAAAGGGATCTTTCTTGGACTACAGAGTTGGGAAAGAAGTTATGATCCACAGCTTGTAGTTTATCTAGATGAGACTGTTATTAACTCCTCTTACCTAGGACCCATTTTTCCCTCCTGAATAGTGTTGGTTGTGAGACTTGATGCTGTAGATTGGGTGTCTAGCTACTCTCATAAATAATAGGTAATTGAACACTCAAAAAAACCATAAGGCATATTCATGCCACAATCCCTTCTATTTATTTTGAGTTAAAGGGTTGAGGAAGAGAGAAGTCTTCAGTACACTGAAATGTTTAACCTCTAACTCTCACTGCTTTGTGAGAAAGTTGTCTTCCAAATCCTTGTCATAAGAGAGCTGGCAAACTCTTTGGGTTTACTGGATCATGCCACAGAACTGATTACTTTAGTACAATCAGTAGTGGAGCAGAGATCCCTTCTAACCCTCCAACCCCCTCACCTCCTCCCATGGCAATGGGGTGTTGAACACTGTTATTTGTTTTTCATACATTAAAGCATTAAAAAAAAAAAACAAAACAAAAAAACCCACCAGCATCCTCTCTAAAGCTTTCTTCCCAGGAACACCTGAACTGAAAGCAAAGTGTATTAGTCTGATTTTTGGATAACCTGGTTCCAAGAAGTAACTGCATAGAGTTTATCTATGCAATGACGGTTTACAGTGAAGTATTTATCCTGAAAAATTGAACGAATCATAGACTTTTTTTTTCCTCTGAAATTTAGTGAAACCTATTAAGTACAGGACAGATTCTGTAAGTGTGATAGCAGTATATCTCTTGGGAGTAAATTAAAAACAATTATGGGAACCTTTTCAAAAGGTTCACATCAACTTTTCAGCATTGTTGCTAACTTAATGAGTATTTTTCAGTATAACTCATGCTAAACACCATGGGAGGAATCAATTGTGACAAGCAGGAGGACTAGTTATTGAGATGTCATCAGACTGCTCATAATCACATATTTTCCCTGTGGATTTGTGCTTCAGTTCACACTCTTAAAGTCCATTCACATTTTAATGTAATTAAACCTTTGCTGTGTCTGTTTGATAGGCTGTATTTGATTACACCAACTATGTGTATTTTAAAATAAACCTAGTGTGATTAACCCAAACCGTATCCACATCTGTTTCTAGCAGCCATTCTTCTCATTCTTCAAAATAAATATCCTTAAGACAGCCTAGGTACTTTTCCTATGACCCAAATTTCTCTTATTTTTTTCTTGCTTAACCTGTTAAAATCCCACAGCTTCACCAGTAATTTGAGTAGTGCCAACCAACCTGGTGGTTAGCTCATGCCTCCCTCTTTTACTGGACTTCCTCTCCAAAGTTAGGGAGGAAACCCTAAATGGAACTACAGTTTTCTCCCTCCAACATTCTCTTAGCTTGAGTATGTTTAGTTTTTTAAATTCCTTTTGTTTTGACATCACTGAGGTGTTAAAAAGGCATTTTATAAAAAACACCTGATCAGAAACAGAACGCCTTCAGTGGCAGTTAAATTATAGAAGGAAAAATAGTAATAGTCCATTTTGAGGCATCTCACCTCACTAGAGACAGCATTTCTGTGGTTCATTTATTACTAGAAGGTGATAGCTCTCTATCAAATGTTAACTTCCATTGGAAGAAAAGCAGAGAGCAAAGAGAAAATGTGCTCAGATTCCAATTTTTTAACTTTTCCTTCAATTTTTTTACGGATCACTATAAGGTCTCAGTTATGAAGCCAAATCATGCACTCTCTCTGACAAATGCATCAAGGCTTGACACGTCTTCTGGTCAGGTTTCATTTGTGTGTGATGAAATTTCTGCACTTATTCAGACAAACTGAAAACATCATTGTTTTGGGATTTTTAAACATAAGGCTTTTATACTGAAACTGTGTGTATGTAAGTTTAAGTGAGACTTTTGTCACCTGTGAAAGATATCTTGGCTTTTAAAAATTGAATGTGTCATAGAAATTAATTTTTATCAGATGAGAAACAAAATACAAGGATAAAGAAAAATAAAATATAGATAGATTTGTTGAAATTATCCTGTATTCAAATAATTGTCACTTTATCAATTATAAGTTCTCCCTTCTGTAATAAGTTCATTAGTAAGTCCTTCATTCCTAAAGAAAACTAGGCAAACATCTTTTTATTCAATACCTCCATTTGTCTTTAACACTAGAATTCTTTTCAAAAAAAGAGAATGATATCTAAATTTAAGGGGTTCTGACTTAATTTTCCTTGAGGGAGAATTATGTATGGTATTTGATAGGTTTCTTTGCAGAAATGACAAGAGACAGTGATCCAAATGAACAGTTTATACAATATATTCTGGCTTCTTTGTTCCTTGTTTGTTGTGAAACCACAGAAATTATGCTACTTAGAGTTCTACTGAAAATCTGAAATGCCTGTACATGTCAATTAGATTGTCTTCCCATAAAATTATATTGTGACCCAACAGCATTTATCTTCATCAAAGGTAATATATTTTGTATTCTGTATGTACTTTTCATAATGACATACAGAGTACTAATAAATCTAAAACAGGAGTACCATAAATTTATTTACAATTTTTTATTGATTAATGTCTTGCCTATTACTGCTATTAATGTAGTCTGTTTTCAATATTTTGGGCTAAGCCAGTAGTATTTTAATTTGCTATTATTTTTCATTTTACAGAAACTCTGGCCAAGTCGTTTTTCCTTGCACATCTTAGCAATTTGGCATTAGATCTTACATACCATGAAGGAGAAAGTTTCTCTATGTCCAGGTGATGGCTTATGGAAAATAAAAGCCACAAACAAACAAACAAAACCAAAATAAAATAAATAAACAAACAAAACCCAACAACAAACAAAGAAACAAACAAAAACCCCCAAAACCAACCAACCAAAAAAAAACCACAAACCATTTTAATAAGATTCACCTCTAAAAATAGGTAATCAACTCAAAGCTGAGACTCAAAGTCTTGAGCTCTTGCAATAAGCACACCATGACTTTTAAAAACATGTTTCTGAGGGGTGACAGTACTGCTCTGTGATCTCTGGGACATGGAGTATGTCAGTACTCAGAACATCTTATTTTATCATTTGTCATGCCTTGGCAGAGAATAGAGTGCTGGGTTTGGGAATTCTGATGCTTTAGCCACTAACAGGAAACCTAAATCATCAGCATTCTAAGCAACAAAAACTGTTTAGTCTGGTCCCTCAGGTCTAGATTTCATCCTTTCAGCAGCTAATGGATTTCTTACAAAACTATTGGCTGGCAATGCACAGCTAAGGCACTAGAATAGTGGACATTTAATGTTAAAATTATGAAACTCAAATTTTAGACATTTAAGTTCATTGGCTATTAAGAACTTCAGGCACACAAGCAGTATTAAATCTGAATTCTGTAATTACACATGGTGTTCCTAAGTACGAATAGATCCTCCTGAGACACAGTCAAGTTGCTTGGTTAGCAAAATCTTTAGTTAACCCTGCTTATTTCCATGAATTCCAAGGGGAAAGAAATCCTCAAAGATGCAGATGTTCAGTCAATCAAAAATGTTCACAGAAAATTGGAGTAAAAGAAGTGTTCCTGGAGGCTGTTGGATAAGGCTCTGCTTCCATCTTATTGTGGTAGATTTCCTGCTCAGTGGAGACATCCTCATCTTTGGAAACCTTCCAGGAAAGCAGGTCAACAACCTCACCATTGTAAAAATTCTCTTCCACTCACATTCTGAATGTGAGAATTTTTTGATTGTTGCTCTATTCCTTCCCCTACCCCCAAGAGCTGATCTCAATGAATGTTTGGGTCTCTGAGGTACATTAGGGTTTGTCTGCTGGGCTGGTTCTTGCATGGACTGATCTGTCCTTTTGTGAAATTAGTGCCACTTCCTGTCAGTCTAAATTCATGCATAATATTTATATATTTTTGTGTCCTAATGATTTACCGTGGTAAAGAGACAACTTTTCCTTCTAAATGCTGTCACTCAGGTTATACTGTTAGACTCTTCAGAGAGACTAATTAACCTGAGCAATCTGGCATGAAATTCTGGTTTATTCTGTTTTTAAAAACCTTTAATCAGTGAATCACCAAAACAGCTGTTAGAGGGCAGTTTTATCCTCATTTATTTTGCAAACTGATTCCTCCTTCACTTACTGCATGATGGTGAACAAGTTAGCTAAAACAAGTATGACACTGACATTTAAATAATTCTGAAGAACTGATAATTATGTATTTAAAAAACCCCACAAAACAAGCCAACAAACAAAACCTTCTATTCTGCTGGCATTTAATCACTCTTCACTTTTTTTTTTTAATGACAAAGTTTAAAAGGTATGTTGAAATACTGGAATAAATTTCAAGATTGGAAAGTCTCCAAAAATTTATGTCAGAGATCTGTCGGCACTTTTCTGTGATATTAAAAGAATCCTATAAAACAAGAGGTATAGTTATCCTTACTCCTTCATTTTCAATAACTTTTTTTCTTAAACAAATTTTATTTTTAGTTTTCTATCTGATTGTTTTGTTGTGCTTTAAACAACATAAACAAAAAGGGTTTTTTGTGGCAAACGAGTACTTTTTCCATTATAGTGGATATGATTGTTGTGAGAAGGAATCCTTGGTGTTGTTCATTACATCCTCAGAAGAAAGGGTGTCCTGCATTTTATTATTTCAAAACTGACCAACTGATCATTCTATATGTAGTTGGAGATTTGTTAGGCAGAAGCTGAACAGTCAGGGATGGATTTTTGAGTGTGGAGTTTATTTACTTATTACAGGATATTGTTACAGAATTTAATCAGTTAAACCTTCCTGGTGATGGTGAATTTTGGGATGATCTACGCAGCCTCTATGGAGTCTTTTTTTAATGAATAATCAGGCAATTATTTGCTAAGCTTGTCTACATGTCTACAATACAAATGTTTAATAAATTTTGTGGTGGTGCCTAATTTCAATCGTAAACCAGTGTAGATTAGAAGAAAGTTTTTTGGAAATAGGTATGACATCCACATTAGTACAAAAAAAAATTCAACTGCTATTATTGCAACGAATAGAAAATGAAATTATGCAAATGAATGCTTAAAGTCATCATTCTTTCTAATACCCACTGACATTAATGCAAATATCCATGATGTAGGAGGAAAAATCATGAATACTGGAAGTTCCAAGATGGCTGGAAGTGGGAGCTAGAAAACTGGATTAGCTGTCAGGCAAACATTTTTATAGAGTGATTGTTTAACCTTTGGAAGAACGATTGTGGTGGGTTCTTTTTTCTAACAAAGATTGCTGTGTGGGTTTCAGGCAGCCAAGGTCAACCCACCACAAGGAGTTTGTTCCTCCTGAAAATATTTTCCAGTTTGAATAAAAATAATTTTAAAACTGTCTTCTAACTACTCTTACGTATGTGTTGTAATATTAATGGACCTTTTTTGTTTTGGGATTTTTGAACTGTTGATAAAGACAGCACAAAAGTACACTAACAGATTTCAGTTCTTCTTAAAGCTAAAGAAAGTACTGCACAGTATTACAAAATTACATTTATGCATATCTTCCCATTGAATATTTTTAACATTATGTTAGTTTTTTAAAGATAAAATGAATATGACATTGTTTTGTCTACTCTGCCTGAGAAGTATAGAAGAGTTTCAGCTGATCTGACAAAACAGTTATTCTATTTGGGAATTTTCAGTGTGAATATTTCTAGTTATCAAAGAACATTTCTTATTTCTCAATTCAGTCTTTTAATCTTTTTAAAAAGTATACTTATATTTAAGATACATAATAAATGCTACCCTGATAGTCTCAGTACTTTTTCAAAGCTCTGCGATTATCTTATGGACCTTTGGAAATTAAAGTTTTTATTAGAAATATTAGACTTAAAATAAATCTGCCTTTTGCTATTTATTCTATTGGATTTTTTATCTGGATTCATTTGATCTGTCTCTCCTTTTTTCATCTTAATCCCTACATTCCTCTGTATTTCCAAATGCAAGAGACTAAATGCATTGTTAGACTTCGGCTAAGAATTTATCCTCTTCCCTGTCACTCCCTTCTTTCTCCCTATCTCAGACAGATTAAAGGTCTGTCTTCTTTTCTTTCTTTTCTTTTCAAAGCATTTGACTTCAGGAATTCAGGGTCTGATAAATGGTTCAAGTTTTTGGTATTTTTGGTATTTTAGCTTTGCTATAGTTTTGCAAAGAACATTGGCAAAAAAGTTTCAGGGCTAAATATAGGGCATGCAATCAATTTCTGTAAAAACAAATAGATATTTTGAGGGAAAAAAAAAACTGTAACTGGCTCAAATCAAGCCCTAAATTTGGGTAACATCTGCAAGCCTGAAACACAGCCTTTCTTCTCTCCCACTCTTATTTATGATCATTTGCTTGGTGATTGTGCCAATGGATATGTAATCACAAATTGTGTACCTTTTCTCTGAGTAGATAATTTAAGTGTCTGAGGAATAGGACCTTATCTATATCATATATAAACAGCCATGTGTCTATTAAGCCAAAAGAATTTTACAAAGTGCTAATCCCAAAGGTGTCTTTTATGCCCGCAGGCAACTGTTAGTGGTTTTTATTTGATGGTTGTAAATAGAAGTTTATCCATTCAGTGTTCCTGATTATTTCTTTGTCTTTGGGCAAGGACAAAGAAAAATAATTCACTCTTATAATTCCTTTATGATAGGAAATATGAATTAATTTAAAAATTGAAGTATATTCAAATTTTTCATGGGTTACAATTACATGGGCATACAGTTAAAATATATCTCTAAGATCTTTGTACGAGTGTATAAACTTTCTGTTGGATATATTTTGCACATTGAATCCTGCAGTTTTTCTGAACAGTAAAAAAGCCCTTTTAATATAAGATTATAACAGCATACCAGCAGTGTATGTTAATTGGGAGTCTTTCAATCTCAATCACCTTTTATCATGCACTTGACAGTCTATTTTTTTTCTGTACGGGCACTGTTATACTAAAGATTCACAATTTTCCTTTAGTCCTCTGACATTTTGAGTTTATTGATTGGATTAACATTCCTAAGGATGCCATGGCACTTCCTCAGATATCTAAGAAAATATATGCCTTTATCACTGTATGTTCCCACATAAACCCTGTAATTTAAATGGAGAAAAACAATAAGTGATATCTTTGGTACACGGCACTGAATATAACCTCAGTTTATTTTTTATTGTGAAGTGGCAATATGGCTTATGAAGCACAGCTTGAGCATGGGAGAGAAGTGTGACTGTCTTTGTCTGATGTGCCAGCAGCCTGCTGCATCTCTCAGGAAAAACCACCAGACTGGTGGTATTATCTGTTACTATTTGTAGGATTAACACCCCATGTTAAATCCAGCTGTTGCTCAAGCCATTGTGTTCTTGGTAACAAAATGAGTGGTTCCTGTGCCCAGCTAGGGCAAATGAGTGTCAACTTGGCATTTAAAAAGTCCCTCTTGAATTATTCAGAAATATTCTCTCTCTATGTGCATCAGAAGTCCCCTTCCAATGTAATTATAAGAGTAGAATAGCAAGAATAGCTGATACATTATGTTACATTATGTAGATGATATGTTGCTTACTGTGATTTAATTCTTTATGTTAAAAGTACTCCTGCTTTTCATTTGCTTGTTCAGGACATTTTCTGGCTTTTCCTGCCTGGGAGCACAGTGTGTGCAGTGAGACATAAGGAGGATTCTAGTGAAAACACTTTTCATTCTTTCCATTTTGCATCAGTCTGGAGGACTGATCTCATCTGGATGGCAAAGAGTCGTGGCATCATCAGCACTGCTGATTTTTGAGTGCCAGAGGCAGTCTGAGTGACTCAGAGCTGAGACAGTAGGGCTTTGAGAGCTGCCTCTGGGGCAGAGCCACATGGAGTCTCACAATCACTGTGCTATCAAACACAACAATAAAGCTTCACAATGCCTGCGTGTGAAAATACCCATCTCTGAGGGTGTTGCTTTCTCATACTGATAAGAGCTGTGAATGGTGCGAAAGTTCAAACTCACATGATTGGATTTATTTTCCTCATGACTGAAATCATAATAACAGATTTCAAATCTCTTATTTAATTCCCAAACCTGGCTGTTTCAATGATTTCTTCCAGATCTCCCTGTCTTCATCACAGTTGCCTCCAGCAACAGAGGCGCACCTGCCAACATGAGTCAGAAAAAGTTAGCAGCCCAATGCTAATAAGAAGCACTCAATTAATCACCATCTTGCTGACAAGCTTGTGTGTGATGTATGTGTGTGGGCTGCTAGCAGATTAGTACCTTGACTAAGTATATACATAACACACAAGCCTGGGATTTCATTAATATCTCTAAAATTTCTGTTACAGTAAGGAGTCTCTTCAGTGCAGCTTATTATACCAGACACAGATGTCCTAAACAAAAAACAAGCTAATGAACAAAAAATGCTCTGTTCATCCTTGTATTCTCTTGGTGTCAAGAGATTCTATGTTTTTTACAAACTCTTTTTTGTTTGCTTTTGAAAGCCTTTTTGCAGAACAATTGTTAGTCCTCTAAACAGATAATTCAAAATTTCATGTGGTGTTTAGGCTTTTTTGTTAATTGAAATGTTTAATTCTATGTGTTATGCAAAGAATTTGGGGTAAGGAATACCTTTTCCTTTTTTTCCTCCATAAGGTTATAATTCACTTAAAATTGAAAATCTAGAAGCTTCTCTTCCATGTTTTTCCTGAGTGACCTGAAAATGTCCTTAGGTCCTGCACTTTTATTTCTTTTTATTCAGCCTTTCCTTTCTTCTTTGCCAATAGGTTTTTTGGCTTTATCTCTTCTCTAATGACAGACATTTTTTATTTCTCTGGCTATTATCCTTTCCTGAAATTAAACTCTTACTCATTTTGTAGAAGGGAAAATATCAAAAAGAAAATTCCAG
The DNA here is from genome assembly GCF_051311805.1 of Agelaius phoeniceus. Classification (NCBI taxonomy): domain Eukaryota; kingdom Metazoa; phylum Chordata; class Aves; order Passeriformes; family Icteridae; genus Agelaius; species Agelaius phoeniceus. Next base: position 12,407,962 of record NC_135266.1, on the reverse strand, counting down.
AGACATAGGACAGGGCTGAATAGCTGCTGAGATTCACTGAGTGCAGAATTCTACCCTAGTATATCACCAACAGGCCAAATGAATGGGCTTAATCTGGAAAATGAAATATGAAATTTCCAAAACTGGAATACCACAGTGCTGCATTCTGCTGTGTAGCAAAGCACCCCAACATGAAGAAGAAGGTCATTATTGTTCATGCAAGATCCTCTATGACAAGATTGTGGTTTTCTGGTGGTCCTGAATATTGCTTTAATTATCATGATTTGGGTTACTTTGGTTTCTTAAAATTCCTGTATTTAACATGTGATTTTAATTTTTTTTAATGAAATCCCAGGGTTCACCTTACAATGTAGCTGAGGAAAACAATGAGGCATTTTCAGCTGCTTTTTAAATTTTATTTTGGTGTTTAATGTCAAGAATACAACAAAAAATTCACTTCGTTTATGGACTACAAAGCTACATAATGGAACCATTCTTATACCTGTATCCAAGCATCTACAGTTGCTGATAAAAACCCTAGAAGTATATCAGAGGACAACATTATTAGTATTTCCCTACAGTAATTAAATTTTATTCTAAATATATTTTGAATAAGAGGCAATAACGAGAGAGAAAAACCTGATATTCAAACAGACATGAAAGGAAAGGCTTTCATGGGAGCAAATAAAATGCTTAAATTGTTATTGGATTATACAAATTTGCTTTGATTTAAAAGTTTTCTGATGGGGTAATATATATTGGTGGAATAATATTGTAGTGCTCTCAAGTGTATGAACTTCATTGTGCTAATGTGTATGTATAATATAATATATTATATAATATAATATATATATGTAAAGAAACAATCTTATGTGCAACTATGCTAGTAGAAATTATCTGCAGGAAAAGATTCTATTTCAGGTTTATGTTGGGGAAAAAAGGTATTGGGAGACTACATTATGAAGAGAATGGGATGTACATTAGTCCCTTGATGTGGGGAAATGATTCCTGTAGTCAGCTACACCTGTACAGAAGAACTGATGCCTTGACTTGTGATACAAGAATCAGAGCTCCAGGGATCCATCACTGCTGCTGATATCCCACCTGAAGTGATTTCTGTTTGGGCAGTTATGGGTTGAGGTACACTGGCAAAAGAACATCAGATGTGAGCTCTATTTTAGGGAGCAGGCCTATCAAACACCAATAATTTCTTACCCTGTACTGAATCATAGCAAGAGAATCTTTCATTGCAGCCACCTTTGCTGTTTTGTGCAGGTTAGATGATATGTCTGACACTGTGGTATATGAATTCACAATGTTAGGAAGAAACAAATAGCTTAAGAACATGTTTAGAATTACTTTTATATTTCTCCAAGATATTGATAGATGTTCTTCTCCTCTTCTAAGTTGTCTGTCTGTTATCAGCCAGGGAAGCACACGAACAAAATCTCACTTTTCAGTGATCAGTAAACTTCAGTTGCCACTTGTCATTCTGTTTCCATTAGTTTTTTTTCATGGACAGTCAACAGAAGCCTTTCCAGGAATGTCAGTGAGGATGTTCTATGGCAGTCTCCTGCAATGGCAGCAACAGTTCAGCAAAATGTTTGGTGGGTTGCCTCTGCAGGAGATGCTTCCAAAGCAGCTTTCTTACTTATGATAAGCATGTTTTATTCCAAATAGTGTAGGACAAGAAAAAATATCTCCTTGAACATTTGTGAAGATGAAATTTGCTTTCAGATTTTTGCTAGTGCTTAATTTTTTATAAAAGTTAGTCATTCCAATTAGTGTTCAAGATAAAAAGGGCAGATAAATTCAGAACTTTGGTGTGCTTGTATGTCAAATTCATATCATAATGTTATTCCATAACACTTTAAAGAAAAACCAAGAAAACCTAAAAAAACTAAAAAAAAAAAAACCTAAAAAAAAAAAGAAAAAAAATTGGGAAGTTTTCCTCACTGGAAAGATTAAAATAAAATAAAATAAAATAAAATAAAATAAAATAAAATAAAATAAAATTTTGGTTTTTTAATAAGATAAATGGCCTTTTAAAAAGAATGTGATACACTTTCATTTCTCCATACCTTTTCCATTTCAATCATATTTAGCACCAGCACATATTCTTTCTGAATCTATGAAAATCAGACTATCAGGCTTTTTGTTTATGTGTTGTTATTCCATATTTTCAGTAAATCTAGCATTTCTTCCGTCTCATTTCTTTATTATGGTCCCATCCTTCCTCAAATAATCACTTTACTATGAAAAAATTGTTCTTCATAGAAATACTGGTTACATTTGGCCTGTGTTTTCAGCATACTCAGTGTCCATTGTCCAATACAGAAATTGCTACTGCATTTTATATCTGTTCTGAAGAAAAATAGATACAAATTTATAAGAAAGCATTTTGCTATTAGATTTGTCTTCTAATGTTTAGGAGTTTATCTTTTATAATAATAAATTTTCTGGACTATTAGTTTGCAATTTAATTGTAAATCCTTCTTAAGGTAAGTAGGTCTCCAAAACCATGGTAAAACACAAGAATCCATGTAACTAAAGGCATTGCATTCTGAAGAAGGAATTGTCATTAAATCTGGTAATACAATTAATTATATTCAGGGAATGGCTGGATACCTATTACACTGTATATAGAATCATAGAATATTTTGCATTTGAAGGGACCTTAAAGATCATCCTGGTTCCACCCCCTGCCATGGGCATGGCAACCTTCCCTAGGCCAGCTCTCTCAAAGGCCCATCCAACCTGGCCTTGGACACTTCAGGGGATGGAGCATCCAGAACTCCTGGGAAAACTTTAAAATTGTAAAATTTTGTCTTCTTTTTTTAAGTAAATATTTGTACCTTGTCATAAGCAACTCTGAAATTCATAAGCTATCATGAGAGACTAAAGCAATACTGAGAAAAAAATTCCATATGTGTTATATACAATATATGACATACATTTTTGTGTAAATTAATATGTGTTATGTATGTGTTTGTGGCTTTACATTTATGTAAATATCTCATGTAATGTCCTATGAAAGAGGATCCCATTGGTAAGTGAAACATCAAAAAATGAAAAAAGAAAAGATCAGGTTTCTTGACCAAATCATTTTTCTTTCCCATTAGATTTTTGTGTAAGCTGCATAAGGTTTATCACTTTCTGCTCTGTTCTTGATGCTGTCAGCCCAGCTTCTCCATGGACATCAGCTGTCTTAATCCTGATGTGTAGGCTGCTGTGGTTGTCTGCCATCATGAAAGAATTTATTTGCTTGTCTTCATGATTCCCTTGACTGTATTTTCTGTAAAGTGGGGTATAGCTCTGTTTAATACTCATGGTGCTGCTCCATAGTCAAGAATTCTTAAAGTTACTGTTTGAGTGTATAAATTCTGTCAACAAAAGAGCAAAAGTAATCAGGGACTTGAGTAATTGCATTCTGAAAGACACATATTATTTAATATGAAGTATTTTAACTCTAAATAACATTTATTAGTCTACTATTTATTGCTTATAAAATATGGTAAGAGTGATCTTTTTTTTCCTTCTATCTTTTAGAAGGAATCCCCTTTTAAATCTTCACATATAGTATACAAAGACAGAGGAGTAGTGGTTTGCTCTGACTTCAAAGGGTATCTAAAAAACTTTACCAGATAAAATAGGTTTTATGGTGGAGTGCAGCTGTGCTTGATATCTCTTATTATTATTTAATTTCAGTAACTGATTTAGAATGCTTTATTGACCAACTTCTGTAGGCAAGTTTTGCTTTTCCCGATACTTCATATAGGAATGCGCACATTTTGAACAAATACTTAACAGTGGTTGGAAGCTGAAGGCTAAAGAAAGAAAAGCACAGTCTAAAAGAAAATAAAGACATAGTCCATTAAAAAGATAAGTGATTATAAGTTTCTCCTGAAGTGGCAGGGTTTCAGATGGAGCTCCACCTTGATCTTGCTTTATACACACCTGAAACTCAGCCTCTGACATCCTGCTCTGAGTTTTTCTCTTCCCCGCAGGCCCAGGAGTGTTTTGCTGACCTGAGTGTTTGTGTTATTAGTATGTAGCAGGATACACACAAACTGAAGTTTGAAAGACCTTAAGTCCAGCGTCATGCCACTGTTAATCCACAGTTGGTGCAAATCAAGGCAGCCTGGAGCACACAGCTGGGACCTGGCTGTGCAGAGCCAGGCAGGCGCTCCTCTGGCTGTGCTCTGAGCAAGACGTACCTTCAGAAGATAAAGTTCCTTCCATTTTCCTGCCTACTTTTTCTATTGAATTTACCTTTTTACCTTGTAGGCTTCCTTTCAAAAAAATGCATCCCACAGTTTCTTCCTAGCTCCTGTGGAAGCAATTCTGTGAAAGAAAATGCCTCAAAAGAAAGCAGAATTTTTCCAATCGTACATGCCTAAGGCTGTTAAGTAAATCTATTATATAACTAGAAGTACAAAGTCCTCTAATTCTTTTAGGGGTGCCTTTGAAAACTACCTCTGGCATTTACTTTCTGTCATTTAACTGCAACTCTCCTGGACCAGAGGAAATCCTTTAATAACCTGCAAGTGCTAAAGGCCTCTCTCTCTGTATGGAGCGCTAACTGGTGAATCAAAGAGATTACTTATCTTGCTTGAACTGAAATTGTGTGTCAGGGCATAGTTATTAAGAAAAAGAAAATAAAATTATTTTCTTTCTGATTTTAAGTATTATATAAATCCAGTTGGCCTTTTCAGATGGTCCCTTGTGACCGTGGTCACAGGGGTTTTCAGGTGAAGGAAGAGACAAGAATGTTGACTCTATGATCAGAAGGCTTGATTTATTACTTTATGATATATATATATTACATTATAACTATGCTAAAAAGAAATGGAAAGGAAAGGTTTTCTCAGAAGCTAGCTAAGCTAAGAATAGAAAAGAAAAGAATGATAACAAAGGCAGCTCTCTCAGACTCTGTCCGAGATAGCTCGGTCCTTGATTGGCCGTTAATTATAAACATCCCAGATGGGCCAATCACAGGTGGACCTGTTGCATTCCACAGCAGCAGATAACCATTGTTTACATTCTGTCTCTGAGGCCTCTCAGCTTCTCAGAAGGAAAAATCCTAAAGGATTTTTAGTGAAAAGATGTCTGCGACAGTCCCTGAAGAAAACAGGGGCAGATGGAAAACTTAAGATTCAGGGCTCTACTTTATGTTCAGTCAAGTAAAAGGTACATTATTTAAATGATTACTCGCCCATGCTTTTCCCACTTTCATAATCTCCAAATGCAGGTGACTGTAAATCAGGGAAATCTATCTTTCATATACAATTAAACTTGCTATAAATTTTGGTTTTCAAAAAAAAATTCCTCACTATGCATGCAAAATTATATTTGGTTTCTGTTCTTCTGTAAAGGGAGCAGCATTCTCCTTCCTCCAGTTGTATTAAAGGAAAATATGTATCTATACTTATAAGTATACAGTACTTATATATACATATACATATATATGTATGTATGTATGTATGTAAGTATTTGGTTTTTTGTTAGTTTTCTGTTAGTCTCATTATAATTCTGCATTTTTTTATGTAATAACACTATCAGAGCTTGAATATGTAGACGGTTCTTACTGATTGGTTCTCTGAAGATCCAAAGCAAAGTTGTGCTTTTGTACATTCATACTTTTATCCTCCATTTCTTGGTTTTAGCAGACGTATTCCTGACTTGGATATGCTTTATTTTTACCAAGTATCATCCTACCAGTCTTTCACTTTCTGTTTACGGCATTCGTTGTCATCACATTTTCAAACCTGCAAAATTTCAATTTCATTTCTGTTCATAGACCTTGAAAAAAATAATTAAGTAATTAAGGGAACATATGGAGAGAGATTATTTTTTTCTATACTGTGCTAGAATTCCAACCATTTTCTTCCAGTTGAATGGTCTATTAGTGTAGAAGAAATCTTAATCTTTTGCATCAAATGAAGAAGAATGCTTCTACAGATCTACATTTCTATACTAACCTCACTGAAATATCACAAATATCACAGTGCTTTAAAAGTTGCTTTCTTTCTACATAGGAAAGATGAGCTGTGTTTTAAAGGACTGAGTCCTTGCTGGGGCTAGAGTCATCTATTGACACCCAGTAAAATCCTGCTTAATAAGTATTTATGTATTTTTAAGAGGATACCTGTGAGAGAAGAAAATAAGTTTAATCCTCTTGCTCTTTTAGCACACAAAGACAAAAAGTGACAAATTTCAATTCAGACTTGGGTTTCTGCAAGTGGATCTATTTTTGTGTTAATCTAATATACAAAGCTCTCTGTGTGTGGTAAGTATATCGTATCTTCATATATGTCAAGATCACTTATGGTACTTTAAGCAGTCTTTTTGTTGGTGGAATAGACTTTGTCCAGGATAAAAGACATCTTTTGAAAATATCTTATAAATGGTAATGAACCATGATATAGCAATTTATTTGACTTATTTGTACATGAAATTGCTGTGACTTGAATTCTCTTAAACTACAACCTCTGTTCTATTAAGGTGTCAGGGTGTCTTGGAACATGTGGTTTCATTGTTTCTCTTGAGAATTTCTGAGTATAAGAGGAAGTACCTGAAATAAACCACTTCTGTCGCTGTATGATTTAAAACTTCAGATAACTCAGGGATTCTTGTTTTATAAGCCTCTGAGTTTAACCTCCTCTCCTAACTGGAAAACGTGAATAAAACTGCAGATCCCAGTTATCCATACATTTTAGAAGGTATCGAAAGTAATTAATCTTACAGATTTCTTTCTGTTACAAATTGACATGAAATAAAACCACAATAAATCCCAGACTGGTACAGCTTTTAGAAACAAATTTAGAAGCACGTAGCACCTTTTAGGTGACTGATAGGTGTTTCTTTTTTAATTTCCCTCTTATGGAAGTTATGTAATAAATTATATTTCATAACTCAGGATGACTGAAAGACTAAGTTTAGCTCTGATGTGTTTTTACATCTAAATTGATCAATAAATTAGATGAATTAATTAATTTCTGCTATCAGGGAACAAGGACTATCAGTGCATGTAACCCTGCTGATGTATGATTTATTAATTTTTCAAATTATAACTTTTTTTAACTCTCTGAATATCTCTTCCATTTTTGGTCTTTGAAAAGGCTATTGCAAAGAATAAAATTTCATCCTATTAGTAAAATGTGGAAGTTCTGTCAGTAACACAAATCAGCACTAACCTGCAAAAAGATGACAAAACTCAGGATAAATGCAATATATTTCTGAGAGCTGCATAAATTCAAAAGAAGTTTCCTGAAAAATGAACATCATTACATTTTTTCCATATAGTCAAGGTTTTACCTGATCAGAATGAAATGATGTAAGTGAAAATAGAATGGCTGATAAATGAACAAATATACAGGAATTCCCATTAATTGAATGAGAAATCTTTTATGTTTGGTGAAGCCTTTTGAAAATATTTAGCTTAAAACAAGATGTCATTCTCCTGTTCATAATTTTCATAAGTCACAATTAATTCTGAATCAAACCCAAACAAATCAGTACCTAAGGAAAACCTGGGCTCTTTCCACACACATCAAATCCTGGAATATGCTAAACCATCAGAAATTTTAGGATTCATGCCCAGGATTGTGCTACAAGTTCCAGCAATTCTGTCTCTGAGGAATAATTCCTTTAAAGAATAAACACATCTTCTAAAATGTTGTGTTCTAATGACAAATATATACAAGGGAAATGAACCATAGATAACTTGGTAAAAGTCTGAAACAATTCTAGAAAAATCCTCCAGAAATGAAGTATAGTTCTTCCAGTTTACTCTCTGTATCTCCTCAATTTCAGTTGTTTCTTTTAAATTCCTCTACATTTGAAATTTAATTAAGTAAATGAAAAAAATGCAAGAGAAACCATGTAAAAATTACTTACCATATATACATTCCAGACTATAGTTTGAGAAATAAAATTAACACTTTAGCAGGAAAACAGAATAAAATGAATTATACAGATTTTTTATATGAAAACGAAAAATATACTCATGTAATCATAATGCCCAATGTATGTTTTCTATATAATGTACCATTTCAAAGCAGTCTTTTATATAATACTTGTATCACGGATATTGCTACTTCATTTTGCCCCAATGGTTCCATCACTGACTGCTGAATAAGCAAATTACAGTATTTCTGGATAAATTACCTTGATTTGGGATTCTTACTGAAAATAGCTTGACTTCATCTGAATCTTCAGTATTTGTTTCTGTTAAGCAAACCCATTTACCTTGGGTAGATAACCCTTCATTCTGCTGATCTGTAAAACCTTTTAGGTGAGTTGATTTATGATTGGTGGTCAGTGTGTTAGATAAAAGCCCAGTTTGTGTGTTTGCATATCTGTGTTTTCACAGCAGATACAGGGCATATATTTCCATCAGGACAGTTTGGAGTGCTGAAAACTGACAAGTTCTTACATACCCAGTCTTCCTTTTCTCATAAATAGGACATTAAAAAATGTGAATAATCTTTATGTCTTTCAATTTACACTTATAAAAGCACCAACTTGAAATTGCTATAAGATTTATGAGGTTCTGATTATGATTTCTGTAAAGTCTAACTGGTGTCAGTAGAGATAGGTGGATTTTCTTTTAGGGATTTGTCTTGGTCAGCTAATCAAATGGACACATATGGAAGTAAAAAAAAAAATCAAAAATGAGCTGGTCATTAGCAAAATTTGATTCTTACCAATTTCCTCTTTCCATTACTCTCTCTTTTATCCTACCCTCACTTACTATGCTTTATGATTATTAGTGAATTTTTGCCTTTCAATCTCTGCTTAAGAACTCATTTGAAGAATATCAGTATAAAATTAATACACTAAATATTTGCAAAATACCTAATTTATATTCTTAATTTTAAGACTGTAGGAAGTAGAAAAATACATGCATGATGACAGATCTTCCTTTGGCCAAACCTTAGTGAGCAGTTGTGAACTTCTAGGAACCAGTGAATATCAGTAGATATTCAGTACACCCCATTCAACCCAAAGCCTTGCCATCTGAGATGTTTTTCACCATAATTTGTGTTTTATTTGTTCTTTAGTTATGACAATAGGGTTTCAAGATAGTTGATTTCAGTGCAAAAAATCTATTTACATCTCAGAGAAACTTTTGCTACTTACATATAGCTATGGGCAGTTTCTCTTGCTTTCTATCAGCGTTTCTTTTCATTTCTATCAAGTACTCCAACTTTCTTATAAAAAGTTTGTGTTTGGGTTAGACCTTCCCACTCAGGTGATACCTGGCTGAAGCTTATGATGCCATTACAACAAGATATTAGATTTTTCTTTACTTAAAATGAAAAACTAGAAATGGGAGAGAAATACCATGTGTCAGAGCCTGCCCTTAGCACTGCATTTCTCTGAATACTCTGCAGCTGTTTGGAATGCTGTGCTGTAAGGTCTGCATGTAGGAGTCTGACTTGCACACCCTCAAAAACCCAGCAAGGGCTGAGCTTCATCATGAAATACCTAAATGTCTTTAATGGTCTTGGTCTTTTTAGTCCAGAATTTATCTAATGAAAGAAATAGTTGTAGTGAAATGACTCAAGAAAAAAATTCTGTAATGTGTTCAAAAATCATATAAAGGTGCATATATTTATTGGAGGGGTGCATGATCCCTCTGTTAGTTAAAGGATGAAAATATTATGGCATGTAAGGTGAAGTTTCCAAAACTTTGAAAACACTCCTAGGCTCTTGTTAGATGACCTTCATTAGTATATTTCATGAGTACATAACTAACTTTAGAAAATATTACACTTTGACAAATTTAGTTTTCATATTATGATAAAGTAATGAAGTTGTCTTTTAACTTGCTAAATTAACACCAATACTGCACAAAAAATTACAATGGCATGATAAAAGCATTAATTTAGCCTTAAGTATTTAAAATAATTTCTCTGAAGTATTAACTATAAAATAAATATCATAGCAAGATGAACAGAGCATTTTGAAAGCCTATTGCGTATTCTTATATTTTGGAGTCTGGGTGAACTCCATAATCAGACTCCTAAACTATGCTGCCAAGATTTGCATGCAAAAATCTATTATGGACTTTTTTTTTGTTCCTGTGAAAAAAAAAGGAATGAGAACACATCCATTTATTAGTGACCTTTTTTTCATCCTCCCTTTTCTGCCAGTAGTCACAAAGTAGAGACAATTCAGTCCAGGAAATAAAAAAATCCTTCTGCAGGTGGCTTTTATTTTTCTCCAAGGAGTTATCTCCATATTTCTGCAATATTTAAAGTACAGATCATGTAGCTCAGCCCTACCAAGCCCCATGAATTTGGAACAGTTCTCTTCCCATTGCATCCTTGCAGTGCCTGCATTTTAAGCTTTCCCAGCACTGCACAGGGGTGTCTCACTGGATGGAATGTGTTAGACAAGGCACCATTTGTGTCTTTGTTTTTCTTGCTCGGTCATAGTAAGGAAGGAGGATCTGTCTGTAGCACAGATTTTTGTAGTTGATTTTGAAATGAATCAGGATCTGGCCAAGCCGCCTTTGATTCAAATTATATGGGGAAAGAAATAGGTAAAAATTGAAGAAAGTAAAGGTGCATTTATTTTCTAATTTTTTGCCACATTATTAATATGCATTTTTTTTTCCTTCTGTGAATTAGCTGCAAAGTGCACTGTATACCCAACATTCACATTTCTACCTAACCAGTGGGATTCCTCTTGTGCTTGAAAATGTGTTTGCTTTCACAGTAGAGACCTCTCAGCAGAGTTGCAAAATTAACTAAACTGCAAGTGCTTTGCCAATTAAGTTTCAAGAAATTGCATGTGATTCTGCTTTCTAAAATTTTTCAACATCATACTGTTGCCAACAGTATAAAGTTTATTCTCCAATTTCAGGTGTCACGATCACCAACTTTTTTAAATCAAGGAACTCTTCACACTTGATTTTTGATAAGTTTGCGGTACTACTCTACTCCTCATGGCTTCCAGTTGTTCTGTAGAAAAAATTTAGATAATTGAGTTACATTATGAAAGAAAAACCACAGCCCACAGGTCCTGAAGTCTGAAAAGAATTTCCCTTACTGGTTCAGGGAGAAAACTACCCCATTCTGCTAGCCCCTAACCTGACCATTCTGGTTTGGGATGAGCAGTCTTACCTAGACTTGGCTATTGAATGATCTGAAAATCTCCACTGGTAATTTAGAGGAAAAAAAATTTGCAAGATCAAATATTTTATTTAACTATGAGCACTGAAGTATTTGTATTGTTATGCAGATTGGGAAAAATCCTTTTCTGAAAAGGGAAACATTGCATCCTTAAAGCTTAAAGTGTATTTTTCTGTCTAAGTTTAATGAGTTTGGGTTGTTTTATTTAGGTAAAGTTGATGTGCACATTCAGATTAAGAGCGTTTTAAATTGGAAATTAGGAAGATAAGTAGAGGAGCACGTCATTGCTCCTCAGAAGAGTAGAGTCAAATCCTAAACAAATAAATACAAATTTTTAGGGCACATCAAGGAGTTTCCTGGAATAATCAATGGCTATGATGATGTAGAATTTTTAAGTGCTATCTACATTGTTTTCTCTATTTATTACTATGATATATTTGTTCATTTTAGAAGTGAGTATTGCTTGGAATAATCTTTTCCAAGTCACAGATTATAGAGCTGATGTATCTGTTCTGTTCCCTACCATATGGAAATGCTTAAAGCAATGCATTATACCAGAATGCTTCATCTCCAATGCTTTCAGTACTACTTGCTCTGTGATTTCTTGAAGTATTCATTAATTAAGGAAGCATAATGCAAATTATTGAATTTCAGACTAAGACCAAAGTAAATGAATGTACCTTTAAAAGGAGAAAAAATACTATTATTAGAATACTTCTAACTTAGTTTATTTAAATTATTTGCATAGCTGTAATTAAGCTATAGTGCACTTCATTTCTGCATTAAAATTAAGTAGAATAAAATTATCACTTTTTAATAACATCCAATTAAATGTCATTAATGAAAATTTAATCACCATGTTTCATATTAGATATAATTAGCTAATGATCCGTAAAACTGTATGAAACACACCTTAACAATATAACACTTTGCATAATAAAATAACCTATCTAAGCCCAAGAAGTAATTAGAAGATGTCATATCTGCCATATTTCACTGTCCATGAGAGAAGACAATTGAAGCTCTGATAAAGTATACCATATTAAATTTGACTTGCCCAAAGCCCTCTCTACCATTATTTATGCTTTTATTTGGTACTTTCTATTTAATTTATCTTAATCATCTTGTATTTCTTTACATTTGTGTTTTGATAATTTGTGGCAGGTGAGGAAATAGCATCTGTTGGGGGTTACTCCATTAAACCATTGCATAGACTATGCTGGAGGAGTTGGCTTCAGTTTTCTTGGTTTGTTCTTTACATTAAGAATTTTCACCTGAGAATTAATTTTATTAAAATAAAAATTTTCTAAGAGAGAATTTTTTGATTTCTGGGATGAATTTTCTCAGATTCTCTGAGTACAATTTATGCTCAAAATCAGTGAGAGAAAAAAAAGCTTCTATTTAGTTCATTGCATCAGTGCTACCATAGGATTTCAACTTTGATGACACTATGAGCTAAACTATCCTGCAAGTCTGCTGAAGTCCTGTCATACTTTTGGCTTTTCCAGTCATCAAAGAAAACAAACCCTAAGAAACCAAATGCCCACATTTTATTACTATTTCCTGTTGAAATAAAAGAAAATACTGATGAAAAAAATACCGTTGAAATGTATTTTTTAACTTTCACCCTCTTAGTTTATTTAATTTTGTCATCTCTATAACTCAGATATTTAAAAGCTGTCTGAACACGGTCCTGGGCAATCAGCTCTGTGTGTCCCTGCTTGATCTCCTGAGACAGCTTCTGACCTCAGACATTCTGTGACTCTCTAATTGCTTTGCCACCACCTTGTTATGAATATCTTGTGCACTCTCAGAATTTCAGCGTGAGATAAGCACGTTCTGTCAGTCAGCTCTGATTAGATGCTGTGAAATACCAAGTTAAAACTGAGAATCTTGTTTGCTTTTAATAAATGCACCTGTCCTTGAAGCTGTCCCATCAAAAGACAGAAGAGCCCTTTAGTAAATATATTGCTATTCAGGGCACACTTTGCACTGGTCTTTCATTTTTAACCTCATCTTTACCTTCTTTTATTCATTGATTTATCTGTCTTTGGAGGCTGAAACAGAAATTGAATCTTTCCTTTGCACATGTTTTAGTAAGTCATAAAGTTACATACTGCATTACTTACTTAATAAAGATTTAGAGAAGTAAAATTAATTCATTGATCCAGACATGTTAGACAGTTTTTAAAATGTGTATTGTTATATCATATCACTCATGTCAAACCTTGCTTAGAAAGTCTTAGTAATCAAAATAATCAGCATTGGTCTTAAAGAAGGAGAGCAATGATTTTCATTACTATAAATGATAGCTAAAAATCCCTGTCATATTTTAAATAATTCAAAATTATTTTTCTATTAAAAATTCTTAAGATTGCTTCTAAATACAGACTGGTACATCATGAAACTACATTTATTCAGAAAAGAATAATCAAATTACTTTTTAAATTTTTGTCTCAGAATAAAGCATGGAGTTTCTCCATTAATGCATTGAAAGAAAGATCTTTTTTAACTCATGTAATAGTTTCCCTAATTATAAATATGTTCTCTGTAACTCCCACATCATAGAAAGTGCAGCTATATAAAACTGAAAATATACTCTTAAAATTTCACAACTTCAGATTAATTGAATTGGATGTCTGAATGTTATTTGGGTTTCTGTTCATTTCATACTGCATTCCTAACCTAACAAATTTAAATGTTATGCTTTTATAAACGTTATGTTTGGATTCTCAATTACGAAATGTTATATTCTTTGATTTCTCGAAGAGCATTAGAAATCTTTTATTACGGAACAAAGGTACAGGTAGCAATTCATTAGAGATCATTGCTAAAGCGGGTGCCAGATGATTAGCACATGAAAGAGTGCTAATTAAGGGTCCAATAAGGGATATTGAAACCAGAGTTTATAATCCCTGTCCTGGGGAGTCCTTGAGCCACCAGTGGCTGGAGGGGCTGACTGGGGATGTGCTGGGGTAGGGTTGTTCCTGCAGTGGGACACTCCAACAGTCAAGACCTCTCCCATGGGGGAAGAAGCCCAGCTCTCAGTGCCCCACTGATCCTGTGCCTGGCTGTTGGGACTCTTGATTTCGAACAGCTGAGAATCTTTGTTCTTTGAGGTCAGGGAACATCCTGTCCTCAAAACATGGCTGTAATCAGCAATCACTCGGTTCAGAGTGTGATGATAATCATTCACTTTCATCATGGATTTGCAACACGAGGTCAGAATTTTTTCTCCTCAAGGCGTTTGAAGGGTGCAATTGTTTGCATTGATTAGGGTAAAATGAGCTTATGTACTCTAAAATGATTGAGAAAATCTATTAAAGGAAGCATTTCTCTGGTCTGGAATACATATTTTGCCTTTTAAAAATTAAAATGGGGGAGAATAAAGACACCATAATCTATTACAAATTATATAAATGAAGAAGACTGATTTTATATAGCTTTTTTATTCACAATTTCAGAAAAGAAAATTAGAAATGTTTAGTTCCTAGAAATGTTTAGCCAGGGAAAAAGAAGACAGATATTCATAATTGCATCTGTGAGGAAAATCAGCATAAGATGGCAAATTGCACAACTTTGGTCCTTTCATTTTGCATTTCATTTGCCTGGATGTACTTTTGTCCTTTAATATGTCTTTCTGGGGCCTGAATTTCTAGTTCCTCATGGGAGATGGAGGATGGGATGTGAGGCATCATGCTGGATTTTTCCAAGCCAGAGGAGCACTCAGAGGTTTTGGTATAAGGGGTTTGATTTTCAGTTTGAAGAAGCATATGAGATGAAAGGTGTGAGAATGCACCATAGTATGTGTGGTAGGACATAAGCACTGCTAGCTAAGTCAAAAAGTGGAAGGATATTTGGCAATATCACATTTTCTGCATAGCAATGTGTGTAAATTTGTTTGGCATTCAATGAAAGTTAAGATGTTTCCAGGACATCCAGAATTATCATCCATATTCTCTGCAGATCAGTGTTCTCCTTCCTCCAGAGATGCCTGTTATTTATTGATTTTTAGCTGCACAATTAAACCAGCAACATGACTGGGCATCAGGTTTCACTTCTTCACCAAATAATTTTGAGAAAATCCTAAAAATTAAAAGATGACCAGATGTTTAAAAAGCAGACACTTTAGACTAATTCAGTAGGTGATTTCGCTGCAGATATCATAACATCCCAGCTGCCCATCAGATGAGGCATATCTCTTGACATAGTGGTAAAGAGGGTATAATTTCCAACTTTAGTAACTGATAGCTGCTAGTTAACACCTTCCTTTGGAAATTGGAATGTTGCAGGTTCTAGCTTGATTCTTGTCATTTCAGCAAAATGGTCTTCAATTCTGCCTAAAGCAAGACTTTCCAAAAACATAAATATCTCTTCCTTATTCTCGTTTCCCTGTTCTGGAAGTTTCAACAGAGATTAGTACAACTATAAATCACAGGGAGGAATTCATAGGAAAATAATTGCACTGTGTGGCCAAAACAGTGTCTCAAAGAGGCAGTGTTTCAGAGTCAGGTGGAGGAGCAGACTTGTCTTTTCAATATTCACAGTTTGTGAATATTTAGTCTGGGTTTTCTTCATCATTACTCTGAGGGTCACAGCCCCTCAAGTTCATTAATAGCCAAGTGTCTTCACCAACCTGGTCATTAAATGAAATATTTACCTGAGTTTATAAGAAATTACATTAAGACTGTATATAAGTTATGAGTTAACATAGCAGTCCTAAAAAAAAAAAAACCCAAAAAACAAACCAGAACCTTCATGTTGATTTATGTGGAAAGCATAAAGTTTAGGTGTTTTGTTGTCAATTTCATTAGGTTTTGCAATGCATTTATTTCCTGGCAGGGAGTAAATCTTTGCTCAATTCAAACTGTAGGCCCAGACTTCTGCCTTTTCTCCATGCCCTATCTATTAAACATATTTGTTTATTGCACATTACCCATTTGGAGTCCTGCAGTGTTCATTAGGAGAGAGGAATCTATCGGGGAAAAAGACTGTCATTTTAGCATTCTTATACGAGTCACTCTCTAGGAAGCAGTTTCTGATGTTGGAAATTAAATACTGCTATAGCATGCATTTTAACTAATCAGATCCATTCAAAACTCTATCTGAGGGATGTTTCTGAGTCATGAAATGCTGATGGCTGACTTTCATTGAAGGCTTCAGCTTAAGTACTGTTAGGTTTTTTTTTGAAACCTCAACTTATATTTAACAGTATTTAAAAAATAGGAAACTTTGGTTTGAAGACTAAAAACTCTACTAACCTTTGAGAATCGTATGCACAATGGAGTTTTCAGATTGTCTATTAACTGGATGGCCGCTTTATAATAAAAGATTAAGACCAGAAGTGAAAAAGGACACTAATATTCAGCACTTGCCCTGTGTCAGTCAGGAGAGGCTGCTGTGAAGGAACAGTCTTGTATAACCTTGATTGCTGCATGCCAGGAACGTGGCATTAATGTAGTTTGAATTCTGCTTGCACCAAACAAGTACTTTTCTTCAAAACACTACTTTTTCTGAGGCCAGTATGAAATGTTAACTCACTATTTTATTTCTCCCTATTCAAGTGAATTCCATAGATTTTAAACTTTTTTTTTTTCCTACAGCATTTTAAGACAATAACATAGTGCCTTTAAGTAAAAATCTATCTTTTATTTTGTTGTGTGTCTGTTAAATTGATGAAAGGGTTGCAAGCACAGTGTCTGGGGCATTCTTTATTGCTACCCCTACTTATTTTCTTTAGTGTTCCATCATAACTGGTATTACAGGCAATAACAGTCAAAGCAAAGAGATTTTATTGTTTCCTTTGTGTTGCAAGTGTCTGAAGCCTAACTCTCAAATTCTGTAGTTCCAAAGAAATATTTGTCTCCAGCCTGGGAGGAGGCTGGCTGCCCTGCTTTCTAGTAATAGTGCCAAGTGGTTCATAGTCACTTAAACATAGCACCTATTTAGCAATAGAAACAGACAGCATTAGTGTTGGAAGGAAAGCAATATTAGACTTCAGGAAGGTGGACCTTTCCATTTCTGCATAATAATGAAGTTTCCTGGTTTTCCAAGTGATATCTGGAAGTATTCCTGTCTCGTGAATTTTGTAACACATTTCAAAAAGGAACCATCCTTTTAGTGAAACAAAGAATTATGACATAATGTTATCCCAATAATCCATACTTGTTATGTACTATTGCAAAGTCCCAGTGTATTTTTCCTAACTGACACCTCCATAGTGTTTAATCCCGTTACCTTTCACTGGGGTTTTGTTTTTTTTCTTGGTATGAATATCACTATATTATTAGCTACATAGAGACTTACTCTGTACAGTACCTGTGACCTTTTCCATAATGGGATAGGTGTGGTTGGTTTCCACAAAGTTGGTGTCCTTTCCCAAAGCTTTGTCCATTCTCTGCGTGGAGAGATCTTTAACCCAGAAACACAGTTGCCACATTCTACCAGCAATACACAGAATTTGCTGAAGCTTGAAAACTTTTGCAAAGCAGTTTAATGCTGGGGAGCCTTAGAATGCTTTGTGAGATGCAACAATATTTGTTCATGCTGCTTGCCACATCACAGGTTGTATCCATGAGCTATGCTCTTGTGGAATCCAGCTGAAAACTTTACATATTTCAATTGCAGAAGGCTTTTCCTAAGTTTTGAATCCTAACAAGTTTGCAAAGACATCAAAGCTCAAGACACACGCATCCCATGAACTTTGTTGTAGAAGTGGTGATTTATTTTTATCAGCAAATTTACATATAAAACTATAAAGTTCATACATTACTTTTTTCTGATATATTTTTTCCAGATTCAGCGATGATGCTAATTCTTCTTCAAAATCTTTGTTGAAAACTGTGAAATTCTCTCTAACTTGTGTGTTGAAGCCTATCCCTTGTTCTGCTTGGTTTTTTGTAATTATCTGTTTCAGAATCCCTTGCTTAATTTGTATGTGCGTTAAATTTCAGTTGTTAAATTTTGCAGTATAATTTCAGTATCATGTTTTTCAGAGAGACTTATTGTGAGAATCACATATATTTCATTAATATGTTTATCCCTCTGCCTTTTCTGGATTGGTCTTTCTAGGATCTCTTTAAAGTGAACTATTTATACAAGAATGGGCAGATGGGAAAGAATAATTCTGGCCATAAATTTTGCTCTCTGTGTATGCAGATTATTGATTGCACATGAATGTTTTATTATTTCTGAGGCAGAATGATTTTTCCGACTTCATATCCTTGATGTAGTTTACTTTTCAATTAGTTTAGGATAAACCAGAAACAAAAGCAGAAGAAATCCCTTGAAGGAAAGTGAATTAACAAGCTAGGCATGAGGTCAAACAGAAAGTAAATGTACAGCTGGGCACTTCAGAACCATTCTGGAGAAACAAATATAAGCACGCTTGGGTGCTCCCATATATTACATAGGCAAAAAACAATAAAACTAAATCAACCTTGACCCAACAAAGTTGAAATTAAATGGAAGAGAGGGAAGTTAAAAGAAAAACATATCGTGTTTTTCTTGGGTTATTAGTGTATTCATTCATCATTAGGCAAATAGAAGTGTATTTTTAAAAAGGATTACAAAAAGAAACTTACATTTAAGCCTTCTCATTTCAAAACCTCTAATAAAACCTTATTTTTCTCTTCCTTTGTAAGTATACTCATTGCTCAAAATATATGCAGTGAATGTTAAAATGACATTTAAAAGCACTAAGTTTTGTTACCTCTAGTCATTGCATAGTGTGTTTAAACTTCAAATTATGTTTAATCAATATGGTACAGTTGTAAAGTTTTTAATGAATTGTGAACTTCTGGAAATTTAACTTTAAGAAGGGAGCTGGAGTATGAGTCATTAAAAAAAATCCAAACCCCTTAAAAAATCCACAAAGCCAACTAATCAAACAAAAAGAAAAAAAAAAAAACACAAAAACCAAAGCAAAACAACAACAACAAAAAAATGCACAGCCCAATGAGCAGTTCTTGTTCTGTTCCAATGAACAAGAACAACCTTAAATAAGAAATTAGGAATTCAAGTTAAGTATAAGAGCACTTTGATATTACATGCGCATTAAACTGAAAGACCAATTGATAGTTACTTGAGAATCCCAGATTCAGTTTAAATCCCCAATATTTGAACCTTATCACATTTTAAAAGAAAAAAAAAATTAAAAAACAAACAAACAAACAAAACAACCCAACAAAAAGAATCAAGCCAGTCTGGAAAATCTGAGTTAAGAAAAGTAATTCCCTGTGGAACTGTCAAGTGGTCATGTTCTTCTTTCCTCTAAGGATTTGCCTATAATTTATCTGCTAGTTTTACACAGATCTTCATTGCCCTGGTGAAACAGAGAAGAATCAGTAATGTTTAGACTCTTATATGTCAAGTATACTGTCAGAACTTGGTTCTGGCAACCTCTGCTCACATATTGCAGAGCCATATTTTATGAGGGATTTCTTTATAGTGTGCAGCTGTCTTGGTGCTAGTAAGGAACATTCAAATGCATAAATATAATAACACCCCCCCACCATTAACATCAATAGTAGAACATACAGTGACTGCAGCTATTTGTAGCCCTAGACTGAAAACAGAATATGAACTCTTATGGTGAAGATAGAAAATTAATTTTGAATCACTCTGATGCTTTTTAATTCTCTGGCTTTTTGCTGTTGTTTTCCAAGGATGAAAGATTTAGAAAGCAAAGCCAAATCCAGAAATTCTAGCATTAGGCTCTCCCCCCCACACTGATTCTGCCCTGTGTCTGTTTTCTCTTCAGGTTTTACTGTGATTACCATGTAGGTGGCTGCAGATCCCTTCAGTCCAGAGGGGCCAGAGACATATTCCTGGATCACTTATGAATGGCTGTGGCTCCTTTGTTTCCATATTGGTCTAGCTTGAAGAAATGAAAATATTAAATACCAATAACTTTGTAGTAAATCTTCTGTGCTGAAAACAGACTGTAGTAAGTTTCTTTCTCTGTCTTTAATTAAAAAGAAGAACAAAACCCCCGATAATCTATTTTTGAAAGGTCCAGAAAGACTTTACTGAAGATGGAATTAGAGCTGTTATTGTGTTAGAGCATTATATGCACTTTAAAATTAAAGAGCTATAGAAAATAGGTACAGAAATTGATCTCTCATGTCTAAAATAGCAGAAAAATCTAAAAAACCCCCAAAACAAACAAACAAGCAAAAAACCCAACCCCCCCCCCAAAAAAAACAAACACAACACCCAAAAATACAAGAAAAAAAAAAAAAACACCAAAAACCAAACCCAAACAAACTGAAAAAAACCCACCAAACCCCTGATTGCTTGCAATCTAGTTTATGTGTGGGGAATTACAAAGCAGACAAGTTTTACATGCCCAAAGCCAAAGAATGGATTGGTGGCACAACTAAGAGTAGCTAATAAAGATTCCCTCAAAACTTACTCTTTTAGAATATGTCTTCTCTGGGATACAGTGTATTTTTTACAACACTATATAGGTTAAAAGACCTTTTAACGTATGTCTGGGAATTGAACCAACATAATTCAAAGCCTGGTTTTAAAAAAGTCAGCATGAAAATAGAAAATGATACATTTTTTTCTTCCCAGGGGGTGAGTTTCCATAATGAAATTATGATCAAATATACTCTTTTTAAAAGATTTTTCTTTAGCTTTGCATCATTTTGGGTAAAGTATTCAAATACTGTGGTTATAATCACAGAAAATAATTTTACACTAATAGGAAATTCCCTGTAAATTCAGAAAGCTCAAATACTTGAAATACTGGAATTATTGTAGACAGAGTACACAAAGTCCTGTAATTATGGACTTATTCTGAAGAATAAGATCAAGGCCTAGATTTGCAAGGAATTCAAACCTTAGGGTAAATCCCTAGCAATGTTTTGTTACCTAGTGTTTAATTGAAAAATGAATTTCTCTTTCTTGTTGCTGATGGTGGGCTACTGGGTAAATTGTAAGGAAGGAACAACATATGAAAGGACGTGTTTTGCACAGCTAAATGAGCTGCAGTGTTGGTGTTAACAGAATTAGAATATCTATCCTTGATGCAATATGTACACTCTGCTACATAAAAAATGCCTCACAGATTAAAATATTGATATTTAATAAATGGATCAAAATGCCAGCAAAGAATATGCAACAACATATTTTATGTTTAAATTTATGGTAAACAAAAGGTCAGTTGGCATAATTTTTGTGCCAGATTTATTGCTAACATGCTGTGCTTCTTACAAAATAAATAGAATGTTCCTATCTTTGAGTCCAATTTTGCTTGCAAATCCTTTAAAAATACTTTATTTTAATTGGCCTTGCAAATCTCAATATAGGAATTTTGACATTTCATCTATTTATGCACAAGGACTTTAGAGATCCTTTATGATTCCTACACAAAGAAAATTCAAAAGAGAATGATCCATAATACCTGTGTAGTTAACAAACTGCCAAGCTCAACCTCTCCCTTCTTTCATTCAGATGTTTAGACATTAATAATTGGAAATCTGGTACTGAAAGTTGTGGAGAGCCATGGATACCCATTGATCTGCATTTCACTCTGTGAAGTAGAAGGACAGAATCACTGATAAGTTGTTCATTTATTATTCAGAGTTCCTAATCTTCATTTTTCACATCCTGTTCTCTTTGTAGATTAGGTAAAAACTCATGCAGCCCTCCATAGTTGTATAAGAAAGCATATAAAAATCAGAAGTCATATATAAATTATTAACCTGTAAAATTTTTAAGAGAAAAACCATCAATTTATTTAGCATTTATTTAAACCTCACTGACTGGTTCTGATAGTGTTGAGATTGGAAGCCAAGTAGTGAAGTTAAGAATTAAGCAAGGAATTCAGACAGGAATTACAAACTTCCATTTTACCAAACAACTTGCTTTACATAAATGTATTTCTGCATATGCTAGGATCATTTCTTGGGTCCAATGTGGAATTTTGTAACCTAAGAGTAAAAAAGACTGAGGAGTTGATTGAGAGTAAGTGACAATATTCCATAATCCTTCACTGTGGTGGTTGGAAGATGGGCTTGGGAGATGGTTCACGCTTCCTTTTTTTTACCCCCCTCTACTGTGGTTGGGATATTAATGTGTTTCAAGCCCTCATAGCTTTCATATAATTGAGTGATATTCCCCTAGCCAGTAAAATGTTAGGGCTTGATGTTACTTACTTGAGGGACATTCTTATTCTTTCAACAGAAAATATGGTGAGAACATCTCCTCTGAGCTGTTTTTATGCCATGTCTTAAAATACCCACCTGGAAATTTATATTACCAGAGGAATCCTTAAGCCTAAACAGTTGACATAGGGAGAAGATTTCTTATGTTTTGTGTTATTTTCGAAATAAATTGTAAGTATAAAATGATAGAAAGTTATATTAGTTTAATCTCAAGCAAATAGATTTTCTCTTTTCCTCAATATAGCTGGTGAATATAGTAATTGCAACTTGAACAAGTAGTAATTAGCAATTCATTCAAAAAACTGGGAAGAAAATCTCTTTTCTGAATAGCTAGATTTTTGAGGCATAGAAGAAAAAAGTGCATGCATGCTTGATCTATTCCTTTTAATTATACTCTTCTCTTTCTATAAATATATTTCTATTGATACTGGTTTAAACTGTGTGTCATGACACTTCTTCAGATCCAGTCCTCCACATTTGCTGTATAATTCATCACCTATGAGGCTAATTATAGGATTCACTATTTTAGCCCTTATTCTCTTGTGAGGAGAATAAATGTTAACACACATTGCTGCTTGGTCTTACTAAGACCAAGATTCAGACAAATCAGGCGGATCACCTTCACAGGTAAAATCTGATTAAAATTATTTTAAATGCTCAAGATATGAAGTAAACATACATAAATTTAAGCGTATTTAAACATATGCAGATTATCTCATGCAGAATTAAAATTACTTTAGAAAGGCTCTAGTTCATTATTCAACAGAGTGAACTGCAACTGGGCAGCTACTTTGAATAATAAATATCTTGTATTTATGAGTAGAGATTGTCGTGCTGATGTGGATGTGGAGGGAGCTGAAGGAAGCAGGGCAGAACTCTCAGGATATTTCACACTTTATTCTCCAGTGTCCTGCCTGCACAGCTCAGCTGTGTGGTGAGGCTGAAAGGAAGTTATTTCTGCATCTTGACAGGTAACTATCAACCAGCTCTAAGTTAAACTGAGACTATTTCTTAACATTCATAAGATTTTCCCTTAAAACTGATTTTTTCTGCCTTAGTCATTAGTACTCCTTTCAGATGTTGTGAAAGATTGTCCAGGTGAAATGGATAGAATAAGATTGCATGCATGAGAGGCATGATTTAATTTAAAAATTTATTTCTTGTAGAAAATAGTATTGCAGTTCTTTTCTGCTTACCATATTATTTAAATGCCTGAAAAGCTCACTATCTTTTCCACAGGTAAAAGTCAGTATGAAGTTGAAGAGAAAATATAAGCAGATAAATCTACACTGTCAGGGATTTTCAGAATCACATGTTTTTTTAGAACTGAGCTGCTTTTGATGTATCACTTTGAGGAAGTTTAATTCCAGAGAAGACAGGCATGCAAAATTTGAGCTGTTTGGGGTTTTTCTTTCTTCCCCGTGACCCTTATAATAGAAATACTGACATCATGATAAGTGAGCACACAGTCCAGAATGGCACATTTTGTGTATCAGATTTGTTGAAACATTAGTGTGATAAACATCTAGTGATAAAATAAGAGAAGGCTTCAGGAGTGTATTTAAGTGTTTAGTTTTTAAAGCATTTTTAGAAGACTTATTCTTCTAGAATCATTAAACTATGAAATGGAAATCAGTCTTTTTCTAGTCCCCAAAAGGTGCTGCATTTTGTTCAATTACATTAAAGTGCTTTCAGATGATTTTGTGAGAAAGGTTATGAACTGTCATTACATTTTGAGATTTCATGTTTTCTGCTTGAACTGATTCAAGTAACAGGCAAGTATTTGTGACTCAGCTGTAGACTCCTGTTCCCTAGAGATGCTGTTGTTCCCAGTGGGAACTGCCATAGCTTGAAGGTTGTGGTACCTACAGAGGATTATCTGGAACATAATAGATAATGTGATTTGTCCTGGCCACTGCAGGACCACCAATATTATCAGTTAAGCAAATACATCCATGTTGCTTGCAAATAGTTCTGTATGATGCTTCTCATCAACCCTCATTTATGATGTTTTTATTTTTTTAGTTTATCCCAATCCGCACTTTTTCTTCCAAGGGTGATTGTTCTTCATTTCACTGTTTCAGAAAAAGTGCAATTTCATTTCTATTCTTACCTTGCAGATATGATCCATTCCCTGGAGTTTTCAGGTTTTGTAGAGACTACTCTGTTCCTTTATCTCTCAGTTTTCCTTGCACATTTTATCTTTTTTATCCTCTTTATCCTTTATGGTTGCTGTTCTTTGCATTTTGTCTAAATCCTCTGTAGTTTTTATAAACTATGCAACCAAGCATCACAAAGTAAAACTTACACTTAATAAAATTCAGCCAAAAAGTTCCAAACACCAAATATCTACAGTCAAGCTTAAGGATATCTAACTTCACTAGGAATACAGTCCTCAATACAAAGTGATGCGTGTCCATGGCATTTTCAACCCCTGACTTTTAAGCAAATGTATCAGAAAGGCAATGAAAAGCCTCAGAAGCAAAGTGCAATGTTTTTTCAAGTGCCTGTGCTACTCTGAGACAACATCTTAAGTAAAAATTCATGTGAGAAGTATAGAACAGTGCTGGCATCTCTGCTATGAGGTGAAACCAGTGAGGTACCTTCTGGAGGAGAAATTTGGTTCATTATCACTGCATTTACATGTAAACTACTGTGATGAGACAAGCAGAACACACTCATACACCTCTGACTTTTTACCCTCCTAATTTAAATGTAGATTTGTTAAATCATTTGCCAGTAGAAACAGAATAAAAAAAGAGCACCAGTATTTCAGGGTATGCAAATGCTGGCTAAATATTTATCTTGCATGAATATGTTTGGTTAGTGTTTCAGTGAAATATACTTACAGCCAAAAAATTTTATGGCTTGAAAATTATTTTGGGGGGTTTTTGTATCTTTCTGTGTTGCTTTAGGATTTAATGGAAATATAAGAACTTTATGAAAATATTTTGAGAACCAGCCAAAGGTGTCACTGGATTTAAACAAAGTACCAGAGAATTCCACAAAACATTGGCATTTTTCCTGAACTTTAGGCAATATTATGTGCAATTTTCCTTTTAATAATTATGAAAGTAACTGTAAGACTCATTTATAATTATGGCAAATTTCCATGGGATTTATGAGATTTTATGTAAGAAAATGGTTCTTCTCATAGGTAAAGCACTGACTAATATAAGTTGGGCCTACTTCGCTAACCTCACTGGTGATTTTAATGTTTGTTAACATTAACAAGATTAAAAAGTGACCCTTGAGTTTCTAAAATTATAGTAATTTTCACTTTAGTGACAATTTTTTTTAGTATTTATAGCTAAATATATATATATATATATATATATATATTTATGTACATTTTTCTTGTAATTATTCTGAAGTATTGGATGAAATAACATGGAGCAATTTTCATAATTGAAAATTTTGCAGCTTTGTTCTCTGATCCTAAATTGTACCAACTTCCCGGAAATTATGTTCAAATAGTGAAAGAAAACTATTTTGCTTTATTCATCTTAACAGAACAACAAAAGCTTGAGCCAGACAAGCATCAGAGTAAAACTTAGTGCAATGCAGAGGAAATATTCACAAAGTCCCCAAGACATCATCATCAGTAGGCTCAAGCACACACATTCACACACACACACACACACACACATAAAAAATCCTGCTTTTTGCCCACTGTATGCACTAATAGCTTATGAAGACAGTAATTAAAAAAAAAATAATTCTGGATTCATAGTGAAAATTCGATATTTGACACACAGAAAACAAACACTGAAAACACATATTTTTAAAAATGTTATTTGATCGTCAGTATATCTATTTTTATTACATGTTAGTGTGTTTTGAATTTCATTTTAAAGCCACAATTACTTTTTCTTTTTGACTAATCTCAACAGATTCCATTGATAGTGAAAATAACATTAAAGACCGGTAAACTGAGAAAATAGACCAACAATATTAAATTATATGAAGGTCCCAAAGTGCCTTTCTTATTCTGAGAAGATAAGCAAAAATATAGAAAGTCTGAAATTAGAAATTTGATCATTTACATTCCAGACAGGGATTGATAAATTATGGCATCACGATGGTATAAATATGTAGCCACCTTTTCATTCCTCCTAAACCCAAAACAATGTAAGAATAAGGAGTGCAGAGTTTCCTTCCACTTCATAATCTGAAATGTATTCCAAGGAGAATATAGTGCTATATAATTGGAATTGTCATTGGGATTTGCAGAATATTAATTACTGTTTTTTGAATTGTTAACCATTAGTGAGTCATAGGACATGTCTACTTGAAATTATTCAACCTGAAAATATTAAATTAAAATATATAGACTATTAAAATAATGGTAGGAGTAGAGAGAAACCTAATTCCTTTTCTATGGCAACTTTGAATTTACTGACAATAATGGAAATATCTGGAAATTTCTAAGTTTTTCATGAGCATTTAGGCAAATCAAAATGCCTATGGCAGGGTGGTTATGGGATTTAGGTCAGTTTTGGTGATTAATGTTAATGCTGTGAGGATGAACAGTCTTCTAGACTTGAGGAGAATATGCTTTATGTTTCATAATTTTTACTTTAGCCAAGGAAATAAAACCATGGAATTTCTCTTACTCTGCTGAGTACTCCAAATATATAAATAAAGAAGCAAAACCCTTTATTTCAGGTCTGTGTATCCCCCTGATTCTGAAATGGAGAGATTTAGGTGAAAACAAAGAAATGAAGCTTAACATTTTGTCTCTGTGTAAAGCTGCTGTAAAGCAAACCTCTCGAGACCCTTCAGATCAGCAGGTATTGATCCAGCCTGCAGCCAGGACTGTTCAGATGGGTGCACAGGTTTGACAGGTGTGCAGGGGTAATGTATGCAGTAAATACCTAAGGAAAATTAAATTTGCTCTGTAATTAAGCAGGACCTTCTCTCCTCACCTTCTTACTTCTCAGTCTCTGGCACAGGGATTAGTGCTTAACTGCTGATTCACCTCAGGGCAGTTTCCACTCATTTGGGGCCCAACTGGCGAGCAGATTTCAAGAGGAATAACAGGGAAAAGATGCAGATTTACCCCTCTTAAATGTACTCATTCCAGCAGCTGTTTGTTGGAAAGGTCTGGCACGTGTTACAGGCACTTGAGCCTTGGCAGGGATTTTGTTCAGGGTGTCTCTCTTGCCTTTCCCAGGATGTCACAGCCCAGCTGATGAAGGTGTGACAGAGGTGCTGGTGCAGTGGGAGCCCTGGATGGCTGGAGTGTGACCTTGTGGGGCAGGAACAGGCTTTCCTTGGGGCAGACTAAGTCTAGATTCCAGCACCTGAACCAAAAGCAAGTGAAAGGAGGAAATAGACTCTTCTGTGCTGTAAATAAGAGCCTCCTGCCCTAAGTAAAGAGTAGCATCATGTAGCCAATGTGTTCATATCCTCACCCTGTGTGTACATAATACTAATGACAGTCTGGTGCATTAGATATCAACACTATTAATAATGAAATATTATTAATTGCAGTCATCTTGCTCTCTTACTGTACTTTCCCAGGCCTGATTTCAGCAATTCTGTATTTTTGCTGCATTGTCTCCCTGTTATCCAAAGCAAAACCCAGCCCACCTCTGTAGGGTTACCATGGAGCTCCTTTCCCATAGGAGGATAAGGTAATATGAGAGTCCTGACTTCTTTCCTGTCTCTTGCATCCACTAATGCATCCCTCTGAAATGTGACTGGGAGTCTGTGAGTCCCAGAGAGAGGCCCCAAAGAGGGGGGGAGTGGTGTGAAGGAATGCACAATGTTTAAGGGAGTGAAAAGCTCAGGAAGTAACCTTGGCCCTTTTCATGAGAAGTGAATTGGAGCAGGTAGATATGGGAGGCATCCTTCAAATCCCACTGGGAGGCTGAGAGAGAAACTTGAGCACAAGAAGGAAAAAGGGTGGAGATGGCAAACAGGAGGGTGGGTCTGGGGGAGACCCAAGCAGACAATGGGACTGAAAGGACTGAGACTGGTGTTAGAGGATGGGCATGGAGTAGTGCCTGGAAGGGGAGATGTGAGCAGCAGCATGACTATTGGAGTTGGTTTTGGGAACTCAGATGCAGAGATGGGGCATCTGGCCAGTGAACATGGGTCCAGGAATCTGAGACAAAACCAGGGCAATGACTGTAAAAGAAAAGGGGAGAAACTATGAAACAGTTTATCTTGAAAGGTGGTGTTTGGATGAAGCATGTAAAGCAAAATGCCTGAGTCTGAGGCAAGGAGTGGACACTTGAGTGAAAAGTCAGAATAGGTAGGAAAAATCTATTTGTATTTGAAGGCAAGTTCACATTTAAGCATTCCTTTGATGTTAGAAAATATATGTATTTTTCAAGCCATGTCTCACTATGTAGTTTGGAGGCAGTAAATTGCTACTCTTCTCAGTTTCTCTGTTTCATATATCTGTCAATAATAATTTATATCTCTAGTTAGGATTAATTTGATATATTTTGTCCAGCTATTTGCTATTAAAATATTAGAAATTAAATGTATAGCATGCACTAAAATAACAGATTAAATGTTGGTTTAGTTAATATTGTAGAAATACAAGAAGTCATTAGGAAGTTCACAGCTTTGGTGCTGCTGCATCTACATACTTATCATAAATATTTAATAAAACCACTAAATCTGTACAGATCTGAGTGGTCAGTTTGGTCTAATTTGAGCTCCTGCATACAGGAGCAAGAATAAATATATTAAGAGGAGGCATTTATACAGTACCTGACTTTCATGATTGTTGGAGTAAGAGCATGTGAGTAAACAGTTCCTAAAATAAGAGGTCCTTCTTCATCTAGGAAAAAAAAGAAGGAAAAAAAAGGAAATAGTTACAGGTTTTTGGGTTTATATTGGTACTGAAAAAGTAGTCCCAAGAAAAAAATAGCAGTAGAGGTAGTTAAATCAAATATTGCTCTGCAGAGCTAGATTCTGTCTCTCTGCCAGAATTTCTATGTAAATAGATTCTCAGAACCACCATTTTTCTGTGTAATAATGAGGTTTCTTTTCAAATTTTGAACTTCAGATTTGCAGTCTGATTATTCACCAATGGGAGCATATAACTGAAAAAATCAAGTGCTTGTTGTAAATTTAGACACCTGAAATTAGAAGACACTTCTAATTTTCTTTCTGTTTTTCTATTTCTCTTCTGTAGAATGGGATAGTAATGAACTCTTGTCTCATAACAGTGCAGAAATTAATTTATTGATAGCTATGTAGAGTCAAAAAATCTTATGAGATATTGCAATTTGTTTGCAGAAAATGATTTGAAGCATCTAACAATGAAGAGGAAAGAGGATATTGAGTGATTTGTCATTAAACAAGTACCACCCATTATAAGATTGAATGCAGCAGGTTTCTAGGGGAAAAGATGATGTATTACTATGTCAATAAAACATGCATGGGCAAGGGGGTAAGAATATTCAGGACTCAGTTAGTTTATCAGTACTCTGGGGTTTATTTTAGAATAGTTCATTAGTTTCTAATAAGTGAATCTTTAATCATAGTTTAAGTTCAATGGAGGAAAAATTAATTTCTTCTTTATGCAGGCACAACTAAAGGCACAGCTAAGCAGATACATGTGCAACAGAGGGAACTGCTAATACCCCACTTATAGATCCTGAGTCCATTGATAACCATGGGAAACTTGAAGCAAGTTAGTGCACTCCAAGAGATTTTTATTCATTTTTCTTTACTGATTTTAGACACAGGAATTAAACATTTTATGTTTTAAATAAATAAACAAGACTGAGTCTTGGATGCTGCTCAGGTAAAAAATCTTTTTTAAGTTTTAAATTTTTTAAGTTTTAAATTTTTCCATTTCTAATAATTTCTAATTCCAGTAAGAAAAATAGCTACCATATATATATATATATATCTTTAAAATACAGATAGATGGTTATTTTTTTCCTTGGTTACCTACACTGTAGAAAGTACAGGAAGTTAAAAATCAGTGGAATATACTGTGAATATTTGAACTGTATGTGCACTAAAAAAAAAAAAAAAAAAAATAAAAAAAAATAGATATTTCAAACCTGATTCTGGAAATTCTAGGGGGATTTTTGGTGAGGTTTTTTTTCTCTAAATATTGAAATTTTATTTTTTTTTTCTGTTTCAAAGATGTTTGAAAGTGATATTTCACTATTTCTTCTTTTTAAAAAAATACAGAATGCTATTGTTTTTCCAGCAAAATAGTTTGAATTTGTTGAAATAAGACAAAACAGTTACCTATGCAACTTAATACATGAAATGTCACTTAAAACATAAATAAATCACATTAATTTACAGGGAGACATTTTTCTATCACTGTTCATAACACATGAAATTCAGCGGAGCGTGTCAGAAACAGTACTGATTTGGGGAATTATATGTATTGAGCACTTCAATGTTCTGGTTATTTATTTAAGAGAGAAAAAGAGGAAGAAGAATGAGAAGAATAGAGCTAAGAGAAAGCCAATTTCTTCACTGTCTTGAGTGCAAAAAACAGTAATCAGTAACCTAACAATGCAAAATTCTATTCGCAAAATATGCAATTGGTTTAA
Source organism: Agelaius phoeniceus (assembly GCF_051311805.1). Taxonomy (NCBI): domain Eukaryota; kingdom Metazoa; phylum Chordata; class Aves; order Passeriformes; family Icteridae; genus Agelaius; species Agelaius phoeniceus. The sequence continues at coordinate 12,377,122 of NC_135266.1, read as the reverse complement.
ATCTTCTTTTTCTTGTCCTTAACTCATCCATTCATTTCCTTTCACCTAGAAACCAAAGACCTGAAATAAACTCTTCCTTCCATTTACATAGTCTGACAGCTTTCAACAATGAGATGACAGGTTTGGTGGATGAGGGTAGAAGAGTGAGTAATATTTGTCTTGACTTTAAGCAAGACTTTTGAGGCTGCCTCTTAGCATCATCATACACAGGCTGATGAAGCTTGGCTGAAATGAGTGGACAGTGAGGTGGACTGAAATCCAGCTGAACATCTGTGCCCTGAGTTTTGTGAAGAGTTGTATGATATTCAGAAAAAGGAAGCGTTCCAAGTCCTGCCCTGGGGTGGAACAGCCCCAGCCACCAGTGCAGACCAGGGATGGCTAGAAGGCAGCTCAGCAAATATTTAATGGGAAGGGATCCAGAGGGAACCAGACTCTTCTCAGTGGTGCCCTCTGACAAGGCAGATGCCAGTGGGCACAAAACAAAACTCCTGAGATTCCTTGTGAACACAAGAGATGATTTATACTGTGAGGATAAACAGTGGGCCAGGTTTCCCAGAGAGGCTGTGTGAAGTCTCCATCCCTGGAGATATTTAAAATCCAGCCCTGGACACAGCCTGCTCTGGATGCTGCTCTGGGCACAAGATCGGGCTAAAATATCCATGGATTTGCCTCATTATCTCTGGGAGTCTGTGCCATGGACTTCTGTGAAAGACTGATCAGAACTGAGGCAGTATTTTGTCCCTGTTAAAAATGCCTTTGTCTTCTTACCCATATGGCTTAATTTTCTGTGCTTTGGGAGGATCACACCTGTTGCTCTTTGTTTTCTTGTTTTTCTTGTCACGTACTTGTTGTTTGTCAGAGAAAAAGTGGTCACAAATTTTCAAATGGCAGGAGGCCTAATGAAATTATTGTGTTTGGAGACCAAATGTTGCTTCACTGCCAGTTAGTTCATCTCTCTATTGGGGCCTAGGTGGTGAAGACAATGGATTTAATTTTTATTTGCCTTTGAGTTGGTAGATGCACCATGTATGTACATGCATACAAGTCACGCACCGTGACTTTTTTGAAAAGTAAAGTAAGGTATGCTGTGAATTTTATTTCCCTTCATTATCAAATCAGAAACTTCAGGCACAGAAAAAAAATAGTGGAGGGAAAAAATGCCAATAGCTCTGTGCATTCACAGTCATGTGTTGAGTGTGCCTTTATACAAGCATTGGGACAGAAACTGAGTGTGCAGGCAAGTATGACACTGTGCATCAATTCTACATTTGTAAGCAGTTTTCCTGAGAGATTTTCTAAGAATGTTTTGTATTTAAAGAAGGAGCAATCAAAAGGTTTTCAGACCAGGTACTAAACAGTGTATGGAATATATTCATTATGTCTTATTTTTAGAAAAACAAATTAAAGGAAAATTTTGCCCAATTATCTGTCATGAATAAGTTGAAAAGCAATCATTATTCTAACCTGCAGTTGAAAACTAAATACACTCATCTCACTTTGTATTCCTAAAAGGATATGATAACACTAGCTTTAGATTTTTTTTTGAAAGCATTGTTTGGTGTGAATTTTGCTTTTTTTTTTTTTCTATTTTCACTTTTCCCTTACTTGTCAAGCACAGTATAGAAGAAAGCTATTAAATTTACTCATAAATCTTAGAAATACCATTTATACTTGGGCTTCAGGGGTAGTAGGGCATCCATTCTGGGATTAATATCACATGTTTTTGTAGCTGCTATTAAAATGTCAGCATTTACTATCAATTACCCCCGAATCATACTTGCTGTATTTCTCCGTAGCTAAAATAAGAAATAGCAGTAGTATTTCAAATGATGTAGTGCTTAAATTATTAGAAAAATCCACCATAATTGATACTTTCAGGATTCTTGAAAATCATAAAAGGCTAAAGAGCCATAATCAGAAAAGATCAAATGAAATACACATAGAGTGAAAATTCATGTTATTAACATCTTGCTAATTTTCTTGTTTAAAAAATCAGTCATAAGTTTGTGTTAGAAAAATTATAGGCTATTAGGAGATTTAATTTTCCTTTCTGCTATGTTGTGTAAGATTTTGAATTATAGGACACTGCCACTTTTTGCAAGATTTTTTTTGTAATTTGCTAAGTGTAAGGATTAATATTTACCTGAAAATTATTCTTTATGAAGTCATTAAAAAAATCTTTAGTAATATTTTACTATAACTTAACATTTATTCTAAGGAGATAAAGAGGACACAGGATAGATAAAAAAGGAGCTATGTCTTTTTGAAGTCAATCAGCATTATTCTTATAATTTACTCATAACCACAATTTCTTTGTGATTTGTTTATATTTAATTTAAACTATTATAACTAGAAGTGAATCTTGAATAGAAATGAGGAAGTCTATAGTGATACACAACTCTTCTGAGACACCTCAAAACTCCTTCTCTGAGGAATTGATGCTGTTCATATTAATGTCAGGTATAATATTCTAATCTGATTTCAGTTGAAATAGAATGGAACTCTCATTTTGAAAGATCTCAAAGACCTGGTTTTCCACTCTGTCTATAACCAGGCAGCAATAACTAGAGGTCAGAGAAAAGAAAAAAAAAATGTTTCTATATAGGCACTTAAACAGTACACTAGGTTTTGTTTCCTTGTTTCTCATGCTAATAACAAGCATCAATGTTTACTACAGATTTTCCAACATGGTAGAATTGTTTCATGCCCTCCACTTTTATCTCTGCAAAGATAACATGAACAAACCTTTGCTGTATAATGTGTAGGCATTACCCATTGACTAACATCAGTTTCTGTCATTCAGAATAGAAATGCTTGCTCTTCTTGACATGTGTTCTTCAAGGAATGAGTTGTCTTGTCCATGACACTTTACTAAAACACCTAGATGTGCTGTAACTGTTCTGCATGACAAATTGAGGGTGCATGTTTTGTAAATAATTGTCTTTCTCATTTGAGAATTACCTTCTTTTTGCATGCAATACAGCAATATCTAATATTTGCATGAAATACAGCAATATCTACAGTCCAGTCACAAGTCTCTAATACTCTCACCACCACCATGCTGAGCATCCCCCCTCATCAGGAAGGCATATGGGTAGGTTAAGTCAACTCAAGCAAGCCTGTGGCGCTCTTCAAAATCCCTTTGTTAATTTCTTGGGTTTTATACTCTTTGCTGGGCTAATCCTCAGCTTCTCTTTCTCAGATATTCAATCACACCTGTGCTAAATTGGCCAACTCAGGGAGACATTCACACTCATTTCTAATGAACTTTTACCATGCCTGTTGATCCACCCAACTGTTGATAGCTGCTTTCCTGAAACAAAGGCCAACTCTGGTTCCCTCTGTGCTGAGTCAGCTTCTGTATAACAACAGCTTTGGTCAGTCAAACCCTGCATTTTGCTCTGAGCTTCGTGGAATATCTCCTAACCCATCACCTCTACACCTCCTTCCATTGTAGGGATCTATTGGTCTGTGATAATGCTTTTAGAAAAGGGTCTTGGGTACGAAGATGACAAGGAATTCACACAACATTTTGCAGGGGACTTAAATATCATTTCAGAAGCACATTATTTGTTTTATAAAGTCCAAAACCAGCCATCCTCATTAAATAAAGTTAGATTCCTCAGCTTATTTCAGTAGTACTCATGTATTTGCCAGATCAACAAGACATTTGATTTTAAGAGCTAAAGTAAAAGGACTTGATATAACAAGAAAACTTGAAAATTAACTATAATTGAAAAAACTTGGAAATTAACTATAACTTGAAAATTAAGCTATAAGTTTTATTGCTTTATTGTGTAAACTTTCTAAATGTCAGTGCACTTCTTTGGTATTTTCAAGAAAACCCTAATAATCCAGGGAAAGTAGACTAGCTTCTATTTATGTCAGACCTGTGGACATAATTTGTAGATCCAGAGCAGTTCTTACATGGCTGTTGCAATTTAAGTGATGATTTCCCACATGTCTCCTCAGAACAAGCTTGCTGCAATGTAACATTTCTCTTTTTCTTTCTCTGTGCACAAAGACATGCACACCCATGCAAGTACATCTATAAAAATAGATGACCCAATAGTCTCTCTACTCTAATTTTTGCTTCAGCTGGACTTATGTTTGTTTTATGTACTTCAGCTTGATTTGTGCATATTATTTCATAAGTAAAAAATTATTTTCATTAGGTAAAAAACACTTATAAATATTTGTGAATAACTTTTATTCATTTCATGTGACTTTATAAGAAAAGTGACTTGAAGGAAACGTTCATTTCATAGATTTAAGGCTTCCCTTTTTGGATAAACAGTAGATAATGTACTGTCCATGAAGATGTGTGTTAATTACTTGTGAAAGCAAATGTTCTGTTAATACAGTTTCTAACTGCAGAACATCACTGTCTCCATCTGTGTGTGCCTGTGTGTGTGAGCTTTTCCCTCCTTAAGGTTTCTTGCTGTTCTGAAACAATGCAAATTCCCTTTGCTTGTTTGCCAGTAAATTTGGTGATATCCAGATATATCAGAATGTCAGTGACTGCTTCTCTTCTCATTAATATAATTGGAAGTGGGTTACAATAGGTACTCTAAAAGACACAAACTGGATGTGGTAAAAAATGCAGATGCTATTTTCAGAACTTGTATCTAGTGGTAGGAATATAGAATATTTCTAAATTATGAGATGAAATGGCTATCTTATTTCCACTCTGCAACTTTTTCCCTTCCCTTTTTATTCATTTCCCCATCCAATGTATTTTTCCAAGCTCCAGAGTCGAGCAAAGACAAGAATTAAATAATCAACCTTCACTCCTACTGTTTGCTTTCTCTTCCTAGTATTTTGCTCTGGGTAACTGGAACTTTTAAAATATACATTATATGTTAGATATATCACTTATAACATTAGATAACCAGACAACTCAAGACATAGTCTATGACAAATGGCTCAATCAAACAATTTGTCTTTGCCAACAGATCAGATCTAACATAGGGATGTCAACAAATCAGATCAAACAATTTGTCTTTGCCAACAAATCACAGATCTAACATAGGGATGTCCCAAGTAGAAGTGTCAGCTGTTTAGAGTTTGTTTGTTGGACCTGTGGCATAGTGATTTTGCTGAAAATAGGAAGAATTCTGCAGTATTTCTTTATCAATAGATTCTCTGTGATAAATACAGAAGAAATGATGACCAGAAAAATCGGTCATTCATGCAGAAACCTTATTAATTTAATTCTCAGAGTAATAAAAAACATATTTTCTGTGGTGTCACATCTTAAATATATTTTTATTTAATTAATAAATAATAATTAATATTTTAATTATTAATATTTTGAATAAAATATTTTGAATAAAAAAATAATTTTGATGCCTTGTTACCCACTGGAAAGTAGAACATGACATCACACTTGTGAATTATTTATGCTTGTGGTAGCAGAATTTTCCGTGCTGGTTTCTCTAAATTTGTGACCCTCGAGTAGTCCCAAAAATTGCTTGGGGTTTGAAACTACAACATTTATTCCCCTTGTCAAAGGTGATCTTCAAACCTTTGTCTGTTAAGGAGGGCTCTAAGCCTGAGTCTCTCACCCTCAGCATTACCATCTTCACTCACTGGAGATCACAGACCTGGATCATGAGAGCCACAGCCTTTACAACATTTTATTTTTTTTTTTTTTTTCCTAGGGTTCAGGGAAAATTTCAGCACTTTCTTTTCATGGGTCTTTCCCCTAATCTTGCCACAAGGAAAAGTCTAAAAGTCTTATCTTGAAACTGAAGTTGTGAAAGAAACAAGATTAGAGAACTGCATGGAAAAAAAGCGTAGAACCTGAAATGTTTCCATGCAGCAATTTCTGTCAACCTAATTGACTGAGAAAAATTTATTATTAAATTGCTGGAGAGCCTGAGGGCTCGTAGGTCAAGTGGACCTCAAGGTACCATTTCTGTAAAACAGTAACAGATGGAGGGTATCTCTCTTGGAAAGCTGCCAAAATCATAATGATAGTGATGGGCAGGGGCCTGCTGAGAACAAATACCTTGATAGCTGCCTAGGTTTCAAAAAAATTGCCATTAACAGTGCTCCTTTAGGATTAAAAAAAAAAAAAAAAAAGACAACTACTTTGATGTTGAAATAGAACCTACAAAATCTCTTCCAAAAATGTTTATTTTTAATTGTAGAAAAACAAATGATAAATCCTTACTGTTGATAGAGGTAGCTATAATTGTATCAAATTAAAGCTATCTATAACTTTATTGTAAATATTTTTTATTAATGCTTTCATGCCCATCATGTTCTTCTAGACATAGACCCAATATGCTAGCAATTTTCAGATCATTTTGGAAAAAAAGCATCCATAAATCTAAACAATTATTATATATTTGAATATTACTTAGTCTCTTTTTTACTTCTTTTGTGACCTTGATCTGTCTGCTGGACAATCTAATGTAATATTGATCCTGATTCTGTAGGTTTTTTTTAAATTAAAAAAAAACCTAAAACATAATATCTCTGTGGCAAAAAGATATAGGATGAAAAATTGGAATAATGAGTTTCCTTAAACTCAATAACCCTTACATATCTTGATTAAAAAAAAAACCCACTAATTGTGGGATTTGCTTTATAAATATGGATTGAAATGGGTGAAGCTAGGCAGTTACTCAGGAAAGAATTTGCATAACAAAGGTACAGCAGTCAAAGGGAAATTCCTGTAAACAGCATCATAAAGTCAGATTTTGGAATATCCTAATTATTTTCTACACTTCATCAGTTCTTTGAAAAATGAACATTTCATCCTAAATAAGACACCACCTGGGGGATATGACTGACCTTTGTAAAAGTGACAATGTGAAAATGCTGTGGATAGCAGCAGTGACCACAGTGATGATAGTGCATGTAAGTGTTCTTTTCCCTTTTATGTGTCAGTAACACTCCAGAAAAGAAGTTTAAATACTTCTACTCTAAGCAAAAATTTTGGTAGCTAATGTTTCTGAAATTTTCTGCATACTGCACATGATTTTTCTTTGTAGTTAGATTAAGTAAGCAGTAAAAGGGCTTTGTGTTATTTGGTTTGGAGTTTTTTGGGGTTTTTTTGGGGTTTTGTTTTCAATTTGTTTGTTTTTTGATTTTGTTTTTATCCAATTCTGATATGCTAATTTAGAGTAAATCCTTTTCTTAGACATAAAAATATACCAATTAATAAGAAAATAGTAAGGATACTAGAGGGGGTTGTCTTCTTAACTTGATTAATAACAAAGAAGAGTAATTACAAGAGACTGAGGGAAGGGCGTAATCAACAATGTTTTTTTTTTAACTCTGTGTTGAATTAGTCTGTTTCCTTGTCTTTTACCTGTAGACAGAGACAAAGTCCCCTAAGACAATTTTTATCCCAGGTACTTCTGTATTTTTGCTACCCTCAACCTAGAACTAGCACGCCAAAACCCATGAAAATTGCTGTTTTGCAGTGAAATCAAATATTAGCACCATCTTTCTCATCCTTTGCTTTTGTGTATTAGTTGTACTGAAAGACACTAAATCACAAATTTTCTACCCTTCTTTTCACTGTACCCATTCCATTTTCACACAGTACGTCTTCCCCGTTTCTGTTTTCCACACCTTTTCACTTAGAGAGAAAACAGCTCTTTGGTCTTTGCAATTCAGTCTCTAAGTGTTGTGGTTTGTGGTAATTTATTTACTATTCTTGCTTCTGCTGCAAGTCACTCTTGTTTACTCTGGGATTTTTTGATCATTGAAGTTCAGTCACTGTATAAGGAATTTTTATCTTTGTAGTTAAAATTTTGTTTGTGTACTAGCTTGATACTAAACAACTTGAAGTGAATGCAAATTCTGTTAATTTTGTTGAACTCTTCAAATCCTTTCATGCCAAAAAATTTAAGTTACATCCAAAGAATATCAATGGTTTTATTCACCTTGTTTGCCTTTTTTGTTGGTACTCTTCCTTTTCCCTAGGGATTAGAGGTTGGTTGACATGACAGGTATTACACATTTCTTCATTATACATTACAAGCTTTTTTTTTCCCCCCCAATCTTGTGTTAATAGGTAAGAGACAACAGCAAAACCAGCACTCCTAAGCATAAGGAATGCACAGGACTGTACTAAGGACAATGCTACTAAGTCAAAATCCACCTGACTATTAAACTTCTCAGAAATTAAACTGCCACTCTCACAGAGAAGAGAGACAAAGAATATTTGGGTTTGCAATTCATAGTCATGCTTCACAGGAAAGATTGAAGATATAGGATATATGTATATATATATATAAAGAGAGAGAGAGAGAGGATATTCTAATGTCATAAACTGGAGAGAAGTCCCAGTATCTTTTCTATGAAAAAGCAAAAAGTCATCTGTAAGAAGGCATCCACTTGAACACATATTTAATGTTACCCGCAGAGACCATGGAAACTTCTCTTCACTGGGCTGTGATTTTATGGGGGAACACTTTAGTGGAACAAAATTCATATCTTGGTGATTTAATCTTGATTAATATGAATACTGAATTACTCTTCAGTACTTCATTATTACAATACCAAGAAATCTTTTCTAGCCGTGTTGAATACATGAAACAACAAGACTGCCAACGAAAAGAGGTGATGACATTCAGTTCTTTCACACTTAACTATTTTACAAGAATCTGTTAATTGCCTCTGTCAGTTAAAATAAGTAAGCAAGATGCCCTCTGCACGTCTATCAGGATGACTGGCCTAATCAGGCTCAGCAAATTCAATGAGTATTTTGCTAAGCTTAATTAAAATTCAGCCCTGCATTTGAGTAAGCCGCAGTGGTTTGGCAGACCTTCAAAGGGCCACACTGCAGCACAACAATAAAAGTGATAAAGGCACACAAGAACAATAAATATAATGCAAATGTTCCCATTATTAACAAATCAGGTATGATATTGCTCCTTTAACTAGTTGCTGTTGTCTGTGGTGATAAAATTCAAACTTTTGCATTTTTCGTTTTCAATCTCTGTGAGTGTTATTCTTAGCCACATACCATTTTATGGTTCTAAGTAATTGAAGTGAAATAATTCTAATAATTTAATAAAAAATATGTAAATTATTGCCAGTACTGAGAGAATTGCATGGTTTTCTTTGGAAAAAATTTCAACAGGACTTTTGCTTTGCAGTGGCAAAACTTCAGACCCTTGGGGGGTAACACCTCAGCTCGACCAGTTACTCCTTCAGGTATATTCTTCATTTACATTTCTTGACTGTATGACCTCAGGTCTAGATTTCTCCTAGCATTGTGTAAATTGCAGTTCTTCAATATTAGACATTAAATGGAGCCTTCCCTGCAGGTACTTCAGTTTTGATTTATAAATTAGATTTGTATACCATCACAGATACTTCTTTTCTTTTGTTACAACATTTCTACCATTCCCCACATATGTTAAATATATTTGGAATGCTTATTTTTCACGCCTCATGAAAAAATGTTAGTTAGACTATCTTATTTCTTCAGAATTCGAGTTTCTTTCTGAAGAAAAAATTGTTGTGCTTCTTTTGAATGGCAAGGGCTCTGCATCACAAATAATTTACAGCCCACTCCTATGTCTTGTGCATCATGATGGCTCCCTTACCCTTGCCCCATTAGCTTTGTATCCTGGTATGGGCCACTGATATTTTAATATTTTGTTTTCATTCTTAGCAAACACTACATGAACAGTCAATCTTGGCTGAAGATGTTTTTTCCTTGAAAAAGTCATTACTTGGAAGAGTTCTGTCATTCCCTATCTTCTGCAATAAAGTAAACTAACAACTGTGGTAACAGATTTTATAATGGCAAATAAACCCATTTTTCAACAACTAGAGAAACAAAAGAGGAGCAATCAGCAAAAACGAGCAAATTGTCATTACTATTGAACACTGTTACTAAAATCAGATTTTGGTCATAGGAAATAAACATTAGGATTATTTAGAATGAAAAATGGTAATTCAGAGGTAAACAATGATAGAAACTTCACACGGTGAAGTGACATTCCTAGCTACTGGCATGTTGTGTACTTTGATGTTTAGTATTTGCTAAAATTCATTATCTCTGTAGTGGCTTTTACAATCGGACTCATAATTGTTTTTCAAGATATATAAAAAAACTACTTAAATACATATAAACCATAATAAAATATACCTAACAATAAGAAAATTTCTGTGTCTGAGATTAAAAATAGTCTTCTTTAAAATAATTTAACATGCTGCTAATGATACTACTTTCACAACTGAACATAGAATAGAGTGCTTATTCCTGTGAACTCCATAAACCTTGACAAAGCAGTACAAGTATGAAGCTTCTTCCCATCTCCATGGGAGCAGATGATCTCTCTGCCATTTTTTCATTTCCCTTTTCTGCAAATCTAATCTGGACTTTTGTTAAATGAAAACCTTTGCTTTTCTTCAGCAGATGTGCAGAGAGCAGATTTTTTACTAGTTAGCTGTTCACCTGTCAGTCACTGGCCATTTGTCCTGCGTCCATGCAGGATTCCTGTTGTACAGTGATAGAAATGCTTCCAGAACATTTAGGATATTGACAGGTAATGGCAAGAGGAATAAAAGAAATTTGCAGAGCTTATGTTTTTTTAATTGTTTTTTTAATTTACTTTATTATTTTGTTTTGAAATATATGAAAATATCTTGTTAAATGAGGAAGATTACTAAGCATCCAAGGTGCTAAAAGATTGTGAGTACTGCCTACAAACTATGACTAAACATTTAATTCTCATTAAAAGCCATTCTTTACAATTCAGTATTTTTCCACACATCGTGACTAATGATACAAAGTTATATAAATCTTTATAAATGAGGATTCTTTCGAACTGTTTTCCCCAAATTTCCTTCTAATAGCATGTACAATTAATCACTGTCAGTAAAAGGATCACTCAGAGGCAATTTTTTTTTTCATAAAAGTAAAGACTCAGAAAGAATCAGATTCTTTTCTAAATACTTACCTCAGTTCTCTTTGTGCTTTGAGAGATAAAGTGTGACTAACACAATGAATGCTAAAAACTTACATTTACATAATAAATTAGAACATTATTACAGATCCATTGAAATCTTTTTAAACATTTATTTCAGAAAAGTTTGTTATGGAATTAACATAGGTCTAAAATAACTTGTAATTTCCTGTTTCTCTGAACATTAAAACAATATTTGGTTGGATGCTCTGCTTGCTCCGCAAAAAAATGACTTTCAACAAACTAACATTGAATATGCTATGAGAAATTTTTAAAATAATAGGGTTCAAATAAGTTGGAAGATTGTTCAAGTAGCTTGGTAGACAGTTGGCTTTCCCATGTCAAAGTATGGAATGTGAAATTCCAGAGCAAAAATTCTTTGTTCATACAAATATCTGTCTTTCTAAGAGTGAAATTCTCAAGGCTACCTCAAAGTAGGATTTTTATTAAGTAATTTTAACATCAAGACCCTGCCTTTTACAAGCCAAAAATGAGACATTAGTGGAGTTGAGGAACTAAGTTAGATCTAACTTTTATACAGAAGCTGTCTAACAGTCAGCTGTGTACCTGTATATAATATTTAAACTGAGAGACAGTTGCATTTAATCAGACTTTCCTTACACAAGTCTGCAGCAGCATCTAAAGAGCAATGCCACTGAACAAATTTCTGGATGATCTTTCTGTATTGATCCTCTCCTTTCTTGAAGCAAGAAAGGCTTTCCAGGTGCTGGCAGCATTCATCAAAACTGCTGTACTAACCACGGAAATTATTCTTTTGTCTCCCATTTCAGTGCTCACAATTGCTTTCTCCTCTTCCCTTCAGTGCTTGCCACAATTTTCACCTTGTAAAAGTTTGGGGGCTTTTTTACCAATCAGATGTTCAGTATTTCCACAGTAATTATATAATGCAATATATCCCAAAGCCCTTTACCAGTTTGTGAAACTTTTTCATTGTCTTTGTCTGCTTTCATAAGAACATTAGGAGTGATCCTCCCTAACTCTTTGGGGTGCAGTTTTGTCTGGGATTAACACATATAACATTTTGCAAATTAGGAAGGAAAAACAGCATAGAATTTATAGCTGAATTTTGTATTATTCATGGGTATCATTTTAACTTTAATTAATCTGAAGAGACTTTATTAGAAAAACTAAATTGGAAACTAAATAAGAAATGGAACGGAATTGAAGATTTGTTTGATACCATGTCAAATCTCTAATCTGACTCAGTGGGCTGGTGTGCAAGTGCCTGTGCCAGGGAATAAGTGAAATTTTACCTTTGGGTCAGAGTTGTAGGGGTAGAGGAACTTCAAACAATAGGGCAGCCACCATCAGTAAGTGGCCAGATCTGACTGTCTGCAAGCAAAGTGTCACTCACAGCTGAAATTAGTGTAAATCAATCATGAGATTTATAACTACAGATATTACAATATTTGGCATTATTAAAATTCACAAAAGCTAGTACCTAAACATTCCAGCCTCCACAGCAGTGCTGGGAGATGATCAACAGAAAACTGTTAGTGTAGAATTTTAATAATATTAGTTGAAGGTTTAAGGAAAAGGTGACAGCTGATGCACAGAAGCTGAAATTTGCTCCCAGTTGTTCCACTAGCATTTACTGTTAAAACTGCAGTTTTTACTTTGTATTTTGTCTTGTTTCTGAAATTGCAAGATTAGTAACAAACTAAACTCAGAGCTAGGCAAAAAAAAAAAGAGAAAAAGAGAAGCTGTTCCCAGAGCCCTCACACATGATGTAGGAAAAGAAGGAGAGGTGCATAGTGAAAATTCTGGCAGTCAGGACCATGGCTATCTATTGTTTATAAGGACGCCACTGCTACTACTATGTTCATTTATGTATTTTAAAAATAAAAGATGTGGTCATTTTTTGTGGTAGGTATGCAGTTTATTGGCTTGGGTTTGGGTTTTGGAGGTTTGGTTTATTTGTTTGTTTGGGTTTTGTTTGGGGGGTTTTTGGGGTTTCTTTGTTTGTATGTTTTGTAGTTTTTTTAAGATATGCATTTACATATGGTTAAAGCAGAAAAGTATTCATGGCACTTAAAAGCACAGCAATGGAAAAAATATCAGGTAAAATCATGAGTAAAACAGTAAATAAGTATAAGTAAATAAGTATTCCAACACTTTGAGTATTTCAAGTTCTACAGTATTTCAAGTTCTACAGTTTAATAATATCCACACCAAGGCTTGAGAGTACCTTTATGCACTTTAGTAAAATCTACATCCCCTCCTAGAATTCTGCTTTATGTGCAGTACTTCATAACTGCAACAAAGGTAAAATAACAGTAAAAATAAACATCAACCCTGTGCTGGTTTGCATACAGCCCCAGTGCTCTGCCACATTCACCTCTGTGAATCAGCTTAGCAGGGCTTGGGGGCAATTTAAAACTGTGCAGGATGCCTGAGCTACTCCTGCATATTTGTTTGTAATGCTCCACACAAACATCTCATGGTGTGCCTGGGTACCATCCATGTGAACACCATGTTCATATCTATTTCATGCATGTTTAATAAGTATATGCATCATATTCCATGTCCCTTTAACTGTGCTCATGAGGATTTAATCTTCCTTCAGACACCTGATACTTTCCTATGTCTTACTTCTTATTGGAAAGTATTTGTCTGCAAAGCAGAAATTGTCTAAAAGTGTATTTCACTATTTAAGTGTTCAGCAGCTGTAAGCCTAAAAATCAGTGTCATTTTAGGAAGCATGTCATCTTATTTTATCCTGATATTTATAGATTGAATCATGTAATAATGCTGAAATTTATATTGATAATTTTCATTCCAGTTCAGGTTATTTTAATATTTAAAATCTGAGAGGATTGAGCAGGTAAAGATTTTTATTTTGCTTTCTCACTCTTCATCTGATAGTGTGGGAAGAAGCATAACAGCATTGTGATTGAATTACTTTCGACTGACAAAAATAGATCTTTTCATATTTTTTTCTTTTTTAAAATTAAAACTTTGGCAGTGACCTATGTATAGCTCATTTCACTTTATGTTTTTTTGTTCTGTTATTTTGGGCATTACAAATTTCAGAGCGCAAATGGGATTAGAAATGCTTTGCACTTAATTCAGCGTGGCTTTAAACTTCACAACTTTTCTGAAACACATGGGTATATGCAGAACTTAAGTTATTTTATGGCCTTTGAACCCAAGAATATGTCAAACTCACTGCATTAATTTACTTGTTGTTGTGCCTTCTATTTAATTATATTATCTCATGTCCATACACTTGAAAAAATGGTTGGACTGTTAGGTTCTAATCCTATAAATTTCTCTTGGTGCAATTATTTAGGCAAAAATTGTGTTCCTAGGAGTTTCTGGGTGGCATGGAGGCTGTGGTCCTGTGGGATAAGCAGCTAGAGAGTCATAGAAAAATGACTTTGTCTTACTTTGTTGTTCATGAAATTTATGATAAATTATTGTTTCTAAAAATGTGGCTGGTTGAAGTGGATTTTGATACATGAGATTAAAATGATGCTAAGAGTGATATCTGAAAACAGTATTTGAACACTTATTTTCCAGTAATTTCAAAAACTGATAGGGTGGCATGTATTCCTATGCTGCTATGTTTCTGAAGCTATTGTTTTCTCTCACAGAAATAAATAAAAAAATTCTTTCTGAGTTAGAGGCATGAAGAAGACTGTGCAAGTATTGTTTTCCTGCCCTACCCAGTAAAAAAATAATGTGGCTCTAAGATTGTATGATAAGATTCATCAATGGATTTATTTTTTCAGAAGTGTTAGTATTACTGTAAAGTGCAAATCCTGACTGTCTCCTCCGGGGTAATAGCATCACAAGTCCTTATCTGGAATCAGTCAAGGATAAACGTCCACATAAATGTACAAGGCACTCTGTAAGTGGATCTCACTGTTTTAGGCCACTAAGAAACTCTTTCACATAAATGTGATGAACCAGTCCTCCCAGTCAGTGTTGATCTAATCCTAAATATTCTTCTCGGTTTGGAAATACAAAACTCTGTCTTGTGGGTGTGAGAAAAGGAGAGAAAATGACTGTTAGTGATTTGCACAAGGCTACACAGTAAATGAGACAAGACTAGAGCTTCTGAATCTCTTATTATGAAATCATAATAAATTTTATTAAATTATTGATATTTTTAGTATAATTCTGCTTATATATTTATAAAATAGCTTCTTAAGTTACATGAGTCTTTCAGTTGCAGCCTCCTGATGTTGCTAGCTTGTGTGCAATTAAAAAATGCCAGGCATATAAATGCATGCTTGACTATATCAAATTAAAAACTGTCAAGAAGTAATTACCAGAAATTAATTTAATATTATATCTTTGCTGTAGACTTAAAAATTCACATAAGAAAACGTTGATTTATATGTTGAACTTCAGATTTTGCTGAGGAAAGTTTTAGGGAAAGGTCTTTCATCCCCTTTTGCCTTCAAATCTTCACTTAGTATTCTGTTCATACTCAATTTTAATTGCCACGTTATAGTTTGCAAAGATGGTATGCAGCTGTAAAATGCTGCACTTTATTGCAGCAAGAGGAATATTTATCTGAACAGATACATTACTGTTACTGTAAAGAATGGGCCTATTTTACTTTATCAGCAGCTGAGGGGAAGGTTAATGGCTGTGATGTATCTTTCACGTTGTCTGTGAAACATGGAGTGCTCTGCACTGTTAAGATTTACAGTGTGGAAGACAAAGCGTGTGCTATTCCAAGCACTCTCTTAACAGCAGACTGTAAACTTGGGAATTAACTTCAAAACCCCTAAATATCTTAAAAAAAAAACATTAAGACTGGAAAAGAAAATAATCTCTTCACATAAATTCATACTTTTAAGCCTAAGTGCATGGAAAGACATTATAAATTTTCCAGATGTCCTAAGCAAGCAAAGAATGCAAATGACCAGGATGTTTTCAATATTCATTGTATTTCCATCTGTAGTGCAGCAGGATACAGGAACAAAATCATACAAAAGCTGTTTAATTTTTACTAGAGAAAGGGTCAGTACCTTCAGAGAGTACACAATCATCCTTTAGCCTGCTATTGGGAGGGCCAGTCTATTCAGCAAGAATATTCAGCTTAGGTCTACATGAATACAGTGATAAATATCAGGGATAAGGAAGATACTCAGCTCCTGGGGTTTCCATAATTTTTTCCATGTAGCTGGATAACAACAGAATGGCGATGCACCATCCCACTGGGATGAGTATCCTATCACTGCTGTCTGGTCTGCTGTAGGCTCACTGCAGTTCCGGCAGGACAGACTCTAATGCCATTCAGTACAGGAATGATTAGGACTATGTCCATTGAAGATTCTGTATCGTGTACTTGTGAAAGCTTGTGATAGCACATACAGAGTCTGACCACTTGAACACAATTCAGAGCCCTCTTTTAAATAACTGTGTCATACATCACACGGGAATGGTTGAGCAGGCTTTAGTTGAGCAGGGTTTAGTTGAGGTGTTAGGGATCTGATTCCTATGGATTGGACTCAATGATCTTTAAGGTCTCTTCCAACCTTGTGATTCTGTGAATTCTGTGAATGTTGGAGTAGCATTATA
Organism: Agelaius phoeniceus; assembly: GCF_051311805.1. Taxonomy (NCBI): domain Eukaryota; kingdom Metazoa; phylum Chordata; class Aves; order Passeriformes; family Icteridae; genus Agelaius; species Agelaius phoeniceus. Next base: position 12,360,620 of record NC_135266.1, on the reverse strand, counting down.
GACCACCAAAAAGCCAACTGAAAACAGTCCCAAATGAGTGTGTTTATTAGAAATATCCAGTAAGACAGAAATGTGACATTTGTTTTATCATTCTTTTTTTCTAGAGTCTAGATAACTCCTTTGTACATCTTGAGCTTTCATTTATGTGTCTGAATTTTTCAGAGGGCTTTTGTCCCACATCTGTACAAAAAGGTTCTGCACTTCCTCTGTGCAGCTCTCCTGTACTGGACAAGAAGGGAAGTTTCATTAGGTGTGGAAAAGAACATGAAAGACAGTAATTTTCCCAGTAGACAATTCAAGTGTTTGGAATCATAAGTTTTACCTGTTTCTTCTATAGGCATCAATATATTTGTACAAATTTAGTAAGTTGGGCCAGGAATCAGATCCCACACCCCCATCCTTCCAGATAAAGAGATATACCACTGAGAAACAATGTCAAGTTCCTGTTTCTCTGCTGTTTCTAAACGTGATACTGGAGTTTCCTTCAGCAAGCTGACCCACCTTTAATTTCAAGCAGAGGAGTAATTCTGACTTCCTCTATAGGACAATCATAATTCGTGGTTACAAACATTTCCTACAGCTTTGATTTAAAATACAATTCTATTGGATACTGCAAATTGTAATATTACCAGACTGTATTCTCTTAGGATTGAAAATTTAGGTTCCTGGATCATGTTCTATTTTCTTCCTGATCTAGGATCATAGTATTTCTGAACAAGTTCAAATGTAGAAAGAGCATCAGAACAAGAAGCCACTTTGAAGTTCCTCAGGTAATAGTAACGATATTAATGACTAAGTACAAAGTTTCAGAAGATAAGTTAAATATCTCAGAATCATACCTGTTAAGGTGTGACTTTAGAAAGACACCTGAGACTGTTCTCATGATGTAGCAATCAGAGCATGGCTTTCTTTTTGCCATATAATTAGTTACCTTAAAATGTCACCATAAAACCAGCCTTTGTTACCTGCAGGGGAGAGTCTGTCCATGGACTTTCAGCTGTGTTAGCAGACAGTTCATGTGCATTGCAGAGAGAGTTGGAACCACCATAATATCTCAGTAAATAATTTTATACATTTTCAGGTTTTGAAATGTAAATGTTTGTTCTGAGAAGTGGAAGGAAGGATATCAACAGGGTCATATTGATATTGCTTATTAGAGTTTGTCCATTGAACTCTCTGACTTTCTGTTTCATAGCTAAGGGAGTAATGTTCAACAGATTCACATCATTAAGTTTTCTCTATTTTATTTATACGTCCTTAATTTACACTGAAAGACTTGAACTAAAAGCTAGGCTTATCTTGATAAAATGTTCAAATGATGATTAATTTATTTCCTGAAATAAACCGGATTTTTATTTTCTTTTAAGCCATTTTGGTCTGGTTAGGTTTCCAAGATTCTTTTAATATATTGTACTTTTCAAAATGCAATCCATTATTATAGCTTCAGAGCTTCGGTTTGAGTTTTTTTGGGATGGTGTATAGTTCCATGGAAAAAATAAGTGTTTACCTAGTAAAAAAATTATTATTTTGTTTTTGTTAGTACTACATCAACCAGAGAAAATTAATTGTAGTTCTATGCATTAAAATTATCTTTCCACAAAATGATAAAGGGAAAGATAACTTTCTCCCTTTAGTGAAGCTTTCTCAGTCCACAGGGAAGATATCATTAATTGCCTGCTTCTCTTTCTTCTCATTTGATTATTTCAGATAACATTCACAGACTTTCCAAACTTTTCAGATGAGAACATCCTTCTTTTCTTTATAGTAAAGTGTTAAGAAAATTAACAACCTTCCATCTGCAATATTTCATAGTCTGTCAGACTTAACAGGGACCTAAAAAAAAACCCCAGAAAGATAAATGTTTTGGGATAATTCTGTAATATTTTCCATTTGACATTGAATATTTTTTGTGAGAAAGAGCTGTAATAGCCAATGTTACCATAAATGTATATATGTGCTAAAAGTAAGGGTGTAAAATATAAGGCTTTTTCTTTAATCAAGTAACCAGACACTGGTTTGTTTATTAAATATATAATTTTTTTTTCTCATTCACAGTGCGGAAAGGAGGAGGTCAGTGTGGGAAGCAGCTGGGAAATTTGGTTGTAGGTGCAAGTCTGAGATCCTAACTTATCTGTTCTTCATCTTTAGGAAAACTTCACACTTATGTCTCATTTTTGATTACCAAGGGGATTTAAAAAAAAAAAAATAACCATGTGAGATGCAATTAATACTGTGTTCATAGAAAAAACCAGAATATTTTGGATCAGAATGGGCCTTTAAAAGGCATCTAGTCCAACCTCCCTGCAATGAGGAGGGACATCTTCAGCTAGATCTGGTTGCTCAGAGCCCCTCCAGCCTGGAATGTTTCCAGAGATGGGGCACCTACCACCTGCCTCTCTGGGTTATCTGAAGAATCTGTTCCACTGTTTCACACACTTCATTGTAAAAGATTTCATCCTTATATCTAGTCTGCATCTTCCCTCTTTCAGTTTAAAACCATTACCCCTTTTTAAACAGGTCTGGCTAAGTTCTACATTTCCAATTTGACTTTGTGGCTCTTCCCATTCTTTTTCTTATTTTGTGGTAGCTAGAAAATATCCTTTTTTTAGCAGAAGGAAATGCATTATTTTAAGGTTCTTTTGTCCATCTTTGTTGCTTCTGGTGACATAAAGGCTTCCTTGTCCCCAAGATCAGCTCAGCTGCTCAGAGCATGGTGCTAAATGGTTCTGGGTTTGTGGGTTTAGTCCCTGTACAGGCCATTCACTTACGAGCTGGACTTGATGATCCTTGTGGGTCCCTTCCAACTCAGAATATTCTGTGCCATTTTGTGATCTATTTAATGCCTCTCTTTCAGGGATCATGATGTCATGATACTTGCTTGAGAGCAAGCTTCCTAGAAACTGTTTGAATGTTTCGTATTATTTCATTGTTTTATTGCTAATTTCAATCTCAGTTTGTTGAACTACTCTCTGATTTTGCTAGGTCTACTATCCACATTGCTCAAACTGGTGGCAGGCTTCCCAAGCCTTCTTTGTAGAAACTATATTCCAACATATTCCAAGGAATACAGTGTCTAGGCATTTCTCTCATTCTTGCAGCCAAACTCAGAACATGCCTTTCCAAGATGAGTGATGATACAAGTAAATCATTTGTGACCCCTGCAGCAATGCCAAAGCTGAAAAAAATCCTGTTGAAGGCCATTAACAGCCATAACATCCTGGATTCATAAATCATCTGATTCAGTTTTTAGCTGCTTGTTTTTTTGTTTTGTTTTTTTTTTTTTTTTACTCCAGCCCTTAAGGAAAGAAGCTGCTACAAAGCAGAACTATATAAGGCTTAGGTGTGAATGCCCTAAATTCATTCCATGGCTCCCTGTTCCTGCATCTGTTCCACTTGGTAAGGCTATCTGCAAGCCTCCAGGTGAGAAAACCAGATGATGTAAGTGAAAAGACACATTTGTGTTCTGCTAGCATCATGAAAATACCAGCTTTTTCAAAAACAAAAACAAACAAACAAAAAAACCCAAAAAACCCCAAAACACAACAAAAACATCCAGAGATTTCAGTTTAAATTACAACTTCTAAAAGACAATACAGAATAGAATTTAAATAATGAAAGCTTCTACTAGAATAGCTACGGATTTAAATAGTCCACTTGGTTTCTGAATGCTACATAATTCTCTCCAAACTAAAGTTATCATAAGCAAGTAGATCTGGAATTAAAATACTAATAATGAGACCACTTTAGGCAACCCAGAACTGCTCACTCTTCAGAAATTTTGTTCCCAGCAGTGAATTTTGCCATCAAATTAAAGGAATTATCCTGCCATTTAAGTTAGATGCAAGCTTTGTCTCACACTGCAGTGGTATCAAAATTTAGGAGCAACAAAATGTTCCTTTCTAACCCTGAGGGTTTTTCCACATCTTGTTGTCCTTCTAAAGGCCTCATTGTATTCAGGTTCTATTTCCATTTTTTCTTTTACAAAACCTCTCTCAGTATAATGCTATCAGTGAGAAGAAATATATACTATAAACCTGGGATAAATAATGAGAACTGACATTCCCAGGTCAGGGTAATTTTTTTGCTTGTTTCTGTTTTTGTTTTTTTCTTGAGTACACATATTCTGCAGAATTCTTATCCACTAAGGTCTAACTGCTATATGTAAATGAAATATACTAGTAGTTATTAAAGGTTGGAGATATATGTGCCACTGAGGGTTTTCACAGAGCAACTATTATACATCTGAAAGATCCCTAGTTCAAAATATATGGTTACTTATGCTGGAAAATATTTCTAAAATTTCTTACTTTCCAAAGTGTATTGATCAAAATCATAAGATTGTTTTTTCTAAACTGTTAAACTTTTTAATAATGTCAACACTCTCATTATTTGAACTGCAGTTATGATCACTATGGAAACAGATTTGTGACTCAGTTTTTCAGATTCAAAGGGCTTATTTCATCTAATTTAGGTAAATAAAATGAGATTAACATCTCTCATAAAAAAAGGCTTTGTGGTTTTTGTTTGCTATCACAGAAATATCTAGTGTTTTTTGATTTTTCTGTTTCAGCTATTTCAGAAATCTAATATTTCAATGACAGCAAAAAGCTGCCTAAAACAATGCAGATGGTTCTATTGAACAAGAGAAAAGCAGTCACAATATATTGGTATGCAGACCTTTTAAAAACATTGAATAAAGGTCAAACTATTTTGAGAGACAGACTACTGAGGTAAAAATATATTTTCCATGTGTTGAGCTTTATTTCTTCTGTTCTTGCCTTTCCTTCTTCCCTTTCCTCTTCCTAATTCCTATTTGGAAGATAAGAACCAAATAACATTGTTATGATGCTGCTATTGTTATCACTATGGCAATCCATATCACTATAACTTCAATTTTTCTTTATTCACAAGTCTGAGGACCTAGAATGTGGTGTAAAACATCATACATAGATTTTTCTGTTTTTAAAAATGTGGGTTGTAATATTATTTAGTTCTATCTTGTTGCAATCCTGTAATATTATCCATATAGCCTTGTCAAGTGATTTCCTGAAGTTCTTCTTTGAGATATTTTTATTCTAGAAGTTATTCATTATGTAATAATCCAAAAGCATTGCCAAAATTAAACCTTCCTAACTATTGTAAGGGTGAGATAGTCTTTCTATATCACTGATATCAAAATGCATCTGCTTAATAGCAGAACTTACCTCACCCTAAAGGTGCACATCTGTAGTGCTTCTCTTAAAAAAACAAGTTGAGATACCATTTAAAAGTCAATCTCTATACTTAACTTTGAATTAAGTAAACAAAAATTCAGATGTGTCAATTTTGTGTATTGGAGACGAGGGGAAGCTGTTTTAAGGAGAAGTTAACAGAAACATGCAGGGTATGTTCCCAGCAATGGACTAGCAAATTAGGGAAAGAAATGACAAAGATAACTCAACATTTGCTTTTCTTCATGTCTGCCTTGCTTGGGAGCTTGGGGGAAATGTGGGTGTGGATGTGCCTCTGGGGTCTCTTTCTTCCTTCACCTTAAGGTGCTGCCCCTTCTTTCCCTGTAATTGCCTGGCTGTTGAACCCAGTATAAAATCATACAACCCCAACAAGACAATATTTTGGTAGGTCCAGATCAGAGAATTGGCAGCTTTCAAGGATTTTCTTTTCTGTCATGTCTTGATGTCACCCTGAACCTCTAGTGCATTTTTGCTGTAATACTTTTAACTAACCCTTTGAAGGAGAACTATATGAGGACAAAAAACCTGAAATTGATATAAAACTTCTCTTAAAGGCATACTCGAGTTTTGTTTGCTACAGCTCATGTATTTTCTCCTAGACTTATCATACTTCATTGAAAATTTAATTTAATTTCTATGCCACTACTTAGAATATGTATAGTAGGCTACTATTTATCTTGCATTTTTACTAGGCTTAAATAATTGTGATTATGTAAGAACAAAGATATAGTGATAATTAATCTATTAAATATTGTATTTTTAATCAAACATTGTCTGATTGTTACAGATTTCAAGAATAGAAAACTAAACGGAGTAAAATTTAATTGATTGAAGTGTCCGTGCATTGGTTAATACAGATAGTCTCCAAAATTAGAGAATTATTTTAATGTTTTAGTTAACAATTACTCAACTTCCTTACAGAAATTCCTTCCTTCCTTTCTTTTCTATTGAAAGAAATGGAGAAGTGACACAAAGTGTTCCATTGCCAGTCAAGCATCACTTCCATAGGTTTACAAAAACTGTTCATATTTTTAAGGTGCAGTTTCAGTACAGAAATGTGGAAAATAACAGGAAGGCATGCCTGAGAAATTTTATTTACAAGGTCAAAATCCTATAGTGTAGAAAGATGGATTTTGCTCTTGTTGCTATAGATTTTTTACTTAACCTACTCATAGACCTAGAACTGCACAGTTACCTTCCTTACCCTCAATATTACATATGAGGAAAAATGAAAAGGTTTGTTTCATAGTCTATGTTCTCTGACAGGAAAAAAAAAAACACTTTCTCTTCAAGCTAAAGTAGTTAATTTATTTGTTCTTTCTTTTCATATTGTTTTTAAAGCTACAATTTCTTCAGATAAAGAGATTCAGACTTTTCCTCTACAATCATGTACAAAATCTAGACTATAATTTTTCATCAATTTTAATGTAAAGTAAATTACTAGTTTAACTATATTTTCTGATTCCTATGAGAAAATCATCAGAGCTGTAAATGGATCATCAATGTTGAAATGAATATACAGAGACTTGTCTCATACTGAGCACCACATTTTCCTGTGATTGTCATTTTTTTAGTGATAAGAGATTTGCACTTTATAAGGTGTGATTTCTCCATCAGATCTTGGAGTTGAGTTTTTTATGAAGAAAATAAGGGGAAAATTTCAAAACTGGCTTGAGTGCTTGGGGCATAAAGAAGGAAATATAATTTTAGCTAGGGCTTGAGTCCAAGATGCTCACAGCAATTTACTATAGCAGAAGGGGATTTGTAGTAATGTGAGTTCATAATTGTATGGTCTGAAACACATGGGCAGCAGTCAGAAAACTTTGAAGTTCAACCTAATTTCCTGCTTAACATTTGCTGAGCTTTTTATCTTCATGCAACAATGATCTTTTTACTAATACCTGCTTTTAATCCAACCAGTGACATTGTTTTCAAGTGTCACTGCTGCCTCATGAGCTTATTTAAACATGTTTTTGGGCAAGGTAAACATTCCAGTGTGCAAAAAAAAATAGCTAAAATTCAAAGTTTTTCAGCAGTCATTGAGTTAAGAATTAGGAAATTAAGATTATCTAGTTAAAGATTATCTAGTTTTAACTCTCCTGCCATGGGCAGGGACAACTTCCACTAGACTGGGCTGCTGGGAGCTCTGTCCAGCCTGGCTTTGAACAGTGACAAGGATAGGGCTTCTCTGGGCAAGCTGTGCCAGTGTCTCACCACCCTGACAGAGAAGAATTTCTTCCTAATATTTGATCTATACCTGCCCTCTTTCAGTTTGAAGCCATTTCCCCTTGTCCTGTCACTTCATGCCCCTGTGAAAAGCATCCATGGCTGTTTTGTAGCTGCCTTTAGGCACTGGAAGGTGCTATAAGGTCACCCCAAAGTCCTCAGTTCTCTCAGCCTTTCTTCATAGCAGAGGTGCTCAGTCCCTCTGATCCATCTTTGTGCCTCCTCTGGGCTCACTCCAACGGGGCCCTGTCCCTTTTGTGTTGATAATCCAAGACCTGATTGCACCACCCTGCGTGGGGGTTCAGTACATTGGGATTAAAACCATTTAGATGTGAACATTCTTCATGTTCCGAGGCTGGAAGAAGACTTTGCTTTGCAGTTCAGCCTGGCATCTTGAATTGATTCAGCTTAATCAATGCATTGAGATAATTTTCCAGCACTGCAGTGTAGAACTATGAAAGGTACTTCCAGGGGTTATAGCTGATGTAAGCTTGCAGTTATTTTATCTGAGATCAAGAGACAATTGACAGGACACTATCTGGGTATTTAATGATTTCTCAAAATTAATTACTTCCTTTTTAATATAAAAAGGTAAACATGGTCATCAATCTGCTACGAAAGAAGCAATTCTGTGGTCAGGTGCTCAGCTACTGAATGAAAAGTGCATTATACCTTTATTTATTTTATGATGCTTTTATTATGCAAATATTACACCAATATATTTCTATAAAATATACTCACATTTAAAGAAAAGATTTTACTTTTCTTCCTCAGCTGTTAAAAAACTTGTTAAGGTTCCTTTTCTGGTAGGCTCTCTGTAAAGACAGCGTGTTACGCTGAGCCAGCAGAGATTAGACTAAATGAGAACACACTTGCTATAAATTTAACAGGGTTCAGCTTCTAAAGCAACTGCTTTATGCATCTGCAAATGGAAAGAAATAGAGCAGCAAACTCCTAGTTTTTCCTACACATATAAAAACTGAATAGTGAATGTCTTGATTTAAATCTTCAAAGAAATATTGTTTTTATTACTTATAGAACAGAGTACAACTCTCAAAAAAGGGGGAGATGATGGAACATTTTTTGATATTGCACCTGCATAAAAAAATAACTGATTGGCTTTTTCCTTCTCCACATTTTTATAAATATTGGAGTGCAAATCACTGGATTGTACCATTCTGTAAACTTCTTCTAGTGATTGTATGAGGCTAAAACATTTCATAAGTTTCAGTAGTGCATGTAAAATCTGTTTCTACAGCATGTTTATTCCAGATTCGATCCATTTCCACTTCAAGTAACTAATAATAATTCTACTGATTGGAATGCAACAGGATCACTAGGTTGCATATCAATTGCTGTTAGCACATAAGCTGGTTGAGTTTAAAGGCAGGAATAGCCTTTCTAGCAATTGACTTTTAAAACTATCCAAGACTGGTGTGTACTTGAAAGATAAGTACAAAAAAATTGTCCTTCTGTGCATTTCCTGCTTCTAAGTCAGCTTTTGTGGGTATCAAACAGAGTAATGAAAATATAGTGTGTGGTCATGAATGCTTAATGTAGACTTAACTATTCAGAATTCTTTTTGTCAGAAAGTATTACATGCCATGAGTTTGGAGCTTTTAAGTTATATCCTACAAACTCAGAGATACTACTCTTTTCATATAGTAACATATTAAAAAAAAATAAAATCAGGCTACTCAAAAGTTGCATGTCTAGATAGGTCTTGGACAAAGTGAAAAGAAAGAAACAGTAGGAGAATAAAGAAGCTACTAATCCAAAAGATATGTAAGATAACTGTCCTTCACAAGGAAGTTGTGTACTTGTGCAAAAGAGATGTCAGACAATAATGACCCTTCAAAAAGCAATAAAATAATAGCTGATTATAAAGATTACACTTAGTGCATTTTCAGGCCAGATAAAATAACTTTTTAGTTATTTTTCTAGAAATAATAATTAAATATTTGGGTAGCTAACCTTGGGATGGCACCAGACTTTTTTTTATTTATTTCATAATAACTTTCTGCATGGCATGTTAGAATAGAATTTTTCAACATAAAATCAGAAAACATTTTCATAATTGTATCTGTATAATCTTTCAAATCTGTGCATTGTTCTTCATTTTAAAATTCCATATGTCTTTTCTCCCTCTTTTGAAGTGCAATCTAATGTAGGGGTAGAATATCTTGTCTAGAATACAGATAATAACCAGCAAAAATAGTGATTCAGCATTGTACAAAAATAAAATTTCAGGTTGGTAGTTTGTTAAATTTTATTCTGACATTAATATATGTTAATTTCACCCTAGCTATAATCTGACTATCACATGGAGTAATATTTAGTACTTTTTTACCCATTAACTATGAGTCACATATGGAAGTCTTCTGCCAGGAAAATTGGCTGAATAAAAGGAAACCAATATTATTAAAGGATGTATGTGTGTATATGAATGATGCATTTATATTCTGGAAGAAATTAGTGTTGCAGATTTGTATTACTAGAAACTGCAATGTGTCACTTTCAAGGAAGATGTTCTTTATGTATGTTTTACTGTGTGCACTGACTTTATACTAGCTTTGTATATTTATTGCATCTTATTTGTATATAGTATTAGTATGTTCACCTGGAAAATAGAAATGAACAAAATAGGTGCCTAATATTGCAGTCTTAATATATTGTACTCCAAAGCTATAGAAAGCAATATGAATTCAATCTGTTTCTTTTATAAAATCTATACTATTTTATGAAAAAAATATCTGGAATTTTAAATTAATTGTTCAGAAGTAGTTCCATGCTATCTTTTCTCCTTTATTTGAATATGTGGACTGAGCGTCATAGCTCTGAAAGGGAAAATGGGTAATGAAAATACCTGATTGAACTTTTTTGCCACAGCTGAAGATGAGAGAGGAAGGATAGAGCAGGGAATCAGCTATAAGATTAAATGCCAAGAAAACATGCATGTCAGGGCTTTCCAAGATCTGTGGGCACTAGAAATTCATCCAGAACTTTCAGTGTTTTGGTTTCAGTGTCAGCTTCTTGGGCTGAGAGGAAGATCACCCCTCTCAGAGCATGGGGTGTGGAAGTGAACACAGCTGCCCTACAGGGTGTGTCAAAATAAAAAGGCAAATTTGTCTATGTCTAGAATTTTAGTTTTAGAGGCTTGTCTAAGCATGAATTCATTGCACAGGTCCTAAATATCCTATGTCAAGGCTTGTAAGTCACTGGGGCCTCTGTGGCTTCCAGCTTCTGGGTTTTTTCATTAGAAAGTCTCCTGTCTTTGTGAGTTGCATAGTTTTGTGTCATCATTAAAGTAATTATAGTCAATCACTTCTTTTCTCTGGATCAGTTGCCCCAAATGATGTACTGATCTGGAAGCAATTGAAATGTTCATGGTCAAACAAAAATAACTGATCTCAGTTCTCTATCTTTGTAACTGGCATTTAACTACATGCCATTCCAACTTTCCTGGACATGGAGTAGAATCAGGACCCTGCTATTTCCTGTGGAAAGATTTGTCTCTCTCAGTGCTACCAACAGGTTCTGTCTGTTCACCAGAGTGTTATTAAATAGGAAGTTCTGGTGTTGTCTCCTTACCCAAATAAACTCACACAAGCTAAAATTGCTCAAATTATCATATCCTAGTGTGTAGAAATAGTAAAATGAAAGTGTAAGCATTTTCTTCAGTCCTTGATATGATTTTTGATGCAGATAATGATGACTCATTTCACTAAATGTTTGGACTTCCTTTTGCTTCTGTCTTACTAAAGCAGAGATTTATGTGATTTTGTTCAGCTTAAGTAGACCTTTCATTTAAAAGAATATTGAGAGTTGGAGCACTATTGGCAATGAAATAAAAGAGGGAACATCACATTACTCTTTCCAATTATAAGAGCATGTGCACACCATTTCAGGCCTTAGGTTAAACTGACAGCATGGGTGCACCTTGGGGAGGCTGGCACGTCTTGGGAATGTGCTCTAGGAATTGGGGCACATGCCTGGCTAGAAGAAACTATTCCAGAAAATTTACTGATCTTTTCAGGGGAAGATGAACGTACCAGGATTTTTTTTTTTGTATATATGTTTGAAAATAGGTAAATGGTTTCAGTAATTGTAAATTTAAAACTTTTCTTAACCCGTGAAAGAAGAAATAATCTTTTATTCTTATTATATTTTTTATTATTGTTTATTATATCTATATTTCTATTTATTATTTATTATTATTTATTATTTATTATTTATTATCTTTATTCTTTATTCTTTATTCTTTATTCTTTATTCTTTATTATTATATTTTATCTTTTTATATATTTTATATTGTCTTCCTTTACTCTCATATTTAGATAATTGATTCCGATTGCAAATAAAATTCGACATTTTTTTTCAAAGTGGTTCTAAAGTTTTTCTTTTCAAATTTGCAACTCTTCGGACACCCCACAATTATAGCATGTGGATCATATATTCTTAATGTAGATGATGCTTACTTTGGTGTTGTGGCTTTGAGCTTCTGATAACATAGCATTCAAAGAGGTGAAAATAGCCAAGAGCTGCTTAACCAATGCTGTGTACTTTAATTGAATAGAATATTCCCCTTTCATTATGGATACCAAAGCTAAATTAAATAACTCAGTGAGGACATCTCATTTTAGAGTAGTGCTAAAGCAGCAATAAATGTTACATCATTAAGTCAAGGGCCTTATTTTCCCCACTCATTGTACTTTGATTTGTGTCTTTGGACATTCTTGGAATGAATAGTTTGGCTTCTTTTGCATGGAACTACATCCAAATCCCTAGTCATGATTTTGTGTTCAGTCTGTGAAGCTAGAAGAAAACAGTCTAAAGTAAAACCTGGAAAAATGTATATCAGAGAGATAAAGTACTCTTTTGCTGTCCACATCAATTTCAGTGGTCCATATGGATGTACACTAAATACTGTATTTATTTATTATAGCATTTAGAAACCAGGAATTTGTGATGTCAAGAGGGCTTGGCTTACATTGTATTTTTTATATTCTTTGATGAACGAAACTAGCAATTTGCTAAAATCTGTATACTTTTGCTTTTATAATTAAATCTGTTCCTGTCCACACAAGCAGTAAAGGAATAAATGCAATTATTGCATTAGTTAGATATTATAAAGGCAAATCTCTGATGCATTATTGACACTCTACGAGGTTTTTGGAACTTATGAATTCTTAAATTAGCTTTAGTTATTAGACAAGGTGATGAAGCAAAGATTCCATAATGTACTTACAGTCTTTGGAGAGCAGATTCAGCATAAAGGCTTGGATTGAAAACACTGAAATTACTATTTCATTGAATAATTTTTTTGGGGTAGGCTTGAACATAAATATCACATAGATTTCTATATATCTGTAGTCAAATCATCTTATACATATAAGTAAATTTACAGCCCTGAGTCATTCCTTCCATTTTAAACTACTGCAGACACTAAATCTCTCCTTCCTATTTTTTATAGCTCTCATCTTTTGTAAACATGCATATGCACAATTGAACAAGACTGCTGGGTGCCCAGAAACTGTAATGGGCTGTAAGATGTATGGAACTTTAATGAGTATCTTTGTCATCCTCAGGGTTGTTTAAGCAGATTTCAAAGTGTTACATATTCCCACTGCCCAACTCCTGGTAATGGAACTATGAGTCTAATGTAATTTCAGTCTCTCTATAGACAATGGAAAGCCAGAATCACTTCCACGATCAAAATGGAAACACTTCCTGATTCAGGCACCTAGTTCAGGATGAAAAGCTGTGTCCCCTCCTGCCCCCAAAGTGAAATATCCTTCTAGAACCTAAAAGAAAGAGTTACAAGTTTGCAGAAGATACATAGACAGGAGCAGTTAGAGAGCTGATAAAGCTGTTTTCACTATCGATTTCACTTGCTGTTGCAATTCACCAATCATTGCCATTTTAAATTTTTAAACAACTCTGTTGTGAAGAAAATAGAGGTGCATGTCAAGGTGAATTCTTGCCTCTAATGATTTTCACTCTGTAGAAAGAGACAAGGGTAAGAAAAAGCAGCAGCTGATTTTCTATCCAAAATACAGTGCCTAAGGTGCCTAAAGGTTTGATGTCATTTTTATACCAGCAGCAATTTTAACAAAAATGAGGAAAAAAACCCGAATGTTAACACTAATAGGAGAATCATCAGCACAGGAATTTTTGATCTGAGAAATCTTTTAATATAGTGTAACTGAAAACATATTGTGAAGTTGTAAAGATTTCAGAAGATGGCTTTTCTCTGTGCATGACAATAGACCAGTACTTTAAAATGACAGTTTTGTAGCTGAAAATACTGTACAGGATTAGCTTTACCTTCTAGAATTCACTGAAATACAAAAGGGGGGATTAATGTTCTAACTATGTGCCACAGTTCTCAGTGACTTGATTTTAGTTTGTTCTAAACAATATTAGCAGTAGTACTGTGCTACATTAAAAGTTCACCTGAATGAAAATGCAGTGCCTGGAAAGGCACAGACTTCATGTTTTGTACACCCACCATCAGCATTTCTCCTCCCTTTGGTGCTGTGGCTTCTCCCCCTGATTTCTTCCAGGTAAATAAAAACCTGTGCACATGAATCTGCTGCAGTACACAAAGTCTAAACACAGCTGTCTTTTTCCAAAACTGTTTTCCTTCCACTTTACAATAAACAGTGTTGTTCTTGTGACTTATTGATGTTCAATTCCATCTTACAGTTAGTTAAAGAGGACAGTAATTGCTTTGTGGCAATAATACTTAAATGGCTTCATATACTTATATAACCATTTCTTCTTATCTCATGAAACCTGAACTAAAAGTTTCCTTGTAGAATAGCAGAGCTGGAGACAGGGACAGTGCTGCACACACTGTGCTGGGATGCTGCTTTTCTTATTTAGTCATCTCCTGCTGGCCACTCTGGGAAGGAAACTGGGCCTGACGAGATTCCACACTGACACAAGCCATTTCTGTGTTCTTTTATACCTTCAAAATACAGTATGTCTCAAATACAGTATGAACAGCTCTTTCATGAAATGAAAGTCCAGAAATATTTAAGAAAATTCTGCAGCAAAAATATCATTAATTTTTTCCCACTTTCTCCTTGTTCATGAATCTTGCATGTCTATTCAAAATGCAAAATGCTTAACCATTCTGAAGCTCAATGATGCCTGCAGCACACTGCCTGTTAGTGGCAGTATGTAAACTGCATCTGCTCTTTGTTGGAAGGGTCCATTTGATTAGAATTACTGACAAGAGAAAGAGTTAAAACTTTATAAATTGTATTATAATGTTAATTGTAAACCTAATTAAAACAATACATAATTTAGCATCTTGAAATGATACCTGTTTTTTCCTCTGGAGAGTCACTGCAAATCTTCACATATTTTCATTTCAGAGATATTAAAATATATAAAAATGTCCTTTCAAACAAAAATATATGTTTTAAAGTATAGATTTTTAATTGCTGTAGGTCCATAGGTTTTTGTCCCATCTAAATGCTCGAAAATTCTAATCATGAAAGAAACATGCATTTCATAATACTAATCTCCTAAGAGAAAATCCTGAGGTTTCTCTGAGGAAAGTATTTTTCTCGATTTGTTGGGCTTTACAAATCCCACACAGAGTCCAATAGAAGCCTTGCAATGCCAAGTTGGCAGAGGCTGCAGTATTAGCTACAAGAAGGCTTAAGAAAGAGACTGTCAACATTTCCTCCTACAGACCCTAAATAGCTTTGGGACATGAACAGAGCTTTGTATAAAAATGTGCTCTTGTCCAGCAAGTAAAGAAAATCAATTCTGAATTCATGCTATGGCCTACATGACAGTGCCTCTGCTCCTCTTCACTAGGTTTTTTTTCTCTGTAGAATTGCAGCAGAATATAGGCTTGGCCTGCCCTTTTTTAACATTCGTAATTTCAGTCAACTTAAGTGATTTCTAGTAGGAAGACAAGGATTAGTTGTTGAAAGAATAATGTCTTTCTTTCCATCTCCTTTCCTCTATCATAAATAAAGAGACAGACTGAAAAAAATGCTGGTAGTTAGGAACAGTGAAGTACATTAAGCTTAGAAAGCCTTGGATCATGATTCCACTTCATCATTTGATTTTAGGAATAACTCAAATTCAAAGTCTGTGACATGAGCAAAAATGCTGTTGCTTCTGGCCCGACAGACATAAATCCATGTAGCTGTGCTGCTTTCCTTTTTCTCTTTAAGCAGTCAGATCTCTTTGTGATGAATGCCTTTGTTTTCTTCCACCTGTCCAGTAGACTGGTTGTTATATATTGCCATGGAACATCATCTCATTTTAAAATAGAATTCAAGATTTTCATCTTTGAAAACAAGCCAGTATAATGTCACTATGCAAGATTAGACATTCAGTCTTTCCTCTGACAACTCCCAGTGAAGCAGACATTCACAAGGCAATATTCTGTTAATTTCTTACATTCCATAAAATAAAACAGCCACCTGAGAGTAAACAGTGTTTATGAAATGAAACCTCAAATATTACTTTGGTAGTTGCTGAACTGTTAAACAAAACATAGAGAACAATTAAACTAGGACTGATTTTTTTTTGGCTGTGTGTAAGAACACATTTTTAAACAATATAAGTCTCCTTCTGCTATGGTAGTTTAACTACTGTGTAAATAGAAATATTTTATTTCTAGCAGAAATATTTTTTTTCTTCACACTACAGAGGAAGAGCTC
Organism: Agelaius phoeniceus; assembly: GCF_051311805.1. NCBI lineage: Eukaryota > Metazoa > Chordata > Aves > Passeriformes > Icteridae > Agelaius > Agelaius phoeniceus. Next base: position 12,344,470 of record NC_135266.1, on the reverse strand, counting down.
TTGCAAGTTCTAGCTCAATATGGATGTGCCTGTTTTAGGTGCTGATTGTTCTCACCAAATTATCTAAATTTTGTGTCAGAATGACACTTATTCACCATTTGGATTTTATGCATGTTTTAGGTGCTTCTACTCCTTAGAATAAAGCTTTTTTTAAAATAAAATTTGAAAGCTTTTTTTTTGTGAAATGATAGTGATATGACTTTTCTGAAATCAAGCTTCTCTTATGAACTTCTGATGTGATATTTCAGAATTAAGTTTTCCTTTAGACTTAAAATGGTAAATCAAATTTTTGTCTTCTTCATGAGGAAAATAAAGGCCCTGGGGAGTCTACTTTTGACCTTTCAAACTCTAAATGCTTATATTTTTAGGACTTCTGAAGATAAATAGAAAAAAATAACATTTCTTGCCCCTCAAAAGAATACATTTTCCCAGCTCCTTCAGAACTCAGCTATTACATTGGTAATAATTGGTAATAATAAGTGGTAATTTTCAGCAGGTTTTTTTCCATACTCTGGAAATCACTTGTTCTTGGCTCTTTTTACTTTCTAATAATTTCACTTAGGCTTTCATACTCGATTTTAATAGAGATTACAATCTGTATAATTTCACTTTTTGACACCTCTTTGAAAAGACATTTCATTAGTCTTTACTGCATTTAAGATCAATTGGCTGGCACTAGTATTTATTTTGGGGACTCTGTGACACTGAATGTCTGAGGCAGGGATACCATTCTGGAATAAGTTATCTGTCTTCAGGTGTCTACATGAATAACCACAGCTCTGCCCTGTGTTCAGAATTTCATTATCATAAATGGGCACCTGCTAAATTGAATATTTAAAAAGCAATTGCTCTCCTTCTGAAGTGGTCACATTGAGCAGTGAAATGAATCTCTTGCCTCAGGCCAATGTATTGGTTAGGGGTAGGATTTCCAGGTGGCCCCCAGTTGTCATTTGGGGTGTGCTGGGGTAGCTGAGGCACCCCAATGCTGCTGTGTGGCACAGCCTGCAGAGACTTGCAGCTCTCTGGGTGATGTGAGGGAGGGGTCCCTTTCACCTGGCAATTTGTGCATCTGCTCAGGCTCCTGAACCAGGCTTCTGGTGCAGTGCTGGACACACTGCTCAATATTGCTGCCTAATACATCTGGTTAAAGGTATTTTGCTATTCTGGGGTAGAAGCTTTTCTTGTTAAACAAGTTCATTCTTCTCCCAGTGAAAGATGTTTGTGACTTGAGAGGTATTGGGATTAAATACCAATATTGCTGGGTGGAACGTGCCTGTGCTCGTCCGGCCCTTGCTGCTTGACCAAGGGCAGCAGCTGAGGTGGTTTCACCTCAGAGACGCCTTTGGCTGGCTGGATGCTGCTGCTGGGCACTTGGGACAAGTCCAGGCAAGCAGGAGCTCAGGTTTACCTCTGGCAGAAAGGATTCAAAGCGAGGTGAAGGAAAGGAGTTGGTTCTGCTGGAGGGTTTTGATCCAGAGCTTTATTCCTGGCACACAGGCCTCTGAATGCAGCCACAGCTCCAACAGAACTCTTCAAAGCGCGTGGTTGCCGTGTCTTTTAACCCCGGGGAGAGGGGGAGGGCAGGGGTAGGGATCCCACCAACCAGGTAAGGGGAGGGGGGAGTCTCAGGGGACAAATGACACCTGGATGGCCCAATGTCCCCAGGGCTGAGAGGCATCTTTTGAACTCTGCCAATCACACAGTGCCCTTCTGGAATGGCAAGGCTGATGGACAGCACTCAGCAGCAGGGGGCAAGGGGAGGGGAAGGGAGAGGTTATTGGCACCCCTGGGGAAAGAACCGGGATGGACAGGCTATGACATCACACCACAACATCGAGGTGTATGAGTACTTCAGAGAAGTGCATGCTGAAGCATCTCTAAATGTTGGTTTCTCATGTTTGCATAGGTTTATATTCCCAACTTCGTGTTCAAACTGAGGGACTGACTTTTTTGCCTTTTTAGTTTTCTTTTAGCACAAACATTGAGGTACTTGACTAGACCTAGAATACTTTGTACTTTATTTTGCTCTTTATCTATTTCTAAAGGTAAGATGATAAATTACTAAAGCCAAGTAAATAAAGCAGGTGCAAACTTTTCTAATGGATACAGAAAGAAATATCTGATTTTATTACAGTTAGAATGATGTCAGGCTGTGATGTTTGAGTTTATGTAAAGATAATAAGAACTTCTGTAAATGTTACTTCAAAAGAAATATAAGATTTATAATGTTATCAGATATCACTTTTTTTCTAGGATGCACATTGTCTTGAGTTACTGGACTGCCAATTTGTATTTTGTGTTGTCAGAAATTGCAAAAACATAATTTTATCAGCAGAGATTTTTTCAGTTGCATTTGCTTTCAGTTAATAAGACCATATTATGTGTGGGTTTTTATGTGTGGGTTTGTCCCCACATCAGATTGTAAATGAAAAATGACAGAGGATAAAAGCCATTTAGTTTTATCATTTTTAAACCAAAATAAAGCTGTCTGATGAATGACAATAAAATATCACACAACTGCCAATGTTACTAATTAGTAGAATTTACAGGGTTTGATATATTCAGCAGTATGACTTGTATTTGTGGCTAAAAATGAATGCTAATTATCTGTGTGGTGTTAAAATACAGATACTGCATTGTTAAAAACTGTTATAAATGTAAAGACTCTTTTGTGCAAAATCTTGAAGAAGAAATAAATGCAGCTGAATTTCCCAGTAAAAGTTATTATCTTCTCAGTTATGTGTGCAGAAAACTTGTTCCAAATCAAAGTGTGGCTATTTTCATATGTTTATTTTCACATGAGTTTCTTGATCAGGTTTAGAAAATTTTATACTGATTTTGCTTTCTGTTTCAAGAGAGGATGAGTGAAATTAAGTAAACAAAATAGATGGAAACAAGTAGACATTTGATTTCAATGTTCTTTGAGAATTCTCTATCTGATTATATCTTGTATTTACTTGTTTATCAAACTTAGGTCCAGCTCTTTTCCTGCTGAAATTAATATAAATATCTTCATTCATTGTGCTGGTTATGAGTTTCACATTCCATTTTTCTGGTACTAACTCCATTGAAAAGTCACCAATACATTTGTTTTCTACAGGAAATTAGGAAAGGAATAATTACCTTTTTTATTATTATTTTTTAAACACTGAACACAAGCATCTTTTTAAATGCACATAATAATCATACATAAAGTATATACATAAAACTATGATCATGATATGATAATATATCATATCAATAAAAACTATGATAATATTACATTCTTTCCTTTGAGAGAAATAATGCATTTCAATACTTGGTATAGTTCTTCAGCTTTCTAATTTTCTAGAACACAAATGAGTCATGGGAGACAAGCAAATGTTAATTCAAAAATGCAATTATGTATCTGATATTTAATCACTCAAAATAAAAACTCCACTTAAGAGGAAAATATAAAGATTTAGGAGAAAGTGATTGAATAGGAAGCTGTTCTAATAGAAATAGAGAGGAAAAGAGACTCACTTCAGGTTTAGGCTTTCCTTGGAATTTACATCTCTCCAGTCAAAGAATAAAGGAGAATCAAATATCAGCTGTATTCACCTGTTGCTCAAACAGTCATTATTGGCAAATTTTAAATATACCCACTGATATTCTAGCATCAGAATAATCTCTAGCTTTGAGATACTGATTAATGTCTGAGAATTATATTTGTCATATGGCAGTACTTAAGAAAAGATAGCAGTTTTCTAAACTTCTCTGAGTCCAGGTTTGTGTCTTTAAACTTCATGTGACTTTAGAGGAGAATAATCCCAAGACCACTCAAGATGGAAAGAGGAGGAGTTGACAAGATCTTACTGCAAGGTTGCAATGTTTTGGCACTGTGTTGATTTGGGAGAGTAAATGATATTTGAGAGACAAGGACTGATAAAAATTGAAGAAACTAAAAGTCCAACTGAAGCTGGGAACTTTACTAAGGAATATGATGAATAACATTTAGAGGGCAATGAGGACAAGTCAAGATGGCAAGCCTAAAGAAATGTGGGGATAAAAAGCTATATTGCAAAAGTGGAAGACCTTGTATGTAGGAAATCAATCCAATGCAAGCTACAGGAGCCTGCATAAGAAACTGAAAGATAAGAGGAGGAAGAGAAGGAACTGACTTAGCAAAGGATTAGGCTTTAGATAGGGTCACAACTGTAATTTCTACCTGTCAATGAATTTGATGCAGCTCCCTAAAAGTTCATTTGTCTATGACAACTTATTACAGACATATTACTCTGAGAGGAGTAAGAACTTTTAAATATAAAGTTAGATGTCTGAAAGTTAGATTATTCTTCCTTCTTCTTGAAGAATATTCTTGATTTATTGAGACCTTTTACTAAATCAGTAATACAGTAGTTTTATTTGCTAGAATGAAGCAAAATAAATTTTAAAAAATCTGTATCCTGTAGAAGATGAAGGAAACAACTTTCTTCAACATAATTAGACAGCAGCAACTGCACCTTGAGTTAGGGGACTTGTAAGAGTAGAAAGATACAATGTTCAGATTGTGGAAAGACAATGAAACAGAGAAATGGATTTTAGTAGCAACTGTTTCCTCTATGAGAAAGACAGAAAAGAAAGAAAGATTTTCCTAATCTTTCCTTTTCCTTTGGAAAGAAAGATTAAACAAGACTTGGTTACTTTATCAACTGTGAATATTTATCTTTTATGGGAAGAATTCCAGTCACTCTACTATGCATCCTGCTAATACCAGTACTCCTTCCAGTACATACTTGATACTTAGTTATTGCACATTCTGCACTTAGTTCTCTAAAATCTGAACTGTGTAGTTTCAAAGCTGTGTTTTTAATTGTAATTTTGATTAAACAAAAATTTTTGATATTTTTTTTTTAATAAGCAAATATGAATCTTTCATTTCAGAGATATGTCCATCACCTTCTTAGTTATCTGGTGGTGGGCATATTATCATATTGGTGGTCATGTCTAAATACAGTCAGAATATAGTGAAGTATTTTGTGACATATGTAATTTGAAAATGTATGTCCCTTTTAAAAAGGTATATTTCTCTATGGTTATGTTTTCACTGTAAAGTTAATTCATGTTCTTAAGGACAATCAAGATATATCAATCTGTGAGTGTCATACCGAATCTAAGAAGTACTGGTTGGCTGTCTTTTTTAAGACCAATTTTAACTTGGGCATGGAGATTATGTAAAACATTGGAAAAACATCTGTATACTATATGTTGGCAGAGGAAATAGATATTTTGGAGTGAAATTAAACCAAGTATTTTTATTTTTCACAGTCTAACTCTTGTGACCCTTGTAACTTCTTTTATACACTCTATTCTAAAGTTAGTGGTTTATAACCGAGTTTGTTAAAGTCTCTAGTGATTTGCAGAGGACATTGTTTTTCTGATCCCAGTTTTTGATCCTGGTACACAATCTAGTTGTTTTTTTGGGGTTTTTTGTTTTTGTTTTTTTTTTTTTTTTTGGTTGTTTTTGTTTTTTTTTGTTTTTTTTTTTTTGTTGGTTTTTTTTTTGGTTGTTTTTTTTTTTTTTTTTCTGAGGTTCTTGTGATGTTTGCTGAATTCTTTGTTGCCTCAAGAGTTGCAGGAACTGGAAAATCTAGTTTTAAAAAATAGTACACAAAGAAAGTTTTGAACTATGAGTTTCCCTCATATTACTAAATTACAGTACGGCATCCCCTCTGGTGGGCCTATTATCTGGCTTAGGAAGTTATTCTCCATGCATCCCAAGAGTCTTCTGGAATGCCTGCAGCTCATGGGCTACTTGTCCAGCAGGTGTGGAGGTGGTTGATGGCAACAGACCCCCCTTGGCTGAGCAGCCTGCAGCAAACTCCAAACACTGGTTTCCCTTTGTTGCCTTGGTCTCTGACTCTTACCCATGAGTTTCCAGCCTGCTCATGACTATTCCTCAGAATTTGGTTCTATCTTGATATAGAGTGAAGTATTTCAAGAGTTCTAATATATCTAAAGTCTAAAGAGTATCTAAAATAAATGTATGGAAGACAAACTTTTAACACAACATTCCTCTCTAAGACAGTCTTCACAGTTTTTGAAAGTGATAAATCACATGAAGGATAAAAGAAATCTTTGCAGAACTACCCCTGAGTGTAATAGGGCTTTTCTTTTTATATATACAATTTTACTTAAAATAATACAATGTACAGGGTATGTGGGTCAGTTCCAGCTGTTATGTGGACACTGAATTTGCTGTCAGAATGCGAAGGGAGGAGCTGGATGTAAGCTGGTGTCCCTGCTCTCTGCTCAGGTGAGGACAGTGTGTGACTGTGTGAGCAGAGGGGGCACCAGCAACTGCATTTACCTAAACTAAATTAATCATTCTCTCTTGAGCAATGGAGTGGAGGAAAATTACAACATAAACCCTTTTGTAATTTTGTCTCTAAATACATGGTTGGACAAACACAGGATTATTTCCACTGTCATGGATATTTTTCATCAGATTTTAAAGGTTAGGATGATAGGCAAGCTATTGACTTTCCTTTCAAAATGTAATATGTGTTAAATTATATGTAATTGCTGGGAGTATACAGTAAAGTTATTGCAAGGAAAATTTTGAGCCTTTGGTGATTGTCCAAAAAGCCTTTGCTGCTTTTCATGGCAAAGTCTTGATATCAAACAGATTGCTATGCAATTAAAATATTTCTGAAAGAAAATTCATTTCATCTATTGCAAAGCCTGCTTATACAAGAAAGGATTTGACTGAAATAATTTTATAGTCCTGTAGTTACTGATCCTGGCTGTATTGATCCAGAGAATTGTTGGCTTTCAATTACTTCAGTGGGAGGTAAATGCACTCATGATTTTAAGAGCAGGACATTTGCCAAATGTCATAAATATATAAAAGAGATCTACTGTATATGGAAGCACAAGTTTTTTTTATTGCCAGTCACTTTACCACCTGGACTATTCTAACAGAAAACTTGTTCATCCATTCAGAAAACTGTCTGCAGACAGCTGAAAACTCTGGTATAGTGGCTGGGAAAAATCTCCTGTGAATTGACATATTTATAAGTTAGTTGTCCTTTCTAAGGTATTTCCCTCATTTTAGTTACCCCAAAGTTTTTATGTGTACTTTTTTCTTCACATGTTATTGCTAACAGAGCAATGGGAGTACTGTCTAGATGTCATTTCTAGATTCTGAGGATGTACAGGACATTGGCAGCTTGGATCTAGACCCATCTGTCAATTTGAAACATGTAGAATGCTTCTGTTACCCTTGAGATTTTATTTAATCATTTGCTTGAACTAACGTAATTTTTTTTATTTTTAGATTAAGGTCTGGCACTTACAGCTTAGAAGTATTCTAAATAATATTGGAAACTAAAAAAACCATGTTGCTTGAATATAGCTTTCCCAAATATTCTTTTAAGTATCATGCTACCCACTCAAATGAACATCTAATAAGAATGATTTACCATTTTCCTTGCATATGAGAATAAATAAAAGATGTCAGGAAAGAAAAGTAGCATGAAAGGCAATCAAAACTCTTTTTAAAAACAAGCTTGTGTCATTTTCACCCCCAAAATGACTATTTTCGGTTTACATGTTTGGAACAAGGGTGTACCAGCTCTTCATGAAAATAATGAGTTAGAAAAAACTTTTCTCAGCTTTTCTCTTAGACTCAAAAGAATATCAGAAGCTTCAACCTCTATTGCCCATACCACTGTCTGGTAGCAAAGATGAAAATAGCAAGACTTGTCATACTTGTATATTGTTGATTCATTAGCAGGAAATTATGTATGTCTTCAGAATATCCTGTGCTAATTACTTAAAAACAAATAGACAGTTCCCTCAATAACAATGGCAAAGATCCAATGACTTAAAAATACTTACTCTTTGATGTTCATTGCAAGCAAGTTTAACAGAAACTGGCCTTTGACAAGAGATTCGTTGGCTATACCCTACTTTTGTATCCTATTAAAACACACAGTGTAAAAAATCAGATATGTCAGGGTTAATATTGAACCAGTGATCCATTTTTACTCTTTATCTTCTATATTTTGTATTAAGGGAAATGACTCATTGCTAATATAAGTCTAAGTGATTTTAACATCTATCCTTGAGGTATTACAGGTGTTTCAGCCTGTTTCATTTATTAGAGCATTTTGTATTTATCTCTCAAGTATCTTCCTTCAAAAGGGATATCTGCTGCATTTCTGCATCATACCCAGCATCAATCACTTTGATGAGGGTCTCACTCCACAAACCAAACAGCTTTTCTTCCATGGCAGCTCCATATGTTTGCTGCAGCTGTTACAATTTCCAGGCAGAATGTGACTACTCTGCTCAGAGTTTGTGTCCCTGTCAAAGAGGCAGGAAATTATTCCTCTCTGCTTTGATTTGCCTTGAAGTTGAGTGACTTGAAATCTGCCCTACAGCTAGACTAGGGCTGCCTACAAAAACATACAGAAAATTGCATCTGTGTTACTTTTTTCACAACTGTGAGTCCAAAGAGTGCACACTGCCAAGGCTTTTTCCCACAGCGCTGATTGAATATCAGGTCAAAGGAGTTTCATTGATGGAGAGGTTCCTCCACGGAGTTTATAGCCCAGATCCAATGATAGAAGAATGCTATCACAGCTATGAGTATGAAATATACTGACATTTATTAATGATTTTATGGTTTCTAACTCAGGAAAATATTTCTCTTTTGTTCTTATTTTTTGTCTTGCACTAGCACAGTATGTAAAGCTACGTAATCCACTGTACACTGCACTACAGAATTGGTACTACCACAGTACACTGAACACAGTGCACAGGGCAAAAAATGTACCAGTTAGGAGATCCATCTCTATTTGAAGAAATACTACATATTTCTGTGAAGAGCACCTCAAATATCCCCAGCTTACTATGATTTAATTACATCTGAGATGAAACAGAGAACTCAGGTTATTAAAACACATATGTATGAATGTGACTAAAACTCCCCACCAGTAAGGAGAAATGATTTTTAAAATTCTGATCACTAGCTAAATCTGACAATAGTCAGCTTTGTAAGAACTTTATTCATCCTGAAAAAAACATGCACTTGTCAGCAACTAGGCATTGCTGTGTCACTTTTCTTTGCATTTCATTAGCTGGCTGCAAAAATTAATATGCAATGGATCATTAAGTTTTGGTGATGAAAAACACAGTTTGGCATGCCTTAAATATGCTTTTATGAAATTTGTAATAGTGCACATGTTCTGATGACAAGTATTTTTAAAAGTCCTGTGAGTCCATAAACTCAGTTTGACAATTAAGGTTCGACACAGATGAATGAATGTAATGTATTCACTTTACTAGAGGTGTGAAAAATTACTTCAATATCCCAATATCTTACTGTTCACTGATCCTCTCTCTCTGTGACTGCACATTACTACTCTGGTTTTAGCAACTCAGTAGTTGGAGAGAAAAGTTGTTCCTGATGGTACCTGGACACTGTTTCTCTGTGTGTGTGTGACACCAGGGTGACTGTAAATAGTTGAGCTGTCACAGCACAGAATTTTCCTGTTTCCCACCAAGAAAGAAAAGCAGGAAGCACGTGCAGAATATCAAACACATGCACCATGGCAGCAATGCAGCAACACTTACAGGAGCTAAGACTGTTTTTATAAGGAAACAAGCCCCATTGAAAATCCTTCTCACAAAATAAAACAGTATCTAGAATTTTTCATTGATTGATGCAGGTCTTTATTGGATCATTTTGTTCCCTCCTTCCCAGGAAATGTAAATTTTGGCTGAATATTTAAAAAAAAGTGTCTTTAAACACTTTTCTTTCTTCTGATGTACAGAAAACAGCCATCTAAAAGCAACAGGAGCAAAAGTATCTGGGTTTTGGTTTTTGATTTCCTGATGAGATGCTTAGCCTTTCCACTGGAAGAAGAAATTTCCTATCCTATTTCAAAGTCAAAATAACTTTTTTGTTGTTATAGTAAAAAGACTTTCTAAAAGTTTTTTCTTAGTTATTGCAAAAAAATGTTCTTGAACTCCTGGATGGGAATAGGAAAAGTACATTTATTATCTATATGAATACCCTTGTCTAACAGAGCACTTAACTTTAAAATGTGAATAAAGCCACAGATTTCAGAGGAACTTAAGTGCTGCTCTGAACAAGGTTGTAGAGGGAAAATTTTAAATTATTAAATTAGCAGAGGGACATATTTAGTTTTGTTCTCTGCTCCTCACTCCCCTGTTTCCCTAGTCATTAAGTGCTAAAGTGAGGGTTCTTGTTTAAGTGTGGAATAGGAAATGAGAGGAATGAGAGCATGCTGAAAACACCAGGGAGGGGAAAAGGCCCATCTGGGGAGTCCCAAAGCACAACTGGTGCCCAATGGTGCCCTTGGGTTTCAAGGGGCTCAAGTGCTGTGTTGAGCCCTTCAGCAGTAATTCCAGTCTGGCAATGTTTTACTATGTGAACAGCTAATACAATTTCTGGTCCCTCAGGAAGATTAAATGCTTGCAAATCTGTTCTGGCTATAAACCAGTTTGTGTTCCGGATCCAAATGCTGGGATTCTAGCTGAAATCATCTTCCCTCTGTAACTGTGACACAGATGACATCAGGAAATCTGTTGTGGTTATTGGCTCAGAGCTCAAATGCCAACACTTTACAGAGCAGGCCCCTTCCCTAACTCACAAAGCATTTTTAAAGGAGTAGACAGTGCATATTACTTATGAGCAGAGAATCAAAATAGCTGCATAGTAAATGTTTTCAGAATGTAATGAATGGTTATTTTGTGTAGGAATCATGAATGGTGAGAAGCATACTGCAGTGTTTATGAATAATTCAGACATCATCAAAAAATCTAAATGTTTTCTGGTAATTTTTGCTAATTAAAAATCAAATTTGTCTGTATTATACTCTGTGTGCTGATACTTAGTATGTTTTAATTGTGGTGAGTCAAAATCTAGTTACAGAATCACACTAAAGAGGAAAGATTTCCTGCTAGATTTCCTAGAATGTCAATAGTCAACAGATGTATATTGAACTCCTACATTTGTATTTCATTAAATAAAAAAACAAAGTTAATTTAAAGGTAAAATTATGCTCATCTTATGTGTGCACAAAGACAATCAATAAATATATCTATTCCATCTATTCAATATCTATTCAACAAAGTGCTTTAGTTGTACTCATTTTAAGAAGTAGGCAGTCATTTTGCAGTTGGTAAGGCTCTTTTGAAGCTTTTCAGACCAGAAACAGGGCATGGTACTGCCCCTCACACAACTCCTGACTAAGGTAGTTCTTCATTAGGATAAAATATAAAATATTTTGATTTCTTGTTTTATTGTATACATAAATCTTTGTACAAAGTATTGTACTTTGTAACATAATATTTGGATGAAACCAACAAAAATCTAAATTAAGATGGGAACAATGGGGCAGACAGCTTCCAGATCAGACATCATGTGTCCTAGATTCAAGGGTGGTGGTTACCATGAAAACTCCATAGGTCTCAAGCACTTGGATCCTGTATCACTTAATACTTGGCAATATTTTATTTCATCTGTTCAAATGAATTCTCAGTAGCTGTAATGAATCCTTTCCTTTCTGGCAGGGAATTATATGATTCCCTAATATTGACTCAGTTCCCTTGAATATTCAATGCAAAATCATTGGACATTTGTTAATAGAACAATTAACATGTACCAAAAAGGAATTGCATCAGGGAGATTATATTTGCTAATAGATTTTTTTTTCTGGTATGCTAAATTATATTTTTTCTTTATAAATCTTTATTAAACGCTGCCAATTCAGCATCTTTAACCTGATTGTTTCATTTGCATGCTTTGCCTTTGTGATTGGATTACAGTTTGTTGTACTTTACTCTTCATTATCATCTCTCTGGATGTGTAATTATGCATTATTACTTAATATTCAATTTACTTTGTCCAGTATTTGAGTGTAAGGTATTGAGGCAATAATATGTAAAAAATTTTTCTGCTTCTTCAAGCCCTTCTGCAACTCTTCACCTCAGCCTCTGTAACTGAGGAAAAAATTAACTGGCCTTAACTTTGGTGCCCAAATTTCAAATGTGTTTTAATATATTCTCAAGGACAGCAAATTAGCACAGGGAAACAAATAGTGATAAAATATACAAGATTATTATCAAAGGTTTATTATTATTATTATTAATCATCAACATTATTATTTAAACATTATTTTATAGCAAATAAAAACCTCAAATTCAGACTTATAAAAAAAAATATACGTGTTTTCTGACTTACCTAGATTTAAATCAATAATTTACTCAATTGCTACAATAGAGTGACTTTAAGTGCACCTCACAGAAATAAAGTGAAGAGCTGTAAGAAAGATAAAGAACTGGCTAACCAAGAGACTGCAAAATGTTTATGTTAAGAGTTCTCTAAAGAAGGACTAGTAATGACATTTTTCAGGGATAATTTTTCATATTCATCCTCATTAGCATGTTGATTAATGACATTACAGGAAGAATGACAAATATGCATATGCCAAAGGGAGCTTTGGTGGTATTGAAAAGAACTGGGGCAGTTCATAGCTAATAATGATACAACCCAAAAGCTTATCAGTTAGAAATGGCAATTCGGGAAATATCTCTCCTTGAATCAGTCTCTTATGGATGACCAAACTGTAAATATTATATACCTCTGGAACAGTCTGTCCTGATTTTACTCACTCATAGGGCCTCACTTATAGAACTGTTTATATTCTGGTCTCTTAAGCTAGAAAAGAACACTGTCTCTTCACAAGGAGTCACAGGAACAAGGTAAGAGCAGCAGGTACAAGTTGCACTGGGACAGACTAGCTCAACATAAGAAAGAAATTTTTACAGCAGGAACAATAAACAACTTTCCAAGAGAACAGAACCACAGAATGGTTTGGGTTGGAAGTAGACATTGGAGATCACCTTGTTCTAAGCCCTCTGCCATGGGGCACCTTCCACTAGACCAGGTTGGTCAGAGCCCAATCCAGCCTGGCCTTGAACACTTCCAGGGATGAGTCATCCACAGCTTCTCTGTTCCAGTGCATACCTTCATATATCTAATCTAAACCCAATCTCCTTCAGTTTGAAGCCATTCTGCCTTGTCCTGTCACTATGTGCCCTGGTAAATTCTCTTGTTCCATCTTTCCTGCAAGCTCCCTTCAGGTACTGGAAGGCTGCAGTTAGATCACCCCAAAGCCTTCTTTTTTTCTAGGCATGGTAGAGTCTCTACTTCTGCTTTCCCCATATATTTCTAATTGCCTTCTAATTATGTACTCTCATGTCAAGACAAAACCCATGGGACAAGGCAGAAAAAATTACTCTATTACTAGAAAATTCTCTAAGTCTTTATCTTCCAGTTTCAACCGAAAGCCATTTAGGTAGAAGAACTGGACACTGAACAATGTTAGAACAAACTGGAAGAATGGGTTTGATTATCTAGTTGAATCTCAAATATCTGAGCCTCATCAGTGAGTCATGAGGCATTAAGATGGTAGCTTGCTTCTTTATATTTTAAAGGGTCTTCAGTAGCTGCTTTAAGGTCATTTACTCATGGATCTAGAAGAAAAAGTATTCACTGCAGGTCAGTTTTAGCAGAAGTACTTGGGACTTCTTTGCAGACATGATATCAAAATTATGCCTGAAAATCAGCTCTGGATTTAAATAACAGAGATGTAAAGTCTGTTATCTGCAGATACAAGTACAGCAAGCTGGTAAACATTTAATAGTTTGCAATAAAACCTGTGAGATTAAGCAGCATCATTATGTCTAGCCTTCTGTATCGACTCCTAATGAGTGACTGTCTGAAAGAAATAAGCAAATACAAATTTGAATATGAATGCTGACTCGGCAAAGCCATTTTGTAAAATGAGAAACAAAATAATTTAATCTGAGGATGCTAACCCTAGATATAATTTCTGTCCTGAAATATTAAAATTTAGGGAAGATATTAAGGAAGGGTTCATCTTTAACTTTTTCTAGTACAAAGCAATAAACAGCATGACAGAAAAAATTAGATAAACAGCCTCATTTTTTCCAGCCCATCACTAAAAACTTGGATTTGTACAATCACTGTTTGGAAAAGCCATCTGTGTTATCTATAACTTTGTAGCATTCAATATGGATAGAACTCTTTGTGACAGACAAGTAAGTGTCTTGCCTGAGGTTGTTGTGGCTGATAAAACTCATCACCCTTGTATTTCAGTTTGGCTTTTACTTTTCTTTCTTTGTAAACCTACTGGGTTTCCTGTCATAGTCTATAGCATTGCTGTAGATGAGCATCCTAAATTACTTTTCAGAAAACTACTTTAAATCATGTCTGAACTAAGATTGTTTATTTCTTTTTCTTTTTTTCCTTCTTCTCTTTAAAAATGCGAATCATACACAATTAATCAGAGTATATATGTGTGGATAGATAGATAGATAGATAGATAGATAGATAGATAGATGGATGGATGAATGGAGGCACCCTCAGAAATACAAATGAACCCCTACATATGTTTACAGGGCCAGGCACTTTTTCTTCCAAGTTACTATTGCTAAGCAACCAGTTCCTCCTGCCTGCTGCTCTAATAAAAAGTGTTCTTAACAGAGCTGCATGAAATTGTATTTCTCCTGGAAAACCCTTGTGGTCAATCTTGGAGGGCTTCAGGGATAGGCTTTTTTAGAATCATGAATGGAATATTGTTAGATTCGACACTTTAACAATAGTGTTGAGGTATCCCAGATAATTGTTCAAAAGCTTGCTTCAGCTGCCTCTTGGTAATTTTAACAATTTTAAAACCAACTTGAGTGGCTCTAACTTTATCAGCAGAGTCATCTATGCTTTTTTGACACTTTGAATGGGTTGATTGTCCTTATTGCATATAGATACTTCTGAGTTTGTAATACAAACTTAATGTCCTATTCAAAGAGTCACTACAAATATATGATTGTTATAGAAACATATTTCCCTATTTAGTTTGCACTTTAAGGATTTTTTACGTTGTTAACTGTTCCAGCTGTTCACGGTCCTTCTCCAAAAAAGACTAATCAATCACCCCACAATGCCTGGAGATGCCTCAGAGCATGGAAACTTCAGACTGACAAAACCAGAAGTGTTTAGCAGAACCTCCTTGTAAATCTTTCAAGTGCTACAGGAAGAGGTAAATAAGTAGTAGAATGACAAGAATATGAAAAAATCCCCCCGTTATTTTTTAAAATACAGGATCAATATCATCCACCTCAGGAATTTATACTCAAAATATCAGCTCTTGTCATGTCTCTTGGCTTTTTCAGTGAGTCCTGCATTTAGACCCTACACCTGAAACAATACTTTTGTAGACTCATAATCCTTCAAGTAGTCCAATTACAAATCCTCAGTTATCCCTGCACTATGTTCATGGATTCCTCCTGATCTCTCATAAGGGACCTATTTAGCTGTTCTGCACAGGATTTGCAGGTCCTTAGCAGACCTGACCTGCTCAAGTGCTATTATAAATTATCTTTCTGAGCTTCTGCTGATAGAGCAGTTTCCACAGGTTTTCAACTGAATAATGTTTACATCCTGAGATTTTCAAATTGGAAGAGTTTTCCTGGTAGCAACTTTTTGTAACAGGTAGATGATAACAACTTACACGTGAAAATGAACATTCTTGCTGTATGGGCTAATGTGCCCCGTTCCACCAGCACCCCTGAGCCCTGCTGTGATGGAGAATAAGCCATTCAGTGACCATGGGTGAAATGTTCAGTGTCTCCATGCAGCAGTTGTTCTGTCTTTAAAAAGAGAATACAGATTACTTACACATTTTTGTGGGTTGTATTCAGAACTCTGGACCAGAATGTGCTGTACAAGTAGGAGCGTTGCATCCTCTCTCAGTGCACGTGTAATGGATTCACCATCACTGCATGTAGAGAGGAAAGACATTCTGAGTAGCAATTTCAAAGGAAGGTAGTGCATTTATTATGCTTTTAGGGTTTCCATTTGCCTGCTACCCAACTGATTTTCTAAATGCCACCATACTGTGATGTCCATGTCATCATCTATTATGGAGGAAAAAAAAAAAAGGAAGCTGTACTTAATGTTATTCATACTTTTAGCTGCAATTCAAAAACTTCCTGACTGCTTCTTGGATGAAAATCAGAAAAGCTACTCTAGTGGCAGTAAGTAAATACTTAGGAAGAAAGAAAAGACAAAAATCACCAGGTAATTTTATAGGCAACATGCAAGAGTTTTTTGCAAGTATGAACTCAAAACCTGCTTTTTATCCAAAATAATTTTAAAGCATGCATTTTACTTGTTTTTTGATTAAAACAAAAATGTATATGAAATTTTGTGTGTATTAAGTTGTCTCTCAACTTAGAAACTTACACATTTACAAACTTTACACTATACTGTAGGACAGTTCACTGAAATTGTTGCACTATATTTCAAATGAGAAAGCAGATTTTCTACTGTTTTGAACAGGCTCTTATAGAAAACAAAGCCGAAACTGTGTATGTGTGTATGGGGTGGGGGGAAGGGAAGGATATTAGCCTGAGTCTCTGAGGATGTATACAGTAATTTACTTTTTAAATCATACTTTCAGTAGATATAGGTAATTTTTAAACAATTTTGCCCAGTTATTTAGCCATTACACTTAGCTATATACCATCATATTTCTGTTATCAATGGAAATTATTAGCTGCAAGAATAAAAATATCTTTTGACTTAGAAGCAATTGCACCTGCTGGTTATTTCTAAAAGGTGTAGTGATGGCTAAGCTTTGTCCTAAGAAAACGTAAAAATCTGTTGTTACAGTGACAGACCGAAAAATGCAGGCATGAAAGAAAAATGTTAATTTTCAATAGCTGAAGAACTTAGTTACCTTTACACTTGTGGAATTTAAAATAATTTTTTAAACATTTCAAATTTCCTAAAGTAAGTATTTAACAAATTTAAGCATTGATACTTACAGAATTAAAACGTTAACTAAAATGTTAACTAAATTTCCAGTCAGTTAATATTATTCTAAATGTGACTTCCTTAATGTGACTTCCTTAAGGCTTCTTTTCATGCAAGTATTTGGTATATTGTAAAGCAGAGTGTCTCTCAAGTCTCCCCATTACTGGAATGCCAATATGTGGTGCCCTCCAGTTCAGGGAAAATAGCAAATGCAAGGAGAAACATACCGAACATAAACTTTTTTTTTTTTTTCCTGAGCATTCCAAGGTTGTTAATCATTGCAGATTATACATGTTGGTCCATCACTGAAGTGCAAAGTGGCAGCTGCTCAGGAGCTCTGAGCAGAATTCCCTTTCTTACACTGACAAGCAGAGAATTCTGCAGCCAACTTAAATTGCAAGTGGAGCTAGAAAGAGAGGAGGTATTTACTCAGGGTGTCTTGGGAATAACACTTTTAATCCTGTGAAAAGTGTTGTGGGATACTTAGTGACCCACACACTTAAAGAGTCTGTAACCTATCTTTCATCTAGAAGCATTTACCTCCATCCAGTTGTTAGAACAGGTTTGGGATATTTGTGCGTTCAAAAGAAAAGCTGCGTCTTCTGAGAATTTATGGCCTTTCTTGGCCTTTCTAGCTGCACAAACCCATGAAATTCATCCAGGAAGTCATGAAATTTATCTTGACTTTGGATGTAGAGTCACAACATATATAGATTGGTTAGGGTAATACTGCTTTATGTTTGGAATTGCATTAGGACTTGTCTACATTAATGCAATTGTGAAAGTTAACCCAAATTGACTAAAGTCGTGAATTCAGAGCATCATTAATTAAAGTAGATTAGTGGATTCACATCCTGAATAAATTAAATTAAACCAAATGCAAGCCCTCCTTAATTCTGAATGAGAGTGTCCAGGCAGGAGTTTAATATAGTTTAACTAATCCATTTTTAAAGATAATTCTGATTGATCTTAATGGGTGTCCATGAAAATGAGGCATACGAAGGTGGATATCTGTATGTGTGGGTGAACTCATACAGAAACTCAAAGAAATATAATCAAATTAACAAAATACAACTTCGTTCATTTACATTTTCCATTTCAGGAAGTATGCTGCTTAAAAATTCAAAATCGTAGGTGTGGCCAAGATAAAAGAGTTCCATGTTTCCAGCGATATTAGGTTTCAAAAATAATGAACTTTTAAGGTCAAACTGTATGTAGGAAAACATTATTCACTTTTGTGTGTGGATCAATCTCGTTAAGCCTCCTGCTCCCTTTAATAAATATGTCGGTCTACAACATGAATAATTGTCCGTACAGAAAACCTTAAACTCAGTAGCATTGCAGACAATAAAAGAAACCAGACAAACTTGAACATCATGCACACACTGTTCCCTTCACAAGGCACAGCCTGTCCTCAGTGCTGCAGCGACACAAGCTGGGGAAAATAGAAGGGGATAAGGGCTTGAGGTTTAAGGACAAAATAGATTGCAAGACTCTTCACAGCTTGTTTATTTTTAATTTCCCATTTAATTCGCAATATATATTCCCCTTCTGTCTTCTACTGCTGAAAAAGTTTCCTCATTGTGCAAATTGTAAGTCATGTTTCCAGCCCAGCTGGAAGGACTCTTGCATTTCCTTGCTGTTAATGGTCCTTCATACTAATGTGGTGACATACACAACATTTGTTATTGCAGGTTCTACTTTCTGAATAATATTAATTATTATTCATGACAATTATTACCTGTTTGTTCAGAAAACTTTTTCAGCTGAAAAGAAATTACTGGGGAAACAAACTTTATATGCTGCACCGTTAAACTAGTCATGATGTGTGGGGTTTAGAGTGGAATGAATGATTTCTATTTTTATAATATTTTCTGCTAATCTCCAATTCATTATTCTTCTCTGAATCAACACCTTGCAGCAATGAAACAATGCACACAAGAAATTTATTCTAAATGATTGCAAATTTGAGCAAAAAATATGGGCCATTTCATGTAAAAATGGAATATTGTCATATGCAAATGGATAAACTACTGAAAATAGGGTGTGTGAAAGAAGGAACACTGATTCTTAGGCAGAATGTTAATATGCTGAACATCTAGATCACTTAATCATTAAAAATAACAGTAATATGTAATGTCACTTAATCATTAAAAAAATAACAGTTATATGTAATGTGGAAAGTTTAACACTCAGTAGTGTGAACAATGGAAAAGGTCAGATATCAAATTACTGAATTTGTCATTGCCTGGAAGGATTTGTAGGAACTGTAATGGCAAAATCTGTTTTTATATTGATTTTATGACTGGTCCCAGTTTTTCTTTCTGTATTTGCCAAGTCCCTCACTGGGTATTAGATCATACTTAGACTTCTTAAGAGAACTGTAATCTCACATTTCAGGGCTAAAATGCCAGCTAGATAAAAGTGAGAAATTTGTTAATACTTTCCTTTTTAACAGAATCTGATAGCATACAAATCAATTTCTAGCTTTTAGCCTCTGCAGTACATTTGCTTTAGAATCATATTATATCAACTTTATAAGAGAAGTATTAAGCTAAAATGAAATCCTGAAGTTTCACCTCTCAGTTTAGAATACTGAAATTTTAGCCATTGTGGTCTAATAATGTCATATTTCTATAACATTTTTTGAAAATCCAACTCTCTAAGATTATGTTTTGACTCTGAATATTGGAACAATTGCCTTCTCCTATGTCTTGAAATAATGTTGCATCCTGCCCCCATGCAAGCAAGACTGGATAACATTCCCTCTTTGCCCTAGTTTCTGTGGAAAGGACATGGAGATATGTAGGCCAAAGTGCTCCACACCTCATGGAAGAGTTCAAAAGTTTGGGACAACAACAGATCTGTATTTGCTGAGCAAGTTCAAGAAACCCTTCCTGCCTTCAGAAGATGACTTTTAGTATTTTTTTGGTCAGACTGTTTCCAAAGCACTGGGAAATTGGGCTCTGTATCTATGAAATGTCTAGGCTGACTGGAATCCTTCTTGTACAAGGTCTGGGGAGTGTTATTTCAGGGAGAAAGTCATAATAAATTGCATGCTAAGTTTTCAGTCAATAGGAAATACTGAATACAGATTACAGAAGTACATCTTAGTGCCTTTTGCTCTTTGAGTGTCTTCAGTATAGAACTTGTGAGTGGGGAAATGCCCTGTGTTGTTGGGTTGTCTCTGTTTAGGCACCTAAGTTATCTATTTTAAAAATGGAACAGTGATTATATCTCTATTCTTAACCTCAGTGGGAATTTAGTACTGCTTTTCTGTAGACCCCTGTACCCCTGCTATCATCTGAAAGCTTCTTGGTGCATTGCAGTAACTCACCCTGGGGCACCCCTGTGCTCTGCCCTCTGCACTACAGGAGGCTGATGCCCATGCCTGCCCCTCTTTGTTCTGAGCTGGGGGCTCTAATTCAGCTCTGATGGGTGATTGGGTTTCCAAAAGGCAAGAATGAAAATTATGGTGTGCCAAAGCCAAGACACACAAAGAAATGTGACATCCAAGTTTTAGAGTTATCACGTTAGAAATCAGTTTTGGAGACTGCAAATGGATGTTATCCAAAAGGTTTAGTACAATCTGGGTTTAAATATGTGCTCTAAATCTTCTATGTGTTGAACTTTTTGGTAAATTCTTCACTTTAGGAAAAAAATAAATATTTTTAAAATATATGCAGTATTCTGGAGAATCATTTAATGTGATGCCATCTCATATAAAATATGGGTTTGTGTACAGTGTTCTATCTCATTAAAGAATGGTGAAAACAAGGACAGCAGCTATTTATTTTTTGATGCTTTAAGCATATTAGGAAAGGTTAAGCACTTAAAATTATATTGTTCAGTATGACAAAGAAGAATTAGTTTTCTCTTTTGCCCTATTTCCATTTTCACAGAGAGAAATGAAATGAAAGTTTATAAGAGAGATTATGTCAAATAGGCCAAAATTATATCAAATCTTGATGGCAAATGGAGCCAGAAATTTTCCTAAACAGGAAAACAAAGGATTCCTTAGAGGTCACAGAGTACTAGGCTAAAATGAAGGCATTGCAGCTAATATCTTGTGTGCTTTGATAGGTGAGGACAATGTAATGGCCCCTGTGAGACAATCATTAGGCAAAACCATTTGAAGCAGTTTTGTGGTTGCTCTGTCTTACAAAACAAATTAGACTGCAGCTGCCGAAGGGATTTAGACAATACAAATATCATCACATTTTTCTCTGTTTTTCTCTTTCAGTTCTGACAAAAAAAAGTCTGCAGATGTACTCAGAAATCTGTCCAGTAGTAATTAGATTAACATGGTAATTGGACTGTAACTTCATTTATTCATGCAAATGAAGACTAATCCATTTTTCCAACCATTTTTTGTTGTTGTTTTAACAAATAGAACAACTTATTTGGTATCACATTTAGTTGACTTTCTTTTTTTTTGCAGGTATTTTCCTGCAGATGAGAAATATTTTCCAATAGATGAGAAAGTTTCTTGAGGCTTAAAGGTCACATCATTGTATGTGAACACAAGGTCTTGTCCCTCCAGTGAAATAGCATATTTAAGAAACATATGATAAGCAAGCCCAAGTATGAGGGTTAATTTCATTGAGTATCATTTGGAATGACCTTGGGGTACTATTTCCTTTTTGCATTTCATATTATTTATCAAGTGAGAAAAAGCAAAAAATTAGAGAAGATAGTGACCTATATAAATCTTAAATATCAAGATTAAATGTACATTTTGGTCAGTTTTAATGTTGTATATTTGACCTAACCTTACAGGTCATGAGTTTCTAAACTGACTTCTTCCTCAATATGTTAGTATATAATTAGCTGTAATCTTCTATGAGGATAAATTAATTTTTTTTTCTCAACTGACATGCGTCTCTATTCACATGCATGCAAACATGCACATATGCACACACACACACAGGCACACACACAAACACATATATTTCAACTCTAGTTGAATAAAAACAGTTTTCAAATTATGCATTGTCACTCTCAACACCTGAAGGACAAAAAAGAAAGCTCACCTGATCTGTGAACATTTTAGGGGTTGTTCGACCGAAGGGTTGTTTTTCACTAAACTTTGTATTTTGATGCACACTTACCCTGGAAAATTCAAACACCTTCAAACTGCAAATGCAGAAGTTTTGTACACGCAATGCAAACAGTTGAACCTGCAAAAATACCAGAACTGACAGAAAGAACTGCAGGGTAAAATTTATTTGACAAAGTTGAAGAGATTCATGGGTTGTGGAAGAATGTAATTTGTGCTAAGCACGTTCTGTAGTTGGAGAAACAAAGACTGACTTCACCTCAGCACCCTAACACAGTTTGATTACCAGCTGGAAGAACAGTGTTGATAAAACTTGTAGGATATTTATGTCTAGCAATGTTGAAACAGAGGTGGACATTTAGTCTGAAGTCTGTGATTATCTGTAGTATAAACAAAGATATAGCCTTGCCCTTTTGAAAAGGTCAGGTGCAACATTTCCTAAGATGCTGGGCAAACTTGCAGAGCAAGAAAGGGCAAAGAAGGAAGTATTCAGAGGCAAAATATTCAGAGGATGCATAATCAGAAATGCTATGTCAGCATGTCTGTGTGACCAGGTTAAAATAGGGGAAATAGGCATAAACACAGTAATCTGTTTAATCTGATGAAATTAGAGGAAACTAAGTGATTTGTGTTAATAATAATAATGTAGTTTCTTTATTTTAAAACTGATCAATCTTTGCTAAAAAGGATAGGTACTAGGATAATTCAGTCAATGATTCAGAGAGGTACAGAGCATGCTGGCATGCTGAGTAAGAGGGGAATGCCCAGGAGGTGTCAGAAGGTGACCAGGTGACAGGTTTGTCTCCCAGGTGTTGTTGCTGGTGGTGCACCACTGTGTCTACCTTGTTCTTTGGGGGCTGTGGCACCAGGTGCACTCTGCAAGGCACAGGGCAGGAGTGATCAAGAGCTCATATGGATCAAAGTGATTGAAAGAGAAAGGAAGGTTAAATCTGAGCTTAGAGAATCTGTTTTACTCCCTTTCAGTGTCTGCTGAGAACACCAACTGCCTGAAGCCATACTCTGTTAGGTTAGCTGAGCCTTTTCAGCAGTGCCATGCTCCCAAAAAACTGTCAGCAGGGCCTGGCTAAATGCTATCTGTGACCATCATATTAAAATTTACAGTTTTAGTCTTTTTTTTTCCCCAACTGGGAAGAAAAGACAAAAGGATGCTGGGACTACTTGACTCTACCATGACCTCTAGAACCACAAGCTTTTGTAATAAAAGTATCTTTCCAAGAGCCTTGTATCTAAAAACATTGTGTTGCTATGCTAGAAAAACTCAGTGACAACATATAGAATTCAGGATTACATTTTAAAAAAATTCAATGTTTTAAAGCATATCAGAGACATAAAAGTTTTGTTTTAATCGAATGTGTTTAAAATATGTGGGACAAGTCAAAATATTTCATTGGATCTTGATTAATAATTAAATGTAGCCCAGCATTTTTCTGCTACCAATGGGGTTTATTTTTTTGCCTCTATACATGATCTTGCAATTCAATCTTTCTCTTTTTTTCTTGTTTCGTAAATGTCCTGATAAGATTTTAAATACCTTTTTATTTCTCAATACTTTTTGAAAAGGATAGATGTCTGCAGTAGTCTTTCCTTATAGGTAGTTCTGAAAAAGTTTCAGAAAGACAAAAAAAGTTAAACTTCAGTGGTAGGTCCAGGCCCCCACACAATCCTGGGACTTACTTTGTGACCATCCACCAACTCTTGTGACCAGTAGTAATCACAAAATCAATAACTATTGCCCATCAGAATAGAAAAAAAAATGCATCCAAAGATATATTAAAGCAAAGGAAAAAATTAAAGAGAAGAACAAACAAATCCTTTTTGACTCACAAAGAACACAAAATGTCAAATGGAAAAGATTATATTATAACCCTCACATGCTGAAATTGCCTTTAAGGCCAACTGTTCTATTTACTGAATAAATAGATCATTATTTCCATTCTGCACTCAACATGAAACACAAGTAGCATGACATTAATTTTCTTTTCAGGACGATTTGTATTTTTCTGTGAGGTACCCTAGATTTAGGAATTTTTTCCAAAAAAACCCACACTGTTTTGCTGTGACAGACTCTGAGCTAATGACTTTGAGGTACTAACATAACATTCTTCATTTTTCCCATGGTGGGTTGAAAAGATGTATTAAGGAAAATATAAAAGAAAAAAATCCAGTTAGTGTCTATAGGAAATAGCCTTGTATGAAACATAGTGGGGGTACATGCAGTGAGAGGTGGCTGGTAAGTTCTTCATTCTGTATTTCATAAAAGCTTCTATATCTTGGAGTGAAGACCAAAAGTAATTACACCTAAACACAAGTGAGTGCAGGCCTTTCATGTATGTGAAATCCCTGCTATTTTTAATGTACATTATTTCCTTATGAGCTGTATTTTATGCCAAAATATTCTCAAAGAGCATGCTGTCTAAGGAACAAGCTGATAGTCAAAAGTGGTGCAAACCATTACTGAGAGAAAAAGCTGACAAGAAACGGGGTGTTTTGGAGTTCTACAGTGGTGTCTTGCTTGCATTTTGAAAAATACCTCAGCTGCAAAAAGGTGATTTTTGAGGACAGTGAAAATATTAGACTCCCAGTAAGAATTCTAAAAAAACTACATTGCATCAATGGGACTTCATGGGCTGAAAATAAGCTAGAAACTTCTGTTTAGAGCAGAATTCTCATGAATAGTAAGACCACAAATATCTATTCCCTTATCCAATGAAATCCAATGAATTTTCAGTGGAAAATACATTCTTCTTTCATAAGTGCCTCTAGTACATTTGAGATACCTCTCAGAAGGACCTCTTGCTAAGACTGATTGCATTTATGTCATATATAAAGCGCATCTGCAAAAAAAAAAAAAGAAAAAATGCAAGAAAGAAAACTACAAGAACTGTTGAAACTAGCAACTTATACTTTTCTATTGCTTCATATTTCTGTTTTCCATTTATGTGAGATTCAATACGGTATTCAAGTGGAACATAGATGCATACCCTGGAAGAGCTGGAGTAAAGTCTAGGAATTCATGGTGAAAAGTTGCATGTTTCCTCTTTGAACCATGCATTATTCTTTCAGTATTCTGAGTATAGTTCTGCCATTTCTTCTCCTCAATAATTTGAAAGCCATTACCATCTCATAGAAGTTTAATATAGTGGGGAAAAAAGTGTTACAAATTAACAGGGCAAGGAAGAGATCATTGGATGAAAGATATGTAGAAATTTTTCAAGTAAATTTTTAATTGGATAAGAGATAGTAGTCATTCAAACAGCCATTTTTATTTAACTTACTCAATTCAAATCACAATTTTAAAGTCCTATGTTATGAAAATGAGGACTTTTCTTTTTCAGAATGAAAGGCTAATTTTCCTCCACATCGCATTTAACTTGGCAGCATAGTTAGTGCATGCTTGAATAAAGAGAAGCAAAAGGATAATTATTTATGTGAAATATTTTTGAACTCAAGTACCATACAATTATGAATTGCTATTTGGGTTTTTTTGCAGTTTGCAGTTTGCCATAGCTGATCTCATACTCTTTTGGGACAGACAACTTTCCCAGCCTTTTTGCTGAGGGCACTATAAATCTGAGGGACAAAAGAAAAGCTAAGAAGAGAAAATAATAGGTCAAATTTTTATGAGCAGTCTCTGTTTAGAGCATTATAAAATAACTAAGATAATGAAATATTTTTTGTCTGCATAAATTTCTATGAAACTTGATAGAGTTTATGAAAAAAGTTTGAAAAATTGCATTTGTCAGAAAAGTTTGGATTAAATTCTGTATGTTAAGATTTTTCTTATGTTAATTTTAGAAAAATACTGTATTTAAGCAAGTTTGTCACAGTGAATCATACTAAAGCAGGGTTCATGTTCTGAGAATGTTGTTCCTGTGTATTATACCCTAGGAAGCTAAAAAACCCCCAAGGTTTTATCCCATCAAGCAGCCTTTGACTTCTCATAGAATGCTCCCAACACATTTGTTAGGGGAAAAAAACCTGCCAGGAGAAACCAGAAGACACATACAGTCAACTCACATTGGAGCAGAATACATTCCCTCCTCTGTATATTTGGTGTGTTCTATTTTTGCTTTACCTGCCGGGTCTGAAGTACCTGTTGGCTCCTCTGCAGGACTGCAGCAGTGGTCTCAGAGAAGTGACTCCACTTCTCCACTTCTTTTATGACAAGTTCATAAAAGGATTCAAAAGTGCTTGCAAATATTTGGAAAATATATTTTTAAGGAAAAAAATAGAAATTTTTTATCTATAATTATATCTATATGATCGATGTCTCTAAATGCACGATATATATGTCACTCCCTGAAGTTATCCTGAGTTAGTTGTTTGACAGTGACATTCTACAAATTTGAACCGTTAGGAGATAACAAAAAGATGGCAAGTTAAAACAGAGAATCACATTTTCAGAAAACTTGAGTTGAACTGTTCCAAATCATACCAAAACATGAAAATAATAATATTCAAGAATCTCCTAGAAACAGAAGTGCCTAATTATTATCCCTGATACATTGGTTCCCTTCTCTGCTCTCTATTAACCCCCTTCTAGCTGCTCTTCTGCAGCAAAGCTGATCCTTCATTCAGCTCTACAGGTGTTTGTCCATGTCTGAAATTGTTCCCATCCGCATATATTTGACAAGATCACTTTTTACCTCCAAAGGAAAAAAGCAGTGCCTGCTCCTTACCATCATGCAAGCAAGGAAATGTTAGCAAGGAACTGGGAGCTATTTTTATCCTTTTCCTGGATGATGAGCATTTTGTTATTTCCCTTACTTACTCTCAGTCCATATATCACAGTGTAAAATTGCATTTTCTCAGGTGCATCTGAGCACTCAGTTCAGTAGTTTGCTTGGTTATAAGGGACAGCATCACAACCATTAATGTTGATCATGTAATCATGTGCTCTGCAGCACCTTCCAAAAATATGAATCTCTTGCCATATGAAGTAATACTAGCTTCATAACATTCCTCTTTAATCACTTTTGCAGCACATTGTGCTGCAAAAAACCTTCAAAAAAGGTTTATAAAAAAACCTTAAAAACCTTATAAAAGTCTGTAATTCTAATAATTACTATAAAATGCTCTGTAAAATGCTGTTGACACAATGGAAATTCCTCAGTCATGTCTTGCCCACTTTTAGAGCAAGCAGTCATTGAATTTAAACTTCTAAAAAACAGAATATGAAATATTAAGGGAAGCCACAGATTTATTCTGTAAGACTTGATATATGGATTGACACCTTTCCCCACTATTAGTATTGCTCAATTACTTATGCTCTTTCCTGCACACTGTGGAAATACCTTCATGGCCAAACAGCTTCGCTGTTCTCTCCTTCCCTGGGCACCATTGGTACCTCAGTTTAGGCAAGAGAGCTCTGAGAAGATGGGGTCAGAGAAAGCACTGTTCCTTCCTCTGTGCCCTCTGGAAGCGATACTGGGAACAAGAGGAGGTTCAAAAGCTCACAAACTTCCTGTTGATGGCAGCTTCTTCATCTTTTTTGGGGAATCCAGGCTGTCAGAAAGTCGTAAATTTAACACATAAAAGCAGTAATAATTTAACAGCCTCTGCTAAGGGATTGCATGAATTAGTTATGTTTTCTGGCTAGAAAAGCTTATGAAGAAATGTGGAAAATATACAAGGAAATACAAGGAAAAGGCAGTTTTGTTTAAACTGATAATAACATGTATTATAAATGTTATTACTCAGAGGTGCAACCACACTGATTGATGGGCTTGCTTGAGAGAGAATTCAAGACATTTTGATGCATTTGGAACAAACATATTTTAGGGAACTATATGTGACTATTTTGCTTCTGGCTACTATAGATATAAGGGGTTTTCCTTGTAGATTGTTATATTTCATGATTTAGTGAGCACTGAAAACATATAAATGTGTGTATGTGTGTGTATAGAAGACAAAAATCCAGAAGCAGCGTTCAGTACACCACTGGAAGTGTATTAATATTAGGCTTGAATAAGCCAAATGCAGTCAAGAACAAGCCTGAATTTTAGAACTTTGTCCTAAAATGGTCATGAATTATGTACAGGACTTACTCATCAGTCTGTCAGATGACTGTTGAAATTTAAGAAATAAGGGGTGCTCTCCACAGAGCGCTACTGAAGAAATATTAGGCAAATTAAACAGAAATTTCATCTTGCCTTGCTATAAACTTTTCATTTCAGAAAGAGATTGTATGGAAAGTATCAGGGATGACCTCAATTTCATTACAGTTTTTCAACTGAGTTGGAGTGTAATAAATATATTTTCATTTGATTGCTATTATTGTTACATCATTATACAAGGTCTTAAAAAGGGTTAAGTAAAAAATCTGGTTATTTTTGTAATGCCTCAATATCTACTATTTTTATACTATTTTTTAAAAAAATCTTCACAAAATATAAATGCTTTAGGATTTTATACATTTTGGAAAGCAAAATACTTGAAAGGATCAGATCACTGCCAGTGCACGCTGTATTTTAAAATAGCTACTCAATATCTTATTTGGAGAGTGGGCCAAATATAGGTACTGACATTTCTTCAGCACAAAATTGTGTTTGGTTGTCATTAACATATATGAACTGCCACAAAATTTCATTGCATATTTGCCAATTTTGGCAACAGGGCTGCAGAGAAATCTTTATCCAAGACCATCTTAATGTGGAAAATTTCTCATTTGTCAAAATATGTCTTCTCTCAGTTCCACTCTATCTGTCAGCTTTCAGCTGTACACTTGTACTTGAGTTCTGCCCTACAGTTCTGTGCACTTTCCCTCACTTTCTTGTGAGTAATGTACGACAACTATTTTAGTGAACACTGCTTTTTGCTTGTCACAACACAAACTAGAGTGAGGTCTTTTAGAAGGATACTGATTTTCATGAACACAGTTCACAAAATTCTCCTTCATCTTCGTGACTAAAATCAGGGACACTGACACTCCTTCATCCCTATTCTTAGTAAATATGAGAAAACCTCCCAGCTGTTACATAGAACACTATAATTTTATGCAAGAAAAAACACCAGTACTCCTGCTGTAAGTGAACTAAGAGAAGTTGTGGAAGAATAGACCAAGGATCTTTTATCTCAGGAATCTAAAAAGTAAAATACCAGTTTGCAATAGTGGCTTTTACACACAATTTGTGTGTGTCTGTGAGCATGTATAAAAATTTCTCAACAAAGTTATCTAGAGAAGAAGAAAATAAAGAGTATCAACACCATGCTTTTAAAGAGTAGAATTTAAGTTGCTATCCTTAGTCTTAGAATTGATATTGTTGAATGAACAAACAGCTCTCCATATTTCAAGTATCATAGTATTTAATCCAGTGCTAAAAGACTTCACAATTCTTCTCTAGTGTACTTGCAGGCTTTCTCTTTTCTATTTTTTTTGTTAATGTTGTTGTTGTTGATTTGCCCACTGGAACTCTCTTATATTTTTCTGTGACAGAAGCAGCTCTAGATCAAGTTATGAAGAGGTAGCACAGGAATGGAGAGCACAGTGAGTTGGTTTAGGATGAGTGAAAAAAAAAGTTAATATAGTTGCAAAGAGAAGTAAAAAGTAAAGCATTTCTT
The DNA here is from genome assembly GCF_051311805.1 of Agelaius phoeniceus. NCBI lineage: Eukaryota > Metazoa > Chordata > Aves > Passeriformes > Icteridae > Agelaius > Agelaius phoeniceus. Next base: position 12,314,933 of record NC_135266.1, on the reverse strand, counting down.
TAGAAATGCTTTTCTGTAATAGCTGAATTATAATGTAATCTTTAATTACTTGTACTTTTTCTGTCTGTGAATGTGAAAAATAGTACAACTTCATCAAATCTTAGTGAGTTTACATGAAACAGAGAAATAATGTTTCTTAGATGTGTGATCCAGACCTTACAGAATGCAAAAGTCTGCCTTCAGCTAAGAAATTCCTTCCACAAGGATTTTATTGATGATTTTTTTTTTTTCTTTAGATTATCTAAACAAATTACTGTTCCTGCAGCTTGTATGAAATACAAGGCTTATGAGCAGGAATGCATAGAAATTCTGCTATCAGGAAGAGAATCCTAGATGTTCATTTTCACATAAGCTTTACAGAAAGGCTTCAATGGGATAAATCCTCTTGGTTTTCAGAGAGTAAAAAAAATTATTGCCCATGGTGTAAGAGAAAAAGCAACAGGAGCAGTTCCTGTCAAAGGAGTTTTCAGATACTCTTTTGATCATTGCTGTCATTCCCCTCCCTTGTATCTAGCTCTGTCCCATTAGTCTGTATCCCTTGTCTCTTTTATTTGTCTCCATCTCCTCTCCCAAGATTTCCACCACTGTGGCACAAAATGAATGCATTGCAAGGAGCTCCTTCATTCCAACTTCCACCTCTATCTCAAGTCTTAATATTCTGTAGCTGGTGTGTTCTGTGGGGAAATCTGCCTGGTTGGGGTTCACAGCCCCCCTCAGCCTCCAGTCCTCCTATATACTCTAGGCAGGCACACACAAAGAACCTAAAAATCCTCTGCTAAGCCCTCATGATCTTCTGTTTGATTTTGCAGAAGTGTGTTTTCATTATTCTGTTGTCTTTTCTTTTCTCTCCAAGTTAATTAAAGTTAATTGATTAATTGGTACTCTGCTATAGCAACTACCCAGCTGGAAAAGCACCAATCTGCAGTGATCATATGTGTAGAGCATGTCTAATTTGTTATCCTATGTGGAAAGGCCAGAACTCCTTGTAAATTAGCTTGAACAATGTGTATTTTCCAGGAGAAGCAGTAAGATAGAGTACAACATAAGTACTCACAGGTTCTACCCAGCTTTCTGCAGCAGAGGCACTTGAAATCAGGTGCACAGATGCAGCTTTGTTTCCAGCCAGGCAACTGCAGGACTCCCTCTTCTGTTAAAATGGTTTTCCTGGCTTCTTGCATTTCATGTTGCCACCAGTACACCTGGCAGACTCTCTGGAGCATAAACAATCTGCACATTTAGGGGGAAAAAAGCCCCAACTTGCTTTAATAATATTGTCGCAGTGGGAGCTGAGTGCTTCCATATCAGTGGTGGAAATTGAAATTACATGTTTAGGGCTGTACTTTCAGTACTCTTTGCATGCTACAATCAAACCTATTCCTCTCTGAAGAGAGTTTTTGGAGAGGGAATTTGTAAAAATTGGGGCATTTATTTCAGTTAATGGCATTTGCAAGTATGTGCAGAGTCCACTGCTCCCATTACTCATTCTGGACCATACATATTACCAGTCATCCTTATCTACTGTATAAGAAAACTTTAAATTGATCCAAATCAATCTTTAAAATGATGAATATACTGAAAGTGTTGTCTTGATCTGAAATGTCTCCTTTTAATTTAATTTTGTAATCATTTCCAAAATTTTTCATTCTTCTGATTCAAAAATTTGAAAATACAAATTCCAAGTTATATTTTGCCTAGAACAAAAAGTAATTTTCTTGCTATTTGGTTTATTTGAGCAATTGAGTAAAGCAAAAAAAAAATTACAAAATATCTCCTGCTCATTAAAATTTCTGTAGAAAGAAAGACTTGCTGTTGTTCAGAATATGGTAGTGAGATACACATATATTCACCTCTGTAAAGTTCTTCCAGTATCTGTCAGAGGGTTAGGGTAAACCTGAGTTTGATGATTTTCTCTGAAACTGCACACTAATGCTTATGCTTTCTGTAGAAAAACTTGGTTTTGTGCCAAGGGTGAGCTAGAAAATTAATTTCTGAAAGCATCTTTTCCTTATTTTCCCAGAAAATGAGGTAGAATATATGGTGTGTCTCTGTAATTTATGGGAATGAGAAATTATGAAAGTTGAGGGAACATGTCAATTTATGAATTACTTATTTTAATAAACTATAGATTCACTTACAGTCTCTTTCTAAAATCACAGATTTGTTCCTACATATTTTCATGTGTATTCAAAGGTGTAGTGTCATACCTAACTTTATCCAATGCTTACATAATATCTAATGTATTATCTAATGTATTAGGTAGGTTGAGTTGTGAAAAGATTACTTCTCTATTAAACACAGAAAATTTACTTCACCTTATGCTACTGTAATGATTGTGTGATTAAAAATGTTTATTAACATATTTTTCCTCATTTTATGATTTTCTCTAAAGCTTAAAAAGAATATTCAGATTCAAATGGATACATCACATTTGAGCAAATAATTATTAATACTTTTATCAGATAAGTAGCTCACTGGAAAAAAATGTCCTTATCCTTTTCAGCAGTGAACATTAACATTAAGGAGTTTATATTCTTCAAGTCCACTTTCTTTTTAGAAATATTTAGGAACTTACAAAACTTTTCAGGGAAATACAATTTTTCCAACCCAAAGAACTAAAGGTCAGACCTCAATGTTACCATAAATAAAGGCTCTGACATCTAAGCAAATGACAAAATAGATTTGCATTCGGATTAAATTTAAAATGATTGCAGTTTGTTTATTTAAAGGAAAGTGATAGCAATTAAAATACAATTCAAAAAGACATCACTGGAAAGAAAAATCAATATTGCTCCGATTTACAGATTCTAATGTGAAAATCATCATTTAGAAAAAAAGAGCATTTTAATTTGGTAGGAAAGAAATCACTATCACTTAGAAACACCACCCCCAAAATCAGGTAAATTACATAATTGAAATAAATTATATTTATTTTAAAAATAACTAAAACATTTCCAAATCTCAATAGAAATCATTAAACATTTGCTTAAGCAGTATCTTCTTCAGTTTTTGAGTTATATTTGAAAGGACATAGTTACATTACATTTATTAAGCCTGTATAATTTTATTCAGGTGCATTCTTCATTGGAGACAGAAGAAATCTACTTTCCCTTAACAACTTTATTAATTGGTGGTTGTTCCTGGAACAAGAAACACCCTTTGAAAAGGGACTTTGAAAAATGTCTGTTATTGCCAATAATTGGTTTGCTAGGTTTTGTGGAGTAATAAATTAAGACATGATAGATTTGTTATAAATAAGAGCATCAAGGTAAATTGATTTGGGAAGATAACTTAGTTGAAAAAGCTCAAGTAATAACCTTAGCAGACATTGTTGACTTAACATGACCCATTCTGACATGGATCCATCATTGCCTGTAAACATGAACATCAAAGAAATATACACACCTCAATAATGAATGTGTGAGGAGTGTGGACCCTGCATGAAACTGGCTGGAATTTTTTTTAACACTCATTCTTTGTCATCAGTTGAATAAATGTGAAGTGAGTAATCTATAGTGTATTCCAGTGGTGTCAATAGTTGAAGGTAGGGAGATAAAGAAACAAAGGAGAGCAGAGTCACTGACTGTTTCTCTCCACCTCTTATAAAGTTCAGCCCTGGATGGTTTTCTTGCAGGGGAGATGAACCTCACTCAGTGTCTCTGTGTGCTTTATAAGGAGGCAACATTTCTTGTAATATTCTGTTCTGTGGGCTGGACCCACATAATTATGTGACATCAAACTCATATGGGAGGTGCCAATTAGTTGCTGTTCATATGCTACAAGCCCATAAAACATGGCAGGAATTATTAATGGAAGAGGACTTTGCTGCACCTTCCACCTCATGAAAAGAGGAGCTTCATGTGTTATCCCCTGGATGCACCCATGGGGGTTGCAATTGGTGGTTAAGTTTTTGTGGACAAAATGTTGACCAAAGAACAAAATCTACTGGTATGACTGACAGAATTAAATGTAACAGTTCCTTGGAGCAATTGTGGACTGCAATGTAATTCTGTGTAATGACAGAAATTTTAGAATAAATGTCATCCTTAAGGGACCATGTCAAATCAATCCCTCACAAACTCACCAGAGTAACAAAAGATGCCTACAAGGGAGAATACTGTATGGAATATCTAGCACCAGTTGAAAAGTCATTGAATAGCTTCTTTCTGGACTGTCATTATTTCATATTTAATATGTAAATAATGATATAAACCAATGATAAATATTTTATTTAGGTATATTACTTGTTTTGTAGTGAATGTACATAGGTAGTATAAAAGGTTAGGGTTTTTTTACCATAATTTAAAAAAAGAGAGTTGTGAAGACACAAAGTCTGTCAGCTAACATTCTACTATTTAGTGAGTTAATCTTGCATAAGGGCTACTAGGAAGCAATTCTGTAGTGTAAATATTTAGCATTCTATTAGACACTCCAAAGTGCTTTTTCTGGTCTCCAGTTGCCTGCCCAGAAGGTCAAATACTTCTGTGATCCATGCTTACCAAACACCTCAACAAACTGAAACAGCATCAAACCTACCTAATCTGTGTGTGAGCAGCTGTACCCCCCATCAGATTCAACCTTGTGTCTGTGTTAACAAGACACAGATATTTATAACAAGATATCAATTATAACAAGATTTACCATGGCTGGCTTATAGGACCATATTTTGCTTATTGTAGGACAATAAAATGCACGTAAATCATGATTTTTGGTCACTTGTGTTTCAGGTAGGCCTAATTTAAAAGGTCAAGATAATTACTATTTTCTTTGAAAAGTAGTATTTTTGATGACTCATATTAAACAGTGAATGCTAGACAGAAGAAAGGCTACATATTACAGCAGGTGATTAAAAATATATATATTCTGGAAAGGATTTTAGACTGAGTAATAAAAATTTAAGCCTTCAATTCAAAGAGTAGTCAATTTAAGGCTAATTTGAAATGCATATGCATTCACTAAAATTAAGGTAAGTGGATAGCTGCATTTTTCAGATGAAGTGAAATAGGGTGAGCAAATAATTCTCATTAAAGCTTAGTAACTGGGCACTTTGGAAAACAGCCCAGTATCTAACTATGTTGTAGTCATCTAAGTCTATGCAAAAATTTGACCTTCAGATCTCAAGAATCTTTCCAACTTATTTTAAATCATTACAAAGATCAGCATGCTAAATGAGTACTTAATGCATTTCTATTTGCCTTTTATTTTGAAGTGTGGTTTTTAAAATTTTTAAAAACATGAGTATAAATTTTATGAGTTAGCAAGTCACGTGCAAATAACTATCTGGTCCAGGGAATACACATCCTTAAAATCATACTGACTTTAGAGGTGGAGGAAAGCTTTCTTTTGTATAATCCAAGCACGGCAGCTCACCCCTGATGCCATGCTGAGCTATGGAATGATTTCCAAATCCTGATATGAGTCCTGATCTGAGCAGTTTGCTGCACTGACAAGCCTTAGGGTCACTCAGGAGAGAAGAGACCACAGAAGTTGCTAACACAACCTTTGCTCAGCCAGGAGCTCCATACAATACTGAATTCAAGTCAGGCCCTTAGGGCTTTGTTGTGCCAGGTCTTGGAAAACCTCCAAGAATGAATATTCCACAGCTCCTTTGGATAACCCAAATCATTGCTTAATTATCTTCAGAGGGAAATTTTTAAACTTAAATGTGGTTGAAATTTCCTGTTTCAGTTCATCACATTTATATGTGATGTAAAATAATAAGACTTCATTTCCTTGATAGTTTCATGAATATAAATAATATTTGAAAAAGTAGGGGTTTGGTTTTTTTTACTGTCTGTGCATTATCTCTTAAGTAAAATGCATCTGTTCTCCCATCTTTGAATGACAGGAGAAGGACATTTAGGAGGAATGAATGTCATTTATTGATCATTTTCATCACTGGATTTTTTCAGCATCCACTTCCTACAAAAAAATATACCCAATGCAAAACTGTGATAGAAACTGAGCTTTCCCTGAGATATCTGGGTATATAAAAAATTGATGCATTTTTGTGCTATATTATATTACAACTTTTTCATGAGAAGGACACTTTAATCAATGTATTGTTAAATCTACTGAATTTCTATCTGCTTGTCAGAAGGGTAGGCTGGTATGATTTATTCTCCAAAGTAAATGAATGACATTTTGTCTACTAAAGCACAGGATGCACTTTCAGGGTTATTATAATTCAAGTTAAAAAGTGCTGGAACCCACATAGTAACAATTTTGATAGAGGAACATCAACTAGATCTGTATGTATTTGAAAAATCTAGTGCATAACTACGGAAAAAGTTGTTCTTATCTTGATTAGGAAAGTTGTTAGATTATAGTTCTTATAAGGAAGTGGTTTTATTCCCTCTGGGGAAAAAAAAAACCCAAAAAACAACAACACAAAACAACAAAACTATGCAGAAGGACATTATTTCAGAAATCAGGCATAATGTAGCAGGGGGTGACATCAGAGGAAAGTGTGGCTCATATGAAGGCAAGACTAAAGTTTAGAAGGAGAATTTCCTGAGTCTAGAGTGACTTGAGAATAATGAATAATGCCTTATTTGCAGATCTGTTCCTTCCTGTGCTCAGGAGGAGACATTTCTATATTATTAAACTTGATCCTGATGATATACATAGATGTGAAATGCAGTGTACATGAAATTCTGTGGTAGAATTGTTAAGCATTGCAGTTCCTGGTGTGCAAAGTAGAAAGGAGTCATGATTTCACATTTTAGTCTGCAGTATTTTTGACAACTACTAACATAATAATTAAAAAAAAAAAAGAGAGCCCAGGCTGCAAACCTTATTTTAGGATTTAATTATGATTTCCCTACTACCTAGAGAAAGATGCAATAATCACAATCTTCAAAATCTCACAAATTTTTATAGTGTGTTACATTCTAAAATAAAGACATGGAAATATACAACAAAACAATTACTTGGCCGAGCACAGGAGAGTTTTTATCAAAGAACTGGAAGCATCAGCAAGATAATCCTTGATTTAGTCTTGATAGGTTATCTCAGATCCTCCACTCTTTAAGCTGTTATGTGCTGACTTCAGCATGGAAATGGTTAACCTGGGGCATAATTGCACATTTCCTTACAGAAAGTGAGGGACCAATTCAGAAGTCAGTGTACAATTCAAGTGGGATAGTGAATACAAGGAGAGAGGGAAAGAATATGTAAATAAGTGTTGAAAGGTAGGAAATTTGGTAGATGAAAGAAGCATCTACTTTTTGTTTATTTTGCTGGTCAGTCTTTTTTCTTTCTCTTCTTTCACTTCTAAAACAGCTGAGCTCTCACATGAATAACAGCATGATAGCAGTAACCCTTCAAAAAATTGGACTTTTTAAGTGGTTGACAGTGTGTTTGCTGAAAGACAAGAATTTTTGCGGGGATATTGATGTAAAAAATTTAAAGATGGGATCCTGAAATAAAATAAAATGCATTTTTAGATGATTATGCTATTAAATAGTTCCAGAATCCTAAGTACAAATATGACTGTTTGTATCCATGTTATGACTCCTGCAGGATTGCGTCAGGCAGAGATGCTGTGTCTTGGGAATACCTAGTAAGACTCTAGGGAGTCCTAAAGAAAAACATGCACCAAGAAGGAAAACATTAATGTGTAATAACTCCAAAATCTGAAAATCAAGACAGCAGAAAGGGAATTTTGTATTCTCTCTTGCTTCCTTGCTTTCTTACCCCAGCTGCAAGTTCAAGTCCCTCAGAGGACTGTGAGACTTTTGCCTTTACAATTTGACCATATTAGCAATAAAGTGATGAAGATGAGGGAAGGAATTTCTGGCACTGCCCTCAGCCCCAAAAGCTCTTGTTCGAAATGGGTTATGCATCAGTGGGTGCTTGCTATGGATATTTTCTTTGGTTTGTGTTTCATCCAGAGCTTAGCTGGTATCTCCAGTATCATGAGAGACTTACTATGCAACATGTAGAATTTTTGTTGTATTCCTTCCTAGTCGCTGTCCTTCTTTTCTTCAAATTATATTTGTATATTTTGAAGCAGGCAGAAGATCTATTGTGGACCATTTGTCCATGGTCTTAAAGATCCTCACAATTAATGTTGGAAAATGAAATATTTTCTTCTAAACATAGCTTCCATTTGTCTGGGACTGGGTTTGGTTCACTGAATGGAGTCCTGAACATACCTGAACCATATATTAATTGTAACAGCAGTATGTATCTCAAAAGTTCTAGAAAGAAGATTTAAGATTGTCTGAGGTCAATTCATTTCCTGTCTCTGCTAGAGTGATAAAAATATGAAGAGCTAATGAAGTAAAAAAGTCTTTTTCAACTTTCAGAACATACAAAGACTTTCTTGCAAAAAGCCACAAAGGAAAACTTAATAGGAAAAAAAGTTATGACTTCCTTTTACAGTAGTAAAGTTGTGGAAAATAAATGCCTGGCTATTTTACATCAAAATATTGTGATGTTAATTCTATCAGATTTGTCTATAACTGCTTTATTATCACAAGTCACTAAAACAGTATGAAGAACTTGTTCATGACAAGAAATAACATTTCCCAAAACAAAGTTTTTAAAACCCAAGAATAAAGTATTTTTAATAAATAACTCTGAAATATAATGTGGTCTAGTAATATGTCCTTTAAAGTATAAGATGCTGAAAACATTTATCTGCAGGAATGATAATTTGCCATGCTACAATATTTCTAAATCACTAAAGAATTTTTATGCATCAAAATAAAGAAAGAAATACATAAATGTTAATATATTTTAGCATCATTAGAATTTCACCAATTACTCCTTCAAAGGTTGGATTGTTTGTGTTTGCTTTAATATAGTTAATCAACATAAAGAGATATGGCAATGCTTAGCTCAGTTAAGATGAAAACATCAGTACTGGGAAGAAAAGGTACTTTCAGATATGACTGTTATTTTGGGGATATTTTAACTAATTTTTTTGAATAATTGTAAAAAAGTTGTTTATCTTTTTCTTAAGACAGTTTATAGAATTCTAATGATTTATTAATGTATAAATGCAACATTTCTTATAATAAAGCAGTCTGTTAGTGGCCTAGAACTTGCTTCTGCTTCCACAGGACCTTTTTAACACTATTCATAATCCTGAAGGGTCTTCCAGAAGGTCAAGTAATCCACTTTTCTAATTAGTTATCATCTCATTATCATGAGCTTGTAATTAACTGTCACAATCCTGTGTATGATCTGTCCTGTGACTGGAGAGTGACAAAGTTCCACTTTGTCTCCTGTATCCCAGCAGCAGCAGTGCCTGTCCCAGGCAGGGATGGCAGAGATGAGGGTGTATCCTCTGAAGGACAAACCATAAATTGTTTGTTGGGTTTTTTGAGTGTGATGAGGAAATAGAAGTTTATGTTTTTTATTTGCAGATTTCTGTTTGTTGAAAGTGGGTTTTAAATTAAGCAATACTGCATAGACCAGAATGCAAAAAATAGTGACCAACATGGAAATCCTAGCCTGCTCTTGGAGTGTTTCAAATGAAAAAAACTTGCAGATTAAATTACAAAAATAAGGATCATGAATCTTTGACATCAGTTGCTCATACTCATTTCCTAGAAATCATTTACTATAAGTGCATACTTAAGTGATTGTCTCTTCTTAGGTACATTTTTGAGAGTTTTTGAATAAGCTCCCCAGATGTTTCTAAAATACACTATCACCTGCAGTTTCTTCTTTGTTCGTGTAAGGTACCAATCTCTGTGCACATATCCTTTCACCTTCCACTAATAATAATAATAATAATAATAATAATAATAATAATAATAATAATAGAGTAGTTTAGTGACTATTGAGGTTTAAAGGGCTGAATTATAGCATGGCACACTACCAATTACTCTCATACGGACAGCAGATACAAATGCATTCGCCACGACTTTCATTCTGAGCCATAAGTTAAATTTTCAAAAGGAACATTGTAATCTAAATGCTGAAATTATGTTAGAAGTGAGAAATCAAAGAAATGGTGTCTAATCTTTTCCTTCATGACATGCTAATCAGTGACTTTTATTAGATACTTAACAGCAAATACTTACAAGTATTAAGTATCAGAAATTCGTGTGCTGGAAACTGCTGCACTGACAGAACTGAGATGGCTCTAATCTAACCTTCCCTTTTAATCAGTACATTTCTCTGCATAATAGTGCTTTTTCTCCTACTGTTAGCTTTGTGATGGTGAAAAACACATTTTGGTTTTGTGTCAGTACTGGAAATAGGACTTGCAATCAAAATCTTTTGCCACTCTGTGCTGTGCAAGTGATTGAACAAAAAATTCAATCTGTCAAGCAACAGCCAATAGCCATTGTGGCAGCTGATTTTGTGCTGATCAAGGCTTCTGGAGTGAAAGCTTGTATTGTCCTGGGAATGCTGATGTCCTCAACTGCCCAGCAAAGTTAAAGATGAGTAGAGTAAAATGTAAGGTAAAATTTGTTCTACAATAATGTTTGTTATATGATGACATTATTTATAAAACTTTACATATTTTTATGTAAGTCATGAGGAGTATAGAATATAACAGTCAATATTAAGGTTTATATGCTACAATTTGTATGGGTAGTGGAAGAGGAAGGAATCACATTTTCTTAACCCTTTACCTTCTCATTTTACCATCATTAAATCCCTTACATTGGATTTCTATACATGATTTTTTGACCTTAATCATTCACTATCTTAGAGTATTATTGGTTGGTTTCTGGGAGTTACCGTGTGAGACAGCAATGCTGTAGTATTGGAAATGCTGTTGGTATAAGTTACTACAGAATAAAACAGCTGCTTTATTAACAACTTCAAATATAAGCTATTTAATTCTAAGGGATAATTCTGGTTTTCAACTGGAGAAAATCTTGTAAAATTATGTTAGGGAAGATGAGTTCTGGTATTATCAAACCTAGCACTACTGATATGCTTACATTTTCTTCTGTGTTCCACTGAAATGTAAAGCCTCCGAATGGGCAAAGCAACAAACAACCATTTAAAAAGAAATCTTTAGAGCTAGAAAATAAGCATTGGGGTTTTTTGTCTCCACTGTGTTGCTTTAAGCACTATCACCTATCCAGCATAATCCAACTCAAAACCCATGGTGGCTGGCCATAAAATCTAGTCTAGGATGTCTTTTGTGAGACCATGTCCACCAGTCTGTGACTGATATTTCTTAAAGAAAAAGAGCTCAATTGATTTGGAAGGAGTTTCTACAAACCCATTTATGCCGTGCAGCTTGAGCAGCCTTGCTGCAAAGCTTGTACTGGTAAATAGAACTGGAAAGCTACAGGACACCTGGCAAAGAAACAATGGTCATTTTTTTTCCTGCAGCAGGCACTCAGATGTCATGTTGGGTTGTCAGGGCTGAGGAAGAAACATCATTCAATCTTTACTGAGGATAAAATGTAATACATATTTCCTTGGAAAATGATCCTTAGCTGAATTGAAACCAGGAAGAAACAATCCAGGTAACTAAGCAGATGGACTTCTCAACTTTATTTTGGAAAGTAATCAAAACAAAATAGCAATAAAGGAGCCATTCTATAAATATGACTATGTTGAAAAAACAAAAGACTTCTTTAGAATGGTTCTGGGTGTCTTCTTTCCTTGCTATTTGTTTTGTACTTTTGTTTGTTGTTTACTTTTGGCAATGTTTCATGCATATATCTACAGAGAAAAACACTCCTGCTGTGGACTCTTCATATGTTCTTGCATATTCTCAGTGAGAACAGGGGAAGTAACTTTTTATAAGTTTGCCCAGTTTCAACAAGATTGGAAAGAAAACCATACCAAACAAACCAAAACATTTCTGCTGTGCCACAGAAAATGGTTGCAAGGAATCAGTACATTCAAGGGCAAAATCAAGGCAAGGAGTGGCAAGCAGAACATGTGGGAAATGTCACACAAGCCCTTCTTCTGGGTGAGCTCACCCACACACAGGTGACAGAGGTCGGGGGATGCAGAGTGTGGTTCTGGGGCTGGGCTGGGCTGGGACTGGAGTGGCGTTTGGAGGGACATGGTTACCACTGGTGCACTCCTGCTCTGCTGCTGAATAAGGACAAGAATTTAACAGGCTTTTGTTTGGAATTTATTGGTATATTCTGAGGATGTTAGTAGAAGAGATGGAAAGAGGAGAATAAGGAAGGATTTTTTACACTGAAGTGTAGACCCTGCTGGGCTGGGTTTTTATGATCCACCTGGGTTTGTTCCTAGAGTTGGGTGTTCCTGATAAGGGTGGTGGGATAGAGCTGAGCTCAGACTATGCATATAATAAACATATTACATAACTGAATTATTGGTGTGGAATTTTGTTTTGTTTAATGTAGAAATTCTACAAGTAAGTTTAAACTACAAATTGTGAAAAACATGGTTATGTTACTTATGTCTTGTTACATTCCGGTATGAACAAAATGGAATTCAAGTAATGTTCTTACCTTTTATTCTTTTTATTTTTCATAATTTTCTATATTTGTGTTTGGATTAAAGTCTTAGTTGAAAATGTTCTTTGAATGTATAATTTGCCACTTATGGATAAGTGTTAGGTGTTTTGCTCACCTAATCGAAGTTGTGCTTCAAAGTGTGTTTGAGAATGGCCTCTTGATAATGCCAAATGGTTTGTTTCCATAAAACTTTAAGTGAATTCACAGATTGCTAGGCATCATTATAATTTAACAGTGTCTAAGACACATATATTTCTATTTTTATGTAAACGAAACAAGCAGCACTATCCTGCATTGATGGGGTTCTCTAGAGGTTCTCTAAAGATCATCATTTCACTGCCTATAATGAAAAGTTTGCATTGGTGGCTTTTTAAAAAGGTATTGTTGCTTCTTCAAAGTGTTAAGGCAGGAAGGAACAGTATGTCTTGGATTACCATAAATAGGATAAGAGAACACTGAAATTGTACCTTCAAACACTACCTCCAGAGCAATGTGTTTGGAACTTCTATGAGTTCCACAGCCATTTAAATATATAAACCAGAGAAATAAGAAGGAAAATGAGACATTTGTATAATCTGATTATAACTATGTGTTTTTTCTATTTAAAAATGGGCTCTTATTCCAAGAGAACAATGGAAAATGCTGGGGCCTCCTACCCAAAAGAAGAAAGTTCACAATATTTTTTTTGTTTTTCTTGAAGTCCAGTCATCAGAATAAGTATATTACCTTTTATTCTACTTACTGATTATATTAAAACACTTAGAGATGTAAAAACAAGTGTTTATATTTTTAAATATTGGCCTAGAATATCAATCACAGACATGACTATATAATAAAAAAGGAAAGTCATAAATCAGCTCTGTCTCATGTCTTGTCAGAATTTAGGACAAAATCTGTTGCAGGAAGCTGGAAGACATTCATGGTTGTTATTTTGGAGCAGTAATATTTTGCCAGAAGGGAAAATGCTTTGCCTCAAATCAGTGTCATATTTTGCAGCTGAATCCAAAACTTTCTTATGACTAAAGTTTTTGTTTTTCTCAGTTAGTTTCTTGAGCTGGAATTCAGTAGAAAGTATTAAAAGGATACAAATTCCTCATTAAAATTCAGAAATTAATTCTAGAACCACACCACCCACTATTGTGAAATTATCTAGTAGTTCCTAATATCCCATGAGCCAAGCAGAAAAGTACTAAGAATAACTATATTAAAGCTGTACATAAAATTTTGTGTGTATATATTATATATATATATGTGTGATATATAGATAGATAGATAGATAGATAGATAGATATAAATATGTGATATATATATATATACATATACACAACATATGTATTGTTAAATGTATAGGAACATTTGAAAATGGGACATGACTAAAGATGGAATCAAAACCAGTCCCTTAATAAGAAGCAAATAAAGCAAGGATGATGGTATAATAGTAGATTGCAAGATAGAGGAAGCAATTATGGAGAGATTGGGAAAACATTATAATAGTTTGAGCTTACTATTGGATTGTATGAAATTGGCAATACCAAGTCAAAAAATAGTTGCATCTATTTCAGTACCTCAGCTTTGATCCCAGTCTGTAGCAGACAGAGAAGCAGCAAGGGACAACCATATGATTATATTGTTTAGGTGTACTCATATGCTCTGTTACTCAGCTATTACTGTCTTGACTCATTCCTTAAAGTTTTTTTCTCCCACGAATTAGGAGAAATGTTTTGAGCCTATGCAAGCTGAGGCAATCATTTACCAGCATGCACAGAGTTCAACTTTGAGGAAAGTGATAGCATACAAAATTCCTGTTTTGAAATTCTAGTCTGATGATTTCAGTCCTTTGATTCCATTTTTGCTTTATGACAAGAACTAAACACTCATTCCTTATTCACCTTTTTCTTAGCATCCACAATTTCAGAGACTTCTGTTGCATGCCTGAGGTGTAAAGGTCAGATCTCATTCAGAAGTGTTTGTATATCTTTGAGAATTCTTTCTGCCTTTCACTTCTTTTCAAATTTTATTATCCTTTTGGGATATGTGGATCATAAGTATTTTATACTGTCTTCCTTTCCTTATCATTTTTTATATGTTTTGGTTTTATTTTTCACTTTGCCCTTTTACTCTTTCCTCTTTAGATAATACTTTCATAGAACTCTTCATTATAATTGCAAATCATTGACTAAGTAGTAAGGTAAAACTGGTGTTTTCTGACTACCAGTGTGTCGTGGTTTGGGAGGAAGTGAGTTTTCTGGGATGCTGTGATCAAACCAATAGGTGTTCAGATTTGAGTATTGGCATCTGGTGTGGGCACTGGGGACATGGATACGCCTCTGAGAGCACAGGGGTTAAAAGCAGAGAACGCTCAGGAAACCTTTCTCTTGGGTTCCAGTGGGGAAAGAGCTCAGGCCTCTCCCCTGGCCCAGCTGCCGGCTGGGCGGGGCAGGGGAAGCCATGAGGCCGGGTGAGGTAGGCCTGGGCTGAGGATGGGAGGGTGGAGGAGCACCAAGAGGCATCAGGCAGCCACTCCCCTCCCCAGGAGAGAGAGAGAGAGAGAGAGAGAGAGAAAGAGAAAGAGAAAGAGAGAGAGGAGAGAGAGGAGAGAGAGAGAGAGACAGCCGGTGTCTGTGCCTGTGCCACCTTGAGATTTGATATTATGTGCTGGCAGCAGAGCCTGGCCGAGAAGGAGAAGGAAGGAGTGCAGCGGGGACACGGTGAGAAGTCGTGGGAGTTCTGGGCAGGCAGAGCCTGAGATTTTAATCCTTTTCTTGAATAATGGAAACCTTACAAATTCTGATCCTCCTGGATCTGAATGAGAAGAGAGATAGAGATGAAATGGAGGAGGAAATGGGCAAGTGTGATGAAAGTTCGTGCAAGTGAAAGATGTCGGAAGAGTGGAGAAGAATCTTAGGTGGAAAGAGATTATGGAGTGGCCTTTGGCTGGACTTTTCTTGTATAGCCATGGACAGAACCATGTTTCCTGTGACACAGAGACTGCATCCAGGGGGAGGCAATGGCTCAGAGCCAAGAGGGTTCAGTGTTGAGACCCCAGAGGGTGAAATTTGGGGGGGACAGGTGAGACTAGTGAGAAAGGTGAGACTATGCTCTTTTTGGAACGGGACAAAGCATCCTTAAAAGGAAAACCCTAGAAGCAGCTCTGGTCCGTGTGCAGTGGTGAGAGCACTGGACATGAAAAGGAAGAGGTCATGATGGCAAATGTTCTCCGGGCAGTGCCACGAGTGACATGGAAACACACGAGGTTTCAATGCTGTTTCCAGGGGAAGCCTATGGCACAAGAAGGACTCATCTCCTCTTGATGAACTGAGAATTGATTGTCTGAAGGGTGGTGATGGATCAAGAGCTGGTGATCTGAGGGATGGATGTATTGGAAATTTGGTGGGGGGAGGAGGAAATGTTTTTGGAAGGTTTTCATTTTTTCTGAGTGTTTCTTTTTACATATAGTTGTAAGTTAGTTAAAGTTTTCTCTTTATTTCTAAGTGGGTGCCTGCTTTGCTTATTCCTGGTCACATCTCACAGCAGAAACCAGGGAGAATGTATTTTCATGGGGGCACTGGCATTGCGCCAGCATCAAACCATGACACAGTGGTAACTCCTTTTCACTGTTTCCATGAAAAAAAACCAAAAAACCAGTTCAATGTGTTTAGTATTGGTTTAGCCATTGTACTACCAAGTACTGTCATGTTATTCTTCTTCACCTCTTGACACTTTTCCCAACCCTCTGCTCATTTAATAGAAAAAAAATGTTCATTTGAGGTTGGGACAAGTAAAAATATTCAATGTTTTAACTCTGACATTGACACATTTGTTCCACAGAATATGGTACATTCCTAGAACACAGTTGTTTACAAAATAATTATCCTCACAATTGGCTACCCTTATCAGTATAAAATTGTATAGTAAAATAGCTGAAGGATAGTAAGAAATTCTCCTTATTGTAAAGGAAATAGAAAGCAGATATGACCAATCTGGCAGTCCATCTAATCCAGCATTTTCTTTCTGGTGCTGCTGCAGATAGTATGTTTTGAAGAGTGCTGTAGCAGACATATTTGCAACAACCCATTTGGAGAGTGTATTTTTTTTTGTGTTTATCTGACTTTACAGCTTGAAACAAGAAGCTTCAATCCTTCATCCTTTAGGTAATTTCCATTTCTCTTCAGGGCACAAGGTAATCTTTAGCTGACAAGGGCACAAAGCCATGTTTTAGGGAGGCAGGTTGCTCCATCATTTTCCACACAAGTACATTGCATCTTTCTCTGATGTATGTGGCCCTGGCCCATGTTAGAGATAGAGTGCTGAGCTAATCACAGGTCTGCTCCAGCACAGCAGATCCTGGAAGATAACAGATGATCCACAATGAGTACAGAATTTCCTGTCAATAGTACATAATTCCATCTGAAAATTCATAGTAATACATGTCAAAAAAGCCAATTGACTGTACTTGTAGGTCATTTTATACCTTATCCCTTTGTAAATATATGTGCTGGTATGAAATTCAGTATATACAATACTGGGTTTCATAACCTTGATTCAAATTGTGTAAGTATTCATGACTGTTTTTTCTTGGAAGGGAAGGTTATAATAATTTTCAAAAAGCTTTTTTTTATGACATCAGCTATTTGAATTGTTTTTATAAATATTTTTCTTGTCTCTGTGGAATGGAGAAGAAAACTCCAGCAGACTGGAATTGCAGATTGCTGTTACCTTTTCTTTAATTTAAAAGTGCTGGCCTGATCAGTGAAAATAATAACTGTTCTTTGAGTGCAAAATACTTTCAACAACCAAATAAAAATTGGGACAGTTTGATTTCCTGCACCATCATGAGTAAATGTCCATTCTCTGTTCAGTAAATCATTTGGCACTTTCTTGACAACTGAAAATAGGAACAATGATCTCTTTCTAACTCACAGAGGTGGTGTGATGGACTAAAACCACTAATCACAGTAAGTGGTTATCTAATTAAAGATCTGAGACCAGTGATAATCCTAATCTAGCAGTTTTCTCAATTAAAATCCTCAACTGTCCCTTAGTTAAACTGCTTCACAAAAAGAGATATTGATTCACTAGAAAAATCAAATATGTATTGATAGCATGCATATTTTAGGGACTCTATTTTGAATAAGATGCAGAGTGTTTGAAGTGTTCTTGAATCATCTGTTTATTTTTAAAATTGTTTTATAGTTTTCATTCTCTTACAGAGTTAAAACCATTAGGTCATTTCATGTAACTGTCTAGAAGCCATATATCAAGATACTCCTGCAGGAAATACTTTAAATTTTGTCTGACAAGAGGATGACTTGTAGATTGGCTAGTGCACATTTTTCAAAAAGACTCTAGTTTGGAGAGAATATACCATTTTCTGTGGAATGTGTGTCAATTACAGGAATTGAGGGAAGATTTTTTTATATAATTTTTTTCCCCTACACAATGTAGAACAACACATCAAACATACAAACTGAAAATTTTGCAGGAGGAAAAGGTGGCTCACATGGGTACCATCAAATTTCTTAGGGTTATATTTTTAAGAATGATTTCTTTTTTTTTTAATGGATTCAGTCTATCAGTTCAGTTTCTCTTACTCTAGAAATAAATGTAACTCATAACTTCCAAACCTGAATACCTTCAACTTGAATTGAAAAAATTCAGGTAACATGTACCTGAAGAAGTTATTTCTTTCCTATTTCATTCAACAATTTAGATGTTTATTGTTATATATATATATCAAAATTTACTATTCCTTAACTCAAAAAAATATCTTCATGCCTCTTGTACATTAAATTTTATTTTTTTTATAATTATGAAAGTAGAAAATAATTTAGAAGACATTTAAGGAAGGTTGGAGCAGTCCAGTTCTGCACTTAACTTCTGAGACTATTGACCCCTTTTTTAATGAAGTGTGGACTCACAGAAATGGTGGACCCTATTTTTACATAGATATTCCTCTAATTGCCACATGACCGATTTAAAATTTTGAAAAGTATCCTAAATATTAGATAATAAGGTAATCCAAATCAATGCCACTTCCAGATATCATTGCCATATAGACTTAGGTATCCCTGTGAAGGGATTTACTAGTCTCCAGTAAATAAGGTGTCTGTTTCTTGATCATGCTGTCACTTAACGCTTCAGTGCTGATATAATTCTGTGATTTTTTTGGCTATAAAACTCTGTATACTCACTATGTTAATTATTATCTTCATTGTACATTTTTATATAACATCCTAGCTTTATTTCTATTTGCTAGTTTTCAGAGTTCTTTGTGATTCTGCTGAAGATATAAATCACAGGAACTTTGTTTTCTTACACTGAGTGCACAGAAAAAAGCATATTCTACTCAAATATATTCTCACTGTCTTCCACTAAAAGGTACCCTAACTATCAGACTTACTCAAGCCTTTTCAACCAGCAGTGAGCATAGAATATAAAAATATTATTTAAACTCCTTTGCAGGTGAAAACATACAACCAAATTTTGCTTTCACCTGCATGTGTTTAAGGACAAAAAGTGTGTGTATGTGATATTTCTTTAAAAAAAAGGAGGTTCCTGATGTGATGTTTTCATCTGTATAAAGCAGAATAAGCAGGACAGCTTGAATAAGAAACGCACATCAGATAAGGAAGAAAAATACTAGTGGGTAAGAAAATAAAAATTACATTTTTTCTCGTTTCTTCAGTCCTTTTCCAGAAGTGCTCACCAGAATGGTGGTGGCTCTGAGCAACTCTTGCATCAAAGTCTACTGTCAGAAGTGCAGGAATGTTTTTCATGACAGCGTGCTGTTAAAGACATAAACTGTAATTCATTCTTTTCTAAAATTTCTGACTTTCTAGCAAATAGAATTCTTCAGTTTCATCCACAGTGAGACATTTTCAGCATTAGCAGGTCAAATCATTTTTGTTTTGAAGTCAGTGCTCCTGTGATATAAATGTAGTTCTCATCATCATCTAAATTTCTCAAAAAATTCAGCTCATAAGCCTGTGTAGATAAGTACTGATATACTTTCTCTCTCTGATTGCCATTAGTGTAAGAAATTACTGGCTTTTAAAGAGCTTTATTGACCTTTTATGCCCTGGATTCATTTCTCTCAATATCTTCCACAGACCAATTTGTAGATTTGTTAATTTTGCATTTGCATGACAGCTCTGGGAAGCTATGCAGAATGCACTTGTCCTGATTCTTCCTTCTTTTATCAGAGCATGCCCAATTTTCAAACATTGATGCTATTTTATTCTTTTTATATTTGTTACTGGAACTCTTAATGCACTTGGAGATTTTGAAAAGCTTTGCGTAATTGTTCTCATCTCTTTTGAGGGTTCCTATATTTTTTGTACATATTTTAGTTCTTTTTCAAGGATTTTCTAGGAACTATGAGCTCTTCTCTTATGATCCTTCATGATCAATCATTGTGCTTTCCAGTTTGCCATCTTGGATGAATATATACTGCAATTGCACAAGTTTGTGTGCAGATATACACATGTGTGTTTGTATATGCACATGTATATGGGCATATGCATATGAACAAGTATGTATACAGACTCATATGGGTATGCATAGCATATATAGAATTTATATATACATGGATATTCATATTGGCATATTTAGGCATGAAGGAGGCAGACAGGCCCTAGCTGCCAGAGTGGCTAGCTCTATACAACTATCACAAAACATGATTTTCCTTTGGTGCTCTTTCTAAGGACTCCAGCTCTTCACGACACTTTCAGAAGTCTAGTGTACAGTAGTATCTGTGCATCACTGTGACAAAGCACTTTTTGTCTTCTGCAAATTGAAGTTCATTACATTAGTGCTGATGTTCTCTCAGCAGGTGGTCAATGTCAATTATTTTTTGCTTCTGTGTAATGAAAGCTGCTACATATTCATTTCAATTCTGTTACAGACCTCTGAAGTTCTGACAAGCTGTGAGCAGTTCTTCTATCAGGTAAACTTATGAACAGCTTCCTAATAGTTGGAATCATCTTGTCCTGACTAACCTGGATTTCTCACAACTTGTCTCTATGTTTGCCTCATACACAGCTGAGGTTGTCCTTTACCTTTCTCAATTTTTAGAGCTTGTTGCAGAAGACAGGCATCCAAATCTCACTTGCTCCCTTGCAACAGCTGTTTCCAAGTGTTGGACAAGGTGATTTTATTTTAGCAGGTGCATGCACAAGATAATTTACATTGCTCTGAGACTTGGACTATGTCCACATGAGAAACTTACCTTGCCCTTGTCCAAGCCAGCACAAAGTCTCTAGTCAGATCAAGCTGAGTTCTGCTCCTCTGGAAATAACAGCCTCAAGACAATGTGCCAGTATCAGTCACATGGACACAAAACAACCTAATCCTGAATCTTTAATAAAGTGCTTCTTGAGTATACACCATTCAGATAAAAAACAAAACAAAACAAAAACCCCACTAAACCCGAGTATGGTATTACATTAAAAATCTCTTTCTAGTCTTCAAACAGCTGCAGTACTGAAATTCCCAGTTACATTTCCAGGATTTTTCCATGACTTTGGAATATTTTACACACATACATACACACACACACACACACACACGCACATATATATAATACCTAACTCTGAATCTATGGATCAATGGGATTTTTTAAAAAACATTTTCTAGGTATTCAAAAAATGTCTGAAACAATGGATCTTTTTCAAAGCCTTTATTTGTGTTGTGACTCATTAGAGGGACAGTAACTCTTTGGGCACTCTTATTACACTAGCAACTAAATCTGTTGAGAAACATCCAAGTTATGCTCATATAAATCTCCCTAACAGCCAACTAGTGCACTCCCTCTTCTATGTGCACACACACACTTTCAGGCATAAAGAAAAGATGGTTGAAAAGTTTTACTTTGTGTCCCTCTAGGCAATAAGTCATCAGAATTCATTTTTATGACTGAAGACATAAAGAGTTTAGTGGCTGTGGAGCTGCCTCTGTTTACCGGAATTGGCTTTCTGGACTTGCACAATGCAGTGTGCATTAGGCAGGTAGAAATTTGTTATCAGCAGTATAAAAACATCTGTCATGCTGTCAAGTTTAATGAGAGGGAGGCATGGAAGAAAAGATTGCAATCTAGAGATACAATTAGATCCCTGGGAAAAAAGTTTGAGCCGCATAACTTGTTCATGGAAACACAGAATGACCAACTCCCACCCTGGCTGGGGCAGGAAGGCACCTCTGGAGATCACCTGGTCCAAGCCTCTGCTCAGAGCAGGGTGGGCAAGAGCAGGTGGCCAGGAGTGTGTCCAGCTGGGTTTTGATATCTCTGACTGAAGAGACTCTACAGCCTCTCTAGACAACCTTTCTGGATGCGACCTTCCTCCTCTCAAAGAAGATTTTACTTGTGTTTAAGTCTCATTTGGTGCCCTCTGCCTGAGAAATGTTTGTCCCCTTTAGTCCCTCATCAGGGAGTATGATTCCTCTGAGCCTTCTCTTTTCCAGACTGACAAGTCACAGCTCTTTCAGCCTCTTATGCCAGGTGCTCCAGTCCTTGAGCTCCTTCATTGGACTCACTCCAGTATGTTCACATCTCTATCATACTGGGAAGCCCAGTACTGGACCCAGCACTTCAGATTTGTCTTCCCAGAGTAGAGAAGGAGGATCACTCCCCTCAACCTGCTATCAACACTTGCATAATGCAGCCCAGGGTTCCTTTAGCCTTCTTGGCTGCAAAGGCAGACTGCAAACTCATGTCCAGACTTTGTGTCCACCAGGACACCCAGGACATTCCCTGCTAAACTGCTTTCCAGGTGGGGCATACACTGGTGCTTGGATTATTCATCTCCGTGGTCAGGACATGGCCTTTACCATTGTTGATCTCTAAAACTTTTGGTCCATTGCTCCAGCCTCTTGAGGTCTTCCTGAATAACAGGACACCAATCTGGTGCATCAGCCACTCTTTCAAGTATTGTATCATCTGTAAAATCACTGAGGGTGGGCTGTATCCCATCATCTGGATCATTAATTATAATGCTGAACAGTATTGGCAGTATTACAATTACCCAAGGGAGAATCTGCGTGATGTTGTAGAACTGATATTCATTGCTTATGAAAAAAGTTATATTCAGACATTCAGACACTCAACAGCTTTCCTACCATCTTGACTATCAGATCATAATGTTTCCATTAGTTTTTTGAGTTGTCTTTTTCACTTCATCTATTTTTAAGAAAATTCTTTTTCTTTATTGATGAAAAAAATAATGTTTAAAAAACAAAGCCTACCAATGTTTAAATTATCATGAGATTGATCTTAAGCTATGAAAATCTTGAATAATATTGTTCATCTCTTTGTGTTGGACTTTGTTTTGATTAACCTAATTTGAGTTTTCAGTACTGAAGTTTTCAGTAGATAGTTATTTAAAAGGCACATCATTGTCCAATGACAAACAGACAAGTTATTATAGTTTATGTTAGTCTTCCTTTTCAAACCTTAGTGGTCACTCTATTTTTTAGTTCAGAAGACTTTTGTATTTACTTTGCTCAGTTCTTCAAGAAGTTCAATGATGTTTCAGTAATTAAACTTCATTATGCTACCTGCTAGAGCTCTTGCACTAGACTAAAATTCAGCTGCTGTCTTCTTGAATGACTTTTATTACTCTTGTTCATGTTGTGCCCTTGGAAATCGAACATTAGCAAAGATTTCTCTATCAGGGGTGACAATGTGTTAGACCATAAGGTGATAAAAAGGAAAGGGATGGCAAACATAAAAGGAAGTGTTTGTATGTCTGTAAATACTGCTAAAACTACATCAGAAAATATTTTAGCATCAAGCTTCAAGTAAGCCCTGCTCCTTTGATGTCCACATGAACCTTTTTTTTTTCTTGGAAACTGTTATTTCATAGGCATGTATTATCCAAGTGCACAATGTATTGCTGTTTTCTTGTATTCATGACTTTTGGCCAGATAGGATCCAACCACTAAAGGTAGAAAAACATATTAGGAAATTGCCACTGTAATGCTTCACATATACTTGATAAGTATAGATCTGCAAACATACTTGAATCAGCATATAGATCATAAAATAATAGAATTATTAAGGCTGGAAAAGATCTCAAAGGTCATTGAGTTCAAGCATTAACCAGATAATATTTATGATTCTGTTGCCATCTAAAAGAGACACTCTGCTAATCATGCTTCTTCAGAACAAGAGGACATTCAGGGTAGTCAAGTCTAATTCTTTTTAACTCTGGGATATCACACCTTCAGCAATTGGCAAAAGTCCACCTTAGTTTTGTTGTCCATCTGCACTATAAAATCACACTTCTGTCTTCCTGGTTACTTGTATCCATTTATATTTGTGTCAGTCTGGTCCTTCAGTTTAAAGAGGAGTTTTAACTTTCTGTTCTTTTGTCTTCCCTTTCTGAATCCCTGTCCTTCCTCCCTGCCAGAAGGAAATATCACAAGCCATCTTCCCTCATTGGTTTTGTAGCCTTATAATGCCATTAGTCTTCCAGACACAGTATCATTCTTCTTCCATTTGATCACTGTTTCTGTTTCATAAATAAATCAGGGAGTCCTCCCCTGGAGTGCTCCAGTGGCTCTGCACATAGGAAATGTGCAGACAGAGAAGTACAGACAGTGTACTATCATTGCTAATATTAATTTTTGTATATTTAAGTTCTTAAAAATACTTGTATGCTGTTATCTTCCTGATCTAAAAAGAAAAAAAAGGGAAAGAGGAGAGAGGGAAAAACTCAAGCTCGTAAATTTCACTACTATCTTTGCTCAGAGTAAATGCAGTTTTTAAAAATTTATAATTAAATGAAGTATCAGTTAATAACAGCACAGTCTACTGTAGTAATGTAGCTCTATTTTCATGGACATTGTAACTATATGTCTTGCTTTTTCCTGTAAATTAAGTCACTCAGCATTTTTTCTGCAAAGTTTAAAAGAAATTTTCAAACGACAAAATATTCAAAATTCCACTTTTCCTCTAATCTCTAGTTCATTTCCTTTCCCTCTCTTGTGCCTAAAAAATTGGTCTTTGTCGTAGTCTGTGCAATCAGAAAAGCCTGCAGGGCTTGCACAATAATTGTGTTTCCAAGTAGTTTGATAAGCTTGTTTTTGGGTGAAACCTCAGGAATACCATTCAGCAATGTCAACTGAAAGATCTGTCACAGTTCTAGAGGATGTACATAGACAGTGCAGTGTACTGGCTTCATATAGGAAAAATAATGAGCTGCTTCCATGACACTGTGTACAGCAATGTTTATCAGGCTGTGATTTCTGGATCAATGGATGTTCTTAGGTATTCAGAAGGAATGCAGCAAAATGTCTTTTTTTTTCTGATATGGAACAAATACAGGGACATTGAAAATGAAATCTATATTCTGTACAGCAGTAATTGAATTTTGTTTTGGCATTATTTCATATTATGGATGAATTTTTTTGTGTTTGTTTGCATGTGTGTGCTTGTGCATGCATATACTATATTTCTGTGTTTGTATGTTTCTATATTTTGACAAGGCATCCTACAAACTTGAAAAGTGTGAAAATCAAAGCAGTTGTTCCTAATTATTCCTTCTATCTCTATCACAGCATGCAAGTGCAGTAATGAAGAAAGTCAAGAGCTGTGCATGCCACCAGCAATATCAATGCTGAGGAAGTCATGCAGCTTGTCTGAGCCCTCATCATTCCTTTCCAGCAGGTCAAGAATAGTTCAAAAGTTATGATTCTCTTGAATGGCAGTGAATGTGAGAGGATGCCCTTCCAGGCACTGTGCTCATTCTTGATTTTTCCTTTTAGAAAGTTAGAGCTAAAGGTATTCCTGCATTCCCAAATTTTTGTGCCGCCAAATTGACAGCCATTATGAGCATTTTTTTTTTCTCATTCATAGGTAGGTCACAAACAAACTTTACCCTAAAAAGCTATTTTTTTCAAATTTAAGAAAGGAGTCTATTTTTATATTTCTGATTGGATTGTAAGTTTGGAAAATGAAAAATTGCAAAAGCTTATGAGACAACGTTACATCTATAAGACATTAATAAGTATTCTGGCTGGCTCCTTCCCTTTACCCTCAACCTTAAATGACTAAAATACATTCTCTTGGACTTCTTCACTCTACTCACATATTTGTCTGAAGGATTATATTGAATTATATAAAGGAAACTTATTCAAGTTCTTAGGGGAAAAGTCCACATAATAATGATAGCATTCATTTTAATTCTGTCTTCTTTTATGCTTTTATGTGCAATATCTATTTTCTTCTGTAGATTGCAGTTTGATAATGGTAATTCTTGAAGAGATAAAAGGATAAGCCCTTATAGGGCACTCCCTGCATTCCTTCACTCGTATACATTGAAATAGTCAAATCACCATTTAGCTTTTCCTTTAACACTGAACTTCTGTTTTAAAATATGAAAAATGGAATACTTGACTGCTATCAAAAATAAAATCTAACACAGATTTTGGCAAGGTTCATCTCTTTGCCAAACAGGGAAGAATGGGAAGAGGAAACATTCCGGCTTCTGAGGTATCCCTTAGATCAGTTCAGCCAAGTCATGCCTCATGCAATGCTATCAAGATCAATAAGACTTGTTATAGAATGACTTACTGAAGTCACTTTGGATAAATTATTCACCAAGAACTTCACAGTTTTTATGGTATTTGAAGACAATGATTTAACAAATCTCAAAGGCATGTCAATTTAAAGTATTGATCCAAAGCTTGCAGTTTCAGCTAATTATACCCAAAGATCACAGGTTGATAAAGTTTTCAAAACTAGGCTAAAAAGTTAGGTGGATTAATTCAAGTGATATATAACATTAGGGTCAAACTTAAAACACTGTGGAAATGTCCTTTACAGCAGTTGCAGCACTTGTGCCTCCTGCCAAAAGTGAGAAGTGTATAAAGCCTGAAAAGAAACAGCATGCATATTAGGAGAATTCAGCAAATTTCCTGGAACTTCAGTCCCCTCTTATGTGTTCAGAAATTTAATTTATTATCATATTGCCCTAAAGATATAATTTAATTTGAAATAATTCTGCTGTAATTTCAACCTTTTTACATATTTAACTCTTTTTACTTTGGGACTGTATCCTTTTGTGAGTGTCAAATACCAAGCATTTAGAAAAATCTACATAGACTGGTTATAGCTAATGAAAGAAACACATAACTTTGCATTTCAAATGCAAAAATAAAACCTAGTTTTGGCACAGTTAAGAGATGGACAACATAGCATAGAACATTTAGAAAATGCTTCAAATAAACTGAAAACTCTTTACTCTTTTATTAAGTAAAAAAAAAAACAAACCTTTTTTTTTTTACTTGATTGCAGAGAAAATAGATTTATTCAGCTTTATTATTATTTCAAAGAGTCCTATATCCTTTGAAAATGTATTTTTAGTGGTCAAAGGTAAAATATATTGCATTCTGCTATCCAGCTCTACTGAAATACCCTTGTTAAAGAGAGCCTTCAATAAATGCTACTTCGAAACTGAGTCTGAAAAGTGACAAATCTTCAAGCTACTTTTTTTTTTGTTGTTGTTTAAAACAATAAGTGATCAGCTGTTCCACCACTGTCCACTCTTGCCTGAAAACTCTTTTGGGGAAAAGTGTGAAAAATTAGTGGAGGATAAAATAATTTCTAGATAAAATTAGCTTTTTGATTAAAGCAAACAGAAGCAAACAGAAGGAGAATAAACATGATTTATGATTCTGTTTTGTTCCATATGCACCAATTGTAAACAAATTTAACTTCTGGTGGCCAGAAAGCCCAAGGATCTTGTGATGTGTGTTCCTGTTTGTCTCTAATCCTATATTAAATATTGTACTGAGGCCTGTTAAACATTGATAAGTTTTTTTTGCACTGTAAGGTCATCCAAGATCATTGTGCCTAAATACCATAAAGACCTGGATTAGGTTTATGGATTATTATGGTGGTTTAGATACATCTTAGCCCTCAGTCTTGTCTCTCCAAGGGAGAAAGTCAACTTGACTATGTATTAATATTGGTATCATTGTAGTGATTAGCTGTTCAAATCTGAAAAAAATGAAAAAAAAGTAACTCAGTGTAGTTTTCTGATGCTCATTCTTCCCTATGAAAGGAATTTTGTCAATCTTATATGGGAAAGTTACAAAAAATTGCAGAATTGCATATTTATCACTTTTTGTGTATAAACCTTTGCAAAGAACTCTACTTTTTTAAACTCTTACAAAGCATTGGTTTGGAATTTTTTTTCTCTATTTCCTTTGTTTTTTCTCAGAGTGAGAACCTTCTGTTTTGGTTAAATATTTATTTCCTCATTGCCATACCTTTCTGACTTGTTAATGTATGGAACAGAACTTAGTATCGAGCTGGTTTTAGATAATTCTTTTTTTTTTTTTTTTCTAAGAGATGCTTTTAAGGGCAGAGACAAACCTAAGAATATCAAGCTACACCCAGACTTGAATTTTCAGTGCCATTTTTTGAGGTTTTGCATTTTGATTGAGATTGGTCCATACAACCTTTACATATACATAAAAAGGATGTGCTTTTATGCCTGTTGATACAAATCATCACAGATAGAGACTATTTTCTGGGTGCAAATGGGAGAAGGACAGAATGGCACCACATATTTCTATGTCTGCAGCTTAGAGCATTTTAGTTTCCATCTCCAAAACCAGCAGCTGTTGTTTATCCTTCAGTATCTTTTTAATAAAGCTATACTGTTAAATACACAAGAAGTGTGTCCAATATGTCTTTACTCACTCTCCACTTAGATGTGCTGGTGTGTAGATGATTCCAGGATTTCTAAAAGCAGCTGAGTCCAGGGATATTGTGCTCTGTATCTCAGGATCACTGTTGTTCGAGGCAATCTCCCTAACAAGATAAATATATTTGCTGACATCTATAAGTGGCTTACTACCAAGTGGGATGTTAGCCTGATTATTCTCTACTGTTTAATAGAATGACACAGCTCTCTTCAGAGCACAAGATTTCCTGATACAAATTTTCTGTTCTTAAAATAGCACAATGTCCCCCTGTCATGGTTTGACACTGGCACAATGCCAGTGCCCCCATGAGGATACCCTCTCCCTGGTTTCTGCTGTGAGATGTGACCAGGAATAAGCAAAGCAGGCTCCCACTTAAGAAAAACATTTATTAACTAAACTACACTGAAAAGGGAGGAAAAAAAAAAAAGAAACACACAAGGAAATGAAAACTTCACAAACACATCTCCTCCTCCTCCCCACCAAATTCCCAATACAATACATCCCCCAAATCATCGATTCGGTCCAGCACCACCCTTCAGAATACTCAATCCTCAGTTCATCAAGAGGAGAAGGAGTCTTTCTTGTGCCAATGGTGACCTCTTCCTTTCATGTCCAGTGCTCTCACCACTGAACACGGACCAGAGCTGCTTCTAGGGTCGACTTTTAAGGATGCTTCATCTCACTCCAAAACAGCACAGTCTCAGCTTCGGGACATCTGTCCCCCCCATATTTTTCACCTCCTGGGGCCAAGGTGTACCCACACCAAACCCTTTTGGTTCTGAGGCATTGCCTCCCCCTAGATGCAGTCTCTGTATCACAAGGAACATGGTTCTGTCCATGGCTGTACAAAAAGAGTCCAGCAAAAGCCACTCCATCATCTCTTCTCACTAAGATTCTTCTCTATTCTTCCAACATCTCTCACTTGCCCAGACCTCTCTCACACTTGCCCATTTCCTTCTTCATCTTCCACTCTATCTCTCTTCTAGGAAAGGTCAATGATCTGTAAAGTTTTCATTGTCCAAAAAGGGGTTAAAAGCTCCTACAAGTGGCCGGCTGCACCCCCCGCTTCTTCTCCGTCCCAGCCGTGCTGCCGGCACAGGCCCATGTTTATCCAGTTTCAAGGTTACAGTCTCAGGCAGCGCAGGCAGCGGCTCTCTCTCTCTCTCTCTGTCTCTCTCAGGGGGGGCTGCCTGATGGCTCCCGGTGTCTCTCTCTCTCTCTCTCTCTCTCTCCCACCCCCGGGCTCAGGCCTACCTCTCCCGGCTACATGGCTTTTCCCCTCCCGCCACCCAGCCAGCAGCTGGGCCGGGGGAGAGACCCGAACTCTTTCCCGTCGGAAACCCAAAAGGACCCTCCCAGGGGAGAGCTCTGCTTTTAACCCTGTGCTCTCAGAGGCGGATCCATGTCCTAATGGCCACATTAGGTGCCAATATTAAAATCTGAACATCCATTGGCCTAACCACAGCATCCCAGAAAACACATTTCCTGTCAAACCACCACACCCCCCATAATCAGCTACCATGAATATTTAATAATACCTGTTTGCTCTTTTGCCTAGCCTTATCATATTAGGATCAGAGAAAAAAATATTTTTTCAAAAGAACTCATCTTGATATGTGTCTGTTCAATTTTCTAAACAAGGGACTGTAATGCAATTTTGGAGCCTTAGATTTTCAGCTTTAGAAATACATATGGGAATCTTTTGTGTGCGTGTGTGTGTGTGTGTTTCAGATCACAGCAATAACAGGTTATTTTATAACATCTAACTCTTTTATATTGTGAATTTATTAACGTCAATGCCTTAAAGAATTAGAAGTATATAAAGGATCTCACTTTAGCTATGAAATTATTTTCTTGAAAAACTATAGGAAGGTATGGCAGGCTAAAAAACCAAACAGAACTTAAACAATACAAAACCTGTTTTGCTTTTCTTACTTTTAGCTATCTGAGGAGAGTAAGAGGACAAATTAGTATTAAGGAGAATTTCAGAAACAGCCCACTGACTTTATTCTAAGTAGTAAATATCCCTTCTCTTTTTAAAAATCCCATTTCTGTTTTCAGTCAAAATTATACGTTTTCTCAATCATTATATATTTTTTAAATTCTCTAAAGAGTTCAGCAAACATTCCCATCAGCCTAATGGGAAGTCAGAAGTAGGTCATGGAAGAGTAATGCCATTTTTTTGGCACAGCGTAGTAAAACCTAGAACAAATTAATTGCTTTCAAAATGCTGTGCCAGTAGAGAGCTCCAAATTCTGAGGTTATATATACACATCCATTTGCTTTAAACATGGGTGCTGGTAAACCCAGAAACTTAGTTGGAGTCTAATGTCTAGTCTTTTTTATTTTTCTTCTTCTTCCTCTTTATTTTCCGTCTTCTTTTTTTCTTTTTTCTTCTGATAATTATTTTTTTTTCCTGTGGGTATCACCACAGATTTTTTCATTTCCTCCAAAATAGGATATATCATCCTTAAATCTAGATGGCTGAAAAAGACAGAAAAATATAACCAACAAATCCCCAAATTTAAATTCTCTTACTTAATGGATGTAATGCCTTGAAAAACTTTACCAGCTCTGGCTGATAAAAACTTCTGTTGAGGGACTCACTGAAATTGGAATTTTTACTTTTGGGATTGAAAATATTTATGTTGTTCCTGAGTGAAGGCATGTCTGAAAAACACAGAGGAAGCAGAGACAAGCTAAAGCATTGCTGGGTGTCAGTGGAGTGACCTGGCCTTGGTTATGCACTGTCTGTGAGCTCCAGTGCTGCAGGTCAACATTTTCATAACAACATGGCAAACATGTTTTGACTGTTCTTTTTATCCCCCTTTCACTGTGGCACTCCTTTAAACTATTTTCTTTTCTTTTTTCCTTTTCCTTTTTTCCTTTTCTAATGGGACATAAAGCCAATAGTCCTGGAATCATCTGTGTCAGTCAGCTTGACAACTACTCACAGAGTAGTTTTATTTATTTCCATCAAATTTCATGTCAACCCAGGCATGTTGCTGACTAAGAACTTGGCTGCACAAACTGAGCTGCTGCAATAACTCACTGCTGCTATTGAAATCCTGTTGCTCCTTCTGTCTTCACTGGTATCAGCCCTGAAGTCCTGCTTCATTTCTACCATTTGACACTACTGTTAAAATAAATTCCCACTTAGAAAGACAGGAGGTAAAAATAACTTGAGATTGCAACAAAGAGCCAGGCAAAGAGCAGAAAACAACAAAGAGCAGTTCTGCATTCACTTCTGTCATAGTCCTATGAAACTGAAGGGAGAGGGCAGCAGCCTGCCTGTTTTCATGTGACAATGCTGCACTTTCCTACACTGAGAATACAGAGAGGTCCTTCTCATTCTCATGACCACCTTAAAAAATTGAAAATATATATCGGATTTTTTTAATGATGAGCACAAAATTTATTAGATACTTAATATTTATTACACAGGAGAGGGATAAGGACAATGCTTTCACCTGAACCTCACACTCTACCTTTCCACATTTCCCTTCTCAATATTATTGGAATATTTACAGGAAATTTGGGGCCCCATGCTTCTATGTCAAAAGTGTATGTAAAAGCAGCGTAGGTATATCTTAGAAAGGTAATAAAACACAAATTGTGCCCTAAAACTCTTAAAACTTCTTACTTTTAGCTATCTCAGGAGATTAAGAGGATAAATTAATATTAAGGAGAATTTCAGAAGCAGCCCACTGACTATATAGTTCATCTGTGGGCAACTTCATGGCTACTAACTGAAATAAATTGCTGTTTTGCCAAAAGCTTGTATAATCAGGAAAATCATGGTGGTGTTTTCTAAAATGCTTAGATTCAAATGATTTAGGTGGTGATGCATGCAGTTAGAAATATTTTCTATATTTAAAAAATGAGTATTTGATTGTTTTTTACTAAACTGATTTTACTACAATGCACCGCAATAATACCTACAAATAGGTATTCTTGTGCTGCTGACATTGTGGGTTAACTTACAAGAAAATAAAGATATAGGCTGCACATTAGACTGTGTCTATTCCTATGAAATTGCATGAGTGGATGAACTTTTCAAGTGGAATTTGAAAAGTTCAGAGTTTTGGAACATATTAAGGAGAAAGGAAGTAGATCTTGAAAGAAAGGAACATATATGTGGTATTATTTAGACTCCAGAAATGCAAGTCAGAAAAAGTTCATGTGGATTTAATTGAAAGATCTTTTGAGTTATTTGTGCTATTGTCTTTTGGTCATCTGAGTTTCTGATTAATAGTTTTTCCATAGAAATCTCACATATGTGTTGGCAATTTTTCATAATGAGGGTGGCAAAGTGATTTTGTTTCAAGTTTGCAATTCTTTAAATTGATGGGAGTGCAACCTGAATCTAAAAATATTAGAACCTGCATTGATAAAAAGAATGTCATTCATAAAATGAGTTGCAGAAAGGAGTTATCCTAAAGTATTCTGCTTTTTCTGTAGAATATTTTATCTTGAACTTTGGGAATTGTTTATAAATTCTAAGATACTTTTTTTCTTTATTTATGTTGAATACTTCTTATATAGGATATAATTCTACAGAATCAAGAAGCTTGTATATCAGATAGACAAGTAGGTACTACTCCACAGAAGTGATAAAATCTGTTCCAATTGATTTTTAGCCCTATCAAGAAATTTATTTCTTTTATATATATATATATATATATATGAAAAATATGAGGTTCCAGAGTCCTATTATTTCTAGAAAGCAAATAATAATACAAGTTCCATCCCTATCCATAAACAGATCCTTCACTCAGATACACACCACCACAACTACAATTGGCATCAGTAGCAGCTGTGCATATGTAACTTGGGCAAAGCCTGGCCCTTAATCAAAATCATCTTCTGTGGAAAAAATATCCATTTATGATTACTCAGTTTATATTTTAGATGAGCCATTCAGTTATCTCTCTTCCTTAAGTAGCTTATCATAAATTATAAACCTCCAGTAACTTTGTTGTGTATTATTCCATTGCACTGACAAATAAATTAATATATATTTATATTATTCTGCAAAAATCCATCATAAGTTCTAGGCAAGTCTTGCTATTCTGCATGTTTATGAGACAATCTAAGCATTGAGCCCTGTAACCCAATAAATACATTATTGGCGTTGCTAATGACAGATTTCAGGCTTCACAGTAGCTCTGCAAATCCTCAGGACTTTTTAGGCTTTGTCAGGATTTCTCTTGGCCTGCTCAGAGCTATGTTTGACAATGTTCAGCTGTAAAAGCAATATTCTAATGACGTATTTTCTAATGTCTGTTTCCTAATTTGTTTTACTTTTGCTGAGCTTTTTGCAACCAAGTAGTATAATTTTTGTATAGATAGTACTACTAAGTAATTTTTTTGTGTAGAATGAGCTGTTTATGATAATGATGCAGAATGTAATGGAATAAAAGACTGGGAGTGACGCAGAGCCCCCTGGGAATGTGGGGGAATATCATGCAGTGTAGAGGGCATACATGGATGGGATGATGACAGAGGTGGCACCTGGTGGTATGAGGACCCTGAGGGCTATAAAAAACTCATGAGTGGTCACTTATTTATTGATAGAGAAATATTGCCTTCACACCTGTGTAAAACCAGCTTTTTAGAAGTAACAGGAGAACAGAGCAAGCATGCCAGATAGGAAAGATGTTTGTATGACATATGGGAAATTAAGATATATTAGTGACAAATAAACCACCACAAAAACCCAACAAAATCAAACCAAAACAAAAAACCAAACAAAACTCCCAAAAATAAAACAAAACAGACCCCAAAACACAACAACAACAAAACCCAAAACAAACAAATAAGATAAACAAACAAAAACCCAAAACAAAAACAAGCAATAAAACACCGCAACCAAATGA
This sequence comes from Agelaius phoeniceus, assembly GCF_051311805.1. NCBI lineage: Eukaryota > Metazoa > Chordata > Aves > Passeriformes > Icteridae > Agelaius > Agelaius phoeniceus. Next base: position 12,280,924 of record NC_135266.1, on the reverse strand, counting down.
GGGGGAGAAACTGTTAGAAATACACATTTGGCCTGAAATGAGGAGCAAGAAACTGTTGACATCAACATGATGCACTTGAGAGAAGGACATGGATAGCTGATGGCATGCTGCAGTGTTCCACTTCTGCTATGATGCTGCAGACTCTAAGACCTATAGTAGCAGTGGAGGAGGAAGAACAGCCCCACAGAAAAGAGTACAAAATCCAAGTTTCTGCATAACAATTATAACAGTATTATTTTTGAGATTTTCCCCTAAAATACTTTTCTCTGTTTTTTTTTTTCTTTTAATTTCTATCACACAGCTAAATAAATTAATGATACTGTATAAAAAGATGGGTATTTTTTCTTTTTGTTGAAATCAATATTTTGAACATAACAAGTACACCTTAATGTTTTTCAGCAGAGCATGCAGCCCTTGTGCCATCTGCTCATGCACTTGGGGAATTTCTGAGTCTCAGAGGTGCTCCCCATGTGGAACATTTATTTATTCTAGTCATATGTGAATTCTCAACAAGTCAATTTAAACAGCATGTATTTTTTCAATGTCTCAAATAGGAACTTTTTTCTAAGGCATATAAGAAGAGCATCCATGCTTTAAGTTCTTGCTCCAGAGGAACAAATACTAGATGACCTGTAACAAGGAAAGAAAGATGGGTTTGTGGAAGGTTAGGCTCTATATTCATTAAATTTAGTTATATGGAAGATCACGGAATATTTTTCCCAGTCAACATCACTGATTTGAGTAGAATGTTCCTAGAACTGTTAAATTTTACAGAGGAACAGAACAATGAGATGACTAACTGAAAATATTTTCCTAGACATTTAGTGAAAGAAATAATACCTAAAAGGCTGTCAGCCTTTATCTACCCTCAGCAATGATTTTATCTTCACTGTAATGTCCTTAAATCCCATTACTTCCTTTTATCTGTTGTGACTCAGAAAGTGATCTATGTTATTCTCCATTAATGCTGGAAACATCATAAGATGGCTTTTAATGGGACACTTGGAACATAAAGCAACAAAACAAAGACATATGTGGATCCTAGATCTCATTTTGGAGAAAGATGCAGGTCACATGCCTTAGAGTACAATGGGAGGGGGGTAAGAGAGGGATAACAGAAATAAAGATATTGGAAGTGCATCCAGCACTGTCAGCAAGCAGGACTGCAAGCTGCTACCTGCAGCAATGTTTGAGAGGATGTAAAGATGTGTGCTTGTGGGAACTTCCCACTGGGGGAAAGGTGGTTCAGGAGGAACCTTTTGGGCATTGGGGCAAAGTAAACCCCAATGTCTTTACCCAGTGAGCAAAATCATGGTAACAAAGCTTGGAAATCACTTTCTGTGATATTTCTTCCTGAATTCATCTTCATTTTTGGAGCCATGTTTGTGAGGATTGACAGTTATTTACTGAGTTATGAATGGCAGCATAACATTTATGCTGGAGGCAACATTTTGCATCTCCAGCAATCTGCATATGTGAGATCATATATCTACCTTTTCTAGACCAAGCTAATATCCATAATCCTACCTTTTTTTTCTCCTTTACTTTTCCAAAAATAGCTACTTGAATTTCAGTTGTTACAAAACAAAAGTTTGTAAAATTTGTTGTGAAAGATATTTGACACTTCCATGCTACTGTGGAAGTATCTAGCTTATTACAAATTTGTTTCTTGCTTCCATAGAATCTTTAAAGGAAAGCCCTCTCAAGTGTCATGACAATTCCTCTTCATAATATTTCAATCATTATGAATTAAGAAACTTCATTTACTGTCATTAGAATTTCTTCTTATAAATAAAAAATATTCATGCCAATTAGGGCAACACTGTTCCATATTTTTTTTAATATATTGGTAGATCATTGTTCTGATCTAAAACTTTACTAGTATTGGTAGAAAATGTTGGACCAAGTCCAAGGCAGTGAAGATAAATAGGTATAAATGGAAATGAAACTCACAGAAAAATTAAATATTATCATAATCTATTTCCTATTTGCATTTCTGTCCATCCCCCTTCAGTATTTCTAATGAAAGAAAACACATTGAATATCAAGAGCTGAACAAGAACTGAAATTCATTTTAAGGATAAGGAAAGTGACATGAAACTGAATAGAACTTTTTGCCATCAACATTATTCATAAGGACCATTTGTTGATTAAACTATCTGTTGTACTCCCAGCATGTCATATCACATCAATCACATATGAATTTAAATTAAAGCCATATTCCAAAAAATAATAATTGCCAAGTTGCCACGTGTGCCATCTGAGTGCTAAATTTAAGCTTTTGCAGTACTTCAGCAGCTGCATGAACCTATGAATAATTCATTAACTGTGTGAAATAGTAGATTAGAATTAACTAACTAGTTGCATATTTTAGCTAATGTTTGGAATTGAAGAAATATAACTAGCTAATTCACCAGATACTTCCTAATGAAAAGCAATTATTTTGTGCAACATTTTGGAAGATCTACTCAATCCTTAATATAAGCTTTAAGCAAACAGAGAGGAATTGAGCTAAAATTCAAAATTACAAGAAGAAAAGGAATGTAATAAATGATATGCAGAGGAAGAAAAGGTCCTTAGCTAGATAATGTAGAAGTGGCTTGTACATAGCTTCAGGGATTCCTGTTCTTGTATTCTACAGACAACAGGTGATCTTTTAGGCTTGCTTATGTTCATAATTTTTGCGTATTTTTAGATTGAAGGTATAATGATAAACTTTCTATGCACATTAGAAATTATTTGTCTTTTTTTTCTAACTAACTTGCATTAAAATCCATATTTCCAATTGCCAGAGATATGCTGGTACTGGGCTTGCCAGCTTTATGTGGCTGGTAAGCAACAGCAAATATCTGATAGAAGGAAAGTGAAAATTTTCTTTGCAGGCATTAGACATTCTTGCTCCCAAAAAACCTGCTAACACATAAAAAGCACATTTTATACTTATGGGCTCAAAAGTAATGTATTTTTAAATCCAGGAAAAGGGGTGCAATTTCACACTGAGGTGTGACTGAAATGACAGGATTTTATAGAAACTTAGAATATCTCAAGGTAAAAGGAACCCACAAGGATCATCAAGTAGTCATTGCAGGACTTCTTAAAACTAAACCATATTACAAAGTGCATTGTCTAGACATGCCTTGAACTGCAACAAGCTTGATGACATGACCACTTCCCTGGGGAGTCTGTTCCAGTGGAAAACCTTTTCCTGATGTTCATTTTGAACTTCCCCTGACACAGCAGAAATCAAACTGTCTGGGGAAAGGTTTTCCCCTTTCAGGAAACTGCTGCTTTAGGAAGCTGCCAGGGTATTTTTCTTCTCATCACAGGGACAAGTGTGATTCTTGAATATTTTATTGCACTTCATATTGACCTCAGGCCTCTGGGTTGGTCCTCTGTAAACTGGGAGCTTAAAGAAATAGATTGTGGAGCTCATGGACATATGTGATTGCCACTTTTTTGTTTCTTTGTTTTCTTTTTTTTCTTTTTCTTTTTATAGTTAACATAATGGTATTTTTTAATCTGTGAGAGCAGATACCATAACAAATTGTGCAAATTTGTGACCAAGGCTGCATCATGACTCTTAAAGGGGAAATAAGAATTAATAGCACCATGTCATGTGTTTGGAAGGAGAAGCCCCATCACCGAGCAGCAGTATGAAGCCTCATTCCTAAATGACCCCTTGCCTGCTTTCTTTGATACCCATCCTTTCATGTGTAAAGCTGGATGGGAAGGAGTTTGTGATACTGTCTGTAACTTGTGTGGTTTTTAACTTGCTTTTATTGTTAACACAGATGCCTATTCATTCTTAGTGAAATGTAATATTTATCTAACTATAATTTTAGAATTATTTATAGCAGTGCTATCCAGTCCGTCACTTCTGGATTTTACTGCTGTCTGCAACTAGTAGAGGATCACTTATCCAACCTGCTGGGAAGGGGTGAGGTCATGCCAAGTGGAATTTAGGAGAATGTCTAATTTAGGATATGACACACAAATGAGTTTTCTTGCTTTAAAATTACTGTCCGTAGTAGTAGTAGCAGTAGTAGTAGTAGTAGTAGTAAGGATGATATTAGTATTATTAGTAGTAGTAATAAAGGGAGGAAGTGGGGTGGGAGGAAGTGGGGAGGGAGGGAGGGAGGGAGAGATGAAGGAGCCATGGGGATTGCTACCATAATAGTAGAAGAAAGGTGGTAATAATACAAAATGGTATTAATTCTATTTAGAGTAATATCTGTGTCCTTTGGAATAAAATAATTAAGGTGATGCAATATTCTGATAAAGGGGACTATTTAGAAGAGATTAAGGTACTCCAGCAGTGTTTTTATTTGTGTTACAAGTGCTTATATGTAGTATGACAGGGGTTTGCAATGGCCAGTGCTTTAAAGATATCTAAACAAGAAAACTCCTCGTCTACGCAAAACACTCCGGAGAAATAAACGAAAGGGAAGTGGCAAAATGAAGTAAAAGTGCAGTGGGTATTCTAATTAAAAGCAGTGGATAAAGGTAGTGGTTGGTCTGATTAAGTGGCACAAGAATTGGCCTGGCAAAATTTAATTCATTGAGGTTAACAGGAACAGCTTTCTACAGAGATACCCTGCTTTGTTGGCCTCTTACTTCAGCTTTTTCTCACCCTGTCAAGAAGATAATTGAATAACATATTTAGGGTTCCATAATGCATTACTGTTTCTAACTTCATTTTTTGATGTGATTTTTTTAATAGTGTTATCAAGCATTTACATAGGGGGAGATTTGTTCCATCACCTAAGCCTGTTTCTGTACTAATTTTAAAAATCTCCCAGTGTGATGTATTTCTCAGGATCTCAAATTATTAGGACAACTGGTCAAATGGCACATTCCTGATTCCACAGGGGTATATTGCAATTAAGAAAATTCTGCTCTATTAAGGTAATTTCAGAGTGACGAAAATATATATTAGTATGTATAATTATAATTATGTTTAGCATTTACAATATGCCTTCTACCTTAGAATCTCAAAAAGTTCTTCAGAAGAATTTGTTTTGCATTCAGCCTGTGATACATCTGCTGCTACCTCTGTGTTGCAGATAAGGAAAGGAAATTGCAGAAAGTTAAAATGTGTGCAAAAGCCTGTGTATTAAGCTGCTGAAAGAGGCTGATTGAAAGAACTAGAAGCAAAGTTTTGTCTCTACCTTAGTTCACTATTTCTGATGCATTCAAAGGTCTAGATTGCAAGTTGAGCTGTGCATCTCAGGCATGTGCCCTCAGAGGTCCCTTTAGAGTGTACACACAGAAAGTTGTTGGCTTTAACCAACTTTATACATGTTTCAAAGAGATGAATCCCAATTTGCACATCATAATTTAAATCTGGCAAAAAATGGAAGACTCGTGGCCTACAGACTTGTCTAAGAAGGGTGACAGCTCAGAACATGTCTTGGAGCAGCAGTTTCTTTTATACCTCCTCTTCAGGTCTTGTCTGAGTCACAGTTTTATCCACACCCTCCAGAACATATCTTTAATGCAAAGAACCTCCAATGTAGGGACTTGGAATTATGAAATCATTGGCAATGCTGAGGGAAAACATCACTTCTGACGGATGAAAAGTGTACAGGAACAAAGCCATTACACAATTTAATATTAGAATTTAAAGATTTCTCTTTTCAGGTTATAAAAATAGCAACAATCAAACAAAAAAATAGATTTAAAATATTTCAGTTAAAACTTTTATTTCCATCTGCAATACTTATCTCTATATCATCAACTTCTATGCAGCTCCAAATCCCTATGGTGTCTTTCAGATATGATATTTCAGTGCAAATCTGCTCTTTTCTTCCTGTAATGTCATTGCAGCTTCCTCCTAGTAAACATATACTTAAAATGTTTCTGTTCCCTGTTAATAATGATTTTTTGAAAATGTATAAGCTGTGAAGCAAACACAGAAAATTCCCTTGCCATATAGGATCTATCTAGGTGATAGGGAAAGAACCTCCATGAGACTAAACTTAATTAATTTATGTTACAGTCATCCCCAAGATATACTACATGAGTGACATAAAGATCATCTGGGGTTGTGGAGGTAATAAACAATAAATCAATAGTCCTCATAATTCACACTTCAAATGTTTTGCAGTTATTAGATCTTTAGATATATGTAGAAGAATCAGAGAATCAGAATAAAATTATTAGGAGGAAAAGGAGATATATAATAAAGTTTGGGAAGGTGCCATTTTTCATTAGAAAGAAGAAAGACAAAATAGAAGGATAAAGAATAAATTTCCCATAATAACAGCAGGAAGTGAAAGACTAATGGTCATGAACTAAACCAAAAGATGTTCCACCTGAAGCTGAGGAAGAACTTTCCATTGAGGATGGCAGAGCACTGGAACAGCTGCCCAGGGAGTTCATGGAGCCTCCCTCTCTGTAGACATTCAAAACCCACCTGGATGTTCCTGTGTCACCTGCTCCAGGTGACCCTGCCTTGGCAGGGAGCTTGGACTGGGTGACCTCCAGAGCTTCCTTCCAGCCATAATGATTTTGTGATTCTGTGATCACAGTAATCGAAAAAAGAAATACTTTTTAAAGCATTTTCATCACAAAATGTGCAATTAATGGTCACTGTGTCTTATCAGGGATTTAGAAAAAATTGTAATAATTGATATGGAATGCAAAACTTTTAGGTATTAAAACTTATACTATTGATATTGAAATGGGTAAAACAAGCTATAGGACATAAGTCAGACTTTCTCTTATTTTGCAGATTTAAAATGAATCTTTCCTCACAGCTACCCTATGTATGTCTAAAACAGAAAACCTTCCTTCAAATCCAGCTTGGAGGTGGGATGAGAAACAATATGTTGTATTGAGCCACTGCCAAGCACTGTGTGCTTTCAGCTACACAGCTCTGGGATGGGGAGGAGAGGGGAGAATAAAAACCTTGCCATTGCTATGGGGTCAAAGAAAGTATTTAGGTCATATTTTTCCTCTCGTTCAAGGACCCAGGATGTAATTATTTGTCATTCTGAACTTGCCCTTTGTCCATAAAATATATATTTCTGCAAGATACTTACAGATAACTACGGTGCAGAAAAATGCTGCTTAGACTTTTCCTTCTGTTGCTGTCATTTCAAACCTGAGTCCCTTAGTTCAAATCTCTTGTTTCTTTCCAGCTGAACTGTAAAAACATGCCAATGTTATGATGTGAACAAACAAGGACAAGGAAAACCTTTCTAACATAATTTTACTTGACACCTAAATTATAGTCACGTTGGGCTCAGAAAGTAAAGAATGTAGCAGAAAGTGAATGTTTTTTTTTTTTTTCCCTTTAGTGCCAGTACATTCTCTGTTGTCATTTTCTGCATATCAAAAAAAAGAAAGGTTTTCTTCTGAACTAATCAAAATTAATTAAAATTTTAGGTCAAAAATATTTCTCTCTAGAACTACTTTGATCTTACAACCATCTTATTAGGTAGAAAAAATACTTAGTTCTAGTTTATCCTACTAATCCTAATGTTACTATGTTAGATTGTCACTAAATCTGCTTTCCTTTATTTTTCTTGTTAGCTGGAAAACTCACACAGTTTTTGATTTGTACAAATAGTCTTCAAAACTAAAACAAATTAGTACCTTATAATTCTATACAATGAAAACTTTCATTAAATCCAATGCAAAATTGGATTTAATGTTTTATGCAACCTTTTTGCTTTCTTTTAAAAAAGTAATGTAATTTTGCATAATATTCCACTGTTTTAATGATCACTGACCTATCAGAATTTGTGCTATCATTTTAATGCATATCTAACCTGGCATAGAATACAGACCTACATGTGATGTAAAAAAAACACATAAGGATGCTCTGCATTGCTTTCAGACTCTTGTATGTGTCAAATGAATGCAATTTCTAGAGAAATTACTTTTTCCTTTATTCTGAGGAGCTGAACTGTTCCAAATCCTGTCTCAAGAACCTTGTCCACCTGACCCTTGAGGCTGAGGCTGACCACTGCTGGCACACAGGCAGAGAAGAGGGAGTGTTGCTGCTTACATGAATGAAGAACAAGGCATAGCCCACAGACAGCCCAATTTATCTGCCTCTTTGTATCTTGGGCTAACATAATCTCTGTGGACTTGTCTAAAAAAAATCTGACTGACTTACTTTTCTAATTGCTCCAAACTTTCTCCATTTCATCAATTTTCCCTGCCTGAAAAGTGCTGATAAAAGGCCCTCATTCTCGCTGAGTGGGAAATGAATGAAAAGATGCCGCTTCTACTTTTCTTTCCAATATTAATATTAAAGTTTGAGGGATTTTGAAGAAAATTAAATTTCGGGATGATTAGCTAAACCTGCAGCTTTAATTAATCACAGCCTTAATCCATCATAAAGCTTATGCATACATCAAGATTTCAAGCATGTGGACACGAGTTCACACAAGTGGGGTGTTTTTAGAAAAGAAAAATGTCTGAGTAAAGTTTAAAGTGAGTTTTCTGAATTTTCCTGTATTTATGTAAAATTTTGAAAAGTTGGATCTTCCACAAAATATAGAAAAAATATTCATTTTTTTCTGATTTACAGTTGCTGAAAACATACAAATATTGTAAAGGTAGATTTAAAAAAAAGCAAAAAAACAACAAAAAACAAACAAACAAACAAACAAAAAAAACCCTCAAAAAAACTAACAAATCCAAATTATTCTGTTTCAAAGAACTAGAAATATGAAAAGAAAATCAGAAATTCTGCTCTAATTATACTTTATTGCCTTACAATGTAGTCATAAAAGGACCTTGATTTAGTGGCTTGTTCTGGAATTCTCATCAAGGCTAGGGTGATATCACCAGGCTGACCAGAAACATGATGAAATTCCTATTTACAAAAAAAATGGTTGTCCCTTGTCTACTGAGAAGAAAAATGCCTTGACTGATACATCACTGTCGACATTTTCTGTCATTATTTATTCCTTTCTGTTTTCTGTGGAAGCCCTTCAGACTCTCTCAGTCCATAAATCATTGGTTATTCTACTGCTTGAAGATACTGGGGCAGCATAACACATTCAAAGTCTTTTTATGCAAGGTCTGTAGAACATTTCCTTAGAAACCAGGTAGGTCCACATTAATGAATATCTGTGTTACAGGAAAGATGTGTGGAAAATGCATGAAATGCATTAATTCCTATTTCAGAGGGTTTTTGTTTTGATTGGTTTGATAAAATACAAGCCATGTGAATCTTTGGATGCTGAATTTCTGACAACCTAATTTTTTCGTGTTTGTTTTGTTTTTGTTTTTGTTTTTGTTTTTGTTTTTGTTTTTGTTTTTTGCAATATGCAGACAAGTGGTTGAAAAGCTTTATTAAGTTTTGGAAAGCTGTAACATTTCCTGGTCAATCTAGAGGACGATAAAGCAGATTGTAAAAGAAGCAGTTAATGGAAGAAAATGTGGCTCACAGGGATGGGCTTATTGACACTGCCCCAACAGGGTGGATTAGGTGACATGTTTAAATCCTTTACAGCTATTTGAGACTATGGAAGAAAAAACAAAAAAGAAAAAAAAAGGAAAGAAAAGGAAAGAAGCTTGTGTGGTAAATAAAAGTCATGGAAAAGAGAAAAGTGATAGAGAGGCCACAATATTTTACAGTGAATGATTGATTTTACAAGTCAAAGAGTAATGGTATCTTGTTTTCACAATGTTTAAGTCTCAATCCTTTGTAAGCAGCCTTTTTGAAGAGGGCTTTGTAGGCATCTGCCAAGGCCCAGAAGGCCCCTGTGTCAAGAGTATAAAAGTTTCCATTATCTTAGCGCAATTTTTTGCTCTGGGATGAAAAAAAACTTTTCCTTTTTTCTTTTTCTTTTTCTTTTTTTTTTTTTTTTTTTTTTTGTTGTTGCAATTATGAAATTCTTAGAAGTTATCTGGTTTTGGGTTTTATGACAGAACATCTTGTAAACAGAATAGATTGAATACACATTCACAAGTTGAATAGATGCCTATTAGATTATTAAAAAAAGATCTTTTACCTCACTTCAAAATCATGTGCATTCTTGTCCTCAGAGCCTTAAACTGTGATCTGCTCCTGCACCCTTTGACAGTGCCACTGGAGATCACTCTCCTTGCCCTTTTATGAGGGCACTCCAGTAAAGCAGAACAAGACTCTTGACCCTCAAGACAGTGTTCCAATACTTCTGAAATATGTAGGGTGGCACAAAAAGTGCTTTAAAGAATCTCATTTGGGGTTTGGTTTTGCTTCTTCGTTTGGTTGTATTTTTTTTTTTTTAATGAACACTCCCTATATCAGGGTGTCCTGCATTTCTTAAAAATTTTGAGGTTCTAAATTCTTTTAGAAAACAAGTGCAGCTTCCTTCAGGACCCTGTAGAGTATTCTCTGTTCAAGCTTTGTGTTGCAGAGTCAGCAGCATGCCATGCACATGGGTTTGCCTCTTGCACAGCATGAAAGGCCTTCTGTACCACTGACATACCCAGACCCTCTAAATGTGCTGGATCCTACAGCATGGGCTGTTTATTCCTCTTCTCTGCAGTTGGTCTGTTGCTTAAATCACAACAACATTAGAGATCTGCCTTATGTTTTCTTTTCTTCCCCTTTTGTTACCCCAAATATATCCTTCTTTTCTAAAATCTCAATAACTTTAGTAACATCGAAAGATTTTTTTTTAAGATTTATTGAAAGATTTTTTGTTTGCTTGTTTGTTTGTTTGAAAACTCGTTCCACAAGGAGAGTCATTTGAAAGTGCTAGGCACCAAAAGGAGGTGCTTGGGCTTTGTGGCCGTATCTATTCTGTGCAATGTTTACTATGTTACTATGGGGAAATTGTTTATATACATAAAGCAGAGCACACCATACTTTCACATATGCTAAAAGCCAAACTCCCACTGCAAGGTTCATAATAGCAATCAAGCTGTTCAGAAAAGCTTGTTTCTTTAACAAGACTCAGACATAATTTGCCTGGTGTGGATTGGCTTAGAGAGAGCATGGGTTACTAGTGTTTTTTGGAGTGAAACCCTCTTTTGTGGGAATTTCTCACCTCATTTTTTCTTCATGAATTATACAAATCTGTTACTTTCTCTGAAGTGAAGTGCTAATGTCGCTTTCTGGAGGTCACTTTCCAGGTTGTTGGGGTGCTAGACTGTTGGATGGATCCAGTCAGGGTCATGCAGATCTCTGCTTGCCTTGTGGAGCCTCTGGGAGTTACTGCTTTTGGAAGATTATAACACCACCCTGAGCTGCTCAGGGAACACAAGGAGGAATCATTAACCTTTTGGTACGGTGCAGTGTGCCCTGTCAGTATGTCTGGCACCTCTGCTAGCCAAGGGAGAGATGGGACAGCAGAGAAAGATGCTGATTCCTATTCCACCCTTCATGTTCACTGCTTGAAAACAGGGAGCAGTGCAGAGACTTTGGGATGAAGAAACATAAAAAAGAAACATGCCTCCATGAACAGTGCCACTGCTCACACCTGTGTTACCTGGTCCTGAGTTTGGCTCTCCTTGCCTGGACAATGTCATGCCCCATGGCTGCAGGGCACTCTACCCCAGGGGAATTGAATTTTAGAAACCCATAGCTGACAGATAGGCATTGATGCTGTGTCATTACATGGTTCTTGAAAAGGCAAAGGCTCAAGTTTTCTAGCCCCTTTTTGTGGTTTCAAAACTCATTGAATATAATAGAGGCTTAGGTTTATTGCTACAGGATTACATTTTTGTACTGAAACACAGGTGTGCTCTGGGGTTTCTTTGCTTTCTGACAAATGACTAGAGTTGTTCACACTAATGGTTAGCTACTGGCCATGCAACACCCTGAATAGATTTCCTTACAGTAATTATAATACTCAGACGAAAAACTAGACTTTTAAATTACTGGACTGACTTGTTGAAGTGCTGAAGGTAAGACATTGTAGCTATCTGAGAAAACTTTAAGTATGTGCTTGCATTTCTATTTGTAGACTGTTATATTTTTAATTATATATTTATGGCTTGAAGTGAGTAATGTTTTATATACAGGAGAAATAGTTAATTTGCTTAGATGACTCATACATTAAACCTAACATCATTGAATTTTACTTCTGCTTCCATTTCCTGGGAAATGAAACTCTCTCCTGTTAAAAAAATATATATATACTGAAATAACATCTTACTGAGGGCTGCAACACAGGTGACACTTTGTTACTTCCTTCATCCTCTTAGGAGAAGCATGTGGGAAATATTAAGATACAGCAATGCAAACACTTTACATTGACCTTTTTAAAGGAACAAAATCAGTTTACTGCAGGAAAAAACAGCACACAAAAATGTATTTCTATTGAGTCATTTATGAGTCCCCTGCAAGTGTTAGACCAGATTGCAGGTCCATTTGCACAGCTATACAGAGAAAATATGGCACATGGTTTTTTCAGGTAAAGAAGGCCAAATTTGTTGATCCTACTGCATCATATCTTTGGACTTCCTATTGATTTTCCCATAGAACATCTTCACATGAGAAACTAAGGAAAATAAAATGGATAAAGCCTGGAGCCAGGCTGAGAGTGATTGTGAGAGTAATTTTTTTTCTTGTAAGAACTCCTGAGAGCCACAGTCCTGGGAGCATGGCTGTGTGGGAGTGATGGTACTCACAAGGCTGTGCTGAGGCATTACCAGAGATGTGTCCCATCAAAACAATTTTTTTCTGGGCAATATCTCAGTCATCAGGTTTTGATGATGGATTATATAAATGTTCTGTCAGATCCTGGGGCGTTTTGTGGGAGACTGGGGCATTTTGGAATGGCTGCTAAAATTATACAGGAATTTATCCTCTATAAGGATAGTTCAGATAACAGGTGCTTTGTCAAAGTATTAACAGGACACAAAGCTTTGACCTACTAAAACTTCAAAAGTGAAGTCTGAATCCTATATTGTTGTCAGTTATTATGCTCAATACACATTAGGTGAACAGTTTATAATGTAATACATCAATTTTACAGGCAATAAAATCTTTGCTATTTTTCTGTTACATGATTTTCCCCCATTATTTTCCTAATTATTTGATAAATTCCATAATACTAAGTCTAAATTTTAAAAGTCTTGTTTTCTAGTGTTAAACATATGCCCTTGTATACACAGTTTTTGGAGACACTGTCCAAAAGCATTACACAGAGGATGCATTATTTAATAGACCAAAGGCCAAAACGTTCATGATTCAATATGCCATAGGTCACTACATTTCAAAATGACTGCATATTTCCAAAATGATGCCTAGTTCTGTAATATATTTAAGGAACTGACAACACATCTTCTACTTTGCAAAAATACAAAGACTTCAGAAATTCTGTGAATGATGAGTTATGGGGTTTAGGGAGTATATATTTCTTTTGTCATATCCTTGGTGGGAAAGCAGATTTTCAGATTCTCTATCACTGTTTAGCATTATTTTTGCATTTAATATGGTCCATGAGGAGTTCTTCTCACTTTCAGGCCATATTTTTTATTTGCATTGCAACTCTAAATGACATTTTGATAGGTCCATAATGAGTCAGATTTTTTTGTTATGCCCTATGTATTTTCTTCTTTCAAAGGGATAAATGTGGTTGTCTGGCTGCTCTGACATGATATATTTTAGAAATAAACAGTCCTAATATCCCAGTGAGTTACAGTCCCTTCTCTTCCTTCCCTTTGCCAATACAGAGTCTCATGTTTTTGTTGTTGTGTCTGGTTGGTTGCTTGCTTGCTTGCTTTCAGTGTGGGCTACTTGTCATATTAATTTGAGGTTTCAGGACCTGAGAGGAGAAGATATTTAGGTCAATTTTGGATGAGTGTTTACACAAAGATTATGATTTTTGTTATCATTAAATGACTGTAACTGTGCTCTTTTTTTCTGTCTTTATTTTTTTCTAAATACAGTAATTTTTGAAACTCTTCATAGATTATATGAGTATCCTGAGGGAAAGTGAAAGGAAAATTTTAATGTAAGAATTTTTTTTTGTATGCGAAAGAAAATGATGCCTTTTTTCAAGATACATCAAAAATGTATTCAGTCTTTCAGTCACGGTAAATGCTGCCACATATAGCCATTTGTTATTTATTTTCATCTGCCTTGTGTATCCTGAAGGATTATTATGAGCTACATTAAAAAAATTACTAAGTTATCAATCTAAAGATACTTGATGGAATCTATACTTACAGAAAAAAAACCCCAACATTTAAACTTTCCTGGTTTATGTTTTCAAGAATATTGCCAACACAGTGCTATTGCATTGAGGTCTGTACAAAACTACCTTGTATTCAGCACATTGTAATAGAATGTTGGGTGCAGCAATTGGTATTTTCCATTAGAAATTATTTGCACAAATATGAAAATTATTAGATTTCATAATGTCTAGGAAATGCATTGACTCATGATTACCAAACCCAGGTGATCCTTAAACTTCCTCTGCCTCTTGGGACTAATAATGAATTTGCAATTTTCCACATGACATGAAAAATCACAATACTGTGTCTAAAAGTTATTTCTATTGTAGCTCCATTCCTGCCAGTCCCACCAGGAAGTCTGATTAGTGGACTAGGTAAGCACTGCTGCTTTTCTCCAGTGCCTGTGGCAGATTGGTGTAAACAGCTACTGACCTTTAGCTATGAGCATTCTTTTTGCATCTTATTTACCTAGTTGTAAGATGAAAAAATACGCAAGTACACTAAAAGGTGCAGCACAAATTGTCTTTAAATTACTTTGACAACACTTGATAATTTTCATTATATCAGTTTTATCAGTCAGTGTCATCCCACAAGAGCATGAAAGTTCCTGTCCATCATGCTCAAGGCTGATGTCCTTTCATCTTGTCACACTTAAGTAATGTAGGTTGACAAGCCCCCGTATGATGAAGAATCCCCATAAAAACCACAGAAAAGGCTGAATAATGCACCTAGGCTGTGCCTGCAGATCACAGTGTCAAAGCTCAGTCCTCTTCTACGGCGAGGTGAACTCAGCATCCTACAGAAAGATTGCTGTGGATAAGGCTTCTAGCTGTCAGAGATGATTAATGAGACAGATAAGAGAACATCCTCCTTTCGACACTAAGGGGCAGATAGAAGAGAATGAAAGAGTGAAGGAAAGCAAAACATTTATGTCTGAAAAATAATGAGGGTCAGCAAAGCTCTGGTCTCAAATTAGAGTTGTGTGTTGGTCCATTTGTCCTTGTGACTTGACCCCTTCTATCTGATGAAGGACTTTTAAGGGGAGATGGTAACAAAATGTCCCCTATAGAGAAACAAAAAGGATGAATAGCTTTAATGGAAAGAAACTCAGTAAGACGAAAGCAGAATGCAAGCAAAAACCCAGAACTAGGTGTTTCTCAGAATGAGCTATTTTTTTCTTCAGCTCTCAGATGGCTTTGTGGAGACAGCAAAAGATTAAGGCAAGTATCTTCAGCAAGGCTTAATTGAAAAAAAACCCACATAAAAGACTAGTAACAGAAACAAGTATTGCTGAAAATAGTTTATAAAATACATAGCAAGTTCTAACAGTACAGGGGAGTTCATGACCCACTCCCTCAGCTTCTTGGAGGGGGTGGATCAAAAGAACACAGTCAATATGAATGCCAAAAGTCATGAAGGAACTTCCTGTTAATGCAGATGCACCGTTCATGCTGCAAAAGAAAAAGATCATTCCTCATTCACTGAACTTATTCAAATGAATGCTTTTGTTATTAGCAGAAAATTTGTAGGCAGAAAATTACTTTTTTAGATGCAAGAGTTTGTCATAATCAGAATCACTGAATAATTTGCCATCCATGTAAAATGTATCAGACCTCACGAGAAACTTGAATGGCAGAGTAAATTAGATGAATTCCCTTGATTTGGGAGTGTGTGGCAATATATTTATTAAACAGCGAAATTAGTCCTTGAGATGCTGGAATAATTGTACTACAATGTAGAAGGCACTCATATTTTAAGAAAATCAAAATTTTAGAAGGACTTATGTCTCTAAAATGTTATAATTTTTATTTATGAAAAAGAGAAAGAAATTAATACATTAAGAAAAAAAAATTGAATACAAAAACTAAAACCTTGTTGTTGGTAACTTATGATTTGGTTAAAACTTGCATTTATCTGTATTATAATTAATTTGAGACCTTCATTGGAGAATGTGCAGTACTGTCAAAACATCTTAAAATGGAGATTCTTCCAGAACAGTTTCTATTTAAAATATCACAAATAGCTACTAATACTGTAATTGAATCACATTCATTTAGCAAGCTGGTTTTCCAAATGTTGTTTGAGCATGAGTTCTTTCTGTTCATTAAACAGCAATGTTATATAAGATTAGTGCACAGATAAGTAACTCATATGAAATAATAGCAAAAGCTTAGTACATTTTAAAATAACATGGTGAACTTCAAACCTGAGATGTCATTTACAAGACAGAAAATGTGAATGTACTGTTTTCACAGCTATAATGATACAGCCTATCAGTGCAAACTAGTTTATATATAGTTGTTAAATAGCTTTCATTTTGCTTTGGTTTATCAAATAGATCAGTGTGAATGTACTTTTTGTTATAAACATAGATAACAAAAAACATTTTCCAGGAGAAAAGAAATGAAAGAGTGCTGTTCTTAGCTCCATCTAGTTGTTCCAATTAATCTCAAGAAAAGGGGAGTTAAAGATTTCTTCAGACTGGCCTGACCTCAGGATTTGGAGCCCTCACACCAAATTCTACCTGTGTGGAGGGTGGGGGGGAAATCATGAAAAAAATAGATACTTTTACCCAAAACAAAAAAGGCATAAAAATAGACATGATTTATCTTCATCATGTTTGTAAAAGGGATGTATGTTGAAATTCAAGTAGATCTATACTTAAGCAGAAAGATTTAGTGGAAAAAAAGCAAAATACATTTACGTGCTTTATCTTGCATGAGAAACTCTAATATTCTAGTCAGGTTATGTAAGGTAGCCCGAAGGTCTTCATTTGGCACTATACAGAATTGTTTCAATAGGAGGAAAGAGAACATAATACAGAATGAATACTCATTCTGCAGCACTCATTACATTAATTCAGAATTTTGTTTCAGAAATTGGATCATTAATGCCTAAATAACAAAATTAATATCACAAGTTCTTCCATGTTCTATCTTCTCACCTCTTTTTACTGTTTTTTTTTTTTTCAAGAGATTGCACTTTTCTCTTCCTCTTTATAATAGAATCATTCCCAAACTTTACAGCAATGGAAATGTCCTCAGTTTTGCCTTTTAGTTTTAGAAACTTCCTATTTACTTAATCTTCCCATTTATCTTGGTTTAGGAAAGACAATTTCTTGAAACTTTTATTCTAAGATTCCAATTTAATGAAATCCAAATTCTCTAGACCTAAAAGATAATTTTCAATAAGATGAAGTAGGAAATGAACTTTATTTTACAATCGTGAGTGTAAAGCAAGTTACAAATTCTTGAAACCTGTATGAGAGAAGGCCTCTGAGGGGTCAGTACAAGAGTCTATATCAAAAAATAGACTTTAACTGTCACTTTTACAATAGCCTGGTATCATATTTTAGTTTCAGAAAGACTTATCAGTTGAGAAAGAAATGAGATAGAAGCGTGATAGGCAGATGGCAATGTTCAAATTCTGCGTATTAGGATCTTGCTTTCCATAGTGAAGCCAAGGTGTATCACCCTTATTTTCACCAGTCTAGAAGAAATCCAAAGAGGACTCATTGATATAAGCTTCTGATGGGGAGAGGTGAGGACCAGAAGCATTTGGAGGAAGTACATGCAAGAATGGAGTGACACACAGGAAATGCAAGAGTTTGGCTCCTGGAACTGGGTGTGAAATTGTTCTGGCACATTAACACCTTTACAGTGAAGCAGAAGAATCACCAAATACACAGCTAGGAGAGAAAATGTTGTGAATATGCCTATATTAATGTAGATTATTTTCTGGACCACTGAAAATTTCTTTTTCACTTCTTATTTCCCACAGCACATTTTTATTTAATTGAAAGATTAAAGGGACACAATATTTGGAACTAAAATTTATAGATTTATAGAAAATCTGAAGTAGAAACAAACCCACCTAAGAGGCCAGCAAACCTGGTGAAAATGTCATTAAGAAAGAGCACTTCTCATCCAGGTTTTCCTTTTTGTTTTTAAAGAAATGAATGAAGACCTTATTTCACCAATAGCCATTTATGGAGAAAAGTAATATAGAAATAATTGTAAGGGAGAAAGGTATAAAAAGAGTCAACGCCTACAAGCTAGTGCAAAATTCAAACAGTGAATAAGGCCTGTTGTTTTTAATACTGAGTTTTTGGAATCCTGGATGCTGAGAATTTTAAACTTTCTGTGCTTAAAGGCACAGACCCACAAGAGAACAGTGCATTTGACCTGGGGCCATGGAATTGGCTTCCAAAATTGATCAATGGCACTGGGATTATGTGTGTGTAGTTGCTTAGAAGTGTGTAACATCACAGGGTGGAACACATAGAGTTTGGGGTTTTAGAATATAGAAATAAATATGAAGCAATATGGGGGTTTTAGGGTGGAGGCAGTTTATTCTTCTTTACATTCTTCTTCCTTCTTCTTCATGGGTTTGGGTGATGTTTTGTAGTTGGACAGACAAGTCTGCATTGTGGGCTTCGAGGGATCAGTTATTGGGTTAAAAGGGAAAATAATCTTGGTGTAATTTCTTAATTGGATAGTTCAGTCTTAAAAGGCCTTGTAACAAGAGATAGCCATTTTGTGCCTTGATAATGAAAGGCTGCCAAACTCATGGTTCTGAGACTATTTCACTGACAAGAAATAATAAACACCTGAGTCTGAACATGAAATACTGTCTCAAGTGCCTGAAATCCCAACCTCAAGAAACCAATACTGAGTGTATTTATCTACTCAAGAAACTTCCAAAAAGTTATTAAATTTAGGAAATAAATACATTATTGAAGTGAGATTTGACCAGATATACAAAGTTCTTCCTTCACTTAATTTTCATTAATTATGTGATGGTGCTTTACAGACTGGCACACTTTGTAAACTCAGCTGCCTGCATTTAAAGTGAAAGCTATATTAATAGTTTTTATTTTGGCAAATCACTACAGAGAACAAAGAAAGACTAACTGTACTCTCACACATTTTTAATTCTGGAGAAATTCCACTTGCTTCAAGTTGCTCTTCATCCATACAAAAGAATATACTTTGAACTTGGTTTACATGATACCAACTTTCTTTTTCAGTGTCTCCAGACGCTTATGATTTTTTTTATTTAACATTTTTAACTGGAACTGCATGTACGTGCTGAGATTTCTATCCAAGGCACACATTTGCATTTCCTTTCTATCAAAACCACAGTTCGGCTGAGAGGTTGATGAACTTGGGGCTTAGTCCAAAGTGAAAACAGAATGTTGCTGCAAACTTCCAAATCCTGTAGCTCAGATGGTATCTCTATAACCTCTTATAGTCTTTATAAAATAGAAAAATATTGTTATGCTTTCATTGCATGAACAATAAAACAAAGGTTTGGGACAAAAACATATCACAAAAATATCTCCATGATCATTATCAGTATTTGTTTTACTTACTTTTATGGGCCTATTAGAATTCAAAAATTTGTCTTATTCTAACTAGAATAACCCATATTGGAATTTCTCATACTGAGTATGAAGATACCATAGACTAAGAACATCTACCAAGAGTTCACACCAAGACTATGTAGCCTCTGTTTTAGTTCATGTTAATGGTTTGTTACCGGAGTGACACATTTCACAAGATAAGGAGAAAAAGGATGTGATCTGATTGTGCTCATTCCTTCTTTTGTTGTATTCACTTCGTAGAGAGGTCTTGAAGCAATCTTACCATTTATGGCCTCAAGTAATATGTGTGCATCTTATATTATCCTGATTATTGCTTGTGTTATAGTGACTGTTGCTTATTTTGTACTGACTCAGCTCTGGATCTTCTCAGGAATTCTGGAGATTCTCATTCAAATTAGACCACAACTTCATTTAAATCTTCTTCAAGCTGAGAACTGAAATCTTGGGTAGGATAATTGTGGTGGGAAAACAGGAAGCTATGCATTCAAATATATTCAAGGTAATTTTTAAAAAAAAATATTTGAAAAGAAATTGCAGCAACAGAGCATGACAAGATGTAAAAACTTTAAAATTTAACTGACTGCCTTCTTTCTCACATTTCAGAAAACATCCCCATACTCTTCCTTACACTGTCTTTCCCTACTGATGTGTTTAGTTAAAGCATTTTAAAGCTTTGAAATAAGGACACGGTCTACTGAATTCTGTGATGCTGTGAGGTACTCAGTTTTTCACTTAAATAAAAACCTACATATTCTCAGGCTTCTGGATGCATATAAATGAATCAATGCTTAAAAGCCAATAGGTTCTTGGATGCTTTCAATTAAATTAAGTGCATGAAAATAGTTTTTTTTCTGGCCAATGCTCACATATGCTCTTAACACAGCATCAGTAATCTTCTTATATGTCTATGTATAAATCAGGAGTGACTCTAATAGTCTTAAGGGCCATGTACTGGAGAAACCCGAGAATGAGACTAGAATCAGGATTCAAAATTCCTTCATGACCATGACCTAATCAACAATGAATTTGCATTAGTTTTGGAAATGTTAAAGGGAGGAAATGGTATCAGACTAATTTATTTTAGCAGATGCATGTGAGTTAGTCACAGGGTCCAGAAATCAAAGTAATGTACACCTGGGAGCTCTGCTACCAAATGAGCTCATCTAAGTGTGGGATGCAAATAGAGCAAACCTGGTGAACAGCTTGTCAGCATGCAGTCTACAGCCCTGGAGCCTGTTCTTCACATGGGCCCAAATTTCCTCAACCCAGATTTTTATGAAAGCATATTCTGTATGCAATGAGCAGAGTTAGCCTTGGTATGGATTCAAAACTAGTTTATAAAAGCCAGAAGCCATTCCATTTTAGCCTCTTGAAAATGACTCAAGATTTTGTCCACAGGAACAGGATTTAATGATCTTTATAGCTACTGACACATCAGTCTTTTCAGAATCCTTTCTGTCTGTATAATTAAATTGAAAGCTGGCACCAGGGAATCTCGGGCTCTGTCAGGTAGTATATGTTTTTCCTGGCCTAGAATGTACAGGAAAGACTGTACAGGCAATGAGGTATTATTCTGCTTCAGTGGATTGGAGGAAAAGAAAGAGAGATTGGGAGTAAGCTCTTTGTGCATGGGCTGATTCAGTGTTCCATTCACTGGGCTATTGTATTGAGGGCTCCTGTCTGAGGACTGTTTTCTCTGACGTACTTTATTTGCATGTGATTGTTTCAAAAAACATACTATGTTTTTATGCAAATTTAAATCAAAGAAGAAAGTCTGCCTTTTTGTTCTGCAGTGAAGTTCCCTCCATTTTCCTCTCTTTGTAGCTGTTGGCAGGTCTAATTTGTCAACTGTGTGACCATACACCATTTACAGTCCAGCTGCTGTGTAGATTTATAACAAGGCTGGCACATTAGAATACACACAGACTTTTGCTCCTAGAATGCTATTTCTCCATCCTAATTTGTCTGTTTTCTTTAATCATTACTTCTCCATTCCATGCATACAAATATATATGTATATGTATATATATATGTATATATATATCAAGAAATTATCATTTAGAAATGCAATAACTGCATGGATAGATGTTAATAAAATAATGCTTGCCTCCAAATATCTTCAAAACTGAGACAAAGAAAACTGAGTGACAGCAATGCAGTTGCTTTTTAAGTAATTTTAATGCAAATTTTCACTGAAGGGGGAAAATGTTTTTTACTCTGATAGAAGAGAATAATTTTTTTTCTGATTTATAGAAAGTCTGAGTGAAAGTACTTTCCAAAGAGATAGACTAATAGAACTGGTGGATAATAATAGAACCACATTTTTAAACATTCTTTGCTGTCAAAAAGTTGAAAAGATGGAAGAGATGAAAACTCATCTATATTTTGGGAAAACAAATGTTATAGCTTCCCTCCAGATTTACAGTCAGGTCATTTCAGGATGTCTATGGAAGCATGCAAATCAAGTCACTAAATATTTATAAGATGTTAACAAGCAATAATTACATATAAACATCACGTAGATATTTGTGATGACAAATCTTACATCCCTAGAATTCGATTTGTAGGCTGTTTTTTGAGAATTTACCATGCAATAATTGTCTCTTTTGTATATAAAAAATGTGTGCAGGAAATTCTGTCATCTGGGAAAGCAGTAAAACTGGACTGTACTCTTTTAAACTATTTCTAAAATGATGTATATTATGATGCAGACACATGCCATCTGCAGTGCCTGTTTACTTATTAATTCAACTTCTTTTTAATCCTACAGTGTATTTTTGTGTATTTTGACTCTATTAAGGACCTTGACCATTGACAACAAAATGGGGCCTGTAATGCCAAAGGCAGAGCATTCATTCTGTTCCCTCACAGAGGAGTTAATGTGACATGATAAAGGTTATGAACAGCAACAGAAGTTCAAACTCTCCTTGGGAAAATTGCTCCTTCTACTCATGCATTTGAGACTTTTTACACAACTGAAGACTGACTGGAAATTTATTGCCTTTCTCTGCCATAGCTGTGCTTAATCTGCAATTGGAAAGGTCTGGTGGGACCTTCCAAACTATGGTAGGTCTTGAAGGTGACACCACACAGAGCGGTGATCCAGAAATATGCATCCTCTTAAGCATTTCTGAGTTAGTGTTGCTAAAGGAAAATGCTAGAAATTAAGTATCTATTATTTTATAGGCAGGGGAGGAAAAGTAAAAATTCTTCTCTATTAGAATGACTAAAGTGAGATGCATTGGAAATTGTGCCTCATAAAACTGGTAAAACATTGTGATTGTTCTTACTGTTATTTCTTTTATATATTATTTCTAGATTTAAATAGTAATTCAGATAAAAACTCTTATGTCAGACAAGTAATTGTTTCTGCTTCCCTGGAGTTGGTCTGAACTACCGCATCTAGTCAGTTGTTCAACAACCACTGCTTTTTAAGGCTTCACACTGAGAATTGGCTCTGCTGTGATAAAGCAAAAAACCCACACATTCTCTTTTCAATGCTCTCCTAATTTTTCCCTTTAGAGCAGTCTGAATCTCCTCTTGGCTTTCATTAAGCAGGTTCTTCTTAAACTAAGTAAATAACAATATTTCTTGCTTTGTGGTTACTAGATCGTCCCTTTGTGGCCATCAAGAACTGAAATGTATGGAAAGGCCTGCAAAAATGCTCAAATTTTACAGAAGCAAGATTATTTAATTTTTTATAAGGATGTAGAATTTTATTGGTCTTAAACACAATCTGAAGACTATTGTATAGTAAAAATGATTACTAAAGTAGCCTTGTTGTAGCATGACATACTGAAAAAGAGAAAAAGTTTAAGACAGGTGGTTCACAGTATTTTCTCAAGAAAAATACAGTTAAAATATTGGAGATTTCAAGACATATGCCAAACTCTGCTTTAAATTGCTTTCGTACATGTAATTTTATTTAAAAAGGGTTTGTGATTTGAGATTTGAGTTTGTGATTTACATTATAATATATGTAATTGTTGTAATAACAGAAGTCCAATACATGCTGAACATTTGCCAAGTTCCATTATTTTCTTTGCCCTTTTGAAGGAATTTTCAGTAAAATGAGCTTCACTTTTAAACTCATTTTGTTGCAGAGGCAGGCGTTTATTACATTTACACTTATATTTCATCAGACAGAAGTTCTGTTTATCATCTATGAATATTTAGATGTTCCATTGTCAGGCTATTCCATTATGAATATCTTCAATCCCATAATTCTTCCCATGACAAAGGAAAGACTAAATACTGGAAAACATGTAATTCACATGTAAAAGCCATTTTGAAGTGTGGGTAAGGGGGGAAAATTAGTTTGTGTTGTTACAAATAATAAAAAAGAGAGCTGTCCAGAAGAGAAAGAGAGCTGTCCTGCTCCTGTCAGTTTTGGTCTAAAAGGACATTTGGAGGCCTGGAGATACTGGACCTTCTTTCAAGGTCCAGTGGATGCTTACCTTTTCGTTTGTCAACAGTAGAGCGACATGTTAAAGAGAGTGCTGACTTCTTGTTCTCTGAAATCTTTGTTCATGTCCCTTGGAGGTTTTCACTCTCATCAGATCATTTCCCTCCTCTCCAGCACAAGAACTTTTAATAGGGGACTGACTGACCATCTGTAAAGCAGTTCAAATGTTTATTCCAGCTGGGAAGAATTTCATGTTGTTGTGGTTTCATGATCTGAGATTCAATGCCTTGACATTTTGTAGATGGATCTAACAAATTGCTGTGAGCAAACAGAAGATAAAAGGGCAAACTCAGGTAATTAATAAAACAGAATGTATGCTGCCTACTTGCTCTAAACCTTTCTAACCAGTGGTAGAGATGTAAACCCTGATTTTTTAGATCTAAATATGTATATTCAGCCCTTAGTAGACTTATTAGTCTTTTTTTTCCATATTTTGCCTACAATCTTATTCTGTGTGTGTATATGTGTGTATGTGTATACATATAAGTATGCATGTATGTGTGTGCATAAATTAAACTTTATCTATCTTTATTAGCCTTTTGCAACTCTTTGAAGCAGTCTAATAATCCCAGTGTTCTTCAAAGTGTTGCCAAGGGATCAAAAAATCTCAAAAATCTCAATTTCTTTATCCTTATGGCAGCTAAAGTGAAGACTATATTGTGTCTTGGTTCTTATCTGTGACAAGGACTCTTAAACCCCCTTTAACCTCCTGAAGATGTTTTAACCATACAGAATATAGGATAAGACTTCAAGATGAGACTGTTTTCAGAGCTTTACTTCTTGGAGCTATTAAGAATAAAATCTAAAGCTCCGGAGAGGAAGCATGTTATGATAAAAGAACTGAGGGCTTACATTTAGTGTGATTTTAGGTCTTTCTCCTCAGAAGGTTAGTCATTTTACTATTTGGTTTAGTGTACTCACACAGGTTACATGTTGACTCCAACTATATGAAACACAAATATCTTATTTGACACTTTTGTCATATAAAGTTGGTGGTTAAAATGCCAGGTAAAAGTCACAAGTCCGTGCAACCCATAAGAGTTCCACTAATTTCTTACACGTTTTAAAAATAGTGTAATACTCATTCCCCACTCCCATTTTCCAAGGAACACGATATTAGCATGATAAAGATATATCTCTGTCTGGAATTTCTTACTGCATTAAGAAGACCTGGGAGTTTTATGTATAAGGAATTTGTCAACATTGTGATGTCGCTAATTACTAAAGCAAACGAATGAAGAAGTCTGAGTGCTGGTAAAGTCCTGAGGATATTTTTTTTTCTTTCCCATCATCCTCCTACTAAGTAAAGAGATTATACAAATAAAATAAAAAAAAAATATATTTATTTTTATTGGACTCTTCTAATGCAATCTTTCATCTTTCCTTCTATTTCTGCTTCTAGAAAAATATTCTTCTAAAATCATTAATTTCCCTCAGAGCACATGGTATGCAGCTATACAGCATATTCAGTAAGAATTCTTTTCACAATTGAAGAAGTCTTATAAATTTGGAACTTGCTGTAGGTGGGTAGATTTTGTAAGACATTAGGTACACTCAGTGTCGTCTTCTAACTCAAAATGAGATGAGAAATTTATTTAAAGCTCAAGAACCTGTCTAAGTTCTGTGACTTAAAATTGTCACCACTGTAGGTCTTAATTAAAACATGCTTTACTTTTTCATACTGCAAATCCTCAGCCCATAGAATCATAGAATATCCTGGGTTGAAAGGGACCCTCAAGGATCACTGAATCCACCTCCTGGCCGAGAATTTCTTGCAGTCTGTCAAGCTTGGTCATGATCAGTCCCCTGGGGAGCCTGTTCCAGTGCCCAGCCACACTCTGTCTGATATTTTTAGCCTTTAGCTCAGAAAATTGGTGAAACTTTCTAGTTTGGACCTAAATTGTGACAATGAATGGTTAAGAAGCCTTGCTATTGTTTCCTACAGAGCTGTGCTGAGTATGATGTTTGCAGGAATGCCTTATAGCTTCATGAGCCTGATAAATGTGGCAGGTTGGATGTGACTGGTCCTTAGTAAATAAGTCCTGCAACTCCAGAGAAACAGTCCTGTTAGAGACTTGACTGCTGCATTTTTTCAGCTATGAATGGAGATGATGTGAGCTGTGGTAGTCACAGCAATTTCTTAAGGGGACTAGAAGAATTGTGTGCGTCCCTTCACTTCGCTTCCCGCTGCTCTCTCTCCACAGTTGGGTCGAAGGTTCTCAGTAGGCTCAGAAGATAGGAGGAGAGGAAGACAGAGAGAGACAGCAGAAATTATTATTTAATGAGTGTAAGCTTCATAGTCTTCTCCAGGTGTTAACAGGTGAGTAACACACCTGAGGTCTATAAGTGATAAAATTTGAAGGAAAAACATAAATCAGAAAATCTGAGTTATCGCAGGGAAAACAAAAAAAAAAGGCTGAAGAAATTATTTTCAATCATTTCGTGCATGGGTATTTTGAATTATATCTTTCAGTCCTGTGGTCTCAAATTTTATTAGGTCCTCAGAAGAAGCTAATAATTTTCAATACAAGCTGTACTATTTTTTAGCTCCTAAGACAGCATTTCCTGCTCATAAGTACTCTTATCCAAAAGTGTTTCCTAATTCAGTATTTTTGGGTTTGCATATTTGCTGCATATCATTGACTTTCAGCTCAAAGCTGTTTGAATTAGCACTTGATATTATGAAGTTTTTAAACTGATTTTCCTGCAGGAAAACCAAGACAAAGTCGTGCTGTGTTCTGACTTGTTTTGCAAAGCAGTTTGTTGTACTAACCTAGAACAACTGGCATCATGTTTAATGACTAGATATAGAAGCACACACACATTTTTTTTCAAAGTAGCTTGTGTTCCCTTCCAACAGTTTGACTTTTTTTCTGGGTGTTCTCTTGGAGAAGGGAAGCATGATTCAAAATAAATTGTGGTATTCCACGGAAAACTGCAAAACCTTGTGACAAAAAACAGATAAAAAGCTAAATTAACCATTCTGTTTCAAATTCAGAACATTTTTCTTAAAATTATGTTCCCACTTTTCTTGTTGCTGTCAGTAATCCTGCAGTTTAAACTGAGGTCAGAGTTTTGCTTTACCATTCATAAAACATGAGAGGTTCCAGCTGTCTTTCACATCAGCAAATTGGCTATGCAGGGCCATTAGAAATCAACAGGAAAAAAAAGTAAAACTAGCTTAGTCATTAAACTGAGTGGATAAATTATAATTCTATATTTGTCACACTCATTCAGAGGAACAATGTCAAACGTCAATAGACACATTTTAGAAGTTGAATCACTACAACTCGTTTAACTTTTAAAGCAAATTGTATACTGTTCTAAGGACATCAACTGGTTCAAGGGCTTGTCTGAGTTAAAGCAGCTTAATTGAGTTTCACCATGTTAAACTAAGCAGATGCACAGTGCAGGACCTAATTAAGAATGTCCTACATAAGCAGTATCAGATCTTCTCCTTGTATAGTGTCTATCACATCTTGTTTCTTTGGGAAAGAAATAACATGTTATTATTAGTTATCACTTAAACAACTCTATAGATCTAGCTCAGCTCAGGGATGCTCAGAAGAATTTTCTTTTAGCTTATGAATCACCCAGTTCCTGTTAGCATTGTCAAAGGTTCTTTATTTTCATGTTGTCCCCATATGGTGTTGCTGAAATGTTTTTCTAAGGTTCCACAGGTGTAGAGGGCACTGCTCAACATTAACAGGCTGTGTCTTTGTGGGTAAAGATCAATTTAATAGTAGGAAGAGGCAGGGTGAATTTATTTTCCATCTATTTGATGCTGATAGAACTTGAGGTTTAAGTAACCTGACCTATATATCAAACCTTTTCTGTAATTTATAGTAACTGTTATTTAAAGAGATTCAAGTTTGGAATTCCCAGAAGCAGAAAAATAACAGATAAACTACTTTAAATACTCAAGAACTCATTTAATTTAAATCAAAAGAGATTCCTTAAAACCCTAACCTGAAACAATGTTAGCTAAAGGGCTTTCATAAAAGGATTAATTCTGTGAGAATTAACTAGCTTGAGCCTAGGTGTTAAGCTCCTAAAACTTCCTGAATGGTTAGGGTGGGCTTAAATACCTGAATTCATCAGTAATACCTTAGTTAAATACCAGCTTCATGCTGAAGTGCCTTAAAGACACTTCAAAAAGAGAAGTATTTTCTCATTAGTTTTTGTCATAATTAGGTCAGCTTAATTAGAATAACATTAAATTCTCAGAGAAATTACAAATTTGAGTGATTTTCATAGGCTGTCAAAAGTTGTTTCTTTTGAAATTTTGGGTTAAAAGCTTTGAAAGCACAAAATGGAGAAATGTGGAAAGTAAGAACATGAAAAAAGACACTGCTAGATAAGACTGAGAAAACATATGAGATGAATAGTCAGACACTCAAGGCTCTATTTGTAAGATATCTTTCAGTGGGTTTCAAGGGTTATGGAGACTGGAAAGAGGGAGATCTTTTAAGAAAAAATTTGGTACTGCAAACATCCAATAAGAAGGTGAAAAATCCCGCAAAGTTATAGATAAGGAAAACAGAAGATGAAACAGTGTGTTGTGTGTTAGAAGTAGAACAAGTATTCCAAATAAAAAAATTAAAAATATATAAAACGTGTAAAACGGTACTTTATTAAATTTTAGAGAAAATGATCAGTCAAAACAAACAAACAAAGTCAAAATTTGTCTGAAACTGAATAGAATGAAGTTTCTCTTTATTAGGAAAAGGTTTTTCACACGGGGATGGCTGGGCACTGAAATGGGCTCCCCAGGGATGTTGTTACAGCCCCAAGCTGAGAGCTCAAGAAGTGTCTGGATGCTCCCAGGCACATGGGGTGACTCATGGGGTTGTCTTGTGCAAAACCAGAAGTTGGAGTTGATGATCTGTGTGGGTCCCTTCCAACTCAGGATGTTCTGTGATGCTGTGTCATGCACTGAGTGACTTTCGGAGTTGCCATTCTATTTGCTGCAATGCCAAGAGCTGTGAATTCCAAATTTCTAGTATGAATTCTGAAGCATTTATGAGAAGTAAATCTTCCTCAGTCTGTAATTATTAATTTAATTTAATGAGATCTTGTAACATTCTTACTTAAACTGTTGCATAAATTCATCAAAATACTCAAACCAGCGAGTTCAGTACTGTCAATCCATTTCTTTCAGAGCTTCATGTTCACTAAGATGTTCAACAAATTATTATCAAGCTCATTTATGCCATCAAGCCTGAAGAAGAAAGGTTCCATAAATCCTTAGTAGAAGGGTGAAACTTGTATACACATGCAGCATTCTTTTTGCATTTTCTTGCAGTCTCTTCTGGAGTTGTGTTTTGTCCGCTTTAGTGTGTTTGTGTATGTGTTTATTGGAGGTGTTATTTGTTTGCTAGTGAAATTATGAAACTGCTTCTCTGTTGTACAATAAAAGCTGTGATCTTACAAACTGGAGTACAATTGATGAGCCAATGAGAGATCCATTTGGAAAGAGAGAGGGGACAATGTGCTGGGCTTTTCTTGTTCTCCGTGTCAGTAATCATTGCAAGAAAGGACATCAATTTACCAACTGCCAGTCATGATTATCAGACTTGGCTGTGCCTTTAGTTATGCAAACAAGTGAAATCATAGGATCACCACTTATTTTTGACTCTCTCAAAAGAACTGAAATAGGGGAAACTTGTCAAAATCAATACATAGAGGCAAGGTAGCTTATTTATATCAAGTCACTCTACTATACCATCTGTGTTTTCTCACACTTATGAAAACTACTGCTGTAGTCAAGCTTGGTGACAAAAAATAGTTTTCCCAGAAAAATGACTGTAAAGGTATTATCTCTGACTTCATTGAAATAATTTCATAGGAACTTTGGCTTTACTATAAGCCTATCTTCTCATATTTAATATTAATTCCATTCTTATAAGTATGGAATGATCTGAAGTGAAAGAAGTTTGGTGAAACTAAGAACTTAGGAGTTAGGAGCTTTCAAGGACCATAATTAAGCCATGAAAAGAAAAGCAATAAAAAGGTATTGTAACTTAAGTGCAGATGAAAATTAGTCAGTTCCAGCTTATTGAAAAGTTTTTCTTAAGGTTCCTATAACTACCATTTACATCAGATGTCACTTAAAAATATGACTGGAGAAAACAAAATACTCCCTCATCTGAAGCTGTGAGACAAAATATTTCAGTGTTGTTTTTTGACAACTTAAACATATTTGATTTATAAAAACTAACTTAAGTTGATTAGAATTTTATCATTCATGAGTACCATCATAATTTGATGTGAAATTATTACATATATGAAAACTAAATTGGATTTTGTATATTTATCCCGTTAACTTCAATTTATGATTCAGACATGAATCACTAGAAGAAGTAATAGCAAATAAAAGGTTTTAATTTAGCAATTTTAATGTGGTACAATACATTTTTTCTGTCACTTTTTGGAATTCCAGAGTAACTTAGGTTCTTTTATTTGTATTTCTTAGCAAATGAAAACTTAGCCTTGAAAAATCCAGATAAATTTTATTGTACCTTACATGGTAAATGCATTCTAATTTCCTTTGGTGTATTCTTGGGTATTACAGTTTGACAGTAAACTAATATTTTTAGCATTATTCCTTAGATATGATCTCTAAGTTGAATCTTTCCCAATTAAGTAACAGTCTTGTTTGTTAAAATAAAGTGTTCCTTGACTATTTTGACAGACAAATAAGATCTGGGTAACTTCAGGCTGGACCTTATAATTAAAACATTTTTAGCAGTATAGTATCTATTAAGGAGAAAGATTAAATCCAGTGAATCAGTTTTTATGCAGAAAACTTCATATTCCCAGATTTAAGCTGGAAGAAATAATATAATCTTACACAATTATAAATATGCACTTGATTTTGCAAATAGTCATTTAGAGATAGTTTTATCAAGTCTCTCAGAAGCTAAATGCTTCTATTTTGGCATATAAATTAGCAGTCTCATTTTCTGGAATGCTGGCAGCTGCCAATTTTCAATAGAAATCATTGCATAATTTAAAATAAAATTGAATATTTCCTTTATTGTTTATATCCCCAAACTGAAAGCATGACCAGTCATTAAATACCTGGTTCTAAAACCCACTCAAACTGAAATCAATTAGGAAATTTACAGTGAATTCAGTTGGATGACAACCTGTTTTTAACAATTTCCAGATTACTTTGTAGAGGATGTGCAGTCATCTTTCATTTACATTTCTGCTTTACAGCTTTAATATGATTTTTGTATCTGGATTTCACAGTCCGACTGGTCTGAGTAGTTAAAACATACGCTACATCCTACTCCTGTATTAATGGAGGGATGAATAGCACCCCACTGAGAATTTAGAACTTCAATAAGTTTTTGTATGACATCAAACTATTTTTTATTCATCAATGAATTCACATAAGGGTAAATTAACAAACATACACTTATTTATAAAAAGATGAACAGAATTCTGGGTAAGATTTTATTATGTAAAAAAAGTTAATCTACTCTCTGCATCTACAGAAATTTGCCATGACCATCTCCTTTCATAACCCTTCATTACAACTGGTAGCTCCCTGAACTCACTTTTACTCTTTGGGTCAGTCCAGGTGGGGGTGCCAGGAATCCTGCTATCTGGGTTAATAAATCTAGGTTAGATAATGAAAGCCACAGGGAAAAAATAATAGAGCCTTGGCCAATACCCTGAGCAATGAAAATCTGTCAGAAAGGTTTGAGGGACATTTGAACAGCCAGAATTGAAATGCAAAGTGTAAAATCTATTTTTGCCAAACGTACATGTGCAATAATCACATGCATGTGAAGATGTACAGTAGGAAGCTCCTTTTTTTTGGTCAGCCTACCTCCCTTTTGCACTTTCATCTCAAAAGTACCAGTAGGCCTCGCCCTGCATGGAAGAGTACATATTTCATTTCATCCCATATTCTATTTATTTCTTTTGCTCATTCTGAAGAGACCTGTGTCATGACAAAGGTTTATTTTTCATGTTTTTTTCAAGGGTGTAATTGAATAATCTTTGAGAGTAGTGTTGATCTTGGGTTTTGTGTACCTGGCTACAGCTAACAAGGTAGGGATTTTCTCAAAGACAACTGAAGGGATAAAGGAGAGCTTTGTTCCTAAAATTGTATAAAGATAATCTCTCAGATCTTTAAGCTGAATTCCATAGGAGGTACAACAGTTTTGATGTGATACCTAATAATGGATATTGGTCACTTTATGGCTCATTTATACAAGTTCTGTTCATGTTTGTCCTTAAAACCCTGCTTCTCAGAAAAATGGGACTCAGAAATTTGCATTTCAAAGCTAATTATCAAATTAAAGAAATGGTTCTTGTTTCACTTTCAGAGTTATGAAATAATAGCACTGTTTATGACGCTTAATAAAAAACTATTCTGTATTTTTTTAAAGTATCTGAAATTCTTAAGACTATGAAAACAGATGAATCTATGAGTCTTATTAAGGTTCATGGCAAGCTTCCTGCCAGGATAGAGTTTTACTCCAGAGTTTTCAGCAGAACTAGTACAAAAATTTATTCAGCTATTTGTTTATGTGGATCATTTGTGTTAGTGTAGCTTTTGTAATAAAGGTCGTGAGTGTGCAGCACCATTGAAGTGCCTGAGGTGCTAAGAAGATACAGTCCTTTTGTTCTACATGTGAGAAGTGTTTTCTTTGGTAAAGCTTTAATTAAGAAAGAAACAGGAAAAAAAGAAAACCAGCAATCAAACAAAAAAAATTAAAACAAAAAAACTCCATAATGCAAGAAGGTTTTAAATTTCAGTTATAATTGCCTTTTGCTACAACTGGTGGAGGATAATTTTTTCTAATTGTTCAGCTCAGTTCATTGACATCTAAATAATATGTTAATATTTTACAATAATGGTAAATCAATTAATTCCAAATAAAATGAAAAATTTCATTTATTTTCATGTGCAACACTAAAAAATATGTTTAATGTTTTGGTCAACTAAAAAATATGAGGTTCTATGGAAAACTACAGACAGTGTATGATGATTATTTGTAATATATAAACATTGATAAACCTTTTTTTTAAGGGTGTTCTTGTAGCTTCACCAAAAATATTTTAATTAAATAAACAGTAGCAATTGAAGTCATTATATTTTAACACTTGTGGCATGAAATATGTGAACTGTATCTGCATTTGGGTTTCAGATCTTGACAGAAGCAGGAGTAAATACAATAGTCTCAAGCATCATTTACCATGGTGTATTTATTCTCATTAGATTTTTTTCACAAACCTCAGGTATCCACAGATCAATCTGTGTTGAAGACATAATTTTAAACAATTAGTTTTAAGCTAGGAAGTATCAACTAAAATATTTTAATTCACAGAGCCTAATATTACACTACAGTCTGTGTACTAAGATTTTGTTAGTGTATTTGTTTGTTTGTTTGGTTTGTTTTCCTTATAACAATTATTAACCACTTATTCTATGGAAGGAAAAGCTCTACTTATATATGTTATGTCCTGGCTATTGGCAGGGAAACTATAATGTTTCCCTGAATGTTTAAGACCTTAGTAGTCACAAATCCTACAAAGCAGAGATCCATTAAGTGATAACTGTAAGTGGCATGCTAACCTGCTCCAGATTCTGATGCAGAGTAAATATTTGGCAGGGTTGTTTAATAATAATAATAAAAATGCATATTTTTAAAATAGTAACTTAAGATTTGTAATAATTATTCTAATGGTGACTGACTGCTCCTTTACATCAGAAGTTTGTTCAGAGCTGTCAGAAAGGCAGAGTTTTTAACTGGGGTTTGTCAGTGGTCACTCACTGAAGCCCCAGCTTTAGCAAGACTCAGTGGTGGAACACATCAAGTGAAGCATTATTGATTATATAGATTTCTTGAACATCTTGTTCCAATATTTGGTGAATGACATACTGAAGAAAGTGTCTGTATTGGTTTAATGAGACACATGTTACAGGGCAAATTTAACCTAGTAATTTTGAAAGGAATCTACAGGACTTCTGAATACAATTCAATAAAAAACACTATATGATGAATGATAAATTCGGTTTTTTAAATGCTGCTTTTAGCCTCTACTGGAGCTGTGTTTAGAAGCAAGTTTCTGAATACTGGATTTTGGATGAAAAAGTGTATAGATCCAAGAGCATAATTTCTGTTGTATTCTAGTCTTATAGATTTAGGTTCTGCTTTGTTTTAAAGTCTTATTCTGGAAAACTGATAATATTTCTGACATCCTGGGGAATTAGTGCCCGCTACAACTTCATATATGATTACATAATTTAAAAAAAAAAAGGCTCCTAGGATGGTAAAGTTTTGGTGAACTTAGACCTAATTTTATGATCAACCAATTCATTAGCAATAGTGCATATTCCACAAGATAAACAGACCAACTGAAAATATTATTTAGAACAACACTGAAAATTTTTAATTATGTTTGTACTTAAAGATTATATAAATCTTAAATTGTTTCATCAATTCGTGTTAGGATTTTTAAATATACTTCTAAATTTATTATTCTTTTGATGAACTACAGATTTACTTCTGAAACACACTGCACTTAACTTACATTTATATCTGCCCTCTAGATAAATGTTATCTTGGTATATTTTGACAGTGACAAAGAGCAAATGCAAAGGTGTTGTTGTTCTATTATTTCTCTAGAGTCTCATAATGATATTATCAGGCTCCTAAAGTCTATACCTCTTTGGTGTATTCTCATGGCTGCAGATCTTCACTGACTCCTTCTTCTGCATCTTGTTCCCTTTTAGTTCAGGGCTCCTCCAAGGCTCTCTCTGACCAGCTAACTCACCCCCTTTTATCCCAGTTATCTCTATTGGTCACAGCTGCAGCCCAATTAAAGACATGGCAGCTGCAGCCCATCAAGGACAACTGGGACCTCTGAGTCAAAGTCTCTATACAGATATTTAAATACATTTCCTCTACTATATTTCCCCCTTTTCTTTTACTTGTTAACAGTTGTATAGATGTTTAAGTACAATACATGCATTTCTTTATGACTCACAAGCCATGTACAACTCACATATTCTCTCATGACACACAAGCTATGTACAACACACATAACTCCTTGCTCAGAAGCTATATTCTTTTACGGCTCTTTGACTCAAAAGCTATGTTCTGTCACAGCTCACGGCTGCCACAGCTCTCAGCTGTCTTATCTTCTACTAACTATCACCACAGCTCTTGGCTGTCTTATCTTCTGTTAACTATCACATTGGGGTCACCAATTGTTGTTCTTCTATTTCTCTAGAGTCCTATAATGATATTATCAGACTTCTAAAGTCTATACCTCTTTGGTGTATTCTCATGGCTGCAGATCTTCACTGACTCCTTCTTCTGCATCTTGTTCCCTTTTAGTTCAGGACTCCTCCAAGGCTCTATCTGACCAGCTAACTCACCCCCTTTTATCCCAGTTATCTCTATTGGTCACAGCTGCAGCCCAATTAAAGACATGGAAGCTGCAGCCCATCAAGGACAACTGGGACCTCTGGGGCAAAGCCTCTATACAGATATTTAAATACATTACTATACAAAGGATTTAAAATTTAACATTAAATTTATATTCCTAGATCTTAGCATTTCTTCAGATATGATGGCAGGAGGGGAAGAAATTTTTGTTCTCTCTTTTGAAAGACTGTATTACTGGAGATTCCCTTAAATGATATTGAATTAAGCAAGCAAAGCCTCTGTATCATAAAATCATAGTGAATATAGAATAAAGTGAATCAGAATGGACTCATCAGGGTCATTAAGTCCAACTCCTGGCCCTGTTCAGGACACCCCAAGAGTCCCTGGCCACATTTCTTGAGCTCTGTCAGGCTTGGTGCTGTGACCACTTCCCTGGGGAGCCTTTTCCAGTGCTCAACCACCTTCTGGGTGAAAAACCTTTTCAAAGACAGCAGGTAAAACTAGAACGGTGAAATTACTGGTATTCAATATTAGAAAACCTATTGAGAATTCAATAGAATTAAACTTTTTGTCAACATCTTCAACCTATTCAAAAACAGCAGGATAGAGTGTCTATCCTAACATTAGGAATACATTTGGGACTGGCATCACCACCCCTGCAAGCTTCTGTTTCAGGTATCTGCAAAATGCACTGATTTGGTCCATAGCTAAATAATTGATATTTGGCTTACAGAGGCTTCATTTCAGAAAATTATTAATTGTGCAAGTTCTCTTATCTGTGTTTGGTATATAAAACATTGTCTCATGAAACAACTCACCAACAAGCACCCAGTACTGTTTTGATGCTGGATTTGGGGTTTTAGTGGGAATTTTTTTGTGGTTCTGTTTTGTTTGGTTTTGTTGGGCTTTTTTCTGAGTGATCTTGTTTTAGCAATAAAGACATGAAGAGAAGAAAACATAAATGGGGTAAAAAAGGAAAAGTGAGAAATATGAAAATTTGAGAAAATAGTGAAAGACATTGCTTGGATAGTCAAGCTGTTATAAAATATTCATAAAAGAGGAACTTGTCTGTTTCATTTGCCATGCCTTATGTTTCATAGTGATTTCCATTCCTGCACGATCAAATTGTTTTCTTGAGATGACACAGAGCATCTGATTGAAGAAAAGAAATTGAAAAAAAAGTATATTTTTAGCTGTAATAGGAGAGAACCAGGATTATGTGCTTCACTCAGATCACTGCCAGCTGACACTGCTTGTAATTGCATAGGGGTCTCAATCTTGGAGCATTGGCTAGAATATTACAAGAAGCAAGATCTGATGCAGGAAGGGGAAGAATATAGCTTAGGCAATTTATTAACTTTGTTTTGTTTCTGTCCTAAAGAGCTATATGTAACTTTTTTTCTTCCCTATAAGAATAATTAAAAAAATATATTGCAACCTTGCACTATAGCTACTCCTTCTCTTTTAGGTAGTTAGTGATTCTTATTTAATGATAATATTACTTTAATAAAATAATATATCACATTACTTCGAAGGATGCATTTTGTAATTATATTTCTAATATTAGACTGGCTTAATTACAAATTTTCAAATACTCTTTACTGGCATATTTCAATTAAGAGAATTTTATGTGTCCACACAAAAACATAAATATACACACACATTTAATTAAAAAAGCCCTCTACTTTTAGTCAATTAAGTGTGCTTGGGAAGTGAATAATGTATACGCAGATTATTTTCAACTATTGCTAAGGTTGCATTTTTAATTATAATTTTTATCAGACCGACTTATTGTAAGTTCAATTTGCATTTAAAATATTTTAATCTGCTGACATGGACTCTAGTTAGATTCTATTATAGATTCTATTTCCATAAAGTTTCTGTTATTAAACATACTAGTTTAGGGTTTGGATTGTGTTTTTTTGCTTGGCTTTGGAACACTTAACTCCTACTGAATTTTTATGGTATGTCTAAAACCTGGATTGAGTCCCCATGTTTCAAACATTGTTGGAAAACATTTCTGTCAGTTTTTAAAGATTTTTAGCATGTAAAAAAATGTGTGTCTAAAAGAATAATTTTTATATTATAAGCATACTAATTTCTATAGGAAATAGGATTTATTGTTCAATTGAAGACTTGGCCATCAGTAACTAAGATATGGGATGAACTTACATCTGTGTGCAGGTAGAAGTTGTGCCTGTAGGGTTCTTCAGTTTTCTTAAATAATCACTGAGGCAATAAATTTCTCCAGTCTTTACATTGTTTCTCTTTCTTTTTTCTTTTGTTAAACAATGCATGTGCCTTTAAAAGGAAAATTGCAAAAAAATTGAAAATCAAGGCAGCTTAATTTTCTGTTACACTGGTAATGATAAAATGAACAACTTGTCTGAATCTTCTGTTTCTCAGTCAAGTGATTTTTTTTTTTGGGCATGTCAGTAGCATGGTCTGTATATAATCTTTCTGGTATCCTGGGGAGGAAGGTCCTGAACCCTTGAAAAGTAATAAAGTTGTGACTAATGGGTTGCTGGTAAGCAGACAGATTTCATGTAGGCAGCAATGTCTAGAAGTGAAAAATTATGCTATCATTTTCTGAATTTTTTTTCATGTCGTAGACTTCTAATACTATTTTGGAAATTATGATCATAGAATATCTCTAACTTTGTTACTAAAACAAGAATTTTAGTTTTTATTGTCAGTAGCACTGATGCCTCAGGCTTTATTTTTATATTTTTCAGATTCTGTTCTGCTTTAGTGTCTAAGTCTAGCTCCATATTAGGGGATAGTAAGCTCTCTTTACAGAGTAGGGAGACAAAACAATTCCTTCTCTAGCTGGAGACAATCGATGCATATCTCAGGCCCAGGAGCATAAACAATGGTGGAATGAAGAGAGAAAAACAAGCAGGAGGGACTTCATAACCTAAAGCTATAATTGGACAATTAACTCCAATGTGCCAATGGACCAGAACTTACAAAAGTGAGAGACCTTGTGACCAGTTGTGCATTTTGTGACCATTTTGGTTCATCTTGAGTGTAGCCCTGGCTGGGCTCTTGTGCTGCCCAAGTTAGATCTGTTGAGGCCTTCTAATAAATCCCTACTTTTCTTCTTTAGCACCATCTAGTCTCTGTTCTAGGTCAGCCTTCACAAGGCATCAGTACTAGTAGCACATTTGAGAAGGAGGCTCAGAAATTAGAGAGCTGAAAAAATACCCAATCATAAGCATTTAACTTATTGCTCAAATTTATTAAAAAATAAAAGAGAGGCTACAATTTTTTATACACTGATGCTAACCTTCAAAGATAGCTTTTCTCTCTTTTAAAAGGTTAATAATGTTCTTAATTTAACATTAACACATTTGCCACTCTTCTTTCCTTAGAATATATTAAAAGGACGAATTTTGTAATTTCTGTGACTTCAGCTGCATTAAAAGTGTAGTTCTAGCTTTAAAATTAGAACTAGAGCAATGTAGTCTTGTACTTTCATTTGTTTGAAATTGCTCCTAGAGATGAGATACAATATGGGCTCTCATTTTACATTTAGTCTTTTCTCTGCCACAGAATTTGTAGATGTAAGGAAAGCTTACATACTCCTCACTGCAAGAAAATTCATTTACCAGGACAAATGATGAATCTCATCTACTTCACAACATGGCATTGCAAACTATGGAAAATTTCCATTAAAAGAATCCATGAAAACAAAGACTTTTTTTGAGGGATGAAGTACACCTTTTTCCCCCATTTATCATGACTGCCTTTATTTTCTGAATTTAATACTGAGTCACTTATTCATACTAAAATCATAGTAAGAGAGTGCAGTTGTATCAAAGTACCAATCTTTAGTCACTTCCTTTTTAAATTTTTTTCCAGTAAACTGGACATTCTGAGTTTTCAGTTGGACTTGTTCAACTGTTTCCTTTGACCTGCAGGTTTTATTCCTTTTCCTAGCTAAAAGAATCTCATTCAAGGTATCCTTCTGGTATTCAGAACATAAGATTTGCCCAGCTGCCCATTCAAAGTGTTGCCTTCTCTGATTTAATAAGCAGAGCTACACATATATCAGAGCACTCAATCTGCCTATTTGTACTGTCCTGTGAAATTCGTGTTTAGAGTTTGGATTTTCTTTCAGGTTTCATAATGTGCTGTCACATTTGCACAACGTGGCAAGGGAATAAATTAATACATAAACTAAGCGGGGGGATGAAGTACATTGTGTGATTTAATGGGGACTATGCAGTCAAACCTAGAGAAGATCTTGGACTGTTATGGGTGGTACCAACCCAGTAGTGACTGTGTCAGTTGCTGGAGTTAAAGCAGGAGGCATGATCACATGTGAAATGTTGAGTATCTGGATTTACTTGACAAAGAAGTAATCAGAATACCAGGAGAAAGAAAAGATCACCCCTACAGAAAAGTCACTAATATCACCTGGTCCTCTGGCACAAACCCCCATCCAGGTTTGTGCAGCATCCATAAGTCTGGTTCCAGCCCAATCCACTTGATCTTGGGTAGGGAAACGCACAGCCCAAACCTAACACCTCCCCACAAGACATTTCCACAGGAAACACTGAGTTCAGCTCAGGAAGCAAATCTCTGAGCTGCCTCTGCTCCCAGCATTGCACTGCATCCCAGCCAGCTCAGAGCAGGAGCTCCCTGAAGGACTGTGTGACTTCAGAGCTGGCTGGCTCCATCAGGCTGCATGTTTGTAGCACTCACTGAGGTCTCTGAGCTGCTTATTTCAGGAAAAGGCAGAGAAATATCTGTTTTGGTGGGGGCTTGGTGTGAAAATAAAATGTAAAGTAATACTTACATTTTGAACACATATTTTTCCAGTAAAAGCTGCAGAAAGCTGCTAACAAAAACTAGTCCAGTGAAACTTTTACCAAAAAATTTCTTTCTGCCTGCAAAGATTCACTACTACTTATAAACTCATTCCTACTTATAAATTCCTTAATCATGAAACTCTTTTTAGGATTTCTTTGACCAATTCATTATGATTTGAGAAAAATGAAACTATCTTTCTTTAAGATGGGATTTATTTCCACTATCACTTCCTTAGAATTTGATTTTGAGTGTGTGATCAGTCTATACTCATCCTGGAGAGAATGTAGAAGGCAGTTCAATTGATAATGCAGAAGAAAATTGTTTTAGGTGTTTACTAAAATTTAGTAAGAGCTTTTTAAATAACAGTCTTCTGCAAATGCTTAAACATAAAACTAGTCAACATAAAGTTTCTGGGGCAGTAATGCTCTGGGTATGTTTTCCTGTGGTGATATTTTGAGACATATTTTTTTTTGGCTATAAAATTTTGGCAACCTATCTGTCATGTCAGAAATAATTATCTGGTTTTTTGAAGAGAAGTTTGTTCTTTCCTCAAAATGCTAGCTATCACTCTAGTGAATTCAGATTTTCTGCTCTGTAAGGGAAAATCCTGTATATCATCATGCACATGCATCAGGGGTATTTAAAAGCTTGTGCATCTTTGGCCATAAATTTTGCTACAATGCTTAAGTTCCTCATTTATTCTACAGTTTAAAATACAAGTCAGACAGAGATATATTAAATATCCATCTTAATATCTCTGAAGCTTTGTACTCATCTCCTCGGTTTCCTTTGAAGGATTATCCTGAAAGGAACTTTCTGAGAAGTTATTCACACCCACTTGTGGTGTGTAATTAATTTTCTTATTTGCCTGTACCTTTAAGTGAAACAATTAAAGTAGAAAGAGGTATGCTGCCACTTTCATTGTTGTTCCTATTTGTGTAACAACTGGGGTTTAGAGACTGGTTATTTCGCTTTATGGACATGTTTAATGATCCTTTTTAAAATAAGATATATGCCATTTTTTCTATGTTCAAAACAAACTCAAAATAATTATAACACTAAAAAGTATAACATTTGAATTCTCCTTTTTTTCTGAAAGTTATATCAAATTAGAATTTAAAAATAATCCATTGATTTAAAAGCCAAATTTGATCTTACTATGACTTTTCTAATAAAAAGCTAAATGTTTAGGAACATTAAAAACACTATGGTTGAGAGACAAGAAGTCAAACAAACAATCAAGAATTTTTTTCACAAAAGACATTTCTTAAACTTTCCTAACCTTTTTTCATCATCATATTCCCCAATACCTCTTTACTACAAACTCAGCGATGGATCAATCATGGATTTTAATTTTTAATTTTAAGGGATGTTTTTCTTTCCAAGCTGAAGACCACTAGTATGACCATTCCTGACACAACAGAACACAATATAAAATTTTGCCCCGGAAAAAGACAAAAGTGTTACTAAGACTATCTGAAGAACTCTTATGCTGATGTTAGTGACCCCAGGAAGGACTGAACAATCATGCTAAGTTTGAAACTCAGCTCTTCAGAGAAGGTTGTTCAAACTGTTTGTATTTTTATTTCCAGAATTACGGGGTGTCTAGGTATAAAAATACTGGGGTGAAAAAAATGTTGTGGCACAGTAATTTTAGAATGTATATTTGAATTCTTTCCTCTCACACTTTACTAACAACACTGATTTTAGGTTGAGATTTCAAAGAACATTTTGTTGATACTGTGTTTTGGTACCAGAAAATAAAAGCATTTAACTTCAGTTCATGCAACAGTTTTGGACTAGGATGTAACGAACACAGTATGATGTGAGCAAAGCTTTTAAACCATTGCTCTTTAACCTGCTAACTGACATATTAGTTTTTTTGTGAAAATCTGTTTCATGAAAAATTTGTGTGATTTCTACCAGTACTTTTAATAAGATGAGGATTTTTTTTTTTCCTTGACATTTTTGAAGAATTGTACTGCTAAAAGCTCTGGACTTGCAGTTAGCTGAGGATGCATATGATGTGTTATTCTTTCAGAAAACTTCTGAGAAACAAGGGAGCTCTAAGTGAGTGGGGGGTAGACTTACACCTAAGCAGTTGCTGAATTAAAATGGCATGCATGGGAGCTTCCCCTTTTAAAACCTACCCACAGAATTTAGAAGAACACATAGAAACTGAATTTTTTAAAATAATACTGCAAGTGTCCTGGGCATCATGGCATTATGTAGGGGGGGATGGGGGTTGACTCTGTTTTAACTCTGTTAGCATGCTTTAATGCTTTGAAAAGAAGACAAAGAAATTTGGACTCGATTAAGATATAATTAGGAAAAGATTTTCACAATAAGAAAACATGGAGGAAATCACTTTGGCTGTGGAGACTTAGATTGGAATAAACTATAAAAGAATAGAGTGATGTAAAAGTACAAAATAAATGAGAGGGAAAAGAATGAGTTTTTTCTGCCGTTGAAGTTTTCATAAAAATAAATGTATGGTGGATAAAAAACATATAAACAAGTAAACTCCATGTTTGTCACATGGTATTGGAAGATGAGATAGAGACTGGAAAGTGATGTCTTTCTTTGCTGAGGAAACTGAGTACTTCTGATGTGCATCCTGAATTCACAGAATTTTTTTCTGCTGAGTTAGAACAGAAAACCACATGACACTCCATTAAGTAATTTCTGGCTGTCTATATCAGTAGAAAGTTGCTATTCATATTTCTTGCCCATTTTTAAAATTCCCCTGAAAGCCATGTACCAGTTTTGTGTCCTCCAACAAATATGTTAAGTTCAGTGCAGTCCTACATAACTCCTCTGCAAATCTCTAATGTCACAGCACACACATCCAGACGTCTTTCCCTGTTTCCCTGCAACATAGAAATTTCAGTCTCTATAATACAGGGTATTTACTCATGACTCTATATATCTGCTCACTTGAAGTCTTCCCAGTAGGGATATTTTTGTAGAATATGCTAGAAACAAACAGCAAAAAAAAAACCTCTCAGAACTTCAATCAATGCATTTGGCAGCTAATTGAAGCATGCATGTAAAAATAGTGCATGCTGCAAACTTTGTAGATTTTGGACAGCTGTTTTTTAATTTTCATCACAAAGTGTTAGGATTTTGATTTCCTTGGAGTGCAGATATCTTATGCAGACAACATTTTGAAGTACTGATTAGCTGACAGCAGAAAGAGTTTGGTTTATCCTTTTGTCACAGAAATGCTTTCTATGATGGTGGGGGAAAGAAACAATTTGTATTAGCCTTTAGTGTTAAAAGTGGCAACCAAGAAAGCTAATACAAAAATATCTCAGGATTTACTGTCCAGGAAGGCTTAATGTTTCAAGGCTTTTAAAAATTTTGGGCCCAAAATAAATTTTTATTTTGGGCTTTGGACAATGATCAGTGTCCCAATGATCATGGGCCCATCTTTCCTCTGCATGGCATCTTT
The DNA here is from genome assembly GCF_051311805.1 of Agelaius phoeniceus. Taxonomy (NCBI): domain Eukaryota; kingdom Metazoa; phylum Chordata; class Aves; order Passeriformes; family Icteridae; genus Agelaius; species Agelaius phoeniceus. Next base: position 12,237,251 of record NC_135266.1, on the reverse strand, counting down.
TCCCTCTAGACTATTAGCCACACTACTCAGTTTGGCATCATCTGCAGCTTTCCTGAGTGTGCACTCAAGCCCACTGTCCATTTCCTGACAAAGGTGTTCAATAATACTGATTCCAGTACGGATCACTGAGGCACATCACTCTTTGCTATTCTTTTGCTATTCTCCACCTAGACATCAACCCACTGGCTGAAATCTTTGAGTATGACCATCCAGCCAATTTCTTATCCACTGAGAGCTCCACTCCACCCATGTCTCTGCAGTTTGGAGACAAGGATTTTCCCACTGTGTCATGTGGCTCAGTAGGAAAGGCTTTGAACAAGTCCAGGTAGATGACACACGTGGGTCTCCCCTATCCACCAATACTGTAAACCCACCAGAAAAGACCACCAGATTTGAGAGGCACAATTTGCCCTCAGTGAAGCCATGAAAGCTGTCAGGGATTCCCTCTCTGTTTTCCATTTGTCTTAGCATAGTTTCCAGGAGGGTCTTTTACAGGCCTCCAAAGTGAGACACGTTGGTCTGCAGTTCTCTTTTTTTGTCTTTTTTCTATTTTATTAGACTATAACAAGTCTCACCAAGGCAGTCTGTGGGGGTAAAAATCTTTTCCACTCTGGATATAATTCTTCATTTGAGAGGAAGAAAAGCAAAACCAATAAATCTGTAGTTAGATTTATCATTGTGAAATTGCATCCCAACAATTTTAAATTACATCCAGGAAATTTCAAATCTGAATTAAAAAATCAAAGCAATGCAAGAAGCAAATATTTGTCCGAAGTACCTTAAAATGTGTGACGATAGCATAGAATTGTGGAATTGTTTAGGTTAAAAAAGACCTTTAAGATCATTGAGTCCAGCCATTAATGTAACACTGCCAAGTTCACCACTAAACCATGTCTTTAAGTGCCACATCTACACATATTTCAGATAGCATCAGGGGTGGTGACTCCACCACTTCCCAAGGCATCACGTTTGAATGCTCAATCACCCTTTCAAAGAAGAATTTAATTAATAATTAAATTTAACCTCTTCTGGTGCAACTTGAGGCCATTCCCTCTCATCCTGTCACTTGTTACCTGGCAGAAAAGACCAAGGCCTTCCTTGCTACCACTTCCTTTCAAGCACTTGTGAGTGCTAAGGCCTCCCTTGAGCTTATTTTTCTCCAGTTTAAACAACCCCAGTTCCCATAAGACTTTTCCTCCAGAACTTTCACCGGAATGTAACAGAAAAAGAGGAACAGATGAGCTGGTAACTGATGCAGAGTAATAATATTTAAAACTAAGCCCCTGGGACCACAGCGATTAAAAAATTGGGAAACTATTATTGGTAGTTGAGGAATATAAAAAAGAAGTGGTCAGAAATAATGGAATAAAGATTAAAAGCAGTGTAGGAAACCACATTGGCTTTGGCAGTCTAACTGCAGTGTAGAGTTGTCACTTAATATCTAATCCAATAAAACTGATGCCAGTGGGAGTTTGCTGTGAAGTTCAATGAATATAAAATAAAGTTCTAACTAAATCAGTTTAAAATTATAACCTCATTTTCTCTTTACTTTCTTTAATGTTCTTTAAATATTTTGTGTTCTGGAAGCTGAACTATGGTTCCTTAGCAGAAGCACCATATTCTTGTATTTCCAGAGGTCACCTTTGCAATTCATTAGTATTCAAAAAAGTTGTATGAAACACTGTACTTAATTTATATGGATGGATGCCCAGTATATTCTAAAAACAAAAGGCTTTCTACAAAGAACCATGAATTCAGCAGGTTCCCATAGTTTAAGAAAATCCATTCAAATGAGACAAAAATCAAATGCTGCATAAACTAACTTTAACATACACATCAATTAAGACCCAAGAACTTGCATTATTTAATAATATTAAGCTTTACCAGAACATACTCCACTCTAACTTATGTGATTAACTGACAGGTTATTCCCATCTCATATTAACAAAACACAGGGTGGTTAAGATTTAAGTGCTTATTGATGCTTTGCAGTTGCAGCTGTAGCATGCAGAAAAAATTATATATGAAACACTCTTTTGAAACATTCTGCCTTGGCAAAAAGCAGCAATCCCCTCCATATTTATATTTTATCCATGATACAAAGACAGTAATCCTTTCTGGGTATGACAAAGCATATAATTGAGCATGCTTAGGAATCCAAGCTAGTGATGTTTAGGAATTAGTTCTTAAGGTTTAGTTCATTATGAAGCCATAAAGAGCAAAGACCAACTGTTACTCCAAATATGTGGTAATTCAAAACAGATGTTATAGTACCAGGGAGGACTGTACTTCAAATTTGTTTTAATTACTCTTGAGTGCACCTTCTAATGACAAATCTTGTTTTCTGCTCCTCATTCCGAGTAGAAGCCATACCACCTAGCCACTTTTAAATGCATCATTAGGCTGAAATCTTGCTGGTTCTAAAATCCGTTAGCCTGAGGCCAAATCAAAGGCCCATGAGCCTTCAAAAAATAAATGTGTGATGAAACAATTTCTTCATCAGAGAAAAAAACCATAAGATTTTCCCACAAAAAGTATAGTTTATTAATCCATTCCAAGTTATAGAACCTAGACAAGAAAGAGATTAAAACCAAAAAATACAGAATACTTGCATCTCATGCCTAAACTGAGATACTTCCTTGTGTGCTTTTGACAATTCCTTTTAGACCAATTTATCTCATCTTCCTTGATTAGGCTGATGTTGCCTTTCAATGGACTGCTTGCAACTCAGCCTTGAGCAGGTGTCAGGCTGAGGTTTATTTCATGCCCCTCATGAAACAGCACAGCAATGACATCCTTGACATTTTTTTTTAAGAAATAAGCTTTGCCTTTTTCTTACCTTCCTCAGTTGATTCAGTTTTTTATATTGAACCAGGATGGTAACATTTAAGTAAATACATGTATGCAGCATTCATATCATCATGTGCTCAAAGCTGTCAATCTCTACAGAAACATTTTAGTCTTTTCCTAGATATTTGAGCTATTTAGGTTAAAAATAAAAGGAAACTAGGTCAAGAACATCTAAATTTAAATAACTGAAATTATATATGCAGCTAATAATGAAAAATGACTGTTGACATCAGTGGAACTGCTATTACTGCTATTGGTAGAGATATTTCTTCCCCTGTCAAGATTAAGATTACTGTTTCATGGGAGAAAAATTTTAAAATAGTAAATTTTCCTAAAAGCTGTAAATATATTGATTGGAGTTAAATGAATTTAAATGAATTTAAACTCCATGACAAATGGAGTTCATTTTTTACGAACCAGAAATGATTTGATATGACATGCTGGGTTTTTCACACTGAAGTCACTGACATCTCATAAGAATCATAATTAAATCATCAAATTGTTATGACCTCCTGGCACTGGTATTGGGATCAATAGTGTTTAATATCTTCAGCAATGATATAGACAGTGGGATTGAGTGCACCCTCAGCCAGTCTGCAGCTGACACTGAGCTGAGTGGTGTGGATGACATGTCTGAGGGACACAATGCCATCCAAAGGGACCTGGACGAGCTCCAGAAGTGGCCCATGGGAACTTCATGAGGTTCAACAAGACCTGAGCCTGGGTCTGGGCAAGCCCTGATTGTTGGGTCCGGCTGTCTGTCTCTGCCCCGACACGGGTAGGGTGGTTCTTGGGTGGCCCACGTTTCAAAGGACAAGTCTGGACTCTTCAGCTTTTCGATCTTCAGATTGTTTATTGTTCCTTATCTACAGAATTTTCTGTCTGCCCAACAGACGTCTGATCTGCAAGGCAGCCAAGGGCACTCTGACCACCCATGGGGTGGTCATGTCTTTTTATACTAAAATCTACGTACATGATATTTACCTTTATTTCCCAATGCTTTTCACCCATGTTGGCAAGTGCACTTTCACCATAAACCAATCCCCAAGTGCCAACATCATCACAGGAGATGGAGGACAAGAAGAAGAAAGAAGAAGGACGAGACACGCCCTGATCCCTCCATCTTGTCTCCATAACCCCCCTGTACCAAAAACCTTAAAGTTTATATTTCACCCTCTAAATGTGTCCCTTTTACACCTTTCACTCTAAAGTGATTCTCATGTCCTCAAACTGCTGTCACTTCTGTGGATGGAGCAAAATCAAGCCACCAAGCACTCTTGGCAACATTCCAGGATTTCCGAGACCCCCAAGGGTTCTCCTGGCATCTCTGGACATCGGGAACGATGTGCTGAGATCCCACACCTGATGTCCATCCAGGCTGGGGGTGAACAGAGAGAGGGCAGCCCCTCTGAGAAGGATTTGGGGGTGTTGGTGAGTGGGAGGCTGGACATGAGCCAGCACTGTGTCCTTGCAGCCCAGAAAAACAAACGTGTCCTGGGCTGAATCCAAAGCAGCTTGGGCAGCAGGGGAGGGAGGGGGTTCTGCCCCTCTGCTCTGCTCTGCTCTGCTCTGCTCTGCTCTGGTGAGACCCCACCTGCAGGGCTGCACCCAGCTCTGGGGTCCCTGCACAGGAAGGACAGGGAGCTGCAGGAGTGAATCCAGAGGAGAACACAAAAATGATCAGAGGGCTGGAACATCTCTGCTATGGAGACAGCCTGATACAGCTGGGATTGTTCAGCCTGGAGAGAGGCTGCAGAGAAACCACGTTGCAGCTTTTAGTATTTAAAGGAGGCTTAAAAGGGGAGCAACTTTTTAGCAGGGGTAGTGCGAAAGGAGAAGATAACAGTTTTAAACCAAAAGAGGTTAGATTTAAGCTAGATATAAGAAAGAAGGGGATTTTTTGCTATGAGGCTGGTAAAACTCTGGAAGAAGTTGTCCAAAAAAGTAGTAAATGCTCCAAGGTCAGGTTGGACTGGGCTCTTAGCAACCTGATCTCTTTGGGGATGTCCCTGCTCATTGCAGAGGGGTTGGACCACAGAGGACCTCTAAAGTTCCCTTCTAACAGAAAGTATTATGCGTTTATATGATTCTATGATATTTAGAAATGCATGGATGAATAAAAAGTCTTAACAAATTATGAAATTATTCTCAAGTATTCTAAAGTAGAGCTGATATTTTATTTTATTAATTTATAGTGATATTTGACAAAGTAGATTCAGAGCTAAACTTATTTTTATTAAGGAAAACATGAGCATAAAAAGAAACCCAAATTATCAATACAGATCTTCAGAGTTTCACAATATCAAATGCAAATTTTGCTGATTGTGGAAAATGTTTATATATACATAAGCAAATGTGGTGTATGTATTTATGCTGATCTTCATGCCATCTTATACAACTATTTCCGTTTTATTCTGAGTTTGGAATCCTCTGTATCTCCCATAGCTCATTGTAAATCAAGGGATGTTTTTTCACCTGGGAACAGCTGTTCACAGCTCTGTGGCTGTTTTCTGAGATGCAGCTCCCACCAACCATAGCAATAACATCACATACCCAGTGCTTCTGGTTTTCCCTTCATTCACAGAAAAGAATACATTTTCTCTGGAGCAGATAAAAGAGATGTGGAATTATCCTTTGACAAGCACTAATAACTGACTTATTTCATCATATTGTAAAGAAAGGAGATAGGGATTCCAGTCATGAAGGTTGCATTGTGTTTAGTTCCTCTGGCTTTCTCAGATATGGATTGATTTCTAGAGAAGCCACGCTGAATGCATTTGCAACAGAAGCCTGACACGTGAGACAGCAGATATTACTTCAAGGAACACGTTACTGAAACATACATTCTAACAGCCAATATATCAGTAGTATGTTGTGAGATCACAGGTGTCTTGGGTGGGAGCACAGCAGTCAGTTTTGCTATTTCTAGGTCACAATTGTTCCCATTTAAGTAAGTTTAGAACAGCATCCTAGGAGACACCTTGACAGACTGACTTGACAAACTGCTCCATGGTGTGGCCTGTCAAAATCAGCACAGACCCTGTGGGGCATGAAGAGACAAAGCTGAGGATTTCCACATGCCATCACTCAGCTGCTTCATGTCCTGTGTTAGAATTAAGTTCCCTTGCGTAATCCCAGCATCTGCAAAGTAAAGCACTTGAGTCCCACTACCTCTTACCAGCATTTCTACATTCCCACACTTGGGGACTTCCCTAAGGATGACTTAAGAATCTGTTTTGTCCCTGCAGGGGTACCAGGGGACCCAAAATGTAAGAGGAAAAATGTGGAATGCAAAGACACCCTTGATGTCCCTCTCTCCTTCAACTTCTTGAAGGGAAGGTCAGAAATGTCTGGGAATTTATCTTTTTTCAACTTAAATATGCCATTTGCCACTTAGCAAGGGAAGTATTTCAGCGATTATTGTTAGTAAATGAGGAAGTCTATAAATCATAAACATTCAAGAATATGAATAAAAATTATTTAGAAATATGCTAATTCACTTAAATACCCAATCATAGATGTTCTGTCACTAAATATAAAATTAGGTGCTTGTGTTGCACATAAAAGTAACACTGCTTTAACCCTTTCTATTTTTAATGCATGATAATTTTACATACACCCTCCAGCAAGGAGAACTGTATGAGGTTTCTACCTAAGGGAGTACATTAGTTCTTAGTTTCTGGTCCAGTAAGGAGGAGAAAGAGGAAAGGATGAGGAAGAGGAGGAGGAGGATGATGGTGTCCCTAGAGAAGCCCTGGCATGACTGGAACAAGGCTGTATTTCCAGGAGAGAGCCACACTCTCAAATCCCTGTGGCAGCAGCCCTCCCATGCCCAGGCACAGGCAGAGACTGTGCAGCTGATGGATTCCAGCAGGTGGAGGATGCTTCCACCAGTTGTGCCAGAGCCTCTGTCAGTGAAGAGAAATTATATTAGAATGAAGGCTTAAAATGAAAGGAGATACATAATTAAAAAGTTGAGACTCCTTATCATCATGTCATTTTAACCTTGTTCCATTAGCAAAAATAAAATAAGTCACTCAAGACCAACTGTATTTGAAAGCATCTATTTTAAACTTGTTCCAAATTGCCTCTGAGCTTATAATAAGCTGTACTGGTTTTTACTGACAGTAATTTCTTTTTACTGTGCTTTCTGTTCTGACATATTGTGATAAACCCTTGTATATTGAGGTAGAGGACTACACTTAGAATGGGTTCCAATTGACAATAATGAAAATATATTAAACAAGTTAATAAATATCCTATTTCCCCATTTTGGCTGTTACTCTTATATTCCAAATCATCACAGGCATTTAAAGAGATTGCTGCCTTGCAGACACACCAGAGGCAAGTAAAAGAATTGAATAGTTTCTTGGAGCAGTTTGAACATTTTTGCTGCTTTCACACATGGCTCTCAGTAGGGAAAGACATGCAGATTATTAGCAAAGAGACAGGGTTACTGCTCTTTGTGGCTTGGGCCTGGGAGCCCATTTCAGATCTATGAAACAGTAAATGTCACATCTGGGTTTAGATGTGGCTGTTAGAAATCTTTATAAATATATTCAGGGTGGAAATTCTAGTGGATCTTGTTTGTAGGCTATGTTTAAAAGCCCTCAAAATTATGCCATAACTGAGAGGTAAAATGGTGCTGTATATCATGACCAGAGCATTCTCCAAAAGCTCCTCTGATGAAAACAACTGCATGTTACTTTTCAGAAACCAGCTGAATACACAGAACTTTTCTCTTAATTTTGACATGGTCCTCAGTGCAGATAAAAATTATAATGTACTTTGTTCTGTAAGGTGCATGTACAATACCTGCATAATTCAACAAGTAAAAGGGCTGTAAGATTTGAGATTTAAAGTCAACAGGAGAGTTATGCCCTCAGCCTTGGGAGAGGGGGCAGGGTAGTTTGATGTTGGAGTTCACACAAGTAGGTAATCTTGAAGGACTGTGTGACAATAATTTTATTCAACTTCCTTCTTGAAATATATGTTCTCAGGTGCTCATCTTTACAACAGGGAATTTCACACAGCCCATTGAGAATACGAAATAAAACCCCCCAAAAACAAAACAGTAAAAAAAAAAAACAAAACAGAAGGAAAAGAGAAGACCAACTGTTCATTCTACATCCCTAAATGACAGAGCATCAGAAGACCCATTTCTCTGTCATTGGACTAAAGTAGACTGTTGGATTTCTTTCAAACCAGTTTCTAATTTCATTAAAGTAAGTTGTATGCTTTATATTGCTGATGCATTCAGCATTTTTAGAACAGTATAATATAAATTCTCCAAGCCATTGATGGCATTTTTCTGGTTCCATCTTAAAATTGGTTTACTTATTCACCCTTAACTTCTATAAGATAAGTGTGGAAGGTGGGCTCTATTTGTGAAAATGAAGGAAGTGAAAGTGACTAAGAAAATTCAGTGAAAGTTATCCTCTTCCATAACTTTGATGAAAGTTCCCTGAAGTTGCCTGGAGCCTGTTATAAATACATGAATCTTCCATGCTTCATTTTCAAAATCTTTCCTCTTGTTTTACCAAAATTGAAATTCTCAGACTTTGCATGAATAAAAAAAATCTTTTTTGGATAAGATCTGATTCATGGGACTTCTAAAATAGTTTCAGGAAGGAAAAATTTGCTATCAGAAAGAACTTAACAAGCAAATATTATTGAGTTTTCCTAACTGTCAGATAGAAGGACAAGTAGCTCTTCCTTATTGCTTGTAAAAGGTACAAAGTTATAAGCCATCTTACAGCTGGCTTTGGTGCTTTGGATGAAAAAAACTAAATAAAATGGATAAAAACTAAATTTTTAACAACTTTTCTTTCTTGAAAAAGACAAAACTATATTCTTGCATAATTCAAATTACATGTAAGCTATTCCTCTTGGTATTTTGATTTGATCAAAAATCTTGGAGCTAGTAACAGCTATTAAAACAATCTTCATATTAACAACAGAATTATTTGTCTTTGAAGAGAAATATTTTTACTTGTCAAATATTTTGCTCAAAGAACAAAAAACTTTGAACAAGATCATATTCAGCTTCATGGCTAGAGAGAGATATTAGAAAGTGTTTAATATCATTACTAATAGGAACTAACCATTAGCTGGTAAAATGTGGTGGAGTACAAGTGTAGTGTAGCAATGATGTCAACATCTCATTGCACTGGCACAGGTTTTCCAACTTGTTTCACAGTCAAGAAAAACAGTTTAAAGTATTTATGGTGCCATCATGTGGAGACTTCTGAGCACTGAAGAGCTTGAATTAGAAGAGCTCTATTACAAGAAAAAGGAAGATGGACCCCAAAATAGTGCTGGTACACTTGAGCTATAAAGAGGTGCTTGAAATTAAGAAATCATAGCTCATTTCTGAGTCAAACTTCTGATCTGCCTGCCCTCCTTGTATATCTTCTCATGACAGCCACACAGTTTACCAGAACATATGTATTTTACTGTAAAGAAAAAAAAAAGCCTGTATTTTTTTCCCAACAGGAAAGAATAAAATTTTGTCTCAGACTAGTATACATGAGGAAAAGCAATGGCATAGTTAAATAAATATAAATACAAGTTACATATTTTCTTTAAAGCATTAATGTTTTTTTCTGGACAGGACAGGGTAGTCTAAGGTTAAAGCTATGCAGAAACAGACAGGCTGACAGATTTGCTGTGAGTATATTAAAAAGATGAGGTCAAAGTTGCAAGTATCCAGGCTTACATAGATGGAGGGAAACAAGTATGCTTCTTTGTACATAATCTTGAAAAAAAAAACCCAGAAAATATTTATCAAGTAGTAATTTTAATATCTTTATTTTTTCCCCATTTTTTCAAGGACAAAACTATTGAATCTACCTAGAAAAAAACTGACCTAGGTCACTTCCTTTTTTTTCCCCTAGATTCAAGATGGAATATTATAATAGCTCCTTTTAATTCTATGTAGATTGGCCTGCACAAATGCTGTGATTCATCGTGTGAGCCTATTTATGCTCTTTTATTTTGCTGCGTAGGACAAGTTGTTCTTTATCAGTTCTTTTATGAGCATCCCATTGAATACCTCTATGCATGCAGAATGGTACATTGTTTCCTAGACCTTTTTATTTTTTCTCTCTCAAGAGAAAAGGAAAAATATGAGCCCCCAAAAGCTGCAGTAGATATTTTCTCACTTTTCTGCTCAAAGCATTTCATTTTCCTAGTCTTGCTTTAGAGAACATTACATTCAGTCCTCTGCTGTTTGCAATGAGGAAACCTCTTGGTTGCTATAACTGATGTCTCAACAGCTGGTTATCAGCTTTTTAGATCTCTGAATTTTTTTTTTAATATAAAAAGTTGTCCTCCCATTTGCAGTTTAGGTTTGAGAATAAGGACTTCTTTTTTAAAGTGTGCCTGCAAGAAATTTATACGAGCAATCCAAACGTGGTGGAGGTGCTTTCCTGTAGCACACTTACACTAATGATGAAAAGTAACCTCTTACACAGACTAATCTGCCTAAGAGGTTATCTGGATAATTTCTAGGCATGTATCTAATGATTTCACATGATTGTGGAAAAGAAAGCCATGTTTTTATCATCAAGTATTTAATTTACCCATTTTGATTTTTCAAGAGTGATCAGTTTATGGATATAGTTTGGAAAAATTCAATTATTGAGGTTTAGACCATGTGAAAAATCTTGGTAACTAAAATATGTTATCAGGAGATAACATCAGAAGATGTTATGTAAGAGGATGTCAGGCAATCATTTTATCTTTCTGAATTTTTAATAAAATTTTGATGGAGTGATAGATGGGCCTTAAGTGAACTCTACAGGTATGTCTTACTACAAATATGTTTTGCATCAATCTCCAGTCTCTTTTTCTCCAGGGTGTTAATTTTGAAACTTGTAGCCAAAATGCTGAGATAACAGATAGTATAGTATGTGGCGTTAGAAAACTATTGTTGTCTTGTGAAGGCAGCTTAGGAAAGGAAGGAATTGTATACAGGCAAAAATAAGTGCAGTAGATAAATCGTGACGTAAGCTGGCTAAGAAAGTAGACTTGATCAGGAAGAAAAAGGAAAGTATGAGAAATGAATAAACCCACCAAGACTGTTGGCTTGGGAAGTATCCTTTGCAAGTAGGTAACAAGTTCTGTTTGGGACACATGTCAAAATCCCAAACTTGCCAATATTTTTCCCCAGTACATATTATTCTTACATAGAAAGAGAAATGAGCATTGAGTCTAATGGGTCTCTAAGTTACATAGACAAATTATTGCAGAATTACTGCTTAGCATCTGGTAACAAGGAGAATTGGGAATCTGGGTAACTGTAGTACTTCAGAACTCTAGTACAGTTACTTGCCTGTGTGACTTTATGTTTTGCAGGGTTAGCATCCTGGTAAAAATATGGGATTTGTAATGGTTTGTAGTCAGCTGGAGAAGGCACTATTAACATTATGTTTTCTGAGACTTGAGAAGGAATGGCAGTTTCCTTTTGACCTTAATTTATGTGCTGATAAAATGAACTTTGGACAGACAAATGTTTTGCCTTTCAAATTAGATTTGCCTACTCAAATTTGCATCAGCAACCCAGTTACAAATGCAATGATGAGAAATTTCCAAACTTGCCTTAAAATACCCAGTCAAATTTCAGCCCAAGTTGGCGTCTCTTTCAAGCTACAGAAGAAAGATTTAGTAGATTTTTTATACTATCTGGAAACTGAAAAATTTCTTGAAAAAAATATAGGGAGAAGCAGGGAAGATTCCCTTTTTCAGGAAATTAAAATTAATTTCATAAAAGATTGTTAATACAAAATTACAAAATTATGACATTACATTTATTTTATCAGTGCTTTTGATTGTACTTGTGAACAACTGCTTGTGATAAAGCTCATAACCTAAACAGTTTATAAACCATCAGCTTTACTGAATTTGGATAGACAAAGAGAAAAAAGAATTAGGAGTCAAAGGTGTTAAAAGCAGTTTAAATATTGCTATTACATTTTGATATTTATATTGTGTTAGTACATGCACAGTTGAAAGGGACAGTGGCATGAACATGTACATGGAGAGATGGTCACACTCACAGAGTTGAAAGTCCAAAATATGAAAGCAGGACATTATTGAAAAAAAAACAAGCTATAAGGAGAGCCAAGAAAAAGATAACAAGTCTGGTTAATATGACATATGACAGTGAAGGTAATTCATAGTGTTATATATCTGTCAATAAGGTTGACAGACTTTACAGCTAACATATTCCAGACTTTCTCTGTTTTGGAGGGGAGGGAAAAAGAAAACAAACAAACAAACCAACCAAACTCCAACAACTTGTTGAGTACGTAAGCTAAACAAATACCTTTTAAAGAAAGATTAATTGTTCAAGTTAAAATTGTGACTGAGCAGTCTGTCAGAGGCTGCCAGAAAGGTTCATCCCAGTCATATCTAGTGAAAGTAAATTCAGAATTACTGCTGAGGGTCATGGGACTATCCTGGGCTCAGAACACAAAGAGGTCAGAGATTACAGAAATATATACTGTGATAAGCAGAATTTTTTACAGCACTGATGCTCTTGATAATGGGAAAGTAACAGCAAAATCATAATAAAATCACAGTAAAAACCAATAACTAGTGTGGGTTTTTTTCACTTCCTTTAAGGAAAATCTAGGGAGAAACTAGATTAGAATGAAATACTAATAAGTGGGGGTATTTCCAGGATTGTTATTATAATTAATCTTGGTTACTTATGTGGCATAGTGTGAGTACATGAGTCTGTTTTCTGACAGAGCACAAATTATGTACAGCTTGACTTGCAGAAATAGATCATCTTTGCGGGTAATAAGAGAGCACTAAGGAGGCCCTTAACCAACATTATTTTTTAGTTGCAAACAAGTCCTTGATAAAATTTTGCAATCCTATTGAGAGCTGTAGATTGATTTCTTACATTACTGGAACTAAGGAGTGTGAAAATAAAATTGATTTTTAAAAAATTTTGCATGTTACACAACAATTCTCAGCACTATTTTTTAACCTAGGCTTTCTTTTTATAGAAATATCATTTAATAGGCATTTCATCCTTGGTTTAGTAATAGTTCTCATCTCTATTCCCTAAATAATTATTAAAAATTCTCATATTTGACAGAGATATAAAAAGAGTGTTCTATTCTTCATAATTCTCCACCTGTGTTCTTATCATAAGGCAGCATTTAATTGTGCCTTTTGAGGTTTTAGCTCTTTTTTAAATCTCAAGAGACTGTTAGCAAGTTAAAAGTGTCTTCTCATATTTGTCATAATAAAAAAATATGTATCAAAAGCAATACCAATTTGAAGTCGTTTTGCAAGACTGTTCATGGATGAAAGGAGTGTGATAAGTCATAATCATAGAACCACAATGGTTTCTGCTACAGGCCAGAGTCTGGCAGTGGTCAGCACTGCGTGTACATGTCCATAAAGGCACTATCCCAGCCCTAAATACCTTGAAAATTCCATGGAACAAATTGAAAGAAAGCTATGAGAGAACAATTTCCAATATGAAGAACTGGTGAAGGGCAGAATTTGCTAAGGGCTGCAATGTAAGTTTGTAATAGTTGGACTATACTGAGTGACACCAGTGACATCCTTCTGAAGGTAATAAGATCAAAAGTACCTCTGCTATTCTTGTACTTACCATCTAACATAAAATGTGATTTTTTTGTTCTCTGTTCAAACCTTGAGCTTCCTGATTTAATTTATTGTTGTCTCACAGCAAGGCACTAATGGTGAATTTTCCTTATGTGAATGTAGTTAATTACAAATATATCTTCTGATAATCTTAAAAAGATTTTTTTTACCTTTGAGTTTTTTTTGTTTATGTGCCAATAACATTATATAATCAAAATTAGCAAACTAGTATACCTAGCATAACTCCTGTACTTTGTGTTTACCTCCTGTAGTGAATTCTATTATGAAGCTGTCATTTACTGCCTTCCTGTGGCATAAAGAAACCCTTTCTGACTCAGCAGTATCCAAAGATCCTCTGTTTTTTTCAGGCTTAGGACTGAGTAGTGCCTGTCCTAGATCTCACAATAATGTAAGCTGGTGGGGGAGAAAAAATCAGCATTTGGAGGAGAAAAAGCCAGATAGTTTGGTAATAACATGCTTCTGAACACATGCAGAGGTTGGTGTTATTAAAACAATTGAGAGAGGGGAAGATATATTAATGTTTATAATGCAGATGAGAAGCTCAAAAGTGCAGAATAAATGTTGCTTGTGCAGATGTTTGCAGCCTATCCATGGGATTCATGCATCATGGTTCTAGCAAGCCAGCTAGACCTTCACTGTCTGATAGTTCAGTCTTAATGTTTAAAGATGTCATTTGTGTGAAGTGGGGAACAACATCTGGAAAGATGTTAAAAAGCTGTTCTTATCTGTAAGCACATATAAAAAGGACTGTCCTATGTAGAGCAATTTGTGGTTTTCCCATATATGTGCAGAAAATGGAATGTAAATTAAATCTTTATGATATTTTGTTTTCCTGTCTAATTTTTGTGGCTGTGAGGATGCATGATAATGTTTGCCTAAAAATAAATGCTTGGTCTCATAGACAGGATTTTTTTTGCATTAAAAAAATATCAATGAACTGGTATCAAGTTCTGTTACACAAGCTGGTCTTTAATTTGCATTGTATTTTCAAGGAGTCACTTAAAGCAAAACATTGCCAGCTGGAAGTACATTTTAATGTAACTTACTATTCACTCTTGCAGTCATTCTTTTTATTCCAGATTGTACCTCATAATGTTATACCAACATTATAATTGAAAAATCTAATGGAAACAATTAGCATCAGAAATGCTTCATGTGTAATATGTGCTTGTATTGGTACAGATTGTGGCATAACTTCTAAAAGGAGAACAGAAATATTTTTAACTCTGCCCAAATGTGGGCTTTCAACAAAGAGGTATGGCAGTGCTTTGGAAAAAAAAAAAAAAAGTAATCAATCCATCCTGTTCTCTTATCCTCATTTCCATCTCCTTCTTTACTAAAATCATAAAACTTGTAGTTTTCATTCCTTAAGAATTTATTTATTTACATCTGACAAGTTAAGCAAGTAAGCAAAGGCTAAGGTCAGATCAAAAGGTAGATCTAAAGGAACTTTAAAGCTTGACCACATGGCCTCAGCCTAAGCTAGCATTTCTGGTTTAACTATGCATCACAGTATCAGAGTCACCCTATGATTTCATCACTGTAAACTTTAATCCTAGTCACAAGAGTCATTGAATGATAGAATGAATCATAAAATGGTTTGGCACCAAAGGAACCTTCAAACACCACCTAGTTCCAAGCCCTGCTGTGGGCAGTGACATCTTCCACTCCACCAAATTGCCCAGGGCTCCACCCAACCTGCCTTGAACACTTCCAGGGATAATGCATTAACTTCTCTGGGCAACCTGTTCCAGTTCCTCTCCACCTCCTGCGTAAAGAGTTTCCTCATAACATTGAACTCAAATCTTTTCTGTTTCAGTTTAAAGCCATACCCACTTGTCCTATCATCACATGCCCATGTAAAAAGTCTTTCTCCAGTTCTTTTTTAGGCCCCAAATGCAAAGTTTTTATGAGATCTGCCTGGAGCCTTCTCTTCTCCAGGCTGAACAACCCCAACTCCCTCAGCCTGTCTTCCTAGGAGAGGTGGTCCAGTCCTCTGATCCCCTTTGTGGTCTACCTCTGAATTGCTCCAAAAGGACTTTCCTAAGATGAGGACCCCAGAGCCGGACACAGCGCTCCAAGTAGGGTCTCATTAGAGCAGAGTAGAGGGACAAATCCCCTCCCTGGATCTGCTGCCCTGGGTGCAGCCCAGGACACAATTGTCTTTCTTGGCTCTGGTTGTTCTCTGTTGGCTCATGTCCAGCCCCTTGTCCACCTGAACCCCAAGTCCACCTGCACAGGGTGCTCTCAGTGAGTTGTTCTCCCAGTCTGTACTCATGTCTGGGGTTGCCCTGACTCAGGTGCAGCACTTGGCCTTGTTGAACTTCATGAAGATGACCTGGGCCCACTAATTGAGCTTGTTCAGGGGCCTTAGGATGGCATCCTGTCCTTCTGGTGTGCCAGTTGCACTGCTTAGCTTTTCATCATCTACAAACTTGCTGAGGGGGCACTCGATCTCATTCTCTGTGTCGTTGACAAAGATATTAAAGAGCGTCCATTCCAAGAAGAGCCCTCAGGGAAAGCCCTGGTCTCTGGCCTCTACCTGGACAATGAAAGATTGATCACAGCTCTCTTCACCCATCCAGACAATTCCTTATGCACCAAATACTCCATCCTTCAAATCCATTTGTCTCCAGTTTAGAGATGTGGATGTCATGTGGGACCATGCCAAAGGCCTTGAAGAGGTCTGGGTAGATGACATCAGTCTTTACTTACTGTTCCAGTCATTCCATCATAGAATGACTGAAATACCATATACCATTATCCATGGATAAATCATCCCTGTCAGGATTCCATCACCTGTCTTAGCTTGAATCATTTCTTCCGTGGTTTTCAACTTTACCAAAAGACCTGACCAATAATCAATTGCTCTGCCTTAAGTGGAACACATTAGTACTGAAAGCAATAATGAGGAACAATTGCTCTGGACTTAATCTGGTTGTGACCTCCGTGCTTCTGCTTAGAATAACTGCAAAGCCCTTCAAGTCAGCATACTATAGCAGTTTTCCTGTCCAGAATAGTGAAAACAAAATTCAAGTGATCAGTGCTGAGAACAACAGGTCCAGAAAACAAGAAACAGGCCTGAAAAATTCCTTGTTAGGAGCCTATTACAGTGAACTTTATTTTCCAGCAAGAGCATTTTGCTGAAGATTGAATGGTGTATTGATATTAGTATAAAATAGGTTAGAGAGAAGCTTTATCCATAATTTAAGTTACTCTCTTAGAGAAAATGCAAGTAAACTGATGGAGTCAGAGAAAAATATCTCTACAGGGTGGCAAAGAAATATCTACTGTAGCTACTTACCTGAAATATCTTTTCCCAGTGGCCCAATTAACTTTATAGCGTGGTACTAAGACTCAATTTTTTCACCATCAGAAAGGTTTTTGTGCTCTGAATTATACAGTGACCTTGTTTATATCACAAACTCCAAAATAAGGGGACAATTCTATCATGTATTTCATGTAAAACATTTCAAAGAAGAAACTTGAAGATGGAAAATAGAGGCTTTTAGATAATATAAATTGTGTATTTGGTGTGTTTAAAAAGTGACTAATAGTGTGTTCCTTTTCTTGAATTCATATATTTTTAGGGAAAGTGAAGAGCCTATAAAATGCAAATGTAAAATTAATTTGTTTTGCAGTTATCTATTTTTAGAAAGCAGAGCAGCCTCCACAATTACTTCTCTCTAAATGAAATTTAAAAAAAAATGCCTTCCATCTCTATGGAGCATTATGATTTCCAGCTGTGTCATTTGATTTTTGGCAGCAGGATTTCCTGAAAACAGCAAAATAAACCAAAACCTTTTTTTCTTTTTTATTTTGATGGTGGCTAAGAGCTTTAGTAATCATGTGTGTCTAATTCTGATCATATTTTAGAGTGGAGTTTTTTTGCTATACTCAAAATCAGTGGCACTTGAATGGGTTGGGAGGAAGACTGGGACAACTGGAAAGTTTCATGAATGACTCATCAGAGAACTGTCTGGCTTCCCTGTTGTGGAAGAGCTAGAGGAAATACACCTTAGAGTACTCTTTGAGTAAAGTACATCCTTATTTGCCTTGATGTTAGGTTCATTACCACTAGACTTTGTAGGTGCCTGGGGGTAACGCAAAGCTTCCGCAGACCTAAAACAAGGTGCAAAATTCAAAATTTCCATGCCATTGGAAAGAATGGCATGGCAAGACTTCCAATTAATTTATACTCAGAGAACTTTATCTCAGAGAAAGAGATGATCCAAGTACCTCTGCAGGTCGCAAATCAAATGCAAATTAAATAAAGTGAATAAAATTAACTGTCTCTCAGTTTACGTTATTTTGCTTCAGAACAATTTTCTGGGGGAAGCCATGAATGATACCACTGTGAGAAGTCCAAAGCTGAATTTTTCAGTTCCCATGCAAACAAAAAGCTGCCTCTGACAACAATCAGGTATTAACCAGTTAGCTTTTCAGTCCTTTTGGTGGGCTTGCCCAGCAGAGCTGTCAGACAAGTAATGACTTTTAAATAACTGGAGATCTTAGAGATTCAGAACCAAGATTCAGAACCTACAATGGCTCTTTTCTTCCATCTTTCCCACCATTTTTCTCTTTAACCTGCTGCATACACTGGTCTTGCAAATATTTATGTTGGGCTTTTTTGCATTCTACTTGTAATTTTCACAAGATTGTCTAAACTAAATAATTTTTATTTTATGACAAAAGAACAATGGAAAATTCACAGAGTTTTTATTGGCTTTAATGCTTGCTTGTGAGGCAATGCATACTGGGAAAAAATACTGCTTTCTATGATAAAAATTCATATGTTAGACAGTAAGGTGCCATTGTGAAGATTTTGTTATGCAATCTTGAAAAACACCCAGAGAAAAACTAGTTGAGGTTTCAACAAATAATACAGGCATGTTAAGTTGTTGAAAGAAACTAAGGTGTTTAAAATAACAGTTTGTACAGCGTAACTGAATTTAGGATTTATATTCGAGGAGCTGTTGGTAACTCAACTAAATAACATTCTGCAAGAATATATTACTTTGATCTAATTTTTTAAAATATTTTTGGCAACCACCTTAGGGCTTCAACATAAAGGACAGTACAAATCCAATACCACGTTTGTGTCATTTGAATGATCTTGGGATCCATAAATTAAAACAATAATCACATAAAAATGTGCTTCACAGTAAGTTGATAAAACTAATAAGGTCCTTCTGAGGGAAAAAGAACTTCTGTCATAGGACAAAAAACTATTTTAGAATATACCTTATGTTATTTGTAGCTATTTTACCAGCACTTCACAGATTTGCTGAAGTTATTCACAAAGATCTATTCAATGCCTCTAATTTGTGTAAATGTTGTTAATATAAGAACTTGGCTTTTATCCAGTCTTTCTTCCTTCTTTACTTGAACACAATACCATCATCTGACAAACTCTGTAACAAGTTTAAATATTTAAACATTATTAGGAAATACTGCATTGATTTGTTTCTTTAAATGTGTCAGAACTGATTTTCATGGTATTGTGATAGCTGTTTCCTGGGAAATATATGACCTGGTGGCTGAGGTGAACTGCAATTGCTCTGGTTTCTTTTGGCTGCCTGCAGCTCCCCTTGGGCTCTCACAGCCCTTTTGTGCTCACATGTAACCATCTCAGAGCATCCCTCACCTGAGAGAGGAAGAGGGACCTGAGGAAGGCAATATAAAATGCACGACTATTGTTATTTTTAATTGAAAGCAGTTTATTATGAATTTATTTTTTTCTTCTGAGTTAAAGAATTGCACGAATTTTCTGTTTTCCAGTAAAAAAAAAACAAAAACAAGAAGTTTTCAGGGTTGACATGAATTTTTTATTTTTATAATCAATCTGAAGAAAGATTATAGTAAAAATAATAGTCAGACCTCTGGAGCTGAGCAGGCACTAGTGCAAAGAAAGCACAAGTGCTTACATGGCCCAGGCACTGCTGAAAGGTTCAGCACATGATCTTGTTTGACATACAAGAACAAAAAGAAATGAGGCTAATAACAATGTTTAATTGCTTATCTAAAAAGCATTTTGAATTTGAAAGTATCTAAAGGTATGGTAAATTTCTGAAACATTTCTACATTTCTGATATTAAGGTGATACCAGCACGCTAAGGCTCTTGGGGAGAATGTTTAATAAGGCATTATTTTCAAATGTTCATCTGTAATTTGCCTGGTATGTACTTATCTTTTGAAGAGTTGCTACATCATTTGGAGTCTAATTTTAATCACTGAAGGATGAAACGGGAGAATTTTAATCCTGCTTTAAGTGCTCATTTCAATACAGCATTAACTCTAGTGTTGCTACTGATACCTCTGTAATGTATCTGACAAAAACAGCTTGGACAAGTTGGATCAATCAATTACTTCAAACTCAATTGTTTTTTTTTCTTCCAACCATCTTTTCTTATACTTCATAAGAATCCTGTGGATTTTTCATGACTTAGGTTAAAATGAATAGTAAAAAATGGGTCATGGTGTAAATATAGTAAGAGGATGAAAAAGTAATTAACCCAACATATGTGTGTGAAACAGCACCAAGAAAGTAAAAGGTCATGTATGACTTGGTGTTTTCCATTTAATGCTCTTGAGTTGTTTTCCATGTTTTTTTTGGTTTTTTTGGTTTTTTTGGTTTTTTTTTGAGGGGGGTATTGGGTGGTTTGTTGGTTGGTTGATTATTTTCATAGGGGTTTTTTGTTTGGTTGAAATTAATTTTTGTTGGTTTTGTTTTATTTTATCTTGTTTTGTGGTTTGTTTTTGCTTGTTTTTTCTTGAGTCTCAGACCAGGGTTTGTTTTTTTAAACAATTTCTGGTTTGGATCTTTTTTTTTTTTTTTTTTGGTCTATGCATGATGTGTTTGTTTTCCTGGCAAGTTTTTTTCTTGTTCCTTTTGAACAAGGGGGAAAGGAGGCCTTTTTGAAATGAGGAAGTAAATAGAAGAAAATAGAAAAATCTGCTATCTTTAATGTTTGTTGTTACCAGATTAGAAGCATCCATAACACTCAGTCATACATATACTTACACTTATGCTTATACAGACACAATGAATTATATGCCCAAGAAAAATGATATGAAATTCTAACTTTCACTTGCAAATTTAATGTGTTTGAAAGCATAACATAAATTGGTTTTCTTACACAATTCCTTTTTTCCCCTAATGAGGTCTGTAAGACATGTGATAGGTAAATCTGAAGTCTGCTGCACTGAATTTTTCTGAATATGTAATTACATGAAGCTTAGAGGGAGGAAAAAGAGCTCTATTATGAAAGTATGGACGACTCATGCTGATATAAGGGGTTTTATTGCCGCAACAACAAATGGTTCTCAGGTAGGGATTAATTCCTCTGTATGCTTCCTGACTAAATAATTACTGATGTCTAAGGCATTGAAAGATTTTGAGAGTCTCTGTGCTGCAAGATGCTGGCTCATTTCTACCTACTCTGACAAAAGCTTCAGAAAATGGGACTTCTCACTGGCACTTGGGAAGGCACACTAATCCCACTGTGGGTTTCTGTAAGCCAAGGATACAACAGAGGAAGATTAGCTTCTGCCTAGCAAATTAAAACTGCAAATACAATTCAATAACCTGTCTCTGCCTTCGTGTGCTTTGCTGTATAAAAATCTGCCTCACAGCTTCTTACCTGCTTGAAATGGTTGAAGGGAAGGTGAAAAAGTAGAAAAGAAGTAGAAGTTGAAAAGGGACTGTTTGGTCTCAGTTTTGCTGACATTTGACGTCTGAAGAACCCTCAGCATGTGGGAGGTCTTATTAATTTTCGTCATCAAATTCTTTAATATAAAAGAATTTTAGAATCAAGGTTGAATTATGCCATGAATACAACAGTCAGCATAAAGTGGCACTTGCTGATAGCTGTGCATCCTTCACTTCCTCTTCTTGATCCAGCATGTGCCCAGGGATCCAGGGAGGCCAAAGGCACCTGGCCTGGATCAGCAATAGTGTGGCAGCAGGACCAGGGCAGGGATTGCCCCCTGTGCTCAGCACTGGTGAGGCCACAGCTCAAATCCTGTGTCCAGTTTTGGGCCTCTCACTACAGGAAAGGCATTGAGGGGCTGGAGTGAGTGCAGAGCAGGGCAGCAGAGCTGGGGAAGGGTCTGGAGAGTCAGTCCCATGAGGAGCAGCTGAGGGAGCTGGGGGTGTTTAACCTGGAGAAAGGCTCAGGGCAGACCTCATTGCCCTCTGCCTGAAAGGAGGTTATAACAAAGACAGGAATCAGCCTTTTCTCCCTGAGAACTCGAGACAGGACAAGACAAAATGGCCTCAAGCTGCACCAGGGGAGGTTCAGCCTGGACATGAGGAAGAATTCCTCCACAGAAAGGGTAGTTGAGCATTGGAATGGACTGCCCAGGACAGTAATGGAGTCACTGCCATTGGAGGTGTTCAAGAAATGACTGGATGTGGCACTTACTGCTGTGGCCTAATTTACAAGGTTTAGAGTCTAGGTGATTGGTCAAGGTTTGGGCTCCATGATAATGCAGGTTTTTCCAATCTTTATTGATTCTATGATTTTTCCTTGTCAGGTTCAGTTCTCCCTGGAGGAGCCCTTAGCAAACTGCCAAAGTGGCAAAGCTAGACCGTAAACATTAATAAAAATGTTTATAACTAAGAATAGAACTCAGTAAGGAAAAATAAACTTTCAAGTGAATGGAAAGAAATTTGGAAAGGAAAATAAAAGTGAAAACCAAGTATTTTTTTATGTCTCCTGAACTTTAACTACCAGCATAGTGCAGTGGAAGTGGTGTCAATGAATATATTCAGGGCAGGTAGCTCAGAGTGCAGCTGCAGAGAGAGCAGCAGGCTGAGCTTTGGGGGTCAGGATCATGAGGAAAGGGTCTGTGAAGGGGTGATGACCCTTTGTTTAACAAATAAATGGCCCAGGACCAGGTGAGAGACACCCAGAGACATGTCAGGAGCCACCAAGCCCCAGACTTTCCAGCATTTAGACTGTGAGGGTTTAGAACCTTGGAGTTTCCTCTGGTCAAGGTCCCTCCTCAGAGGTACCCAGCTCAAGCTATCATTTTGTTCCTGCACATGATTAAATTATTTTAAGAATTAAGGTGTCTGAGACTCTGATCTGGGAAAACTGGGGTCGAGCTAGTAAGGAAACCTTGTCTGGCTGGGAGTGTGGTCTGTGTCACTGGGAAGGGTCCTTGGTTCCAGGGCAGGTGGTGACAGAAGGGCTGTCAGAGTGGCACCTGGATGGCCAGACAGGGCAGTAGTGGGAGTAGACTGGGTTTTTTTCCCTACATGAACACATTAATGGCACAGTGCCCCATCCGATATCTAAAATGTCTTTTTAGTATGTAGGGAAAAAAAGCATGATCCGAATTATTTCAAGAAATCTTTCACTGATTTTTTTTACTAGATTTATAAATCAGTGCTTGGGGATTTAAAACATTAATTGACCTTATCTCTATAGAAATTTTCTTGCTGTTCTTTGAGAATCCTG
The DNA here is from genome assembly GCF_051311805.1 of Agelaius phoeniceus. NCBI lineage: Eukaryota > Metazoa > Chordata > Aves > Passeriformes > Icteridae > Agelaius > Agelaius phoeniceus. Next base: position 12,214,284 of record NC_135266.1, on the reverse strand, counting down.
ACATATATATCTGGAGTACTTCATCTGATGTGTGAGAGAAGTGGCACTTTTAATGAATTCCTATAATACATGTACACCATGCACAGCTTTGTCCTGCACAACTGCAGGTTTTCTGTTTTCTTTTTCTTTTTGTTTTTAAAGAGCACTAAATATTCTGGTAAGAGATTTTGAATAATTTACCAGAAGAGAGGAGGTGCTTTTTCAAGACACAGCAGGAAGGGGAAAAGCATATTTTTGACAACTTGTCATCTGAAATTATGAAAATTGAGCTAATCATTCTTGTTTAAAAGTGAAACAGAATACAGATAAAGCTTGTTTACCTGCACTGCTAATTTTTTTGTTTAATAGCCAAGTAAGTACCCCAAGATATAAGTGGTCACTTATCTTTAAGCAAAAAAGGTGTTGAAACTGAAGAGTGAGGAATGCTCATTTAAGGGACTTCTGAACACTCAGAAGACAAAAGTAATTGTGTGCAAAGTGTAGGTAATAAGGAAAAGTTATGAGCTTTTGAGTTTTTTCATCAGCTCACTTAAAACACCATACCTGTAAAATTCAAGATCTCTGTCAAAGGAGAGAAAATATGGTTTGTGATGCTTATTCTGCCCTACATTTAATATAATGCAGTTTTTAATATTTAATTATTAATATTGTTAATTAATATTGCAATAATCACATATGTTGGAGTGCTGTTGCTTTGTAAAGTCTGCTACAAATTTTGTTTTCTTAGTCAACAGTAAATCTGATTTCCCCTCAACTGCGTGCCAGCAGGAGACCAACAGGAAAAATTAATTTTTATGCCAAAATATGTATGGACATGGCTATGTCTTCTGTGCAAAACAGTAAACATCAATGCTCATAAAGATTTTATTTATTTCCAGTTATGCCTTTGATTGCAAACTAATTAATTATAAACTAATGATGCTGCAGTGACTTCTCTTTAAAAATATATGTAACTACTTTACTCTCTGAGAAGAGAGCTAGCACATGTTTGAAATACTCCTTTTCAACAATACAAGCACTGCATCACATTTGTAAAAAGAATGAAAAAAGTGCTGAACAGGTCTTGTTATCAAAGTGAATATCCAGCTGGAAATTGTAATGACCTTTAAAAGACTTGATCATAGTGGTGAAATTCCTTTTCTGATTTTCACAATGGCTAACAGAAAACTGTCTATAACACTTCACTCACTTTAATCAGAGTTTAGATTCTGAATCCATTTGACCAAATAACCCCTGGAAAATGGTTAGTGAGAGACAGGGAGGTACTTTCTATGTCTGTCAAACTCATTTTTTTGCTTTTGCTATCCTATAGTTTTCCTTCTAAAAAAATATTATTATAAATAGCATTACTACTACTACTACTACTACTTCTACTACTGTTAAGTTTTACTTCTACCATTACTGTTAATCAAAATTAGCAGCTAACATCATCAGTCTCTCTTAACATTACATTGATCTACAGGTGGGTGAAAGATAAACTCTTTCTGCAGGGGAAAGGGGCAAGGTATTGGAATTATCTTGCAGAAACTTATGAAATTAATAGAAAACACATTTATGTTGTGTTGCAGTTTTTATGCCACTTAGAGTATGCTTTGTGGTTTGTTTTTCTGTTTTTTTTTTTTTGAAGTTCAAATCTTTTCTTAGTTTCTTCCAAAACCAAAAGACAAAAGCCATTATCTTTGTAAGCTTCAGACTCTATCATCTGAAAGGTCTGGTGAACTGAAGAACCATAGAATTATTTAAAGTAGCATCTCCTTCCTTTGTTTGAGACACATCTGTTCAGGTATTTCTTGTTTAGCAATGATAACATGGCTGTTGCCCAGCAGTTTAATTAGTACTTGCCTGTCTAATCTCTTATAGCAGATATTATTACTGAATTCAGGGACTCTGAAATTCCCATATCTGAGAAAGCAGGCTTAATAATAAAAATCACTATGTTTTTACATTTTATTTGTCTTGGCAAGAACACCTACTAGAACACATACATTTTTCACTAGCTAGAAAACATGCAGTTCAGAGTTGCAATCCCCGAGTTGTTCACTCTTCAGCAAAACAGAATTGAGCAGGAATTAAAATTGAATGAAAACTGGAGGGGGACTTGCAGAGAAAGACAAAGTGTACAACACAGCATCATTTTCTAGACAGATGTTAATTTGTTTCTCACTGGGTGAAACTGATCTGCTGTAATGCATCTATGTGTATATTTTGAAATGTTTTTGAGCAGAATATCTGTGAAGCGCTGGGGGTTGATTCCAGCCCATGTGTTTGTTCAGTTGTCTGATTTCTTCACATAGGCTAGCTTGCTTGGCTCCAGCTTTACAGCTGCTGAGAGCTGATTTTTGGTAACTTACACTCTCTGGAAGTGGGAAAGGGAGGTGGGAAAACTCCTTTTCTGTCTTGCTGAAAGGAGGGGAAATATGCTTAGCCAGTGGTGCTCAGAAGCAATGCCACCTTGGTTTTATCTCTTCCTCTCTAGCCCTGCTCTTGTCAGGGGCGTGGGGAAAGGGAGGATGAAGGATATTGTTCGTGACTATGTACAGACTACAAAACCAAGGTATGGAGATATGATTTTCTTTCACTGGCAATCTGGGGGTTGCTGTGTCCTTACAGCAAAAAGTCCTTTAGCAAACATGGGTGTCTGCTCTGCTGTACAAGTGGTGACCCTCTGTCTTAGAAATTGTAGGGGTTCTTATCCGTGCCTATGTAGCAAAATATTCTTTTGTGTTTTCCCACCCATATTACAGGGCCCACCACAGTTCCAGATCTCATAGCATTGGATAAACTGGAAGCAATCTTGGTTTCAGTTCATCTCTTGTGCTGTAACTCGTCCTTGTTCATTGGCTTCTACTCGGGGAGATGACCTGACCCACCAGCAGAGATGCAGAGGACAGGAAGGGCGGGTGCTGCTGTTGCAACCCTGTGGTGAGGTCTCTCCTCCCAGGATTCAGTGCTCAAGGTCTCCATCTGCAAACATGGGCAATTTAGTCACCACCTAATTTTAACTGTTTAATTTTCACATTCCAGGTTGCCTCCTTGCTAACCTTTCTCTATTGAGTAGTCAGGAAACCAAGTTTCTGTTGGGCACTCAAATCGGATACCTAAAGTAGACATTCTGGGTAGTCAGCACCCAAAATCTCAATTTTCCATATGTTTTACAATATATGAATTAAATAATTCTTAATAATCACCTTGTGGCAAAATGAAGAAAAAAGAATGCTTATATTTTTTTTCTTACAAGAGCATGTCTCCAATCTTTGATATTGTTGTATTGAGATTCACTGCTTCTGTGTGTGTACTTTAGCAATAGATGTAAAATGTCAATAATAAATTATAATGAGGAAATGGATAATGAAAATTGAATGTAATGGTTCTCGGAGTGATCTCAAATTCTCTCAGGCAGCATATACTTGTTTTAGTCAAACTGGAGAAAACCTAAAGGAAATAACTGACTATAGTCTGATGTGATCATATTGAATATTGATAAAGATATTGATAAAGTTTTCTTGAAGCCTTTTATTGAAATTAATAAATTTGTATTTTTTTTGACAATGCTAGACCCATCTGGAAGCAACTTATAGCATCAATAGCTGAAGCAATTATTTTCAGTGCTGCAGTTTTTTAATTCTGCCTTTGAAGTGCACTAGTTCCAATATTTTAATGTATCTTCAAAAAATAAAATATTTTTGTTAGTATAATTTGATGCTACAATGAAACTTCTTAGTACTACTAGTAATATTCTACAAGTTCAAAAGGGAGTGTTCCTTGTACTACAGTGATCAAGACACATGTAGATGAGTCACTGTTTTTTTGTTTTTTCTCTCCTCTTGCTTTCAGATGAGCATAGGAGATGACCATAAGCTGCTGTAGGGCTTTCCCAAATTACGAGTCACAAATAAGAGATAATAAATTAAGTACACTTGCACAAACAAGAGTAGATATAAACTGACCACAGGTAGATGTAAGGTATAAATTAAATATGGGCTCTGAAATACAAGAGAGTTTCTAAACAATCAAAGACAGAGACTCTGCAGCAATTTCCAGTAGGAGTTTCAGAAAAAAAGAACCAAACAAAAGTGGTCTTAACATTGGAATTACTATAAGAATCTCTATTTCTTCCTTTGGTAGATCTGATAAACAACAAGAAACATCGACTCAGAAGACCTGGCCCTGCTTTGCCATTAAAAAAATTAGATTACTTTATAATGGAAGAGAAAAAGTGGGCATTTTTAAATTCTTTCAAAGTCTGTACCTAGGTGCGCTGTACAAGAGTGTTTAGGAGTAGTTTTATTGTGATAAAACTTGATGAATTCCATTTTTGTTTGTGCATAATTAATTTTCTTTAGTATTCAAGTATATATCACATATTTCCCCATGAAAGGTTATTTTCATTAACCTCCAGTATCTCTACATGTTTATTTTAGTGAAATAGTTCTTATGATTTTTCTAATAAAAGATAGAATAATGCATTTATATGCAGATAGATCAAAATACTAACTTATGAAATCTTCAGTTCCTTATTTACTTTTGGATGGTTTTTCATTACCTTATATTTACTATGTAACTTTTTTGATTTAACATTTTAGAATTTAATTTCAATGTCTTTTATTCACAGTGGTTAATTCTTTTACTATTACATTATGTAGCCACCTTTTCAACAGGGCTTGATTCACAAAGAAGTTAATAATTCTACATCACTGAATGCTTTGGTGTAATCTGATATTCTAATGATCTTTAAAATATGCTTTTCACAATAGATCTGCAGGATATTTCACACTGGAAACAAAATACCTGTCGCATAACATTATGAGTTAGTTCTGAAAACTTTTTTTTCTGTTTCCTCGTTCAGAGGTTTATTTGTATCATAATAGGAACAATTTTATATTATACTGAAAGTTTTCCATAGCAGACTATTTATTAACACTGTGGTGTGATGTTGGATACATGTGGCAAAATAAAAAAATGAAACAAAACAAAACCAAAAAACCTCAACCAACAACAAAAACAAAATCAAAACCAAACAAAGAAAAACAAAAAAGAAAAGAAAAAACCGACCAAAGGAACAAAAAAACCAAACAAAAAACCCCAGACAGAATACTTTGAATAGAAAGCAGCCAAATCAAAGATGAAGTAAAAACCTTATAAATTAATTAATTTTCTAGTCGGGCTGAAAATTTCCAGTATGCCTGGAAATCAGAGAACAGCAAAAAATACCATGTTTCTAAAATCTTTTTGGCGGAGTGAAACAACCACTCTCTCATGAGTGTTTTGGGCACTTACTAATTTGATCCTTTCTGGCAGTTTTACTATACTTGGCTGCAGTGGAGTGAATTCTGCTCTTTTTTAGACAAATACATCTTTTAATACCTTTGTCAGTTAGCCGGGGTGTAGTTCATCTGTTGTTCTGACCCCCTCCAGCACCATCAGAACAGGAAAAAAATTAAGATAACCAAGAAGAGATTGGTTAACCTGACATCTCTAGACACAAAATTTGAATGGCCTTTTTCCCACGAATGAGAAAACACACTCCAGACAGGAAAGTGATGAGAGGGAAAGAAGAAGCCATTTATTGAGAGACCAACAGGTCTCTTGTTCATTAAGAGCTTTATTCCACGGGACTCACGTTGGAGGGGTTTGTGGAGGGTTGTCTCCTGTGGAGGGACCCATGCTGGAGCAGAGGCAGGACTCCTTTCCCTGGGGGGGAAGCAGCAGGAGATGCAATCAACAGGTGATGAACTTCCACTGCCCATCTCCCTGTGCCACTGGGGCCATGGAGGTAGAGAATTGGGAGTAAAGTTCAGCTCACAAAGGACCAAGAGGTGGGAGGAAGGCATTTTTAAAATTTGTTTTGCTTCTCATTATCCTACTCTGATTTTGATCATCAATAAATTAATATTCCCACACCGAGTCTGTTTTGCCTGTGGCAGTATTTGTTAAGGGATCTCTCCCTGTCCTTACCTCAGCTCATGAGCCTTTTGTTATGTTTATTTTCTTTTCCCTGTCCAGCTGAGGAGGGAGTTATAGAGCAGCTCTGGTGGGCACCTGGCTGGGGTTAACCCATCACAGCAGCCCACGTGCAGGCTCTTGAGTGACTCCTGACTGAGCATCATGTCAGGGAGCTTCTCTAGAGAAGGGGAGCTTTCCAACAGAAAGAAAACAGGGATTTTTCCCTACGTAAGGTGTTGTTGTTATCAGACTTCTAAAGTCCATACCTCTTTGGCATATTCTTGTAGCCACAGAGCTTCACTGACTCCTTCTTCTGCATATTTCTCTCTCTCAGTTCAGGGCTCCTTCAAGGCTATCCCACCCCCCTTTTATCCCAGTCATCTTCATTGGTCACAGCTGCAGCCCAATTAAGGACATCGCAGCTGCAGCCCATCAAGGACAACCAGGACCTCTGGGGCAAAGCCTCTATACAGATATTCTAATACATTTCCTCTACTATAGTAAGGCAGATCCAGAGGCTGGTAATACAATTTTGCTGAGGAGTGTTCATTTTAAAATCTGGATTTGCTATGAATAGCAGTATTTTACCATTTTGTCATAAGCAAAAGTTAAAAAAATGAAGTTTTGTATATATTTTGTTTCAAGTCCTGATATTTTGCATTAAGTTCTATGTTGTTGTGTAGTAGTATGAATATAAAATATAATTATTTGTCAGGAAAAAGTGAATATATTTTTTATTCTAATGTTATCCACTTGTTCTACTTTCCAGCTTCCATTCCAAAAAGCATTTTTTATTAAGACTGACTCAATCTTGAAGGCACCCTGATTTCAGTGAATTGAACAGATAATTTTGCTGGTTTCTGTAGTTATCTCTTCTTCAAAAAAACTGGATAAAAGGTAATGATAGAGATAGGGTGAGTTGCTGAATTGTAGTAAAGAGAAAGGAAGGTTTAGGTTTCTAATTCAACTTTTGTGAGGGGGAATATAATGCATAAATGGAATAAAACATTTTGACATGTAACCTGTCTAAAATGTGGTTACATACAAAGCTATATAATGTGATAAAAGAAAAATCGAGAAGGAATTGATTTAATGTTTGGGTTTGTTTTTTTTTTCTCTGAGAGATATTTTTGAAAAAAAGAAAATCAGTTCTGCTATGAAGATACTGTGATAACTCTAAACCAAAGATTAAACCAATGAAGTGTGAAATGGAAGAATTTTAATCACTTTCAGCAAAAATCTCAGTGTGTCCTTAACTATGGAGTTACTAATAATATTTTTATAATAATGAAAATGTCATATCACCTAGAGTTCATAAATAATCATCTAAAGCAGGCCAAGTTAAATAGGAGACCTGGATTTTAATTTTGATCATTCAATTTCTATAACTAAAAATAGTCTTTCAGTTTCTTCCTTTCAATTTCTTTCTTTCTTTCTTTTTTAATCATCATTTTAAAAATCTCTTCTGAGGAAACAGATAAACAGCTTCCTGAGGATCAAGTCTGTGAGAATTTTGGGATTAATATTTGCATACCTTATCCTGTTTATTTAATTTATTATGTGTGAAATCATACAGCATGTGCCATACAGTGAGGTTTAATCACATCAAATTTCACACATAGTCTACAGTGGCTGTGTTTTAGTGTTGATTTTATTTCCTTACCTGCCCCTCTGGGTTAGTGGCACATTAAAGAACGGATTTGCAATTGCCATTTAAGGAGGCATAAAACCTTACCTTAAATTTTCTTTTTTCTGTCTTGCTGCTAGTAGGTTTGTGTATCATGATATGATTTTTTCTAAATAAAAAAATCCTTTAGAAAAGTGTTGGCCTCAATTTCAAAGGTTAGCTGAAAGTAAAAGAGATTTGTTTCAAAATTCTATGTCAGGGTCATTTGTATTAATCAGACTTTTCTGTAAAGCTATAATCTTTTTATTCATGTTGGTTGTTTGCTATGGTTAAGCTAAAAAAATAATTGAACCTTTTCCTTGGGTACACTTTTCATCATTAAAGATCAAGCCTTATTAGAGGACAGTGCTAATTAATCTGCTGATGACCAGTGTGAGAGCTAAGTTTACTTACACTCTCAACATAGCAGTGCAGAAAACATTTCTCAACTGGAGACAACTTTACTCTCAAAGACAATTTTCCCTTGATACTAAGAAGACTGTATTGAGGAGAAGCTTGATAAATACTATTTCTTACTCTGTTGGCAAACCCAAGTGGGAAATGAGACTCAAGTGTCAAATGAGAGACACGTGTGGCTTCTCCTACTGTTTGGCTAATGTGCTGAGAAAATCCATGTGAGCAGCCAGCCCGAGCTGCTGGAGTGGCACTAATTTATTGCTGTAAAATGGGACCATGAATGGCAGCACTCAGGAAACCCTGGGGAAGGTGTGTGAAAAAATGAATGAGGGGTTGCTGTAACTGCTCTGACTGCTTTGAGAGGCTGAGCTCATCTGGAAAGGGGAAGTAGAAGTTCTGTGTTACTTGGAGATGCCCACACTGACAGTTGTGAGCTTTGCAGCTCTCCAGGCTGGAAGCTGTGCAGTCTCATTAGCACAGAGCTGCTCCCAACCTCAAGTACAAAACTTAACAGCTTGTGCACTGCTGTGCTAATATTGGGCTCTTTCATGCCCAGTCAGTGCAGGCCAGGTAAAGTGAGCCAACCTGATCCTGCCTTATAAATATATGTAAGCTGTGTATACCTGTACTTATAAGGATATATATCTTTTTCTTACTCAAGACAGGGAAAAAAAAAAAAAAAAAAACAACAAGGAAAACCAAAACCAAAAAAATCTAGACCAAACAAAAAACCCCCAAAAGACACAAACAAAAAAAAAAGAAGAAAAATGTTTATGGGCATATATCTGTGTATGTTGTTGTGGTTTTCTCTCCTGGCTTCCTAGAGAGTCCTGGTAGACTATTGTTCTCCTGCTGTATCCCTATTTCAGGCAGTTAACCTGGTGTCTAAACACAGATTGAAGACACTAGAATGAACCAAGAACTTTTATCCAGAGGCATAAAGGCTGTGGGAAGTCCAAGCAAAATAAAAAACTTGATTATCACAAGGGAACTTGTATTCAGGCTAAATTTCTTCCCCACTGCTTCAATTGCTTAGAAATTCAGAAGTCGGTGTTGCAATTTCAGGCTTTTCTGTATCTTCTTCTATCTGTCTTCCAGAAATTTCAGTCCTTTCCAAGAAGAAACAGACCTTAACACATCCTAAAACAGTCAAACATGTTCATGCATGAACTTTGTGCTGGAAAATGTTCTAAATTGACATGTATTATTTACCCCAGAAGGAAAGTATGGGGGGATAATATGAACTATTACAGGAATTCACTTGTTTGCTATTGTATTCACATGAAAAAGACTTGAATGCTGAGGAGGAACATGACAAAATAGGACAAAACAAGGAGCTATATAACCAGCTCTGTTAATGAAAAGCATAAGAAACTTTATCAAATATGTTGTTCTTCATATGTTTTCTCAGCTTTTCAGGATTATCCAGTCTTGGTTCTTTCTCATTTTTTTGATATACTCTTTTTTTCTACTCCATTACCCTTAATTTTATTTCTTTTAGTTCAGAAGAGGAAAAGATGGAAGTAGTGTCTTTTTTTTTCCTAGTAGAAAAAGTCCCTGGTCTTTTTTCTCTGCTCCATCTGGACATAAACCCAGAAATTCATGTTTGTTTATACAGATGAGGGTATCTATATCTATTTGTCTACTTCAGTCACGTCTCATTTCTTCTGACATAGATCTGATCCTATATTTGTACATTCCACATGTTGCCTTCCTACAGTATTAGCAGAGGGCGGTGACACCAGCGACCCTCAAATTGCACAGCTCCAGATTGCACTCAGATTTTATTCTCATTGGCATTTCTTATATCGTGCAAGAAAATTCATCATTAATAATTGAAATTTATATTTAAATGTGCCTATATGTGTAGAGGAAGACAGTGAAGATACATAGAAGGTGAATCCATTCTAAAATTGAAAAATCCCTGAAGAAGTTTTAAATAATCACAGATCAAAATCTATTTCAGCTCTGTGACCTTATCTTGAAAAATATACATATTCTTTACCTCCGTGCATTAGAGGTAGCAAAAAGACTATACAGAGATCAAACAGAGTGAAGCATCACTCAATAAAAGTGAGTCTCAGAGGAATATTTGGGTTATAAGGTGCTCTTACAACCATTTCTAATTTCATTGAATTCCTTTGTACAAATGTTCATTTCTTCAGCAGCTGGAAAGGCGCAGTGTGGGTTTGCAGGCTGGGTTCTTTCAGAAAGGTGTGTGTGCAGGGCAGGATTGTGAGCATGAGTGGGGTGTGCAAGCAGGGCACCCCGTGAGTGTGCAAAGAGACACAGCCCCACTGAGTGTGAGTGTGAGTGTGCACAGCTCACTGCTGGGAGCACCAGTGCACGGCTGCAGTGTGGTGTGAAGGGCACAGTGCCAGCAGAGGAGTGGGCAAGGCTTCCTTGTGATTGCCTGAGGCAGTGATGCAGTGTGTGAGTGTGGGGCACTGCTGCAGGGTGTGAGTGTGCAAGGACTGCTGCAGGGTGTGAGTGCAGGGCACTGCTGCAGCGTGTGAGTGTGCAAGGACTGCTGCAGGGTGTGAGTGTGCAGGGCACTGCTGCAGTATGTGAGTGTGCAAGGACTGCTGCAGGGTGTGAGTGTGCAGGGCACTGCTGCAGTGTGTGAGTGTGCAAGTGTGCAAGGACTGCTGCAGTGTGTGTGTGCAGGGCACTGCTGCAGTATGTGAGTGTGCAAGGACTGCTGCACGGTGTGAGTGTGCAGGGCACTGCTGCAGTGTGTGAGTGTGCAAGGAATGCTGCAGGGTGTGAGTGTGCAAGGAATGCTGCAGTGTGTGAGTGTGCAAGGACTGCTGCAGTGTGTGAGTGTGCAAGGACTGCTGCAGGGTGTGAGTGTGCAGGGCACTGCTGCAGGGTGTGAGTGTGCAAGGACTGCTGCAGTGTGTGAGTGTGCAGGGCACTGCTGCAGTGTGTGAGTGTGCAGGGCACTGCTGCAGCATGTGAGTGTGCAAGGACTGCTGCAGGGTGTGAGTGCAGGGCACTGCTGCAGGGTGTGAGTGCAGGGCACTGCTGCAGGGTGTGAGTCTGCAGGGCACTGTTGTGACTGTCAGATGTAATGGAGGGGCTGCAATGTCCAGACCTCTGTGTAAGGACTGAGGGAAAAACAAATGTGACTGTCGTCATGGGAAGCTGCTCTTGGCCACGCAGCCAAGACAGTGGCACCAAAAATTTCTTGTTTAAGAACCCAAGGGATGCCTCCAAATCAACCACCCTTGTCCTTATGGGGGAATTAAGCTTGTGGGTGTTAATTGAGAACACCAGAAAACTGGTAGAAAGAGGTCCAGGAGATTCCTAAAACAGCTGAATGACAGCTTTTTTGGTACAGGACTCAGGGAGCTGACTCAGAGAGGTGACCTCTGTGATTTGTCACTTGTTCCCAGAGAGGCTCTTGTTGGTGAAGTGGTGAATGGTGACCATCTTGGCCACAGCAACTGTGCAGCAATTAAATTTGAAATCTCAGTTTTCTTGTCTGCACCTGTCTTGCACCCAATATGGACTAGGCACAGGCTAGCATGGTTGGAAAACCATCATGTTTTATTAACGTTTCCATGGCAAAGCTGTTATCCCAAAATTTGCTCTTTCCCACAGTGTGCATGAAAGCCAATCCCCCAGAGAGTGGAAGTATAATACCCCAGAGAGTGGAAGTATTTGATTTATTTTCAGTTCTGCACAGAAAGGGCTGCTGGATGGCAAATCCACAAAGCCAGCACGAGGACTATCAATGCTTTTCATTATTTACATATATTAACAAACCAATTATGTGGCTCTCTAAGTATTTAGTATTCCATCTTATATTGTTTAAAAGATTGCCTCGTTATTTTATGCAAATTAGTCTGCTTGCTCAGTCTTCCTCTTCCCTAAGGTCAGTGGGTTCCTTGGATTGGTGAGCCATGGCCATGAACAACCCCTGCCAAAAGCTCCTGTTATCCAGTCAGGGAGTTGAGTTTATGAATTTCTTTCTGGCATTGTCTTCCCTTTGGGACAACCCTTGGTGTGTCTCATTTTCCCACTGGGACGGGTCCTGGTATCCCACCTTCCCATTGGTACAGCTTTTGGGTACTCCATTTCCCATTGGGACAGCTCTAGCTAGGGCATATTTGAGCCATCCAATCTGATAATGAGTCCCAATGTAACTGAAGGAAAAAGCAATTCTACAATCAAATAAATATTCTTGTGTCTGTTTGTTTAACCAGAATGAAAAATTCGTTTTATAACATATCAAAAAATTGTCTTTCAGTTGAAGACGACATATTTTTCTCATTTAAAACGTTTTCAGAATTTCAGTCAAAAAAAAAATTCTATGGTATTCATAGAATCAGGATGCAAAAATGTATTTCAGTGTAACAATGCATTTTGTTTGCTTTATCTAATGAGTTTAATTTTGAATGTATTCTAGAATATAGCATAAGTAGAGAAAAGGAAGTGCTCTGATGTTTTGATTTTTGTCTTTGAAATTCAATGCAGCTAAGCACATCAGTGTGCTTACTTGATCCACAAAGGTACCTGAGGAAGCTTTTTATCTGAATCTTGTGGGATTTGGATTCCTCACTCAATTAAATCCTTTCTATTTCTTTAGATTTGCTTCAACCAAAACATTCATAGTAAGCCTTAAAGTAAACTTTGGTGAAAGGTGTAAAGTTTTCTGCTCAAACTCAAATATTAGTGATTTAAATTTCCTTTGCCTAATGAGATTGAGGTAGTGAACTACTGTATTATTCTAGTGACCTCTTTCTCTTTGGTAAGCTGTCTCAAGTGTGGCAAACATGTGGCATGTGGATGTGGGAAGAGAGAAAATGTCAAAGACAGGAGCAAAGATTTACAAAATTTAATAACTTTCATAAGCTTTAGCTTCTTGACTTAATATGGACCCAAAAAAAAAAGAAGGAAAATGCCAGATGCTGTAATAATATGGGTTCTTCTAAAACAGAGAAAAAGTGTACAAACAGATTTATAATGACTTTTTGTAATCCTGGAGTGCAGATTTACTATAGTTAATATTTTCTCTTTAAAGTTCAGTTAATATTGTTGTTTCTTGCTAAGTCTTTCATGAAGTTCCTTTTGGCTTAAACTACCATGCTTGTACTTAGTAACATCTGCAGGAAAAGAGAATACATCATAGAAACATCTTAAATTAAAAATTAGTTTCTGTTTCATAAGAAAATATGTCCTTTCTTTAGGCATTTGATGATAAATTATGCCACTGTTATACATTCATAGAAGGTTTTTTTGTGGTTTTGGGAAATGAGAATACATTTTTTCTTGTTCCCAGAGTCTGTTAGTAGTCTCAGAGTCTTTGGTAGCCATTAAATAATGGGTTTTTTGTATAAAAGAGGGTCTACAAACTGACAATGACTACATTTCTTATATTTGGTTAATACATATTTCCTAATCATGATAGTTGGTACTGTGTTGTGGGCTGGTAGTGAGGTTCAGGGTAATGTCAAGAATTTATTTTTCCTTTCAGTCATTCACACAGAAAATGTTGAAGGGCTCTTGGGACTGAAAAGAAATGCAAAAGAGAAGGGAAATGTGTCCTTCCCAGAAGCTGGATGCTTGTCCACATGTACACAAACCAGAGTTCCAGTACCTATTACCAGTGTAATAGATACTGCATTGCCAGATTTTTTGAAACTGGTTAATATATGTAATGACAGAATAGAATGGACTGTTACAGGGGCAGTAATTCTTAAAAATGCCACCTGCTGAAGATACAGCCTAGTGGAGGGAGCAGCTTGTGGGGATTTTCCCCCATCTTTAGTCATTATTTGCCCCTGTCTGGTGGCAGCACAATGCTGACCTGTGCTGTGGAGAATCCCTCTGGTCTCCCAGAGCTTTGCTGGTCATTCCCAGGCCACCAGGGTGCCCTGACAGCCACAACCAGGCCACAGAGCCACTGCCCTGCCAGACCTCTCTGCCCTGGGCCTCCTGAGTCCTCCCAGACTCAGCCTTTCCGTCCAGCTCTGCTCCACTGACCTGCCCCAAAACATCTGTGGGAAGAAGACATTGTTCTCTCTTCAAGTGTTTAAATGTTTTTGTGTGACTGTGGTCACAAGGGTTTTCAGGATGAAGAAGAGACGAGAATGTTGACTCCATGATCAGAAGGCTTGATTTATTATTTTATGATATATGTTACATTAGACTATACTAAAAAGCAATAGAAAGGAAAAGGTTTCTTCAGAAGCTAGCTAAGCTAAGAATAGAAAAGAAAGAATAACAAAGATCTGTGTCTCAGACAGAGAGCAAGAGCCAGCTCTGCCCTGAGTGGTCAGGAAATCCCAACATCCACAGGAGACCAATCACGGGTCTACCTGTTGCATTCCACAGCAGCAGATAACCATTGTTTACTTTGGTTGCTGAAACTGCAGCTTCTCACAAGGAAAAATCCTAAGAAAGGATTTTTCATGAAAGATGTCTGCGACATTTTTGGACTGCCTCAAAACTGCTGATGATTACTAAAGCCTTGCTTAGCAGGTTCCTAATGGCACCATCCATTTGTATTAACATATTGATATAAATATTGACATCATATCCTTATCATCCATATCAAGAACACTGCAATTACTAGGTCAATTATTTTCACATGCACACACACAGTAATTAAAATTGAAACAGTGATATATGCTACAGATTATTAAAAAAATTCTTCCCAGCTCTGGGAAAAATAAGTTACTTTGTCATATTGAGTAAAGAAAAATAAAAACTTCCTAGAGCTTCTTTGTGCTCTCTAATGCTATACTGCATTCTAGCTTCTATTTAATTGCAGTTCTAAACACAAATAGCTGTCTGACAGATACATGGCTTTAAATAAATCCATATCTGCAGTTTCAGTCTAGCAGGACTATTTGTAGACAAGAAACAGCCATCAAAACCACTGGGATTTGTATGCAGTTAACATATTCTTTCACAAAGAATAGTGATATCTTAAATCCTAGATCCCAGTTTCCATATATTAAATTTCTCCCAGTATTTTAGAAGTTAAAGTAATGTAGAACAGAATGATAGACAGAAATATGTAATTTTTAAAAATATGCATATTCCTTGTAACATCATGGCCTATTTCTACTTAATGATTATATGGTTAGGCCTTTTAATCTTTGAAATTTTAAACAATGATACTTTGATTCAAAGTTCATTTGGGTTTTAGCTCTTTCTGGAGCTCTCACTGCAATCCTTTGCATTTCTGCACAGTATTAGTCATATAGCCATGATAATGCAGTTTAAGAAATTTCCACTAGATAAGTCACAGCAACAGGGTAATTGTACTCTCCTATGCACATGTTGTCATTTGATTAATTTTAATCCTCTTGTGTTATGAACTAATCTGCTGATTTTTCTTATATTTACTGCAAGTGGACAGTTCTCACATATTTAGTTATCACAGTTCAGCTGATATTCAGCAACTTTGTGATTTAAGTGGTTGAGTTCTTCGTGGAAATAGTTTAGAGGTATACAGTGCAGCTGTTACTCGAGTGCTATTGAAATTCCAACATGAAAAAATCCTTGATCTTCCTCATAATCTCCAAAATGAAGCTACTGGTGAACAGAATGTATTTTCAGAAGCAGTTTCAATAATTGAGAGATTATGGAAGAGATGAAATAATTTGACATCTGCTATGCAACATGATACCCCAGTATGGCCCAGAGATTCTTTTCTCTGGGAAATCTCCTTTCTAAAGGGAAAAAACCCTACCCTTACATGTGCTTGTTCAATTTTTAGAAATTAGTTCAACCTCTCCCCAGTTCTCTTCAGGCTGAGTTACTATTTTATTTCAGTCACTTTGTTTAGTGATTCCAGAAGGAGTTTTAAGACCAGCATGTACCAGACTTGACTTCACATCCTCATTTTGAGATTCTATATCTAAACATGTATGTGTAATATATATATATATATATATATAAGATTACATAAAAAGTTATACATTATATAGAAATTGTGTGATAGTGAGCCTGGGTGGAAGTTGTCTTTAAAAACATAACAGTCTAGCAGGACAGCATGTTTGGGGAGCAGGGAGGAAAGAAACTTGAACTCTTAAAGTTCAGAAAGGACTGCAGATAATCTGGTATAGCCACATAAGGATTTGCTGCTAACAGCACCAAAATTTTGGATATGATCCCAATATGGGCCATTTACTTAAGAGCTGAACTCAATTATCCTTGAGGGTCCCTTCCATCTCAGACTATTCTGTGATTCTGTGAAAGAAACAGAGGATGTAGAGCCACCCTCAAATCAAGTTTTATAGTAAATATAACAAGAACCAATTCATTTCAAATGGGCACAGAAATTAATGCAGTTTAATATTAGGCTTTGGAAATTAATCTAGTAAACAAATTTGTGTTTTGTGGCTGTTGATTAAATTATGCCTCCATTCCTATGCTGTAACTGTAAATGTACAGACAGTCCCTGAGCTGGAAATGAATAATTGAAAGAAGGTAGTAGACAGAAGCAAACAGATTAAGGATCTGTGCACCAGGTCTGGGCAAGATGGAGTTTTGTTTATTCACAGCAGCCCTTATGGCACTATGTTTTGGATTTGTGACTAAAAAAGTGTTGGTAACACATCAGTGTTTTGACTGTTGCTGAGCAGTGCTTGCACCACAAGAATTCTCTTTTTCCTATTCTACTCCCCAAGGGTGGGGGACAAGGGATTGAGAGGGGACACTGCTGGGACAACTGACCCAAACTGGCCACAGGGATATTCCATGCCAAATAATATGACCAGAAATAAATTCATTCATCATGGCTTTTGAGGTAGCCATTGTTCAGACACCAGCTGGGCACTGCTCTGCTTGCGGGAGATAATGATGAGGGAGTGGTTATGCATCACTTGTTGGTTTTCTCTTTTCTACTTTTATCTTGACCAATGACTTTTCTTTTGCTTTTCCTATTCTTTCCCCTGTTCTGTTGCATGTGTGGCTTAGTAATTGAGAAGCTATGTGGGTTCTTGCTGCTGTCCTGGGGTCAATCCAGCAGAACCTGATCAGTCCAGTCCAGCCAGGACACCTTTAAAGTGTGTGTTTACAGAGATTCCTAATTTATATGACATGGTAAAACAGAATAGGAGGGTTGGAAGGATGCAAAAGGGACTGAATAAGCAACTGGGAAAATCTCTTTGTTTAGAGTAGGAACTTAGGAAGTGCAGCATTTGCTCCTGCATTGGTCTGTCTTGAACAGGTTTTTTTCCTTAAAATAGCTTTGTGATTTAACATTTTCTACAAAATACTTGTGGCAATTAAAGGAATAGTATTAGTTCAGACAAGAATTCTATTTAATTTGGCTTGGATTAGGTAAAAGAGAGAATGATGTAAAAAACCTTCCCACCAGATTGACATAAAGCTATTTTCATGCTTATTATGTCTCTAAGTAGCCCAGTACCTAGGCATATATACCCTGTTTTTTGTTAGTGCAGTACTCTGGAGCTGAAAAGCAGTATTTTTAATTAATTTATGGCAAGACATAGATTTATTTTTTCATTATTCCTCTTCCTGTGAGCTAATGCATTTGCCAAAATTCCTCAACCACCACATTTACCCCTTTCACAACTTGTCTGGTGTTGGGAAAAGTGCAATTTTTAGGAACTAATTTCTTTAATAGATGATGATATCCAAAATAATTTTTCTGTTTGCCTGAAATGTCATTCAACATCTTTTCCATTACTGGCACCCTCTCCTGACAGCCACTACACAGTTTTAGACTGAGAACAAAATATGTGTTTTTATCTTAAACCATAATTTTACATGAGTTTTCAGGAGAATGAAAAATGCCTTTTCAAAATGAAAATGCTGTATCCACCAGAAGTGCAGTATAGCAATATGTAAAGCTGTAACAGCAGTCAGCGCAAAAAGAAATTTAATTGCATATAAAATACCTGATGTGGTCATTTGATAACATTAATATTAATATATTTTTTTTTCATTTTCCCAATTTCGTGCTGGTAGTACTTTGAAAAAACAAAATATAAGGAGTCTAAGAATAGAACTGGCCATGTTCTCTCTCATCTCCATAATGTGTTGTTTCTAAGCTCTGCTTCTTCATTCCTGTCAGAGCTTATTTTTGTATCAAATAAAAGCATACGCAAACCAAAAATAGACAATCTTTGCATGTCTTCATAATGAGAACCCACACTAGAATACCATGTGTTATGTTGGATAGAGGTAATTGGCTCAGGCACTGTAATGAGGGTGCTATAAACTATAAAATCTTAATTTTTATTTTTTTTATTTTAATGCTAGCTAGTCTAAGCAAAAAGCAGAAAGTAACAAGGATGATAAAGAGTAAAGTAATCCAGAACTGACTGTGATTTTGATTTTGTTGTGGAAATTGTTTTAAAGAAAGTAATCCTGAGTCTTATGCATCACTTATGAACTTTTAAAATGCTGTTTTATGAGCAGCCAATTAAGGAAAGCCTGCTTTCTTGCCCTTGCTATTTGCCACCCTACCCAAAAATCTTACAGCACGTATACAGCATCCTTTGATTTTTCTACCCATCATATTTACTCTCCCTATACTCTTTTAAATAAGATGCTCTCTTATTTCTGCATCCCTTAGTGCCCTCCTTGACAACTTTTTAAGCTTTAGAAGCAAGACCTGGTGCTTTCTCCTTTACATGCCCACTTTTCAGAATTTTTTGTGATTTATGATGTCACTTCTTTGTCAGGTGTGCAAATGCCTAATTAAAAAACCCCAAAGTAGCTGACAAATAAATAGAAGAGACGGTGATATTGCATAATCCTTTGTATATAAAATTCAGAGCAGAATTAGGAACACAGGTGACTGGGAAAAAGTAAATCTGTTGCTAATTTTTATTTTATTAAATATCATTATATGAAAAACAATTAGGATAATTTGCTATTTCTTTTATAAATGTTTTAGGAGAACTGCTTTTAACCATCAGACCTATTTTCTATCTGGAAATCAGATTTTAACCAATGTATTGAAAAAGTGAAGATCTTTTCTAGCCCTTTAATTGAAGCTTTTAAATGAGATCAGGCTGTAATAGCAGACCCAGGAGTTATTAACTTTATATTTTTGTCCTTTTCAGCACTGAATTTTACCTTGAAAATGATACATATGATGCCAAAAATAAAGGGGAAGGCCTTCTTAGTAATGTTAGATATTCTGTGTGTTGGTTCCTATCCAGATACAGCCTGCAAGACACTTGTGTATTGAGCAGAACGATCTCATTATTAGGAGAGTGATGCAGTGTGGTTTATTTCATACCCTGAAATCACTCAAGGAAATAACTGAGTGGATTATATTTATCCTGGACTCTGTATTGTGCTATTATGTGTAGCAATAACAGGCAGCATATTAAAATAGAGATTAGGGACTACAACCATTCTTTTGAAGGCAGTTCTGAAATTTCAAAGCTGTTGAATTATTCAAGTATATTTCAATTTATAAAACATGATTGACTGCTTGATGATGTGACGGTATAAGTAAAAACATTGAAAAGTATGGAGTCTATTTTTTTTCCCCATAGTTGTTTTGAATGACTGTAATTGGAGGTGTTGATTTTGTGTCAGTAGCAGCCATAATTAAGAGAAGAAACATTAGACAATTTATTTGGTCAATGCCCTACTTTTGCACAAACAAAAAAAAACTTCCAGTCAAGGTAGAAATGGACACAGTTACAATATGAAACTGACTACAAATATTCAATCTATTTAGTATTAAAAAATCTGAATGTATATTAAAACTTTGTTGTTTTCTGTCCCTATTTGCAAAGCCAGTAGCACACATTTAACATGTAAATATGTAACATTTTTAAGGTAGCAATGTCAATATAAAAATCAAAAGAATTTTCTGAATATATGTTTGGGTCTTTTTAAATGTATCTTTACGTTCCTCAAGGAATCTAGAAATTGGGCTTTAATTAGTTTTTGATACATCCAAGCTTTTCAAGACTGAAAAAAGCATGCGTGCTCTACACACCACATGCAGAAAGTGCTGGTTATGGTGCATGCATGCTATCATCATCTGAATGTTCACAGTATTATTTTTAAGGACATGACAGTCTGTTTTCCTTTTCATTATGTGGTTTTAAGCTTCTGTTTATGTTTCTAAGTTACTGTGAAATTGGGAGCATTTTATGCAGAGACCGACTGTTATCTCCTGAAATATCAGCTATCAGAAAATATCACAGCGTGTCTTATGATGGGAATGATGATTTTCTATTATATCTGACAAAATTGAATTAGCACCTTCACATAGATTAGCACATTGGCTGAGTGTGAGGATTTTCCTGGAAGATTTTTAGGGCATTGAGCCTTCCAGCTGTAATTCAGTTAACACAGTTCTAAGTGACTTGAATGTCAGTGTTGGCAGTTTAAGTGGTATAATATTTCTGAAAGCAGGAAGAGAAACACTCTCATGTTCACTTCATTCAAAGACCACTTTGAGAAGAGGACATATGTTTCTTTAAGGTTATCACTGAGTGTAACTGTAATAAAGCACAGAATTACAGAATGATTGAGGTTGAAGACACCTCTGTAGGTCATACGGTCCAACCAGAAATGGTTTTTCAGCACCACATCTCTCTGGCTTCTAAATATCTCCAAGAATGGAGGGTTCACAACCTCCTGTGTGAATTTTTGGTAAACCTTACAGAAAAGAAGTGTTTCCTGGTGTTCAGAAAGAGCCTGCTGTGTTTCAATATGTGCCTGTCGCCTCTTGTCCTATTACTGGGCACCAGAGGAAGGAGGCTGGCTCTTTGCACCTTCCCTTCAGGTTTTTGTATTCATTACTAAGACCCCCCCTAAGCCCCCTCTAAGCAGAACAGTCTCAGCTCTCAGCCTGTGCTCACAGCACAGATTCTCCAGTCCCTTAATCAGCTTTGTGGGCCTTTGTTGGACATTGCTGTCTGTACATATAATTTGTATTCAGGAGCCCAGAGCTGGACACAGCACTCCAGGTGTGTGCTCATTAGTTCTGAATCCAAAACACAGCACTTATAACAGCTGCTGAAAAGAAATTAACTCTCTCCCAGCTGAATACAGGACAAGTAGACATTATCTTAAAATATGGTGGGACATTTTGATGGGCTTTGTGCCAAAAAATGAACAAATAGTTCCATGAATATATAGATAATTCAAGTGATCCCTAGGAGGCTTTTCTAGAATCATAGAATATTCTGAGTTAGAAGGCACCCATCAGATCATGGAGACCAACTCCTGGCCCTGCACAGGACACCCCAAGAATCACAGCATGTGCCTGAGAGCACTGTCCAAACACTTCTTGAACTCTGTCATGCTTGGTACTGTGACCACTTTTCTGGGGAGCCTGTTCCAGTGCCCAGCTACTGGCTGAGAAGCAGTTTCCCAATATCCAACCTAAACCTCCACTGACACAGCTTCATGCCATTGCCTCAAGTCCAGCCACGGGTCATGAGAGTGAAGAAATTGGGACCTGCCCTTCTCTTTCCCTTCATGAGGATGTTGAAGACCCCAATGAAGTCTTCCCTTGGTCTTCTCTTCTCCAGGCTAAGCACGACAAGTGACCTCATACAGTTTCCCCTCCAGTCCTGTCACCATCCTCATGGCCCTCCTTTGGGTATTCTCTAACAGTATAATGTCTTCTCTGTATTGTGGCACCCAAAACTGTCCCCAGCACTTGAGGTGAGGCCCCTGCAATGCAGAGCAGAGCAGGACAATCCCCTCCCTTGCCCAGCTGGCCATGCTGTCCCTGATGGCCCCAGGACAGGGATGTCCCTCCTGGCTGCCAGGGCCCTGCTGGCTCAGGCTCATCTTGCCACCAACCAGGACCTCCAGGTCCCTTATGAGAAATGTCATGCTGAAACAAAGCCAGTGGCACCTGCCCTGCATATTTAATCCTTCCTCCAATACAAAGAGCTTGAGTTGGTGTTATTCAGCAATATATTCTCATGGATTCTGCAAGTTAAAGGAACTGGGAACAATTAGAACTGAATATCCTGAGAGAGAAGACATAACTTACAAACTAATAATGTAAACCATCCTGTACTAGCTAAATTAAGCAGTGAAAAGCAAGATTACAATCTGATGATAAAGTATAATGAAGAAGTTATTACCTGGTAACTCATATAATGAAATTAACACTGCTTAGAGCTGGCTGTTAATTCTTTTTTGGCATTGGGACTTAGAAGCAGAGAGAAATAAAATCAGGTGAGAGAGAATGCTTTTTCAGAGAGGTAAAAATGAAATGATAAAAGATGTAATTGAATCCTGGACTACATGAAAGTTAGTTTCTTTGGTCCTAAGGGGAAGCTAATAGTGTAGCTTTGTTTCCATTCACTTCAATTTATACATGAGTACAAGTCTTATTAGGGCCTTGTAACAACACTTACTAATCTTTAGGAACTGTTGTGTAGGAAAATTGGAACAGGGACATATTATTTTCCCTTCCTGGTCATAAAAGTTAATGCAGGAGGAGACGGTCCAAAGATATATGAAATATCTGTTTGTGTGAATTCTGTTCACAATGCAAATTCACTCTAAATTTTCACTCACTCAATTCACTCACTTTTGCCCCAGCTTTCTATGTTGGATCAACTTAGGGTATTGCTTACACAGGGATGTGTGAAAATGTATGATTCTTTCTTATTTTGCAATATACAATAAGTACTGTGGCATTACCTAAATACAGGATTCAAAAAATCACTATATAGTATATTTTTCTCCCAGGTAGCAGATCAGAATATTGTCTAAGTTTAAAGTGCAAATACTGCTTTACCTTGCACAGTAGCTGGAATTCTCTGTTAAAGTCAGAACAATTCTAGAATGAAAATAGAGCTTTTCAAAAGTTGATTTTCTAAGATGGCTATCTAGCTACCTGAGCTCTTTCAAAGTTAATAAAGTGTCAAATTCAAAGACAAAATATTTATATGAGACATAGTATTGAGAAGAAATAAATTGTCCTTTGGATGTACTGATTGCTTTCTACTGACTGGATTAGGGCCTGGTTAACCAGCTGAGACTGGACACTGAGTTTTTTAGTGTATGAACCTAATGGTGAATTTTCATGGTTGAATTGCTTTTAAAAAATACAAACTTTTGTTAAGGAAGGCATTGTAGAAAATAGCTCTTTTCCTTTTGTTGTTTTTGTGTTCTTAACTAAAAATACAGGGGACAAGGTTGTGAGTTTGGTGGTTTTTTTTTTGGCCTTGGGGTTTAGCTATGTTACTGGAGTTTGGCATGTCAAATAAATTTAGTTTTGCTTTCTGATGAGCAGTTATTGTGGGACAGTATTGGTAAGGGCTGATGTTATTCAACAGGAAAAAAAAGAAAATATTAATAACCATAATTTGTAATGTAGTTCTGGAAAGTCAGGAATTCAAACTAAGATCTGTCTAACATATTTTTGAATAATCCATTTATATTATTGATAGTAATTTTCCTAGAAGTAATTTTTTGTGCACTTGGTCTTATTGTAAAGGCAGTTTTTTCTCTTCCTTCAAATCTATCCCAAAATTTCATACAATTTGGTTCAGACCACAACTCCTTGTCCTAATATCTTCTGAGGCTTTCACTTACATGGTAACACTGAAGATATTTGATTGATGCAATTTAGATGGTGATACCCTGTGAACCACATGCCCTCTGTGTTGCACTAATTTCACTTCAGCATTTTATAACTGGTCATGCTGGAGTTCCACGAAAGATAAAAGAGCAATTGCTCAGTTAGTGCTCAGAGATTATCAACATTTAGCAATGTATGTCCTAATGGCTCTGTCCACTATAGTCAAGTACAAGACATAAACATCATGAAAATGCAGTTAATTTTTCAGGGATAAAAAGTATACTGCTAGTCCCTCAATGGACTTTTTTTCAAGTACAATACTTTCCCACAATAAAGACTGCTGTGTGAATAGTGCTTTCCAAAACCTTTGACAATCTCTTGTCATTTTCTCTTCTCTTGTAGCTGATGGATGCACTGACTGGTCTGTGGATTACAAGAAATATCAAGTTCTAGTGGGAGAACCTGTTCGTATAAAATGTGCACTGTTTTATGGATATATTAGAGCTAATTACTCCCTAGCCCAAAGTGCTGGACTTAGTTTGATGTGGTACAAAAGCTCTGGACCTGGAGATTTTGAGGAACCTATAGCTTTTGATGGAACCAGAATGAGCAAAGAAGAAGACTCCATTTGGTTCAGACCAACAGTGGTACAAGACAGCGGGCTCTATGCATGTGTTATAAGGTACTATATTTTATTATACTGCATTTTAATTGACCAAACGTGAAACAAGGCTTTTAATAGTGAGACTTTAATGCCAAAGAAATTTTTTCTGACTGTCTTCTTTTTTCTTCTCCTCCTGGCATTCCCTTCCCTGAAGGTTTTTATGCCTGACTGGAAATTGCTATTGAATGTCTTGAACGTATTAAACTTGCTTTTGTATAAATTTAGTAATTTATACTAAAATCTAAAATTTATAAGGTGGTTGGGACTGGATGAATAAGTCATCTGTTCCTTTCTCTGATTCTGGTTTTACTCTTGGAATCACTATCCCAGCGTAAAAAAAAAATTCATTTTTTTTACATTCAGATTTAATTTTATGTAAATTTCATGAAATGATTTAACTGAATTGACTTTTCTTCTGTAAAAAAAATTGTTATTTGATGTAAAGTAGTTGCATCAAGAAAAAACAGAAGGTGAAATTTCAGCATTTTTGCATACATCCTTCAGAATTACATCTGGCTTAACCTGATAATAGAGGCTGTGTGCCAGATGTCTTCCAAAAAATTTAACTTTCTGATTCATCAAGTTTTATCACCAGAAACTGGACTGGATTCTGCTTCTGCTTTCTGCAACAGGTTTCAGCTTCTTTTTGCATCTTTAATATGGTTTACACAGAGATATTTTTCCAGCCCTTTACAGCATTCCTCTCTATCTGGATAACTATAAACGTGTTCTTGCTACTAATACATAATAGAAAGAGTCAAAAAGCAAAATGTAGAGCGACTGAGTGGCTAGAAAAGGAATGCACAATGAAGATAGAACAGTGATGCAAGGAAAAGGTGGAAATTGTTTTATCAACAAACTGGAAAGGTTTACTGTCTGCCTTTTTTTTTTTATGGTTTTTTTTTTTGGTTGTTTGGTTTTGGTATTTGTCTTGGATAAGAGGGAGGGGGAGCACAGGTATGCTGTCTGGTTTGTGTGTGCTGAAGGAGATTTTTACTAAATAATGTGTTTATAAAAACATTATTCTATGAGCTCTTTATATAACCTGTGAGACATTTCATATCACATTGTTTGGCCAATAGCATATTCAACATGGTTTTTCTGATGATGACAGTTTTCTTTAAAAGAAAACCACAAAAACCTACAAATTAAGCTCCTGTGGGAGAATTTTTAGTTATATGTGGATTAATATATTCTGATAAGTGTGTAACCGTAGCTATGAAAATGAAAACAGTTTTGTCAATTATTCCATAATGCTATTTAAAATACCATAATTAATCTCCTCTGTTTATATAAAGAAAACCTTAATTATCTGATGTTGCAGTATCCAGCAAGTATAGATAAATGCTGAATTTAGCTACTCAACATACTTTATGTTTATCATCTCAACCTGTATTAATGGCTTTTTTTACATGGATTTGCATTTAATCCAGAGGTATGTAGGACCATGTAATCTGCTTTAAACTACTATGGTGGTTTGCTACCAGTCAGAAATTAGACCTACAAATAAACCACTCCTCTTCCCACCACCCCCTATGGCAAGAGAGGGGCAAAGGCAGAGACCATTGGTTGAGATAACTGTTTACTGAAAGCAAACAGCAGTGGAGTAAGAAATGCACAGCAATAGCAGAAATATTAATAACATATAAAAAGGTACTTGTCTTGGTTTGGAAAGACAGGTGTCTGCTAAGGAAAGCAGGAGCTTCCCTCGGAATAAAAAATGTAAATCCCCTCCCTCTGAATTATTATCATTTTGAAATTAAGGGGCTCTCAGGCAAAGATATGGGAGTAGGAATAACAGTTCTTTATTAGGAAAAAAAAAAGATAAAAATAAAAAATAAAGTAATACAAAACAACATGGACAGAGTCAGAATACTACCTGACACCCTGTGGGTCAGGGTGGTGGTAGCAGTCCAATTGAAATGGTGGCTGCAGCCCTCCTGGAGTGACAGATGTGGTTCTGTTGAAGCAGTGATCCTGTACAAGACTGTAGTTTTCCTCTGAAGGTCCGGTGGTGGTATAGATGGGCCTGGTCTTCCTCTGGGAATCCAGTGGAGAAGGCTGCCTGTGGTGTTCCAATCTCAGATTATATCCAGGCAGGAATGCTTGGCTCCTCCCCTGGGCGGAGCATCTCACAACTGAATGATGTAATTTTATCAGTCATGCTGTGGCACTCAATGGCCCATTTACAGCATATAACTCCTGGAGGGAGGATTGATTGTGGAAGAGGTAAAGAAAACTGCCCCACCTGCTTTTAACAGGGGACCCACTTAACAGAAGAAAACTGCCCCACCTCTATCAGATGGCAATAGAATACACATCCCCAGCCACATCTTTCAACCTAAGACAGTGTTTACACTCAAAGGGTGTCCATCACCTTGACCTAGTTCTGTGTGGCCACCAGGACAAAGACAAATTGGTGGGAGCTTCCCACAGATGGCTTTCCCCATCTCTAAGTCAAAGACAATGGAAAACAATGATGGACAAACCTCTGACAGCTAAATTGCTCATGTCTCACTGTGCTGCCACTCTGTTGCTCTGGGCTCAGCTCCTCTTGTCTCAGTTTAGCTGCTTTTTTGTTCCCTGCAGCTGCTTCCCACACCAGCACTGCCATTTTTGACCACTCTGCCCCACTGGGGTGCAGGCTGCATTTGCTGCTGGTCAGAACCCCATCCCAGAGCCACACCTGAGGAACGGGAAGGGATTGATGATGGCAGTATAGAGGATGGGGTCAATCCTAGACACCCCCCCCCTTCATGAAGAGAGGGATGTCACATCACAAGGTTTCTTGTTATTTATCATACATGGACTGTGAATATAGCTGGATAAGCTGCACTAAGAGTTAAAGTAAATATTCAAGTGCAGCTCCCAGAAATTATGTATATGTTATATATACCTGGTATAATAGTAAATAATAAGAAGTTTCTGTCAAAAATTCTGCCTTTAAAATTTCAAAAATAGCTGAAATACTGTTCCTATCAAGAGAACACTTCCTTCATGTATTCTTTTCCTTCCCTGCCTGAAAACATCAATTACAATGTCTCTAGTAGTTACCCAACATAATATCAGCATAGACCAGTGGAACTGGAGTTGCATAGTTAGATGTTAGTGAACATTTATGTGATTGAGAATCACAGAATCAGAGTATCATTTGGGTCGGAAAAGATTTCCAAGATCACAGACTGCAGCATTTCAACGAAGAGCTCAACATCAACTAAAACACTGCATAAAGTGCCACATCCAGTTATTTCTTGAATGCTTCCAGGGATGGTGACTTCATTTCCCTGGGCACTCCATTCCAGTGCTTAACTACCCTTTCAGGGAAGAAATTATTCCTGATGTCCAACCTGGACTTCCCCTGATGCAGCTGGCTACAACCTCCTTTATCAGGATAGATAAGATCTCTCCTGAACCTCCTCTTCTTTTGACTAAACAATCCCAGATCATTCTGCAATTCCTCATATGATTTACTCTCTAGACCTTTCACCAGCTCCACAACCCTTCCCTGGACACTGGACATGCTCCAGCTGCTTAATGTCTTTCTTGCAGTGAGTGGCTCAAAGGTGGACCTAAGATTTGAGGAATGGCCTCACCTTTGCTCAGTACAGGGGACAGTCTCTGCCCTGCTCCTGCTGCCCACACTGTAGCTGATCCAGGCCAGGTGCCATTGGCCTGGGCTGGTCACCTGGGCTGTTGAGCAGAACTCCAAGATTCTTTCCTGCTGGGCTGCTTTTGAGCCACTCTTTCCCCATCCTGTGCCACTGCATGGGGCTGTTGTGACCAAGGTGCAGGACCCATCATTTCACCTTTTTTAATCTCGTGCAGTTGGCCTCAGCCCATTGATCCAGCCTGTCCCAAACTCTCTGCAGAGCCTTTGTATCATTTAGCAGACCAGCATTTCTGCCCAACTCACTGTCATCTGCAGAATTACTGAGGGTGCACTCATTGCCCTCTTCTAA
The DNA here is from genome assembly GCF_051311805.1 of Agelaius phoeniceus. Lineage (NCBI taxonomy): Eukaryota > Metazoa > Chordata > Aves > Passeriformes > Icteridae > Agelaius > Agelaius phoeniceus. The sequence goes on along the minus strand of NC_135266.1, from coordinate 12,186,124 downwards.
ACCATTGATAAAAATATAAACAAAACTGGCCCCGTAGTGAACTTTGGGGAACCCCACTAGTGGTGGCCAACAACTGGATGTAGCACCATTCACCATGACCCTTGAGATCCTGCCATCCAGCCATGGTTTATATTTATGAATGTGTTTAATGCTTATGAACATTAATTCCTTTGTTAAGCTGTAACATTTAGTGGAGAAAAATGAACAGTATGAACAATTCTTGTTCAGAAACATAGGAGTATCTATAAAGAATGCTTAGGATATAGACAAATAGAGATAACAATAGAAGTTTAAATAAAGCATTGCAAATTATATTATAGATGAAAAACCTTCTCCATCTTTAACATACTTAAATTCATTAGATACTTATTAGCCATAAAAATACTGCCTATAATTAATTTAGTGATATTCAGCTTTGAAGATTCAAATTCAGATGACAACAAGGTTCAAACAGGGAATAACAGCATCTATGGAGATTGTTCAAATCTATTTTCATCCCCAGTTGGTAAAAAACCTGAGCACCTGCTTCAGTATGCTTAACTGTTTCCATTAGTAACACACAGTACGAGAATTTAGACAAAGAGGTAAAGTCTGAAATCGTGTGAACAGAATTTTTGGATGGATGGATGGATGGATGGATGGATGGATGGATGGATGGATGGATGGATGGATGGATGGATGGGAGGGAGGGAGGGAGGGAGGGAGGAAGGAAGGAAGGAAGGAAGGAAGGAAGGAAGGAAGGAAGGAAGGAAGGAAGGAAGGAAGGAAGGAAGGAAGGAAGGAAGGAAGGAAGGAAGGAAGGAAGGAAGGAAGGAAGGAAGGAAGGAAGGAAAGGAAGGAAATCAGATTATTGTCTACTCTTGCATTTAGCTCCATTCCCCTTCCTATAGTCTTGCATGTCTGAAGGAAGAGGCTTCAAATATAGCAGTATTTCTAAGTAATTTTTAAGGTCAGCTTTTATTTTTGCTGATATTTTAAACATGCCTAAACATGTTTAGGCATGTTTAAAATATCACTATTCAAATTCATAGCAGTTGTATTTTCTGTTTTTATATTTACACATAGATAAGTACATGCATCCAAACATACAGATATTACATTATTGAATCACATAAGTTCCCTGCTATATGGTTAATATATATATATTTTATTTGACAAACAAAAAATAATCACAGTTATATGAATGATGCATTGTTGTCAACACATAGTTATTCTTTAAATAAATCTGAAATAATAAATGGGAATTTTAAAATAATGTGTAATTTTTAGTGAAAACCACCTTTCTTTCTCTTTCTTCCTTCCTTCCTTCCTTCCTTCCTTCCTTCCTTCCTTCCTTCCTTCCTTCCTTCCTTCCTTCCTTCCTTCCTTCCTTCCTTCCTTCCTTCCTTCCTTCCTTCCTTCCTTCCTTCCTCTCTCTCTCTCTTTCTCATTTTCTTTCTTTCCTGCTTTCTTTGCCATGAAGGTTAACCATCCACAGTAGGAACATGCTCAATTACCAATTCAATTTAAGAAGAACATATGTTTTTACATATTTAATTTATTCACAATTGTTTAATTAATTCTCAGAAATCTTGAACGCACAATGTATAAGGAAATCTTTGCTGTACTGAAGGAAATGGTGAGCAAAGAAAAGAAATAGCATGAATTTTTCATAAGCCGGGTGGAAGCATCATTTCTTCAACATTTTGAATAACGTAAAACATGTTTACAAATGGGAATTGCTACTTCTGGGTACCAACCATTTTTGAAATCTGTCTTACCCAATGAGGACCTTTTTATCCTGGCTATATATGCTTATAAGTATTTTTATTTCTTTAAAGAGTTTTTAAAAATAATTATCTTAAGAAAAGAGTAAGCATTCATATAACAACTACATATCAAATCTCAATTAAAAAAAAACAAAACAAAACCCCCCAAAAAACAAAAAAACAAAACAAACATACCCCCTCCTCCCCAGGGAGAAAGTATCTGAAAATGAAGTCTTAAACCAGTTTGTCTTTAAAGCTTATAATCATGGTGTTTCCTAGACCTGCATGAGATCTTTGGTTAGGTTTATGTGTATTACTGACAAAAGAATCTGACAATGGATAAGAGAAATAAGCTTTCTCAAAGGAATACCAGGTGAGCTAGCAATACTCAGAAAGAAGGAAGTCTCAGAAGAGCCTGTTATTCTATTAATTCCTTTAAGACAGTATCACCACTCACTGTCCTGGGTAACAAGTGATAGGACACAGCTGCACAGTGGTGACTGTGGAAGTGCTGTGTTAACAGTTGGACTCCTGCATCTTAGAGGTCTTTGACAACCTTAGCAATCCTATTGTTTTAAGAAAACAACAACTCTGACAGCCTTTTGAAGTGGTGTGCAAGTTCAGGAGAACCTTGTTCAACACATGAGATGGACTTTCCTTAGTCCCTGCCTCTGTGGTCATTTGGTTTATAGAGAGCATGGGGGACAGTTAACTGTGTCTTCATTATTTTTACACTCCATTTGTAAGCTTGTAAGTTTTGTCAGTTTTTTTCTAAGGTCTCTTCTTTTTGAAGATGGTAACCATCACAAGCTATCTGGCTCTTATTTTCTTATGTTTGCTCCATCTCCTTTTCAAATGCAAGCTTGGTAGGCTAGTCAAATATCCATGTAATTTTTGACTGCAACTTAGAGAGGCTTGGTGAGTTGAAAAAGCCTTCGGGCTAACATTAGGAATTTATACAAGTTGGGTAGCTGGAGCTTACATTAAGTGCTCTGTACAGATGGCAAAAGCAGTTGCTCCTAGAAATAAATGTGGGGTTTTCTTGAAGTTAATGCTTGTTGAAAGTGAGGAGATTGAAATATACTCAGTCTGCACTCCCCTGTCCTGACACTGCAGGAGGTCAGCTGTCTGACATTAGCATTGTACACGATAAACACCTTCCACGTGTGTTAGGGCAAAGCAAACACCTCATACTGAGGAGATGAACAGGTGAGTGCAGGGTACATTTTCTCATTGGGGAGTTGGTATAACTTTTGCATAAAGCTAAATTCCAGCATGTGTTTGCTATTTGCTTGGCTGAGTGAGAACTCAACAATGAAGAACAAGCAAACAAGCATGATGATGAGTAGAAAAAGGAGCAATATGACCCTTATGGTCAGTGGGTGGAATCATGAATATGTATGTAAGGAGTCTTGATGGGCTAGAACTGAAAAGGTTAGTCCAGATAATTCTTTTATGTAGGACTTAAAGGTTTCTATAAAGACTTATATTAATTTTTATGAGAGCAAAATAGCAAATGCCTATGCTTTCACAGAATAGGGGAAGAATTTGGATATTGGAAAAGAAGAAGAAAAAAATAGTGTATTTGAAGTGAGCAGAAGGCATTGTTAATATTTATTAACATTAATAAATATGTCATTTTCACATCTCTCAACTTATAGGACTGGTGTAAATAATACTTGAAGAAAGATTTTTAAAAAAGCCTTTTATGTTATATCCAGTTTCTTTTACTGCTAATTCTTTTGTTGTTGAGATATTTGCTTAAATTAAGCAGTGTAACAAATAGCAGTTTGGCTAATTCTTCCACTGTTTCATTAGAGGTTCGTTAGTTTCTCCTTAAGAACACTTTCAGCAAACTAGATTCGCCCTTTGATTGTCAAGGTTCTTCTGCTCACAACTAAATTAATAATTCTGACCAAAAAAAGTAACACTTCAGATCTCATTTCAACAAAATAAAATATGACTGTGATGTCTGGTTTTGCATAGGTAATTTAACAGAGGAAAGTCCTAAAAGATAGTCGGGTTGTATTGCTGTGCATTGTTCATAGTAAAAAACCCCATAGCTTCTTTTTTATTAAAGAGTAAGCAGTATTTTTTCTGTTTTACACTTTGCTTCTAACTTCATCCATCTTAGAAAAAGTCAAAAAAACTTGCAACAGAATGGAAGAAGTGGCTTTACAGCTGCCTCTTTAGCAAATGCAGGAGAAAGAGAAAACACAAATAAAGTTAATTCCATATAATAGATATTTAAGTCAGGGATCAATTGTTTTCTTCACAATGCTACAAGAAATGGAAGACAAAGGCCAAGAACTAAAATTATTTTCACTCATTTTCGAAACAGTGGCTTTTAATTTTTTCAAATTTTTATAGATATTTTTTATTTTTTGTTTTCTCTCATAGAATTCAAAACAACCAAGTTGTATTGCTAGTAGTAATATGGGCCACCTACTTGGTCATTTAAGTTTGCTCTTAATATCTAATATTGTATTTTTAATCTGCCATGCAAGTGCTTACCTCTTTGTATATAAGCTGTCTGTGGACATCAAGTTCAGTTTAAGCATCTAGGTTCTAAAAAGCTGCATGTCAGTTGTTTCCTTTTTTAATTCTCCTTGTTCTCAGGACAGAAGGCAGTTTAAGTGATGTTAGAATATAGCTAAGATTTGATTCCATTACACGGGGATAGGTGTCTAGTGCTGTTGTAGAGGCTCTAGGAGCATTTCCAGGACACTTCCAAGGGAATGACATATTGACACTAGATCTGGAGGAGGCTGAATGTGGGATACATTTGGGTAAGCCACATGCCACTACTCACCCACTCTAAGGTAAATAAAATGAGCTTTTTGTGGCTTTTAAGCTAAACCATTTTCTAGGCTCCATCAGGCAGACTGACAGCTACAGTAGGAGTTTAGATGTAGCACACAGGTGTATGAATGCAAGTGGATGACAGAACTGAAATGTCTTAAACTGCATTCTAAAATAAATTAACTTTGTGTGTTTCCATCACATACATTGAAATGCAGTGGCTGATATAAAAGTCAAGGGACATATGTCTGTACTTTAATGCTATGACATGAAGCTGGCATTTTAAAATATTAAACTCACTGGGTGAGTTTATAATACAAGAAAGTAATGGAATTGAATTAATTTATTATCTTTTTTTTCTGAAATGCAAATCTAAAATAGTGATTGATGCTCACAAAATTTATCAAACTGACTTAAAAGACATCAGTACAACAAATGTCTTTTAGTAATTAGTTCAGTATTTCCAAGATTTCTGACCAAAAATTATTACAAATAATACTTTAGAAAATGGCAAGAAAAGCAGCAGTTGTGAGCCTTTAGTCAGGCTCCCAGAAGTATCAAATATCAGATGATCTCTGGTGAAGAGAGATGATGTTTTCATGACTTTTCCAGAAGGGTTCAATCGGAAAAGGGGGTGTGACCCAGAAAGGTTAGGAATACAGCAGAGACACTGTAGGGAATTTCCCTACTGACTACTTTCTGCCACCACTATGGTAAGAGTACATAGAGTTGGGAAGGAGGTGCTGTGTTTTCAGGATGTCTTTGTAACAGTTCCATTAACATCTACTTCCCACAGCAATTAGACTATTTCCCCCAGGACAGTACTGAGTTAAAGCAGTCCTAGCAGCAGGGAGAAGCTCTTCCATGGTCCTTTTTCTGACCCTTCCTTCCCTCTCCTCTTCCTTCACAAGGCAGAGACAGGCAGCCAACATTCCCAGTAATGAAGAAAAGGTTGTGTAGTTCCCAGTATAAAGAAGAGTGGAAAGGTGAAGGCCTCCGTTCCTCTTTCCCTTCTCTTCAATCTTCTCCTCTATTAAAAAAAATTAAAAAGAAAAAGCTGGGATATCATCTTTATCTGATATAGAAAGAAAGAAGAAACATCTTTGTCACAAGTCTTCACTCTTAGGATTAATTATTTGTCTAGGAGTTGTTTGTGTATGCTACAGAAAATTGAGTAAATATAAGAGGATGTCATGGTGAGAAAAATATTTTAAAAAATGGTTGGAGGGGTTTTTTTATTTTATACGTGTAAGGAAAAGTGTTCAGCAAAATTTGGATGCAAATCAGGTGGACATTTGGAAACTTGTTATAGTCATAACAAAATCAATGAAGGAGAAAACAGTGGTAAGGTTAGCAGTGAAAAATAAGTAGACAGCAATTAAATAGAATTTAATTAATTAATGAAATTATTTCATTGAAGTTTTCCAATACATCTAAGAGATTCTTTTTATTTTTGGCCATCCAGTAAATAATTTTATAGGAATTCTGGCTCCTAGTCAAAAGCACAAGTAAGAGAGAGTATGGAAGGAACTGGAGGGAAAAAATACTGATACTGATGGTAATGAAATATTGCCTGGGAAATGTAGGGCATGAAAGAAGCAAGTTACTTGCTGAGTCTGGCAATGTCAAAATAGCAGGTTTTTCAAAGGATTGCTGATGCACATGATTCAATAGTTCATTGTGAAGAGAGTAGAGTACTTGGAGAAGTGACTCAAAGTGACTCCAGATTTGATGTGCAAGAAGTAATAAAATGACATCTTGTAACACCTAAATCATTTGGATTAAAATATCTCACTTCCTTGTTCTATTATCATAAAATCAGAGTTCACACATAAGCAAGAGGTAAATAACAACCCATGCTTGCAAAGATTCCATTTCATAATGAATTGTTTCTTCAGTTCCAATGGTGTCTATAGAATGACTAAAGAGTGACACTTTTTTAGTAAATGTATCCTGAATTGATGGTACTATGAAAAAAATAAATTTGCTTCAGTTTTTTAATGTTGTCTTTTAAAGCTTACAGGCAGACTTAACAGATAGAACTTATTTGTAACACTGAAATAAAATATTGTTCAGATTTCCCCACTATAGAGAGAAAATAATGAAATTTGCATATTTGGTGCATGTTTAGTGTTACCATCTGTCAAAGTAGTATAGCCTGGTGGTGCTAATTTCAATAGATGAGAGTGACCAAACAAATCTTGTGGTATATAATTGCAAAAGCTGGGAAGATTAAAGGTCAATGATGTCTCTGTAATCTTCCTTCAGCCTTTTAATGTTGCAAGCATTATGATACAGCATTTAGCATTTGAGTGCTAAATTTGGTCTTCATTTAGAAAATTAATCAAGATTAGACAGTGAGAAGGGCTCCTTTTTTCATTTTTTGCAAGAGCTAGTTTGTGCGTGTAAATACACACACACATGCATAGTTGCTCATCTATGCTCAGCATACATACAGATTTGAATATGAAAATATGTGCAATATTTGAAGATATATCTCTTTGTATATAATAATAAAATCACGGGGGTTGGAAGGAACCTTAAAGATTATCTATTTCCAACCCTTTGCCATGGGCAAGGACACCTTCCATGAGACCATGTTGCTCAGAGCCCCATCCAGCCTGCTCTTGAACACTTCCAGAGATGGGACATCCACAGCTTTGGGCAACTTGTGCCAGTGCCTCACTACCCCGTGGATAAAGAATTTCTTTCTAACACATAAACTAGACCTACCCTCTTTTAGCTTAAAACCATTCCTCCTTGTCATATCACTATCTGCCTGTGGCAAAAGTCACTCTCCATCTTTTTTGAAGCTCCCTTCAAGGAGACTGGAAAGTCTCCTTAGAGTCTTCTCATTTCCAGGCTGAACTAACAAAGCTCTCTCAGCCTGTCCAAAGCAGAGGTGCCACAGATCACCTTCATGGACTTTCTCTGGACTCTCTCCTACCCTCTCTAACCTCTCAAATCTCTCTTGTGCTAGAGGCCTCAACCATACATGTATCTGTAGATGCAGGATATAATGGGATTAATGACTTTCAGGTTCAGAGCTATTCTCAATCTAGATACCATGAATGTAAGTCTTATGTGTTTCAAATAGCAGTCAGTAACCCTCAGATATGGTATGTTATTAAATAAAGAGCACATAGTCAAATACACCCTTGTGGTGGTTGATAATGAGTAATGACACTTACAGGCAGTTTCTCTATGTGCAACATTATATCTACTGAAATAGTTATTGTTCATGTTATCATTAGTGCTGGTTAAAGTATGGCTATTAATATGGTACTTTACAGGCAAAAGTTTAATCAAAAAGTATTCAAATTTGTGTGCTCATTATCAGTGTTACATACTAAAATTAGCTTTGCTAGTAACATCCTTGCTTTTGGCTATAGTTTTCTTGTACTGTCTGTTTGTGGATCCTTGGAAAAAGGCAAGGCTTAATAAAAATTAAATTTATTTCAGCATAACATTTTATATGTTGAGGTAAATGAAAAATAAAAGCCTTGATCTCATCTTTTAATGAAAGTATGCTTCCAGAATCCCTTTACTCTCAATGCTGAGGAAAGAAGGATAAGGTGCACAGACCTTCCGGCCTTGTATCTCTTCAGCAGCAGAACAGAGAAGATTCTCAGCCTCAGAAACCCCCAGATCTTTCTACCAGAATACAGGCAAGGCATATGAGTGATACACTGTCCTGCAGTATGATTCTGCATAAGGCGAATAACAAGGTGTAAAAACCAAAAGATGAGGCTTCTAAACCAGCATCTTTGTTTAATTTGCTTCAGGACCCCTGGATAGGCAATATTCCAGGACTGACAGGCATTGGATTTGTCACTATTCTCAGCTGAGCTGGAAAAGAGTATCTGGAGAATTAGCACTTAAACTAATACCGAAAAAAAAAAAAAAGGCTTTAACTGAGCCACTGTTCTGGCTTCAAGGCATCTGAATCTCATTTGCTTTAGGAGCAGTTCTTTCCCCAGCAGGAAAGGGCTTACACTGCTACCAAAGTGCAGAAAATACAAGTACTTTTCAATATAAAACTCTTCCCTCTCAAAGTGTCTGAGTTTTTGACTGAGATTCTGACTTAGCCACTGGAAAATGGCTGATAACTCCAGTGGGACCTGGATTTGCAGTTATCCATTTGTATTAAAAGCTTCAGAGCTCTTAAAAACTACAAACACTTTCTTTCCTTCTATCACACTAATGTGTTTTCATTTGAGGTAAAATTCAAGAGTTGCTGGAAATGTCCTTCATAACCATTTAGAGTCTAAACATGAATGTGAGAGTCCTCACAACACGCACTGAGTACACAGTTAAGCAGCTGGAACTCAGGAATTGAGTCTACATTATTTACCCATGGAGTAAGCTTTTTCAGCTGCCTATACAGTCATTCCAAGTACATGTCATTTAATAGTCATTTTCATTCAGTCAAGGCTTATTTGAGAGAAGTTAATCTAAGGATCAAAAATTTCAGTTAATTTTGCAGTGCATAAAACTATCTCTTTAAGAATTGTTGGGCCAAAGTTTTCAGGTTTGGCAGAAAAAGGAAAAATATTTTCCCTGTGAGATTGCAGCCAAATATGCTAGTTTGAAAGGTGAAAGTTTAATGAAAAACCTGGATAGTGAAGTGATAAAACTATATATGAGTTTATAAGGAAATGAAATCCTTTGTATTCAGCTCAGGATATGCAGTAAGTCAAACCAGGACCTGCATACTGAGCAGTCAGATAGGAAGAAAGATGAGATCAGAGAACATTTACTGGGGCTTGCACATCCAGAGTGCCAGATCTGAAAAGAAAGTGGCTGAGGGGAGGAAAGACTGGGGAAAAAGAAGTTCTCATGCTATTTAAAGATAACATTGTAATATAGGCACACAGGGTGGCAGGATTAAGGAACCTTTAATTACTGCATTCCTTTACATCTAGGTTTTTTACTTCATATTTTTTGTTCAGGTATTTAAAATATACAGATTACATGGCAGCAGGGTCTTATGATTTTAATTTCAATGAGATGTGCATACCTTGCTAAAATTAATATATTATCTCCCACTCTTCTCTCCTATGAATTTTACCCTAGGCTCCATAGCACTATAGGTATAAAAGTTATTAATAAATTGTATGGCTTTACTGCTATACAAAATTATACTGAATCCTTGTCCTTGTCCAATACATCTCTAAGATGGCAGTGAGACCTGGCAGGGACATGCACAGCTTTCACCTTTTTAGGGTGTACCATTTTTAGTCTCCCAGGTAAGGAGTGAGAGGGCCAAGTGCCCCCAGGCAGGCAGAGGTGATGCTGAGGGGACACTGAGTGTGTGTCCAATCTCCCTGCTGCAGAACACTTGCTGCTACGGGCCAAAATACCCTCTCCCCAAAAGATTTCCTCCACAGTAGCATTGCTTCTTTTCTTGGTGAGTGACAGTTCCTTTTTCTGCAGCAGCAATGTTGTATTGATCCATTCATCACTCAAACCGAGAAGAAGAATGGCCTCAAACAATGTGAGATCTACTGGACTGTTATGATACGCTGACAGTAAATGCTCCATTTGTGCTTCTTGAAATTGTTAATTTTTCCATTTGGCTTTCAAGTACTGAAGCCAAAACAGCATGCAGACTCTTTATGGGCCTCAGGAACCCTCTCTCAAACTCAAGCCTGTTCATTATTTGAGGTATTATATTAGAAAAGTTGTCTGGCCTGAAATATTTTCAGCTATTTTGAAAAAACAATTTCAGCTTTCCTACTACAAATAGTTTTCCTTATCATAGCAGTTTTTTTTTTTTGTTTTGTTTTTTTTTTTTTTTTTTGGTGGGAACTTTATTTAGGGAATCATTTCAAAATCAATCTAAGGTCCTAGAATTTAACGTGTTGCTTGCAGGAAGTGTTCAATAGGGAATGAATGAAAACAAGGACTCTGTTAATCTCTCATATTGCTCACCAGAGAGAAAATACCCAGTTGTTAATTAGGGCAATAAACTGATAGTGTATGCAATAATGCACAATTTGTTAGAGTGGTACTTTTAAGCTGTGCTTTCCTATTCTTTATGAGAAAAATAGAGCCACACCTTCAAATCTTGTGGGTGTTTAGCAGATGAGGAAAATCAGAAAAATCATTAAAATGAAATTAAATGAGCTAAAATGGAAGAGTTTGGATTAATGTGTTTATAGCCAAAATAATATGATCAACATGATTAATCAGTAAGTGCCATTTCTTTGGACATGATATGGTCTGAAGACATGAATTTTGCCAGGTTTAATGACAGTTACATTGTGTCAGTGAAAGAGATAAGATGCAATTGCATATGAGGAAAATATCTTCCGACCCAGATTTTCGGAATATGTTCTTCAAGCACTGAAAGTCAGAGTCCCTCAGTCCCATCAGGGCAGAACAGTCATGGCTGGCTGACAGGTGAGATAAGCTGGGCTGGACAGTGGGTTCCTAGTGTATTCCTAGGATATAGAGATATGCTATGTATCTACAGAAAAGACTTGACATAAAGTCATTTACACAGGACAGTGGGTGCTGTCTTAGGTGGGGTGTGGAGGGTACCCAGCATTGTGTGTCTTCTCTCTACAATGATGGGAGGGGGGATAAATATATGGATGAGGCTCTGTAGCAGACTGCAGAGTAATGTTTGTGTATGACAGAACAGCAGATACTGCATTAAAACCTTAACTCTGGGAAACTGCAGCAAATTCAAGTCTCTCCTCTCAAAGTCTCATTTAAATGTGGCTTTAAATGAGAATTCTGCTTGTGTTTCAGTACTTTTACTGCCACTGAGAATCTCATTGACATGCAGTACTTACTTTGACCATCATGTTTTGCTCTTTGGTGTTTAGAAAATGCAGCAAAGAAATTTAATTTGAGTGACAGAATAACTATTATAGACTCTCAACAGTGAAGAGTGCTAAAGGGGAAGTAATGTTTTTGAGTGAACAGCTACATGATTAATAGAGTTTTGAACATTTTACATGAACCAGTATCTAGCTCCTTCTGATTCTTCAATATTTCTATTTGGAGGACGTGTGAGAGTCAATGTTTCCTGAAGCACTGTAGATCAAATTTGCAGATTTTGCAAGTTATAATGCATAAATGATATATCTTTGTATAAACCTGAATCATACAGTGGACGATATTTCTTGAAAATGTACAAATAGTCACTGAGAATTGTATGATGAGTTTGATTTTCTGTCACCAAAAAAAAACAAAAAACAAAGGATAAAATATTTAGTGCTAGGCACTCATTAATTGTTAGATAAAAATTGGCAAGGAAGTAATTTTTATGTGTTTAGAGTAAATTTGGTGTCACGATATAGATAAAAATCACAATCAAATGTGGGTGATTTGCTTATTGTGTACTACACTCAGAATTACTGCAGCTTTTTTTTTTATACTTTTTTTAAGTGCATAAAGGGTATATTTATTTCAGTCATTTCAGCTTCATTAATTGGCAAATTACAACTTCAGTTAAAAGTTAGAGGTTGACATGCAGAGCATGTGAAAAAGCTTTATGATCCTAATGAGGTCATGAACTTTATATGAATTAGTGCATTTAGAAAAGAAACAGAACTGGAAATTATGCAAAAAAATTCTCCATCTTGTTTAAAATGAGTCAAATATACGAAGATGACAAATAAACAAGGATATCATGATTCACATAATTTATATTTACTCAAAATTTCTGTGTTTAGCACTGTATCCCTACATAATGTAGTTTTGGTAGCCCTGTGAGAAATAGAGTTGGACTCAATCATTATGTGTCCTCTCCAATTTGAGATAATCCATGGTACCATGATCACCATGGAATTTTGATCTTATAGTCTTGAAGATATATATTTCTCTACAGAGACAATGAAAATTATGTGTCTCCTATTAAACTTTTACAGCTTAGAGAGCAAAAAGTAATGTAATATGTTTCCAGTTCTCTGTGGTATGCATAAGAAAGGAGGAAGAGGAGGAGAGACATGTTTAGACCTTTCTCTAGAAAATATAAGAATAGAAATAGAAAATATAAGAAATATATTTTCTTTCTCTAGAAAATATAAGAATATATTTTCTATTAAAAATATATTCTTAACACAGTGAAATAGAGGCAATTAAAGGTATTCTCTTCCAGTTCATAGCCCATTAGTTCTTCTATTATGTAGTACCCTCAGTGAAGAAAGTTTAAGTGGATTGACACAGTTAGAGATCACTGGTTTATCTAATTCTAAAAATTTTGAGCTTTAGGAAACCTAAAGCCATATTTTAACTAACTTAATCATGCTTTCAAAGCATTTTTAATTTCAGTAAAGGAAGCAAAACAAAAATATCTGACTAAATGTAGTAAAATATTATGAAAAACACTCTGATCAATACAATGCCATCCTAAATCCAAGTAAAGTCAAGAATGCAATATATTAAGTATAAAGAAGTGCAGTATAAAACCAGCTATTTAACCAAACCATGACAGTGATCCAGGTTTTTCTGCTTTCTTTTATTGTGCAAACACTATTGTAGCTGCTACTGTTATAAACACAAAACACTAGCAGACAAGCATTTTGCCATTACCTGAAAATTTTGTTTTAGCTTGAAAAGTTTAAGTGTGTAGTCAAGTCAATAAATATGTAGCTACTTGATTATTATTATATATGCATTTTTTTTTAAATTAGCAAATATTAGTTGAAATATGTGCACCCCTGCATCAGTTATGCCATGTCCAGCAGAGGTAACTAATGAGCCAAATGGCATCCAGGATGATATGAGATAAGGTTGAGAACCTTGACAGACAACAGCCAGAGACAGCTCTACTGTGTTAGCACTTTTTTTAAACATTTCAATCCATTCTCTGGCCATTACAGATCTCCTTTTCCTGGAGAAAATATACAGCTACTCCTGGCAGATTTATACTAGTGAGACATTTGGCAGATGATAAATTAGATTAGTGTAAACACTGATTTTAATTTTCATAATGTAAGCCTATTCCAAAATGTGACCATTTAATCCCATTGTATATGCATTAAAATTTCTAGAACAGAGAATGCTTCACATGCACAGGAAGAGGAACTCTGCCCAGAAATGAAGTGACTGAGAAAAGGCCTATGTAGTCATTTTAAATAATGCTCAGACTTGAACTCATGATTTATTTCTGCATCTGTTATCCTAAATATGTGACAGAGGACAAGAACATCAAGTCAAATTGCTCTGTGAAAGGCAGGATGAGGCTTTGTGGCCAGCAAGTTAAGCAACATGCACTCAGGCTAGAAGAAATGATTGACTTCTGGCTAGTATAGTCAGAGCCTTTGGTTTGGTGAATCCTTCATTTGCAGGAACATTAAAACTGAATAAAATTATCTTTTTAAAATACATGCTACACCTCAAACAGAAGTTACATTCCAGAACTAAAACTATGCAGTTCATAGTGTACTTCAGATGGGTGGTTAGACTACAGGGTTATAGTATGACTCCTTCAGATGTAGGGAAAAAAAAAATTGGCAATGGAACCACAGCTTTTATTCCTCAGGATGCACCATAATATTGTTATTTAGAAATAGATCCTTCCCTGAGAAGGAGCCTAAAGTAGTTATCCAGGAATCTTAACAAGAGGCCTTGATAGACCTTAAGAAAATCATGAGCTTAATACTGTGAAATAGTTGGGGTTTGTATTGTGCTAAATAAGTGTTTGTATCTGACCCATGGCCTTATTCATGCCATTCATGCTTATTCATTCTTCACTGTTCTTTCATTCAATTTTTGTAATATTGTAGTGAAAGAGGGCATGATGAGTGCATGATAACATCTAAATGTCCAGTCATACAAGATGAAAAAAAGAAAAAGAAGTTATGAACAGGAAAAAAAAAAAAAAAAAAAAAGGTTCCAAAGAATTCCAGAACATAGGATATACTTCTTTATGTGCTTTGAAAAAATAAAGGAATTTTAAGGCAGATTATTGTATTATTGTTTATCAGATTTTGAATTTATCATCATTGTCTAGTCTTGCATGTTAGTTTGATGATTACATAATTCACACTATATATGAAAAGACAAGACTGCATGGGTGATTTTGACAAGATGCTTCACTGAAGTTAATAGGCAGCCAAGGTGGCCTGTGAATTTTTGAAATGAAACAAATAATGTAAATAAGATGGTGTTGATTAATTGTAATTTTATCTGAAAATGAACTTTATTTCTTTTTTCTGCATGAGAGAGTATGTATGAGGAACAAAAATAATGTGAAACCAATTAATAAATCTTATTTATGTATGTAGATAAGATTGGATTGTGAAGAACGTTGCAGGTTGCATTGCAGAATTGTGTAACTGCCACCACACATTTAAATCTTGGAAAATAAGAAAAGGAGTGTATGAATAGGGGGAGTTTATAGGATCATGCTGTCCATAAGTATTTTGTTTTTGTCAGAGTATCACTAGCATCCATGACAGTGAAATGTTCAGACAACATTCAAGGTTTTTATGCATTGACTGCATATGATTGAGTTTATTTGCTTTGGTCTAGTATTTAATGAACTGCCAGAAAAATTTATTACTTAGCATACGGCAAGCAACATGAATATTATCTATTCATCTTGCTAATATAAACAAAGAAAATGCTAATGTTCTTGGAGTCAGCAAACTAAAAATCGGAGGTGTTTTAATATGTACATGTATTGCTTGTGTGTTCATGTACGTGCACATAAAATCAAGATAAGATTGGGCTATCATGATGCATTCATGAAGTCAACTACTCTCCTTGAGGAATTGTCTCCTACTGTTAACATACTTCTCATTATAAAAGCTCAAAAATTGTAGTTGAAATTTTAAATTCAGATATAAATAATACCATTTTAAAAAATCACAGTATGCACTATGTAACACAGTACTCGTAGATCCCTTTTAACATTATTTTAATGATTCCTTTGCAAGGTCAGAATGATAAGCTTTCCACACCATTTCCTATTACATTTTTAAAAATTGTGATCAATTGCATCTCCTTGTTGAAACTGGATTCTTCTGACACAGGAATTAATGACTTAATTTCGATGACAAAAGAAGGGGCACCCATCCAAGTCTTGAGGCATCAGCCCTGTGAGTAGAAGGACAAAAACTAAATAAAATAGCATCTTATCCTGTCTCATCTAGAAGAGCTGAATTTCTTCCTTGATACCAGAGTGCCCCTAAAAATATATAAAGCATGTATCATGGAAATTAGTGCATATGATATTCTAAGAACAAGTAGTTAATGTTAGGCTTCATTTTTCTTGCAGTTACATTTATAAACTGCTGACATGGAACTGTTTGCAAGAAGAAGATCCTAATCCACTGTAACTAATCCCTGTGGCAGCTGCTGTGTTTCCCCAAACACTTGTCTCATAATGGCAGCCCTGCTCTCAAGAGCACAGGACATAAAAAAGAAGTAGATAAAGGTGCTTCCTGACATTCAGACAGAAGTTTCTCTGTTTCTTTTCCTGTGTCAAGGCATTACTGAAAAAAGCCAGGCTCCATCTTGTTCACACCCTCCCTTCCGGTATTTATATACATCAGTGAGATCCCCCTGAGACTTTTCTTTTGGCTAGAAAGCCCCAGCTCTCTTTGCCTTCCCTTACATGAGGAAGTGCTCCAGGTCTCCCAATCAATTCAGTGGCTGTTCCAGAGTGTCCCTGTCTCTCTTGACCCGGGGAAGGCAGAGCTGGACACTGCTCCAGGCGTGGCACCACCTCCATCTGCTGGCACTGCTCCATCTCATGCACTCAAGGATATCATTGGCCTGTTTTTCTGCAAGGGCACATTGCTGGTTCATGTTCAAATTGATGTTCCCCAGGACATCAATTTCCCTCTGGTCCTTTGCCCCAAAGCTGCTGGGTGTCTCCCAGCACAATTTTGTACCCAGCTTTGCTCCTTCCCAGATGCAGGACTTATCCTTGTTGAGCTGGATAATAGACCTGATATGAATAATATTATTATGATATGAACCAGATAATAGACCTGATATGAATAATAAGGTATTCCTGCAGATTGCCCATTTGTTAAACAAAGTAACTAAAAGCTTATAATTGGTCTTCTATCAACTCACTGTTATTTTAGTCTGAGTTTCCTAATATTTTCTTTAGAGACTGATTCACTGAGAGGGGCTCAGTTCTTTCTATTCCTCTTCTTTCTCTCTGTCATGAAATCTGAACTCTGTGACAAAGTGTGTAATAAATAGCACCCCATCTATCAATAAGGCCTTCTTGTGCAAATACTTGAGATTTTTTTCCTGTGTTTATTAACAACAGTTTCAAGCTCTCCTCTATCAGTAACTAAAATCACTAGGGAATCACAGAAGGTTTTGGAAAAACGAAACAGGGCCATACAATGTTTGAAAGCTTGATTATCTGTCTTACAATCATAAATTCCTGGTGAAATAATTATCACACTAACAAATCTGCTTGTGTATCATCAGTCTCTGATCTGAAGTCTGTAATGTCTCTGATCTGCTTCCTTCTCTCATTTTTGGTCTGTCTTTCCCAATAGGAACATCCAGGACCTTGCCATAAAGATTTTTGGATGGTGTTTAAATGTAGAAAACATGAAAAAGAGAAATTTTGTGTTCAAAGGAACAATAAGAAATTTAGGATTAGTTTAGACAACTTCTATTTCTGTGGTTCAAGAAAAATCATCTCTAAATAACTAAAACTAACACTAACCAAAGGAAATACAAACGGAGAAAAGCAAAAGTTTTTGAAAGTTTTTCCTCCACATTATATACAGTTGTGATATTCTTGCTCTATGTGATATTTCAAACTTCTATGATATTATAGCATCTCTTCCTGTGATAGAAGCATTTTAGAGTTTACTCATTCAGATGTTTATAATTGCTAAAATTCTAGAAAATGTTGAGAAGCATATTTCAATAACAAGTTTTGACACACATGGAGGTTTTCTGACAATTAGGAAGTAGTTGAACTTGGTTTTATCAGTTGCCAGTTCCAATTCCACCCCAAAAAATCATTGTAATAACTCTTAAAGTGCCTTCTAAAATAAGGTAGAAAAGACAGGAAAATCTAATGGCTTCTTAGTTGTTTCTCTTTATTATTCATGCTTGCCAGTAAATGCTAAAATATCTGGTTATGACTATTTCAACTGATAAAATATTCTAAACAAAAAAAAATAAAGAGAAACATTTATTTTATTAATGAAGTTTTGTGTCAGATTAATAAATTTTTAGCTTTATATTCCCTGTTTGACTTTAATATTATCAGAATGAATTGCTTTATTTTCTAGCTGTCATTTATCTGTCCTCTTGCCATCATTTTTCTTTGCCAAAATCTAAATGGTGAACAATGTGTTGTATTAAATGGAGATTTTCAACACAACTACAAGATGGTATTTTTCAAATTGCCATATAACAATTAAATATGAAGATGAGATGTCAATTTTAAAGCTGTATTTGGAAATCAGAGGATTGTGTCTCTGGTTCAAAATAACTCCAGAGAAGAAAGTTGCTGGACCAGCTGAAATACCAGCTGTGGGGAGATACCATCTTTAAAATGCAGAGAGAGAATAACTTCTGAAATATGTTCCCCTCACAACAACATGAGCCAAACCTAAACTAGTGGTAATTTTTTTTTTCTTTTAGTCACATACAAAAACTCTATTGTTTTTTACTTAGTCCTGTATGGTGTATATTTTAATTCCCTACATCACCTTTGAGACAGTGTTTACAAAGGAGTCTAAAGGCAGAGTTATGCTCTAGTAATTCCTACTGTAACTTGCAGCTAAATCATGGATACATATGTTCCAAACTAGGATTACATAACAGTTTGAAATATGGTTTTGAAAGAGGAATGTGATATTCCAAGTAAAAATACACTAATTTTAATTATTTATGAGTGCCCCTGGACAGTTACAATTTTTAAATTATTTATTTCTGCAGCTGAGATTGCAGATGCACTAGGGCCATTTTCCATGACACCTTTCCCCAGAATAGTTTCAGCTGAGTTGAATCCATTAATGGTTTGACAGCTCAGGTTATTCTTTGGGCAAGTGTTTTTTCCACATTGCCTGCAATTCTGGATATGGCTTTGAGACAGAGAAGCAGTCAGTTGATGTAATGAGTTCAGTAAGAAATTATTTTGTTCTGTAGCAAAAGCAAGAGGTTTTATTTAAACTTTACTGCTTGGGTTATTATTCAATTTTAACTTGTTGGTATTTTTAAAATAAGTCAGTTTGTTAAGATGAGATCAATTCTAAAATGTTTTACTCTTCTGTTATTTGCATTTTCATGTTAATGTATTTTCTTCCATTTTACTTAATGGTTATTCTTCAGTAACACAAGTAACCCAAGTCATCTGCTGCTGTGGCTGCTGACATAATTTCCTACTGAGAGTGTTTCATTGATTAGTTTATTTCTGTTTGTATTTTTGCCCTATTGGGGGAAACAGAGGTTTATAGATGTGATAGTCCTGAGCTGTAATCCTCAGTGAGCCTACATCTGGGTGATTGCAGACAAGCCACTTGACCTCAATATGACTCAATTAACCCAGCAGCAAAATTGGGTAAACATCAAAATCTCATTGAAAAGCAGCTGCTGCAGCATCTAAATTAAATTGTCTAAAATTGTATTGTGACAGCATTGCCATTGGGTCCCTAAAGATCTGAATTTTAATTGTTTTCAGTCATAGCACTACATGAAAATGGCTCTAAAAGACATGCAAATAATTATGTCTCCATAATTTTGCAATGACATTGCCTGTATGGTCAACGGAGGCGTTTAGATCAATTGTATAAAGTGGTTTTTTGCAGTTTTCAGATTTTTTTCACAACCCTTTCCATGTATATCTACTTGCAAACGGCCTGTATTTTTATGATTTTGGATCAGATAGCAGAAATTTCATCTTTAATTCATCATACAAGAGCCTTAAGAATTTATTGATCTTGAGGGAAACCTAGAAAAAATGAAGATTAGAAGCAGTTTTATGAGGTTTTGGAAAATGAATGGTTCAATTTTGGAAATATTCCATGGCAGTCTTGTTTTTGCAGTAATGGTGGAGACCACTTTTAGGAAGCCATGCATGGCCTAGCTGCTGTCTCTCCTGGCACAAGCAGTAGTAATATTTTGACAGGATTTGACTTAATATCTTAAGGAAACTTTTTCATCATAATTAATTTAAATTATGATATTTTACCTCTCTCTCTCTCTCTCTCTATCTATCTATCTATCTTTATGTTTATCCTTCTCATGCATTCCTTTTATAGGATTATAGTTTAGGGTTTTAGTTGTTATTTTACTCGTCAGAGTGAAGAACTGTGCTATTCTGGGGTGTTTCATGATCAGACACTTGAAAAATATTGACTATTAATACTAATCACTCCAGTATTCTTCTCTGTCACTAAAAAAAAAAAAAAAAAGACCTTTAGCTTACTTGGTAAACCCTAAATACAGGTTTAAATCTGAGCTTGTCCTGCAGGACACCTTATTCAAATGCAATGGCTAATAGCAAGCAAAAACACTATTTTTTTCTCATGCTGAAATTTTTAGTGCTCAGTGAAGTTAAGCTACTGAACAGCTGAGATGCAAACCTGGAATCCTGTTTTCCATTATTTGTATACTGTTCCTTAGGTGCTGCATCAAGATTTTTATCTCCTAATTATCTTTTATTGTGAATTTCTCATCACAATGAATACACTCATTATTTTTTATCCACACCTAAAGTGCCAATCAGTGCAGTAGTGGCTTTAATACCCTACTTGGTTCTTTTTTAATCTATATGGTTTTCTTTTATGACCAGGAACACCATGGAAGGGATAATTTTGAGTCACTTGATAACCTACAGAAAATTTTGTTTCATATAATCAAAAAGAGCTTCTGAGTCTGTCAGTCAGTTATTCTCACTCAATACATTTCCTAAACACAATCACACAAGGGAAATCTGATCTTTATTTCAGTATAGAAGCAGTTTTGCAGCGTAGAATTGCCTCTGTGTGTGAAAAACAATTTTATGATTGTTTACTATCAATGATCTACTTACCTATATAACAGCAGAGAGATCAGATTCCTCTTAATGTTTTAATAATTAATTAAAATTTCTCATTTTGAAAATCAAAGAAACAGCATACATCTGTTAGTGTATGTGTTTAATTATTCAGTGCCATATTCTGTTCTACTATATTTACTATACTAGGGTAGCCATGGCCAGATGATATTAACAAAATTAAAAGTATACTCCTGATAGGGATTACTAAAGAGTCTTTATATTAACTTTAAAAAAGTTAAATATTTGGCATTCGGTCTTGTGCAAAAAAACCCCACTGTGATTTAAAAAAATATCTTCATTATAATGGGTAAGTAGAAATCTCAGTGGGAATCTTGAAGATGACTTTAGTAATATAAAAATACCACCAAATATACTAAATATAGAATCAATTAGCACATATCACAAATTGGACAAGAGCACGACGCGAATTTCAAGAATGTATGTCCTGTGTCTGGCAGTGCAGGCAATGCTTTAGGTAGTGTGATTAGATAAGAATATTTGCTTATGAAATGGTCAGAGAAAAAAAAAGCTTTATTTTGGCCTGAGTTGGTTTCTTATATAAGGCATCTTATGTAGAGCCAAAACACACAGCAGCTCCAAAGGGACACACAGTATAGAAAACCAGCTCAGCGGGAATCCAGGTTTTCTATGGACACTTAGAGCCTTTCACCTTTGATTCTTATTTGCTCCTGTGTGACTGAAATTACTGTAAGGAGCTAAAAAATTATCCAGAATATGACTCTCCTGAACTGAGAAGTGTGTGCAGGGGTGGCTGGGGATGGATGTTTCAGTGGATGGTTATATAAAAGATGGAGTAGGAAACAGCTCATTTCCCAGCAGTAATAATAGAGCACTTCTTTATACAGCCTGGTTGCTATCCCTTTCTGAGAAAATCAATAGGAGTTACAGCCACAAGTGTATGCTCAGAGAAGAATAATAACAGAAGAACCAGTTTTCATGGAGCACAATACACAAGCACACCACTTGATGTATATAGTAAATTTGATATATATATTGATGACTTCTGCAAAGGTAGACAGCAGCTCGGTCAGCACAAGCTTTTCTAAGGCAGATGACATTCTGTTACTTTGCAGGATATCTTTCAGGGTTTATTTCATCCTATTACTTTTCTCTCTTTCAATAGAAAGAACCAGCATATAGTCCTCAGGATCTTTTAATGCTTATTATTTATGAAAAAGAAAGAAAGAAAAGTAAAAATAATTACATAGTGGACTAAAATGATTCTGATTTTGTTGGTTATTTTCTAGGCAGTCTACATTTAAATTTAAAATACAATATATTTCCAAAGTTTTATTGATACAAACACATATCCTCTCCATGTAAGACATCTTTAAGAGCTGCACTGCACATGCATGCCTGTGGATTGGATAGTTGAATCCCTGCTCTGAGGAGGGCAGGGATATCCAAACAAAATGTGTGTTAGTGAAGTACATGTACCATCATCCATGTACCAAATTTCTCCCAGAAGGAATTCACAAGCCAATGAGGAACACTAGGAGTTAGGAAAGGAATGTGTTTCAATTATCTTTGAGATTTCCTAATGTACCATTCCTTCTGAAATGTTTCCATCTAATAATAGCAACACTCAAAAAGCTGCTAAAGAGGGTATCAAATCCCCAGTATAGACTTTAAAAGACTGAGGATTTTGCTTTATAGGCAATCTTTTGATTTAGTTGTTTTTTGGGAGTGGAATATGGATTTCATGGTACAAAATTGTATTGATAGCTCAGCTGCTGTGGTTGTAACAGTGAAAAATGCACACTCATGGAAATACTCAGGAAGGGACAAATAAACCTTACTTTTAACTCATCCTGGTTAAACTTATTCAAGTCCCTCACCTCTCAGATTCTTACTCGTTTTACTGAATTTATTATATTTGATATAAATTATCTATGGACATTAATGCCATTTTTATGCTTATAAAATGTCAGTTTTGTTCTTTATGTAAAATATCAAATTAAATATTGAAGGGTTTCAGAGTGAGTTTTTAATATTGCTCTTCTGACAATGTCAGTCTTATCTCTTTAATGACTTCTATTAGTCCCCTAGCTATGGAATTTATCCTTAATATTCTCTGACCAGTTAATAATTGCACATTGTCATATGAAAATGTGCTGACTTTTAAAACCAGAATGAGAAGATAACCTTGCATCTACAGGTATAAATTGCTATTTATTAAGTTGAAGAGCAGGAAATTTAATATAGAAATGTACAGATCTAGTATCAGATCATGTGAAAACAAATCATGAAGCATAAATAACATAACTACATTACTGTAAAGGAATTCCAAATATTTGAGGAAAATTTTATTTGAAAAGATATTACTAACACTGAAACTTTGTGGAGGAGTAGAAAAAGGCTAAGTTTTCCAAATCCAAGGAATGGATACAGTGAAATAATGAACATTAAATTCCCACATTCAGATATTATAGGTGTTAATCAGGACCAGACCCAGAACTTAGCCCTGGGAGCACCCCTGGTGACTGGCTGGCTGAGGCCCTTGTGCTTCCTGACCCTTGTCTACTTGGTCACAACTTTTAATTTTTGCTTCATAATCTTCATTCATATCTGATTAGTTCCATAGCTGAGATTCATGCTCCTGATGTTCCTGTAATCCCAGGTCACTGAAATTATCCACTTTCCCTAGAGAGGATACCTTCTGTGGCAAATCATGGAAAAGGTCTTTACACAGGTAAATCAGGTGTACTTGGGTGGACTACTGGATAGTTAGTCTGTGGTGTTTTTTGTTTGGTTGATTTTTTTTTTACTAATGTAAATATTTCATTTGCCTTAAAGTAATTGCAGAATTCGTTTTACATGGAAAAGATTTTTCTTTTCAGTCTTTGATTTTCTTTGAAAGAGTGTCTGCTTGCAGTCACTAGAGATTGTTTATTATAGTACATCCTGTGTGATTTTGTTTCTGTGTACACAACTGTTACTTTTTTGGGTGGGTTTTATATTGACATATGGGTTTTTACTCTGTTAGCTTTGACTCTTTTAAGTTACTTTAGGTTCTACTCAGTTTTAGTATCTGTATTCTTCTGAACAGAATTCAAGAAATAAATCTCTAACTATCAAAATTACAATGTACTGTACCATATCTGAAGAAGCATACTTTTTCTTGGCACCATATGTAAGAAATTTGAGTAACAGCTGCTGACAAAAGCAATAATTCTTAAAATGAGGTTTTTTCTCTCTGATCTCAAGGCTATTTTGTTTAATTTCTCTGAAAACAAGAAATTGTACCATCACAGCATTTTCTCCAGTGTGATAAGGAAGGTATTTAGAAATTAATTCCACAGAGGTGGGCTGGTTTTGGGTGTTTTTGCCACATCTTCTCTGTATTGTCTTTCCCATTTTATAAATATACTATCTGGAAGTGCAAATATCTCTTTAACCTATATCTCATGAGATGCTGACTTGATTGTAACTTAAAGACCCAGAAAAATATGTATTTTACTGATAGTTTCTGAAGCACGGTGTCCACTTCGTGTTGCAGCTTATCCCGTTCCTATCTACTTAAAATATGTCTCATATGCTCTCTTCATGGATTTATATTATGGATTTATATCACTATCACTCTCTTTATGGATTTATATCACTAATATTATTTTAAGGGGTTTCTTTTTCTATCCTCAGCTCTTCAGACAAAAATGTTGTTGGAAATTATGATATTATGCACCAACTTCTGACTACCTGCAATAGTTTCCTTAGGAATGCAATTCCCTAACCCTGTATCAATTGTAACAAGATTTTTTTTTTTCACTTTGGGGTATTGAAGGCCTCAGAAAAGCAGTCTGAGAAGTGGCCTCAAGAGCTGGGTGTTGTTTCCATGAGGCAGTGCTGGATAACCCTGCTCGTGGAGCAGCTCCTGCTCACCAAAGCCATGCCATTCCCAGTGTTGCACAGAGATCACTCAGGAGATTTTATACTCCTGTTTTCAATATCAGCTCTTGTGGTGTGAGCAGAGGAGACCTGGGGTCTAATTAAGCCCTTGTGAAGCAACATGGTAAGAAGCTGATTGATTTCTTAAAGAATTTAATCCACCTTTTCTTCCTCCTCAGACAGAAAATAAACCAAAAGATACCCTAGCTCTGCTATTAACTTATGCAATTAAGTGTAAAAAATTCTGTTCACTGTAACTTTAGATCAGGAACTTTTCTGTGACACTTCAGAGATCACTCATTTCAGAGCTGGCCTTCCTCTAGGTCTCTCTTCCTGTCAGGCTTTCTGCCCTCTCTGCCTACATTCTGCTTCTCCTTAAGATACAAATGATTTCAAAAACTTCCTTAGAAGTCCAGGTTTTTCTTTTCATTGGTGATCTACCTGTCACCAGTTACAGTCTAAGCACACTCATCTTACTTATTTTTTCAATTTTAGAATAAAAAAGGTAAATTTTCTGAAACAAGAAGTTAAAAAAAAAAAAGTGTAACTTTTCATCCTAAACACTCTTCCTTCTCTTTATGAAAGGTCTATTCTTCTTTTGTATAAGGCCTTCAGTCATGTGTTTTCTTCTTGAGTGTTTGTACACAACACCTAAAATAGGGAGGCATTCATTTTGACTGGCGAATTTGATGCTACTAGAATACAAATAATACATTACAATGCTAAGACTTGAACTACGGGAAAAACAGATGGGATTTCTCTTAATTTTCAGTATAAAGGAGTTTGTAAGACTGGGTTTAAAACTGGTGTGTAGAGAGACAGATTTTGTAAAATCTGTGCTCTGTTACATTTATGCCTTTAATGTTGGGTATCCCTGACCCATTAAAATGATCATAGAGGCCAGCCTGCTTAGTAAATAGCAGCTGCATCCAAGTTGCTTCAGCTGGCTAGGAAATGAAAGCATCCAAACTCCTGATTCAACCTTTCAGAAGTACAGAATGCTATGTCCCATTCAGTCCTCTTCCCTAGGGAGCAGGCCAGATTGTTTGCATGCAGCGTAACACCGCTCCCTCTTGGGACCTGGAGCAGTAACTGTGCTAGCTCTGCTGTGCACTAATGCTGCTTGGCCTCCTTTCCAGCTACTCCTGTGTGCTAATTAGAATAGAAGATTAAATGAAATAGAAGTTTCACAGAGAGATGCAATGTGTTTGAATAGCAACATCAAAGTATGGCTAAGGAGGATTGCTCCATGTCCTTCGGAGTGATTTATTTTGAATAATCCATCAATTAAAATTATTTTTATCCCTTTTATTTGTTTATTGCTGTTGTTATCATTATTAATACTATACTTACAGCAGTGTTGGTTGAAAGTAATTTTGAAAAGCGCCAAGTATTCTATAAAAAAGATGTTTTCTAACTATATGCTGTTGCATACTGGAGAGATGGCTCTGTACTGTGCCTGCAGCTACTCCTCTATCTCAAGACACATCACCTTTGAGCCAGTACTACTAGTGTTTTGGAAAGCATTTGAGAATTGAAAACTTGTGTGAGTCTGCATTTATTTGTTTGTTCATCGCTTTATATGACAGATTAAGATAATTATCTTGTCTGAAAATTAATAGACAAGATAAATTATTCCAAATTTAGAAAAGATCTCTGGCTTCACTCAGCTGTAGATATAGTCCTTTTACAATCCTTCCTATATGACCCCCCAAGTTTCTTCAGACCATTTCTTTTGCAATGCAGTTTTATTCTGGTCTTCCTAAAGACAGCTTTTCAGTCATGCTACATTTTATGGTCTTTTTCTGCTTTTATTATGGAGAAAACTTGATATTGTACATCAAAGTGATGTTCTTGTCTAGTCTTCAGAAGTGATGCTCAAACAAGTAATGCTCTTGCCTACCATGTCATCTTTGTGTTCATTCTGTAACCCTGCAGAAAATCATGCAAGTCATGTCTAATTTTTCAAGCTTACAATATATAATAGCCTATCTAAAACAAAGTCATTTTTTAATATATGAAGGTATTGCTGAGGAGGATGGTATAACTAATAAAATATCATGAGAGAATTAAACGGCAGTAAAAATTAAACTCAAATATTTTATCATAGCTTTGGGATTCAAAATTATTTTCAGTACCATTAGGAAGTTAATGATTTGCCCTTGTGATGTGTTAAACTTGGCTGGCTGCCATATGCCCACCCAACTGCTCTCACACTCCCCTCTCTCAACAGGATGGGCGGAAAAATAAGATGAAAAAGCTTGTTGGTCAAGATAAAAACAGGGAAATCATTTACCATTTACCTTCATGGCAAAATCAGACTTGATTGGGAGAAAATTAAATGTAGGATTGTGAGGAAAAAAGAGCAAAACTAAGAACAGCTTCCCTCAGTTTCCTCTTTTTCCCCAGACTCGATTTCATTCCTCTTTCTCAAGTTCTCTGTCTCATCCCCACCAATCCAGTGTGGCACAGGGGAATGGGAAATGAGGGTTGCTGTCAGTCCACAGCAGTTCATCTTTGCCACTCTTTCCTCACACTTTTACCCTGCTCCAGCATGGGGCCCTCTTCCATAGGATACAGTCTTTCATGAGGATACCCAGTGTGGCTTCTTCTGTGGGCTGTGGTTCTTCAAGATTTACTCCCCATGGGTCTTTTCCACAAGTACAGACCTTCAGGAAAAGATTGCTTTAGCATGGGTCCCCCATTGTAAGAGCCTAAATGAGAGACGTGGGACTCGAGGGGCTCTCAAAAATGCAGTTTATTCCATCCAAGAGGTTACAGCAGTCCAGGGTCAGGGAGGACAGAGCCTGTGCCTACATCTGTCAGCTCCAGCTGCTGGCAGGCCTGGAGATCCTTTGCATCTTAATACAGTAGAACCAATCTATACCTTAACTTTTATCTATAGCTATCATAACTACTATAATTACCATATTCATGTTACTATTCTCCAATCACTAAAAGTTAGTACATTACAGTTTAAGCTAGAAGTTGTTTTTCAGTTTTCTTGCAGTGGAAAATTCTGAGACCTTTATTCTACTTGGAGCTTTGCTGACTTGTTTGCCTGTGCTATCTTCCTGCTTGGTAAAAAAGAAGATGGTAAAAACATCTTCTTGTTTGGGGTGGGTTTATCCTTTGCTCTAAGCCATAAAAACCCCTTCTAACTAACACACCCTTTGGCTCCTTGGTTATCCAGTGAGACTGGCTCAGCAATTCTTTTCTTCTATATCAAAACTTGCTTCCATCTCCATTCCTTCATTGGACTCTACATTTAAATCTTTTCTGCTAACATACATATCTGTGAGACTTTCTTGTCAAACTTTCATCCTTCCCAACACCCCATGAAATGCAGCTCTTGCTAGAAAACCCTGCTTCTGCACAGGATCTCCCCAGGCTGCAGCTTCCTTCAAGGACAGTCCACCTGTTCCAGCATGGGACCCTCCATGGGCTGCAGGTGGATGTGTGCTCCAACATGATCCTCTGTGAGATGCAGGGAGACAGCCTGTGTCCCCATCTGCAGGGGATTCTCTGCTCCAGGGAAGATGGCTCTATGAAATACATCTATGAGTACCATGGGGTCAAATGTCATTCTGAGGGGCTACAGTAATCACAAACCTATTCTCAGCTATCCCCGACATTGGACAAACACAAGTCAAATGGGCCTGAGTTGGGTTCTCTGTCAATAACCCCACACTAACTCGATTCTTTGCCCTTCATTTCCTCCTCCCATTTGCCATCATAGGCCTCACACTCATCCATCTCACCTTCCTCCATGAAACAGGCTCAAATAACCCACTAGGCATCCCCTCAGACTGCGACAAAATCCCTTTCCACCCATACTATTAAAGACATTCTAGGATTTGTACTAATACTTTCCCTACTCATCTCTCTGGCCCTGTTCTCCCCCAACCTCCTAGGAGACCCAGAAAACTTTACACCAGCTAACCCACTAGTCACCCCTCCCTTTTTCACCATGTTTAGAGTCTGCAAGGCTGTTTCTTCCAGTTTTCTCTAAGTCCTGTCCCACAGCAATTGCAGTGTGTTTTTTTCTGAAATTCATTCTTAAATAAGCTTTCCTAGGGACATGGCCCTCTTGGCAGCTGAGCCCAGCTGTGTCCTGAGGCAGATCTATGGGAGGTGGCTGGAGCAGGGTCTGTCTGATGTGGCTCAGCCCTGGTCTCATCTCACACAGGTCACCTCTGAAACCCTCTGCTGCTGACCCCTCACCATACAAACCCAACAGAGCCCTTTATTTTGTCTGGTTCTTCTAATCTACCTGCCCTTCTTCTAATCTACCTGCCTGCCCTTCTCCTAAGCTGTCTGCTGTTTGCCACAGTCCCTGCTATTTAGTCTATCTGCATCTTGATAGATGCAGATATTATATATATTATATATTATATTATATATATTATATATTTTATATATATTATATATGTTATATTATATGTATATTATATATGTATATAATAATATAAATATATAATATATTACATATATTATATATGTAATATATATTATATTACATATATAATAATGCATATATAATAAAAATACATATGTAATAATATATTACATATATATTATAATATATTGCATATATTATATATAAAAATATATATAATATATTTATATATTATATATATATTATATATGCAGATATAGATGCAGATACTCCTGCTATTTTCCTGATGTTACCAGCCTGTTTTTACACATGGCTGTGAATAGTTTGTATAAAGATGGAACAAGTGGAGCGAAAAATGGTATTGTCACAAGGATGCTGCAAATAAAGTGGGAAGATCATAGCTTTTTCTTTCATATATTCTTTCTGGCTTTTTCATCCTGTGGTGTGTTAATTTAGAAATAGGGTTGATTTTGGAGGGTAAATGTTTAGGCCTGGATTGAAATTATTTTTATGATATTTTGTCATATTGCTATTTGTGAGGAGTGGGGAAGTAGTCTTTCTGTTTCGGTTCCTCCTCTGCAAAATGACACTTTTACACTTCACAGATGATGAGGTAAATGTATTGCAGAGTGTGAAACACTTGGCTGCCTGTGGCTGAGGTCACAGGCAAATACCTGAGCAGAAGATGGATGGCATTCTGTGTCAGAAAACCTCTAGTGGCGAAGTGTACCCCACTTAGTTTGGGGGAGATTTTTTTTCTACTGGTGGTAATGATCAGATGTTTTTCATTGTGACAGCATGTTGTTCATTGTTCAGGATGGATGCTTACTGAATTATTTTGTGTGCTATACTCTCTGTGTCTCCATTGGATTGCTGGATTGGTTTCAGAGACAAACAGAGAAAAATAAATCTGAATTTTCTTCCTTTTTTATTTTCCTCTTTGGTGACATTTCTCTTTAAAGAGGAAAGATGGCTCGATGAAATACATCTGGATTAAGGTAGTTATGAGATATTTGTGTAACACAATATCACTTTACTGGGTGTTTCTATTTAGTGAATAAAAAAGTTGGTAATTTTTATAATGGTCAAATAGAGCAGCTGTTTTGAAATCCAAACTGAATATTCATAAACTCTCTCCCTGCCTGATTTAACTGATTTGAGCTTTCAAAGTCTAATGTTTCCTTAGAAGTTGTGCTTGAATTGTAAGCAATAATCTTCCCATGTTCATAAAACATGCAAACACACATATGGTACACATAGAGGCATTTTCTTCATATTGGGTAGATTTTGTTGACAAAAAGAAAATAGATCATTCAACAGATATATAATCTGCTGTCTTCATTGTAGTTTTATAAGAGACACTGTTATAAAAATGAGTATGACATTTGCATTTCTGTTTAATTGCTCTGGAGTGAACATAAAAAGATAAGAGAGCCAAGAGAGCTTATTAAAACTGAAATGAGGGCAAGTGATAAAAGAATGATATTTTAGTAGTGCTGCAGTCAAATCTGACACTTTCCCCACAAAACCAATCTTATTCAGGGATTTTTTTTGTGAGGAGAGAGGCTATAGGGATTATATAACAACTCTCTTCTCTTCTGAGCTACACTTGATATACAAGATCTCTTCATGCCTGTATTTTAACTTGAGGGCCTCAGTAGCCTTGGGGACATTGAGGAAAATGATGTGACTTTCTCTCTGCCCTGAAGTAGCTTCCTATTTTCTCTTTTTCTTTTCTTTTTGTTTTCCTTTTTTCCCTTTTTCTTTCCTGTGTCAGATTACACCATGCTGCATACAGGGGCTCTCCATGGCACTCCTCATAGCAACATCTCTGAATCTCAACCCATCCAATGAGATTTTGTAATTGGGAGTAATGTTTGAAAGTATTGAAGCCATGTTTCATAGTCTGAAATGTCAAGTGTTGGGAAACACTAGTCTACACTGGACATGTAAATAAGTTAAATTCACAATGAAAAGTAAAGTATAATTATATAGCTAATAACTTACTTATAATGTAAGTACACAGAAAGGTAGAGTGAAAGGCATATAGTAATCATTAAAGTCAGGGACTTGCTACTTTTTGTTTTAATGACATAATCAAGGCAAAGAAAAATATCAATTTCTTTATAAAGAAATTTGTAAAACCTCTCCTAGTTTTAAAACATTATCTATACATAAATGTGCATATGCTGCGTGCTGCTGTAGGGATTTCCCTCTGCTTTTGAATATCAAAAATCATCTTGCTGGCTGAAACCATCACTGATATTTTTACTTGAGACTTGAGTCTAGCTGTGCAGGGAGCTACACCAGGGAAGTGTCTTGGAGGAATCTGTGTGCTGGAACAGGCAGCCTATCCCTCCTCTGGCAAGGCATTACTGAAGATTGTGGCAAAATTCTGCTTTGTCAACAGAATAAGGCCAGTTCTGCCAAGTGTTCAGCACAGCCTTCAGTCACAAAGTAATGATGAGCTGTCACTGAGCTGATACAGGAACAGAACTCCATTGCACAGCTTTTCCCCACCAAAAAAAAAAAAAAAAATCAATTCTGTTCTCTGCAGGGAGATTCATAACTCCTGACAGGAAGCTGTATTAGCTTGCGCAAAAATTGAGAAAATCTGCTCAAATAAGTAAAATCCTCCCAAACCAGACTTGCTTTTATGTGTCTAATCTTGCTTCTCTGGAAATGATAGTTTACAAGAAATTTAAAAAGGAGGGACATTCCCCCAAAATTCAAGAGCTTTCTGGGACTATCTTATAGATAGTGACATAGCCTCAATTATTTCTAAACCAGTATAACCACTGGATATTGCTTTTTCTTCAAGTACACATCTTTTTTGGATAATTGTGTATGCTGATGCTCTGAAGGAAGAATACACAAAACCCCCACAATTTGTGGAATTAAGTCATCCTACTAGTTTGTTTTAGGTCTGAGGAGGAATAAGGAACAACCAAATATTTTATTTCTACTGAACCTTTATCTTGCTGTCACAGATAAAATTCATGTGCTGGTAGTACTTTCCAGTGCAAGTTTGGTTTTGGTTTGTTTGGTTTTTTACAGTTCCTGTGTTTACTGTGAAAGAGTAATATCATTAGTATGCATTGTGAAATAGCTGGAAAACTAAAAAAAACCATATATGAATCCAAGAAAGCTATTCTCATATTCTCTGTTTTCCTATTAGTGTCTTTTACTGTGTGAAGGAAACTGGTTTTATAACTTCTTTATTTTAAAAACCAATAGACTGAGTTGTTTTCATGGTAAAGGGATCCTGGAGAAACTCTGATGCTTATCAGGGCTATCATACATCAAAATTGCTGGTTACCTTTATGTTGCAATATATTTGAACATATTTTTGAGTCCTGGCCTTCTACATAAAACTCCCATGTTTCAAATATTTTGACTTTAGGAGAAATGAGCTAATTCATTTTCTGATTCAAACATATATAAAACATAGAAAACTTCTATTTATCATTCCACTTTTGATAGCATAGCTTTCATTTCTGAGGCAATTTACTTTTCAATATACATATATGTATGCACTTAACTGTACTAGCGTCATTGGTATTTTGTGACATGTTCAAAAATTATCTATTTAGAAAATGATTTAATAAAATAACAGAAAACTTGGTAACTTAAAGCGAACCCTTAAAGATGGTGGAAATAAATTCTTAAGGGCCAAATATTCTATTGTCAACACATTTTATAACAACAATAACAGTATTGTCACTAACATCATAGAGCAGGAAATTGAAACATGGAAAAAATCTGCCTTTGTAGATTGAAGTCTTTAGGGCTTCTGCTATTGTTCTTTATAGTATCAAGATTATCTCATTCATTTCTACCTGCAGATGAAGGAAGCAGAATAAAATATGAGGGCTTCAAAGTCATGTTTCTCAAACATTTGTGTCACTTGAGTGTCTTGTACAGTTAAAAAAAAACACTCTCCTTGGGTATTTTCTTTGGTGTACTATGGTTTGTGCTCTTAAAGACCTCAGCATTTCACTGTTGCTCTACATCTTTCAGAAACTGGAAATTGAAATATTTATGAGTTATTTTTATCCTCAAAATAAAAGACGAAAGGGAAAAATTATATAGAAATTATCAATTTCTATATGGAGTGGCAGTTGCTGATGCATAATTACAATGGAAGATTTCCCATAACAATCTCTGTTAAAAAACCAAACTCCTAAGTGGCTCAGAAAGAAAAAGACTTTTCTGATTTTTGTGTGCTTTCAGTCCCTCATCACAGTACAGTTTTTTTGGTGACAGTTATAATTTCTCTATCCTGAAATTTTATCTGGCATTTTTGGTAGTATTTTAGATTTATTTTTTTTGTGGTAGCTCCAAAATGGGTTAGCTTAGGAGATAAATATTTCTGTGTTTTGTTGGGGTTTTTCTTGAAAACACAAAAAAAAAGTTTTGAGAATATCTAGGATTTAAGGAATTTATATTGGTACATTATCTATGTGTTTATAATTATTTATATACTGATGTAAATATAATGCTTACATGGTGTAGACAAAATTGTGGTTGAAATATATTAGAATGGGAGTAAAAATGGTAGGTAAAAGGAAACTAAAACTTCAGAGAAAACCTGGTAGAAGAAATACTGCTGTAAAACTCAAGTTTAAGAAAATAGAAGTTGTATTTAAAATTTTTTAGGAAGATTCAGAAACTGATTAGATATTCTGTGTGCATTTGCTTTGGATTATAGAAAGTTTCAGAAAATCCTTAGAGAACAGTATTACAGAATATGAAGCATTCAAAAGTAGTTATGATTACATATAACTACATTTGCCACAACATGCAGTGATTTTGAAGTGTTTAGATTAAGTAGCAAAGAAAGGACAGTGAACACTTTATAAAAAAATAGTCTTAGAGAGAAACCCCATGGGATCTTTTCCAGGAAAGTGACTAAGTGAGTAGAGAAGAGCATTTATAAAGAGAGGCAAGGAAAGACCCAGCAAGGGAAACAAGGGATACTGGGAAGAAATCAGTAACTTGTCAAGAATGTTACCCTGTATGGTCTTTGAAAACTGGCTGATGGTCTTTGTTTTAAAATGAATCCTTGTCTGCTACCACACATGTAGAGCCAAATTAGTCACACTCTAGTGCCTAAAGATGATTGTGGAAAACACAAAGGCTCAGTGAGGGGTTAGAGAAGCAGAGATGGGTAACAAATCCCCATGACCTGTAAGCATAAAACCACCCAATCACTTGGAGATGCTCCCTCCTGGAAAGGCCTTTGGATTGAATAGTGTGTGGGGCCTCCTATGGGATGCAGAGAGGAAAAGCTTTTTTGTTTATGTAAAATTATTGCTAAATTATCTTTTGAAGTGATTCTGAGGATGCATTAATCTTATCTAGGAGAAGAACCAGAGATAGAGAGACTAATGTGCAGGAACGAAATGGAGTAGAATATAAAAGGCAAGAGGATAGTAGGGAAAGGAGATAAAATGCTGTTCAGTGTAAATATGCTCATGGTAAGTACTCTAGTTTGAGCTATATAATTTGTCCCATCTTCTCATTAAATGGCAGTTCAGTTCAGTTCAGTTCTCTGCAGCAGTGTGACTCTATTGTCAGCGTCCGGCTAGCTCCAGCACTGCCAGCAGCCCAGGGGGCCCTTCTCCCGAGAGCTGCCTTCGGGATAGCGCCTCAGGCAGTGTCCAGCTTGCGGCTGTAGGCACACCTTGTGCAGGACGGAGTCTAGTAAAGGCTGCAACCAGAGGAAAGAAGACGGCAGACTCCAACTGTGGCTTAATCCAGACTTTAATGAACCCCAGAGGGACCGACAGGAGAAGCCGGGGTGGGGGGGGGGCTGACAACAGGTTTTTAGGGGTAGGGAGGTGCCGGGCATTGGGCCAATGGGGGTGCAGTGGGGAGTGGGGTCCAAGGGATTGATTGACACGTGGCCAACACCAACAGAAAACATTCTGGGGAGGGGCCCCGGTTCCTCAGCCAACCATCGAACTCCCCTGCTGGAACAT
Organism: Agelaius phoeniceus; assembly: GCF_051311805.1. Classification (NCBI taxonomy): domain Eukaryota; kingdom Metazoa; phylum Chordata; class Aves; order Passeriformes; family Icteridae; genus Agelaius; species Agelaius phoeniceus. Next base: position 12,151,297 of record NC_135266.1, on the reverse strand, counting down.
TCTAGCAGTAAGGGTGGGCAGTGAGAGTGATTGGCGGGGTACCGGGGAGGGATCAGAAGAAAAAATACAAGGGTTTCCAGGGAAACCAGGGCGGAGTTTAGGGGATACATTGTTGGCTAGGTTGGAGCCAGGAAGACAGACAGCTCCAAAGGCGGGAAGGGAGAACTGGGGCAGAACCATTTTCAGACAGGAGGGGATTAGAACAAACCAACCTAATAACTTAACAAAACACACTGCAACAGTTCTCCCTGTGGGTGTGTTGCCTCCACTAAGCATGGCTTGGTGCATGCGAGTGAGCTTTGAGCTGGCCTGGCTGGGGAGCAGGGTAAGCTGTCTGAGGACCAGCAGCTGATGGGAACTGCAAGCCTCATGTGCCAGGGCCAGCAGCTGGGGCAAGCAGTGCTCCTGGGCCAGCTCCTGGGATGAGAGGCTGAAGGCAGTGGCTGGAAGCACCCACACTGTTTGTGTATTCCACTGGCTGGCTTCTGCTTGATCAGTTGGAGGGGAGGCACTGGGCTGGGACAGCTCTGCAGTTCATTATTTCAGCAAGCACAGGGCATCTGTGCAGATAGGTGTGTGTGGGTATGTGTGGGCGTGTGTGTGCTCCGGTGTGTGTGGCTGTATGTGTGTGTGAGAGCAGCCTTGTGTGTGTGTGTGTGTTTGTGTGTGTGTGTGTGTGTGAGCAGCCCTGTGAGTTCCTGTGTGTGTGTGTGTGTGAGCAGCCCTGTGTGTGTGTGTCTGTGTGTGTGAGCAGCCCTGTGAGCTCCTCTGTGTGTGTGTGTGTGTGTCTGTGTGTGTTTGTGAGCAGCCCTGTGAGCTCCTGTGTCTGTGTGTGTGTGTGTGTGTGTGTGTGTGTGTGTGTGTGTGTGTGTGTGTGTGAGAGAGCAGCCCTGTGTGTGTGTGTGTTTGTGAGCAGCCCTGTGAGCTCCTGTGTCTGTGTGTCTGTCTGTGTGTGTGAGTGAGAGTAGCCCTGTGTGTGTGTGTGTGAGAGCAGCCCTGTGTGTGCGTGTGTGTGTGTGTGTTTTGAGCAGCCCTGTGAGCTCCTGTGTCTGTGTGTGTGTTTGTGAGCAGCCCTGTGTGTGTGTGTGTGTGAGCAGCCCTGTGAGCTCCTGTGCGTGTGTGTTTGTGCGCCCACCTGTGGGTACCTGTGCTTAGCCCAGCTGCTGGATGAACCTGCAGCCTCTCCTCATCCCTCTGGTTTTAGCTTCACCTGACTCTAACATCAAGAGCATAAGCAGAAGTCATGTTTCTGAACAAATGTCAAGAAAATAGCTATTTAATTCAAATTGCTCTGAATATTAAATGCTTGCAAATTAATTCATCCACATCATGAAAAATGTGACAAAGTGTTTAATCAATACAGGAATTCACAGGTTCTCTTTGTTCTTTCCCGGTATGGAGAAAAAAAAATGTGACTGAAATAGATTGCAGAAACAAAAATAGAAACCAGAAAATGTGGTACATAAATGACAATATAGGTTTTTTCTACTCATAAATAGTTTATATATTCATTCATTCTCTACGTATTGTAAAACTGGTGGCAGGGTTTTGAGTCAAAGTGTATTTATAAATGGAATTGAACTTTTTTATATAGCTATTCCTATATTTAGATAGTGGGGAATTTGTGGGTGAAGCTAGGTGATAAAGAACAGCAGATGATTAAGGAACCAGCACCAGCCCAGCTGGAAGCTGTGTCCTGCTATAGGAGGAAGCAGGCAGACAAGCCAAAGTGGAGATTCTGCATTTCTGACAAATGAAGTGGACTTTTCTATGAGTCCACCACCAAGAAAAAAATATGTCTGAGAGAGATGTGTCTCCTACTGTCCCTACTGCATCTGTAGTGAAAAGTGCTGTATAAAGACTCTGAAACGTTAATGTTACATCATAGTCCAACTGAAAAAGAAGTGACTTTCAATTATCTGCAATGTATTTAAACTTGTTCAACTTACCTTTTTTGTTTGAGGTATGAATTAAAATGTGTAAAGCAAACCTCATTTTCGTGAAATGAAAATAGCTTACACAAGCACACTTGATTTAGGTGGAATTATTCAAAGCTTCGTTGTAGAAAGCTCTCATACATTCATTTTGCTGCTGTTCATATGACTTTGGATTTTCATGTCTGCATGTTCTGGGTGATTCATGCTTCTGAGGATGACACGTAGCAGCAAGCTTGAAAGCTAAATCAAGAAATGAAAATATATAGCAATAGTGTCTGGCACCTGCCTGTGCCTTATCCTCACACTCTGTTTGTTTGGGCAGCCAAAACCTTTTCATTTGTCACATCAGAGTTGTTTACTTTGATGGTAGACAATAACATGGAACAAATAATAGTATAATTTCATATACTTGCTGAATACATACTGACCTCTGTCTCTGCTGAATTCTCAAATGTGTTGTGTTGTACTTAGGCTCAGTCACTGGAGATGGAAATGTGACATTAGGAGTGAAAGTCCATAGGTATTGGTTTTATGCTGAGGAAAAGAAAAAATAATTTATTTGGGGATTCTGTAGAAGAAAGGAATTAATAATTCTTTAGCATGGACTCTCAACTCATGCTTACAACAAAGAGTGTGTCCTTCTGGCTGTCCCAGCCTCTTCAATGAAATATTTCCAAAGATCTCAAATAATGTTAACCTGAACTGGCTCACTGAGTTCTTTTATCTTCTCTGTAAAGATGATTATTTTGTCCCCTCACTGTATGGACATAATGATGGTGTTTAGTACATTTAAGGGCAGAAATGCAAACTGGATAGAAGCTCTGGAGGCTGAACTGAGAACACTTTCAGTGCTGGGCAGAGTTGGTAGCTCGAGTGGGTGAAGTCATTGCTTGCCCATGTTTGTCTTCAGGGATGCTGTTGATATGAATATAGTGTAAATACTGGTTTATATTTCCTGAGCTTCCATAACTGTCATCTTCAGCTACTGCCTGAAGGGTGTCAGGAGCACATTTTAGAGCCTAAAATTTGAGTGAAATAAAAATATTTATTACATTGTTACCAATCACACTGAGAAAATTTTGGAAACTGTTTTGAGGTAAAGCTTGTTGTAAAGCTGTGTTCATATGAACACAGTCAAAATGGTTAAAAGCTAAGTTTCCTGTGTCCTTTATGGTGCTCAAATGAAAGACAAATCCAAATCTTGTTTATCCTTTTGTTTATTGATTTGTTCCTTCAAATCCTGCTGCCTTTGGAAATTCAGGACTTACTTGGAGGTCTTCAGTTGTATAAATTTCATAAAAATTCTTGCACATTTCTAAATTTCTGCTTTAGTAGAAGCAGTAGCAACTTTTCCAAAAACTCACTTTTCTGCAGAAAGTTGCTGCTTTCATTTGAGTTCTGGCTCAATCTGCTCACAGCAATGCTCTTACTGAGGTGTCCTACTACTGTCTTCCTTTTAATCCTGTGATTGTTAAGGAAGACTGACTGGTATATGAATTGTTTCTTCTTAGGAAAGTAGGTATAAAACAAGTATAATTAAAACTGTAGGGGTTTGGGGTTTTTTGGGGGGGGTTGTTTCAGTTTTTTGGGGGGAGGGGTTTAGGTTTTTTGTTTCTTTGTTTTGTTTATTTTAACAAATGTAGGAGTCATAATTCTAGGAATTATTTAGGTTTTTTAATTCAGAATTGTCATTAAATCCCATTAGAGAATTTTCAGGAGTCTGGAAAAGTGTCATCAGTATGTTAGGAAACAGCCTTGAACCTACTAAATGTGATGATTTTTTTTGTGCATTCCCATTTTTACTGGGTAGATATGGGAAAGAGTTATGGAGAGATTTTTGAGGGAATCTTATTCATGTGCAAATGTCATTACTCTAATATCTATCATAAATGTTGTACTTGTTGAATATCTCGGTCCATATCTACTGTTAATGAGTAATTTTTCTATTCAGAAAATAACAGACTCATGCAGAGTTAGCAACAGATAAATATCTAATCATTTGGAAACAAGACAGATACCTTCATGGGATATTCTTTATGCATTTGCTTGACAGCAGAACAGAAAACTAACTTAACATTTGAGACAGGATCTGTCTCTATCTGAGAACTGTGTGAGTTCATCAAGCAAAGAGAGGGAACAAGGGAGAACCTTTTAGCAGCACTGCATTTTCAATGTTTTCAGTTTTAGTACTATAAAAGAAGGCATTTGCAAAAGGGATGATTTGGTGATAAAGACATTCCAGTATTTGTTGACCTTCTGAGTCATCAGGATGCAGTAACACTCAATTGTTCCTGAGCACAGAAGCACAGCTGCTGGAACAGGCTCCGAAAAGTCTGCATTTTTTCAGCCCTATTTTTTTTTTTTTTTGTCCTTTTTACTTGGGAAAAGTATTTTATTTTGTTTAACGGTTCCCCTCCATCCCCTGTGGGTGAAAAACCACCTGAGAAAACAGATGTTTCATGAACAAAAATATAGACAACTTTGAAGAAAAGGACTTGGGGGTTCTGGTGAAAAGCAAGCTGAACATGAACAAGCCATGTACCCCTGCAACAAAAAAGGTGAATGATGAGCTGTGCTGTATTAATATTGTCAGCACACCAAGGGAGGTGGCCTTTTCTCTTCACTCAGCACTGGTGAGACCACTAGAGCTCAGTGTCCAGTTCCAGACTCACTGGTGCAAGAGAAACATGGAGAGAGTCCAATGAAGAAGCATGAAGATGATAAAGGAACTGGAGCATCTCTACTGTGAGCACAGGCTGAGAGAGCTGGGACTCTTTCCCCTGGAGAAGGCACAGAGAGTCTCACTGGCAGATATACATTTCTGAGGGAATGTGCCAGGACCATGGAGCCAGGCTCTTTTCAGTGTTGCCTGGTTACAGGACCGGAGACAATGGGCACAAACGGGAACACAGAATATTCCATTTGAACATCAGGAAACACTTTTCACCATGAGAGCAACTGAACCCTGGAACAGGTTGCCCAGGAAGGTTGTGGAGTCTCCATCCTTGGCAATATTTAAAAGCAATCTGAACACACTCCTGGGCAAGCAGATCTAAGTGGCTCTCCTTGATCAGGGGGGTTGGACAAGATGACATCCAGAGTTCCCTTCTGAACTCAAACATTTTGTGATTCTGTGATTCTATAAATGAAAGAAATGGGAGGACTAATATAACTCTACTTCCTTGCAATTTTTGAAAGAAGTGCTTCTGCTATTCTGGCATATGGTGCTAAGTAAGGGTGCAAAAATTACTCTTGTTCAGGATCCTTCAGGATCCCAAGAAAAAGCAAGTGCCATCAGCTCCTGTATTGAGGACAGACCATACCTAGAGGAATTTCATGCTCTGGTATTATCTCCCTACTGCAGTTTGTTGAAAGCTAAAGGGATTTTCATCTGTAAGGGTACACTTTTGAACAGCTCTTCATACTTCTGTCTCCTCTGGGAGTATACATTGATCTGCTGCAGTGAAAACGTTTAGTATCATTCTGACACATCTCCTTTGTAGCACTTTATGACTCACTAGCCCAAAATTTCTTCACTAATGATCCTGGGAAGCCTTACTGAAATGAGGAGCTAATTTAGCACTAAATTTGTAACTAGCACTAAAATATCAACTATGCAATTAAATTCAGACTAGTGGCAATCCATATTTTACTCACCCTATATGCCCTGTGAAGTACAATGCTTTTTTGGTTTACTACTATCCTTTTTAACTACCTCTAACATTTCTACCTTCAATCCATAAGTGCTATTCTCTGAATTTTTGATACCAAATATTTTAATAGAAAGTTATTTTTAAAATCAAAATTTTCTCATACTAAATAACATATAGGTATACTATAAATATGCTTTTAAAATTTTATAGTGTCTTTTTTGAATCACATACCTCTAGTATTATTTTTACAATCACTGGAATCTCTAACATACTCATATGACTGATTTATAGACACATATGTATACACACATAGACACATTTTCTCTGTAAGAAATTTTTAACTTCAAATAAGTTAATTTTATTTAGATTTAAATTCATATACTGTAGGAGTGCAGACAGAGTTACATTATAGGAATATTTTTGTATACCTGTACACTAAGATTATGGATTTTTTTTCTTTTAATGTATCTGAAAGCAAGATTTAATGTGAAAGAAAATGTTTGATAGGGAAATTAGGGAAATTAGTTAATTTTATGTAATTTTGCCTTCCATGTAATTGCCAGTACAATTTCATAATTAAGGTTATTACAATAATTTTTTGAGTATTTTTTACTAAGAAAGCAAAATTTTATTAAAATATGGAAATCAATATCAGTATGATTCCAGTTCTTATAAAGAAATGTTTCACTTTGACTTTAAAAAAGACAGAGATCATACAGAAAAATCAGTAACATAAACATTTACACCTTTTTTTCTAGTTTACCCAAAAAAAAAGAAGCCTTAAGGTATTATAAGGATGAGAAAATTAAATTCCTTTTGTAAAGTCTAATTTAATTTAGTTTATATTTTTCAGAACATCAATAAAAGCCCTTTCATATCAGTCACTAGCTCCCTCTTACACAAGGAAAGCATTATTCTAGTGCATTTAGACTTTGCATTTTGACATTCTCTTTTGACAGGTTTGGAGTGAAGGGGAAACTCAGGATGGCAGTGTGTACCACTTGTGTCAGAAAAAGATAAAATGTGAAGGTTTGGCTTCCAAGGATGGAAGCAGGGATTAAAACTAAACAATATTTCCTGGTGTGTCTAATTCAAACCCGTTGGAACAAGTATCTTGTAGAGTATTGATATTCAAATAGTGCTGGAGGCTCCTGTGCACTGGGTTATTTCATAGTGTCATGCACATAATTAGGTGACCCTTGAGAGAAGAAATCTGTGCTTATGTAATTCAATTGAGGTCAAAAGCAGTTTCCAAACTGGGTTGGCCCCCCAGGGTATGGAAGCAGGAGATAATTTCTAAGGCACAGAGGAAAATTCCAGCTGGCTTCTGTCCATCTCCCTCCACTTTTCTTCTCTTTTCCCCATGCCTGAAGCACTGCCCCAGCACTTGCAGCTCTGCTGGCTCTGGAAGCTTTGTGGAAAAGGCAATCTGTGATCCTAGATATCAGAACCAGTGAGTGTGGGAGTCAGCCATTCCAGAGCCTGGGGGGAAAAAACCAAACCCAAATAGCAAACAAAGCCCAAATCCAATAAAAGGGAATCCTGCATATAAAGTTTGTGAGCTGCTGTCCTGCATGAATGCTCCAGAAGCCCCTGGGGGGCAGTGACCTGCTGGGGCATCGGATCCTGCCACCAAGGGGACCCCAGAGCACCAGAGTAATCCTGGCTGCCCCAAGGTGCCCTGGCCTTCCCCCCTCACCACGTGCCCAAGGCCTCAGGGGTGTCCTCAGAAAACCCTGCTGCTATGTAGAGGCTTTAAAAATTTTTGTGTGAAAGTTTAAAAGCTCACAAAGAGCCTTTGGAGCCACAGGCCAGGAGCACGAGTAGATTATCAATAATGTGGTTTTGTTTCTGTCTTGAATGAATTCTTTGCTCTCCAGCTTTCAGGCATCCAAATAACTGTAACAGAAGTTACTTGGACTGAAAAAGGACAAAATTGTGTCTGCAAAATCATGAAAAAAAATAATTAATGATGTCAACAAAAGTTTTCCCCAGAAATGGAGCGAATCATTTTTCAAAAGTGAATATGTACACCACTGGCTAAGTTCTCTTATTAAAATTTAAAATAAAACTGCAAAAAAAAAAAAAGATTTTTGTCAAACTTTCTTTTAAATCTCCAGTTCTGAAGGAATTGGAAATAAAGTTACTTTTCCAACTCAGTTGGAAATAAAGATACTTCTCAACTCTGTATGATGAAGAGAAACATAAGAGAGATTTTCTGGCTTCCTGTTTGCTCTCTAGTTTGTTTACTCTGTAAATAGCATAATGGCAAAGCATTGGAGTGGACAAGTAACAGGAAGAGTCCCACTTTCTCTTCTGTCATGAATAGGGATGATGAGGGATGCTGCCTCGACAGTACTGAGCTCTGTGAATCCATCACTGAGCTCTCTCTGATGAGCCTGGAGACTGACAATTATCAGAGGTCTTTTTCTGAGAAAAAAAAAGTAGTTTTGTAAGCATAAACCCATCTGGCCCATTTCAGATATGTATTTATACAGAAACCATGCTTTAAGTACTTAATTCTCGAAGCAACTCCTTTAAATGTAGATGGGAATATTGTAAAAGCTAAAGCTTAGAGAAGATACTCTTAGTGTGTGTGTGTTCTCTTGTCAGCTTTCCCCCTTGTGTCTCCTCCTTTTCTCTCTAAAAAGTTACCTGTTCATTTAACTTTAAGATAAATTTGAGTTAAATGGCTTTGGTGTCTTAAATAAAAAACACCAAACAGCTCATTCTTATTGTATTTTGTACTTTAAGATCTCATTATTTTAGTACTTGAAAATCTATTGAATAACAGATGAAAATGAAAACCTTCACTTATATATGCAAAAAGGTTCTTGCTAACTTTATATTTGTGAACATTTGGGACTGGTCATATTAGGGATAAATTAATAATTTGTCACCTCTTCTTATCACCATATTCAGGAAAAAGTAAAGGCAAACAAACAAAAGAAATGTCCAAAAAATATCATGTGATAAGTGAGTTAAAATGCAGTTTGGGGAAATATATTTTGGGGAAAAGAATCCCCAAATAACATAAAAAAACCCAAATCCAGTAAAAGGAAATCCTGCATATGAAGTTTCTGAACTGCTGTCCTGAACAAATGCTCCAGAAGCCACTGGGGGGGCAGTGACCTGCTGGGGCTAACTGGCCTACACCAATTTTTAAAATTCCTTAAACTCATGCTGTAGGGTTTTTATTTTGTTTTATTTGCTACTTATCTGGTCCCTCAAGTGAGAGACATAGGGAAAACTGTTTTACTTCTAACACATGAGCATTTTTTACCCTCTGCTGTATGTGCATGCTCCAGAGGGCTCTGCTGCCACATTTTCTGTGCCTGAGAGGTTTGACATCTACTGTATCCTTCATGCTCTAGTGTAACCAGCAAACTCAGCCCCTCTTTCTTCTGCTTCTTCTTCTTCTTCTCCTTCTGCTTCTCCTTCTCCTTCACCTTCTCCTTCTTCTCCTTCTGCTTCTTCTTCTTCTCCTTCTCCTTCTGTTTCTTCTTCTTCTTCTTCTCCTTCTACTTCTGCTTCTGCTTCTTCTGCTTCTTCTTCTTCTGCTACTTCTGCTTCTTCTCCTTCTTGTTGTTGTTGTTGTTCTTCTTCTTCTTCTTCTTCTTCATTCCTACCTGGGGACTTTTTAATTTTCTTTTTCTCTTTCTGTACTGTGAACCCATTATCTTGGTTTTCTTACCTCATCCTCTTTGTGTTGCTCTGCTTCCTGTACCTGCCTCTTTGAGTTTTGTTTCATCCCAACAGCCTTGGTTTGTGACACAGAGCATGAGATGAGTCAGACTGACAGTGCAGTTAGTATTTAGAATTGAAATAAGGAAGTCTGTGTCACCAGTGGGTATCTGGAATTGTAGGGGTTTTTTGATAATGTTTTGAGCTTTTGAAAGAAAATTCTGTTGGGGGGCTCAGCTGACAAAAATCCACCCAAAATTTTTCAGTACTTTGTATCTAACAGTTTAGAAATATCCACTTCAAACAATGAATTTAAACATTCTGAAATATTTCCAAAATTCTTCTCTTATGGAGCAGGAAGCCTTAGCTGCATCTGCTAAAGGATCTGCTGTTGCGATGGAAACTTGGATGTGCCTCAGACAAAATTCTGTCTCTGGCAATTGACACTGTCACTGTTGCAGAACAGAGTTCTTTAGTGGATCAAAACATTTAATCATAATTTTTGCAAAATTCACTCCGAATACTGAAGGATGCCTATGCAAAAATTTTACTAACCTTGCTTCTTCAGAGACTGGGAAGACAGTAAAGTGTCCTCCCTTTTTTTTCCCCTGCCATGTTCTCCGAGAAATATTTAAATAATGAGATTCAGTAATATGAACTAAACATGATGCTTAAACATAGGAACAAGGAAGGAATTAAAGAGAATATTTAAATGTGAAAATTGTGTAGTCAAACAACTCCCTATATACTGCTCCCTGTCATCTGATAAGAGGACATTCCCATCTAGTTAGTTTACTCCTAAACCTCAGAGTTTGATGAATTGTTCAGAACCTGTTTCCAGGGGATGAGTCTCCCAAGGAAAAAAAAAAAAAAAAGGCAAAAAAGCATTTTACGAATTTGGAAAAGCAGAATTAAGTGACTTTTTATGATATTTTCAAGACACATGATAAAAATCCAAATGAATAAAATATTTCAAGTAACAAATTAATGGAGAAATTACATCATTTACACTAATGAAAAAATATTCTTTAAAAAGTGAGGGATTTTCAGTTGCATATACAGGTAAGAATGGGAATTGGCTCTTTACCAGCTTAAATGCAGCAAGAGTGATCCATATTCAGTAGATCCTATCTTTGACTTGCATAAAGCTTAAACAACCTTATTTGCTTTATACAGCCAGTTTCTCAAACATGGTAACAAATTATGCTTCTTCATTATAAGGAAATAATTTTGTGTTGGATTGCCTTACAAGTCCATGAATTAGATCAACAGCTAAGGGTCATTCTGTTTAAAAATGTATGTTTCTAACACTATTCTCTAATTTGATAGTTACTTACAGGGTTGCATTTTCTGTAGAAAACTGGACTCTAGTGTTTTGTAAATTAAGTTTTCCTCTTCTTTATCCCAAAGTATTTCTATTCCCTCTTATTGAACAGAAAAAGGAAACAGGTATCAAGAAATTGATCTTTGAGATTCTGCCATGTCTGATACACACAAGTCCATTATAAATAAGCAATCAGCTCATAGAGAATTAGAATGGTGATAGGGAGGTGAATCTTTCCTCAGTGCTCTCTGCAGGATCCTCTGTCAGCAGGCCAGGGGTAAAATGCATTTACAGAACAGTAGGAGAGAAGTCTTACACCATCACAGTCTGCTCCTGGGGAGTACTCAACTTTATTCACTCATTTGCTCCCCACCTGGAAACTCAAATGAAAAAAAAAAAAAATTCAAGCAGTTTTGTCTTTTTGTCCGATTGAATCACACAGTGGAATGTGGGAAGGCAGACAAGGTTCCCTAGTCTCTGCCTACCTTGCTTATCAACACCCAGAAGCAGATGCAGCAACAAGTTTCAGGAGAGAACACAAGCTCATGAAGTCTGTAGGTAATGCAGAACATTTTGTCCTGGGAGTATGGGCACTGAAAGCTATGGTCAACAAACTGGCAGTGTCTTAGATTGAAACACCCTTTATTCTATAATTAATCACAGGATTAGCTTTAATTAACGTCTGTAAAATGTTGCCACTTCCGTTTTAAGGCATACTCAGTGCTGATGAATATGTGGTTCTTGGTGTTTTACTCGAGTTCCACTTTATTAGACTTTTCTTTCTATTTTTATTGCATTACAGAAACTCAACTTACTGTATGAAAGTGTCCATTTCGCTGACGGTGGGTGAAAACGACACCGGGCTCTGCTACAATTCAAAGATGAAATATTTTGAAAAAGCTGAACTTAGCAAAAGCAAGGAAATCTCATGTCCTGAAATTGAAGATTTTTTATTTCCATTTAGGGAGCCTGAAATTCTGTGGTATAAGGTAAGGAATGCAAGAGATTTATACCTTCAAATGTGTATTATGCAATGTTTTTATGATTCTCTTGATCTAAGTGTGTTATGAAGCTTGGGTTGTTTTTAATTTTGTCAAGAAAACACAACAGAACCAATGGTAGAAAAGAATTAACTAATTGAGAAATTAAAATGCTTTCTTTACTAAACTGTATGGGAAATCTATGTCTGCTTTACCTGAATAAACAGCTTAATTTTGCAGCATAAAATTCAGCAAATGCTACCAAAATTTCTGTACATATATACTTAAATTTATATTTGCAAATATAATTTCATTGTTTTTATCAATAACTTTACTTCAATATTGTATTATGCTTTCTAGATCATTACTTAAGGGCCAAGTTCTTGCAAGTAGTGTTTCCTGTGGGCAGTGCAGTAAAATTAATTATGGTATACAAGACTGGGCAACTTAAAATTTAAAATTTTGTGGCCTGGAATAATAATGTCCAAATTAACTGATAGCATATCTAAGATAGGAGAAGTGTAGCCAACTATTTTCTTATTCTCATCTTGGATTTTGTGTCTTTAATAAAATACTTTTTTATATTAAGAATGCATCTTTTCTAGGTACAGAGAGCTTTGATTCTAAGATTGTTTTAGAAAGAGATATATAGCATACTTATTTCTCATTCTAATCTTCTGTTTCTCTACATTTTTTAATTATAATGTTTTTTAAAATTTGAATTAAAAAAATAATTATCCCCTGCAGCTTGAGCTACTGGCAATAAAAAAGTCATAGATTGCAGACATAAGTGTAATGCTAAATAAGTAAATTAAATATGAGCAAGTCAGCAAACCAATGTCAAAAAAAAAACCACCAAAGGAATCAACTCCTTTTTCTAGCCAGAGGTATAAATATCAAGTCTGGTGATAAAATTAGTTTTAACCAATATCTAAATGGGCTGGATTTTTACATCTTTAGTTTATATACATTTATATCTGGCCTGGGCTCTTGTCTAGCCAACTTTACTTTGGGCAGCATTGTCCACAGTGATCCATTTTAAGTGTAAGAACACAATCCCTGAAGTTTTATATTCTCTTTAAACAGGAATGCAAGTCAAAGACATGGAGATCAAGTATTGTGTTTAAAAAGGACACTCTTGTCATTCGGGAAGTTAGAGAGGATGACATTGGAAATTACACCTGTGAGCTAAAATATGGATTCTTTGTTGTCAGAAGAACTACGGAGTTGACAGTTACAGGTAATTACAGGCTTTTTCTATCTCTTATATTTGGAAAAAACCACTGAATATTGTGGTTCAAGTTGTGTGGGTTTGAGTCATACCATTAGCACACATCTTTGCTGCGTGCCCAGGTATGAATGGTTGATACATTAAAACTGTCCTGAATACTTCACAGTGGTATCTGTAATACCGTAATACCTTGGCAAGTCTGAGTTTTGTTCTGTTTGAAAAGCTTTTGGGCAGCTAGCTCTTTTTTTTTTTTTTTTAGTGGAAAGTCAAGGAACAGGTAGATTCAGAAAACATGTCCTCTTACAGAAAAAAAAAAAATGTCTATCATATTCTGTCATGTTATTAAATTACTTGGGACATAAAAAAACCTGTAGCTATAACTCCATGGTACAAGCTCTCATTGTCTTTGGACATGAGAGCAGCTGTAGCCACAACCCAAGAGAGGTAGCTCTGTCCCAGTGAGACCAGTTCAAGTGTTGAGCAGTGCATGATGAGGGACAGGAGCATTTTTCCCCTGTTATTCACTCCGTACTTTCTCTAGTTTATAGTTCAAGAACTTCCTGATCTCAATCATCATGCGCTGTAGTTACCAATTAATCTAGTTTTCATTAGTCTGATTATTTTTTTAATCCATTTAGTCTTGGCTTTGAAAACATTTTGAAGTATTAAGAGTCACATAGTAATTATGTCACATGAATAAACTCTATAATTCAGCAAACAGATGCATTAAATATAACCTGCTTTTAAAACTACCACATCAATATTTAAAATCTATTATGAATGAAAGCAAAATATATACTGTAATAGTAGCATCCACAGCAGCAGAACAATGTGAAGAATGGTCCATTGAATTTTCAAGTCTTCATCAGACCTCTAACCTCCATTTTACAATTATGTAAAACATAGAGCTGAATATACATGTAAGGTAAAAAATGGGCTTTTACAATTATAGGATTACAATGGCAGGCAGGGTGCATCATGATCTAAGTAATGCTGTGTAGTTCCATGATATATTTCCTAAAAGAAGGCAGAATGAGGATTTTCCTGGGAAATTCGAGGTGAACTAGATCCATATGGTTGACAAAGAGGCTTGTGTGTAGAAGTTCTTGCACCTTCAAAATATCTAGTAAACCAAGAAAAGTCTTCCAGAATAATTATGTGGGTTGTTCTTAATCCTTTTTTTGTATATAATATATAAATCTAAAGCACAGCAGCAACTTGTAACACACTGATGTTAAGCATTATGTTGAATTGCAACAGTTTTCTTTAATGGTAAAAAGTTTGTTTTCTCATTCACTGTAACCCATTTTCCCTCCACATGAACAGAAATTATGGTCAATTAGGGAATGCAATTTTCCACTGTGGGATATGTCTGGAAATCATATTGTTTGTGTTGTTTTGGGAAATTCAAGTAATCAATAATATTTATTTAAACTCAATAACCAGGATCTCTTTGTTGTTGTACAACATTGATTTGTTTGGTCAGTACAGATAGGCAATTACTGTCAAGTGATTAACCTCACAATAAACATCCATATATTCTGTTTGATTGACTCTGATATAAAGAAAGCAGAGAAAGATTCTTCAAGTGTGTGATTTATACCAGAATAATGTCAATTATCTTTTGCTATATTTGGTACCTGGATTTCAAAAGTACATATTTACTGTATTTTTAAGTGATGTCTTCTGTCCTTTTGGTTGGTGCTCCACTGCACAGCAGTATTTCAACAGGCTCAGACTGACAGAAAAGAAAAAGAAAAAAAGCATTGGAAGCATATTCATGTTACTATTTGTAGGAATAGTTTTTAAAAAATGTAATTCATCACTTGTAGTGTAGGTAGGAGTTCACTATTTAATGTTTAACTAGACAAAGACAGAAAGAGAGGCTGATTTTGATGTGCTAAAAATGAATGAATTCATAGGGAGGGAACCATTCGATTTCCACCTCTGCAAACCCCAGCAGATTTAAGGACAACCTCCAAATTAGTAAACCCCATATCATCTTTATAATATTATGTGAATAAACAGAACAAGCAGGTAGATTTAGTCATAGTACTAATTTTTTTACACCTGTTCCTTACTACCTCTTCTCTCTGGGCAACTGTGGACAGTCACCATTTAAGGACTCCCTTCCTTTCTCCCACACAATGTGTTTTGTCAGAATTGCTGTCTCCTTTAGGGAAACCTGCTGCTCTTACAGACCATTAACTATGGATGCAATTATAAACATGTTCTTTTCAATATTGGTGTTGTATATTCTTGTTATAACCTCTGTGCTTTAGACCTTAAATATCTGTGTGCCTCAGAGTGAAACATGGAATGGCTCGTATTCTGATTTATCATTGAAGTTGAAAAATAAGAAGGGAATCCACACATTTAGAAAAAGATCAAACTCACTTAATAGGCAGTATCCATCTCATCTAAGTATAACAGTTGAAAACCCCTAAGCCATGGAAAAATATCATTTCCTTTCTGTTTAAAAAATGAGAAAAGAAATTCCCCTTTTAAGCTTAAATTATAAGTACTCAATGTCACCTTGGGTACAACTTTATAATACACCTTTAGAGTAACAACTATTTCATGGCTTCCTTTTTCTTTTTGTTTGTTGTTTTGGGTTTTTTTGTTTAGTTTTTTTTTTCTTTGATCTTAATGGAAACTTTTTCAAATTTTTGAAGATGTTTATCTCACGCTGAAAAAATATAAGCAATTTGAATCAATTTCTTTATTGTTCTGAGATGGGACCTAGAAATTCTCTGTTTTGCAAAACAATATATACTGATTATTTTAGCTTGTAATTAATCAAAATATTCACATAAAAAGCATAATTGGTAGGCTTTTTGGGTTTTGGTTATGCAATTACACATTCCATAATGTCCTGCAATGTACAAAGGAATATATACATGGAATTTTATACGTGGAATTTTAATTAAGGCATTCCTGCTGTCTCTGACAGAATTAATTAAGAATGTTTTGAGTGTTGGGAAAGAAGCCTATTAGAAAAGTACAGTATTAATTAAGTCATAATGCACAACATGGGTCAAAAATACTTTCCTTCAGTGATTTATTTTATTTAAATATTAGGTTTAACAATTTTTATTTTTTTTTAGCTATAGTACTAAGTCATTTGTATGCTCTTTTTGTCATATGTATGCTCTAAGTCACTTGCAAACTCTTTCTGCTTTTGAAGGGTTTCCTTCAGGTCAAATGATGTCCAGCCTGTGTCAGAAAGAATATACCCATTCCCACTGCAATAACATATCGTTCTCCACCATGAACATCATAAAAAAAAAGACCCTATCATACTTGCAGTTGGAATTTTACTTATTCTGTTTTAGTTTTAAATATTAGAACACTTTTTTCTATTCTGTCAGAAGTAAGAAAACCTTATACCTTGCAGATGGAACCAGAGCTAGTCAGTAGGTCCTTAATCCTGAAACCTTTCCTCAGAGATATCCTTTGTTTTCTTTGTTCAGTGATTAGACCCTGAGAAGTTCCCTTGGAAACAACTCCCGCTGGAAGGAGCACAATTTTAGATTTACAGATTCCAACATGTTTACAATCAAGCTATAGGAATAATAAATTGTCAGAGTAATTTTTTTGCTATTATTTAAATTTTTCTGTCTTCAACCCATGACTTTTTTCATCTCTAGGTTTTTTTAGGCAATAAAAAAAGGAATGCATTTTTTCTCATTCAGTTATGCTGTAGTCAACTCTTAGTGCTGTTAAAAGTTTGGGTCATATCAAATAAGCTTTGTCTCTTTTGCTTTCTGACAGATTTAGTCCTCATTAGCATAATGGGAAATCTTAAATGACTACATGTATGTATGTATTTTTAGAGATTAAAAGATCAGAGATTAAAAATAAATAGTATGAAGAAATAATTATAATTAAATTATATACCTAGCCTCACAGCTCAAAACATGTGAATCTTTTATATACAGCTAGCCACCATATATTGTGAATAAAACAAAACCAAAAAAGTCCTGAAGAGGACACACATGCACACATACTTTGAAGGTTATAGCCTGCTCTTAGTGGTCTGTATTTTAACTGTGTAAGACAAAATGTTCACTATTTTTTCCCCAAAAATTTGGCTTCAATTTCTTCCAGGTGTGCTGCTCTTTCACATTCAATTCACATTCAGAATGCACAGAGGTGCTGCCATTAGGATGTTCCTCTTTATTTTTAGCAGGTGCTAGGTGAGAAAAGTATTAAAGAACAAAGAGAGTTGTTTTCCAAGCATTTAGAGATTTAGCACAGACTCTGCTTCGTTTCTGAAGTTATTGACTGGTATGAACCATATTGAATGTACCCAGTGACTACTTGATTCAGCTGATCCCATAATTATCAGAGCTGATGTTCATTCCTTTCGTTCATCATTAATTTAATTCAATTCCAGAACATACTCAGATAGAAGTTCTATTTACCAGTACTCTGTGCAAAGACTAATAAAATATAAAGCAAACAATAGACTCATTATGAAAGCAGCATGTTCAAAATACTAACCTAGCATTTTAAAATGCATAAAATCCTGTAGGTTTACACAGTTATGGCTGAAGAGTAGGATGATTTTTTTTTGTAAATTAGAAATGAGTGATTTGCAATCATTTTAATGCACCTGAAAACAAGGATCTAAATTAATTTCCTGTGTGTATTTGAGCAATAATAATCAAAACATTATGTTGATGTTGGATAAAATGTTCTCTATAAATGTTCATTTTACATATTTATTGTAAATGGGTTTAGAGGATCATTCAAAAACAGGCTTATATGAAAACAGCAATGACCAAAGCTTTATGTATTTTACTTCAAAGGAAGTGAAGATGATGTCATGTACTCTGTGTTATAAATTGCATTGATAAATTAGAAAACCAGCTTCAGCACTTTGGCAAAGAGATGCAAAAGTTAAAGTGAGAAAAAAATTCCAGATTTTCAACCTTGCTGCTGGTGACCTTTTGACATTTCTTCCTTTGTCTTCCTATGCTGCTCACAAAGACCAGTTTTAATTATTAGAGATTATTCATATCATAATTAGGGTAGAGAGAAGATCCTCCAGAAAGTAATTCAAAGAATTAGGAAAAGCAGGGTGGTCAGATGAATAAAGACCTGATGAATAACTTGTTCCCGTTGGGTGATGTGTTTATGTGCTCATCATTCTGGACAATGTTCTATTTCATGCACAGGATACTGCTCTCTTTCTGTTATTTACCAAAAGTCCTCCAGGATGTGGCCACTAGTAGTTGATGATGTAGTCATGATTTCTGCTGGAGCCCTGTACTCCCTGAGGACAATACAGTGACAACAAAAGTGAGGGGGATATTTCAATAATTGGTAAGAAATAGAAGAAATCTTAGTCCACAATCACAATGAAGAATTCCACTTAAATTAAAAAATTAGATATTATGCAAGAGGTGCAGTGCATTACCATGCATACTGTTGTTAAATTTACAACAATTTTGCTTATTTCGATGTGTTATTATAAACCTGATATATTTTTTAATTTATACTACTTTTTTCCTGAAGATTTTTTTTTCTTCAACTTTGGCTTTGTGTGTAAGGTTAAAGACTAATGTAAAATAATAAGTCCAAAAAAGTTGGTTTTCTATATCAGGTGAGGGGAAAAAAATAGAGAAATGACATTTCCAAAATAGAAGTTTATTTGTTTGAGTCAATTTCCCTTTCTTCATGAGTCATAGGAGAATACTGAAATAAAAACAATGTGAATGTATGTTGTTACCAGGATCATTGTTTCAGTTTAGTGTAGTGAAGTTGTTAAGATGAATTCTACAGAGAGAAAGAATTTGCAGACAAAAGTTTATCACAAAAAAGTGCTAGTGACTACTAAAGATATAAAAGACTTATAAACTTGTAGTTTAATAATATCTCACAAAATTAAATAAATCTGTTGTTAAGGCACCCAAGATGCTTGTTAAACAACCTTTGAAAAAGTAGATAAATTACACTGAATGTTAATGTTTCACATTATTGCTATGGGATCAGAAGACTTCATTTTACTTTTACATTCCCCTAGAGTACGTTAAATCCACCTATACTGTCCTAACTAAACATTTGTCATTTCCAAAGCTTTTCTTATACTGCTTTAGATAATTTATATGTACAGTGGAGTCTTCCAGGATGGTACTTTAATAAACCAGAGTATAAAATGTACCAGTACAATAGCATAAGGACCTTCTATTGCCCCCATCCTAAAAACAATCTGTATGCATTCTTAAAAACAGTCTATACACAATTAGACTGACTGAATATTTAGGTTTAAAGTGGAGACAATTTTTCCAATGCCTTCAGTGTCTTTTAAATGGCTTAGGCAAGTTCTAATCTCAGAGCTACTAAGCAAAATTATATTGGTAATACATATGCTTAAAGAGAAATTCCAGACAATACATGTACCTGAAATCATTGCAATTGTTTTTAGAAGCAGGAAATTTTTGTTTACAGAAGAAAAGGAAAGACACCTCATTTTGACTGCAGCAATATCACATGGGGAAATGTGTGTTAATAGAATAGTAGCCTCAAAATCATCTAGAAGGTATCTAATATATGTTCCAGTATATTAAAAGAGTAACTTCTTTTAAAGAGTATTGACATCCTCCAAAATATTGTCATCTCCCGTTCACCAGCCCCCCAAGGGAAAAAAAGGCTTTTTTTTTAATGCTGTTGTCTCAAAGTATTAATAAATTACCCAAAACATCATAGTATATAAACAATAGAAAAACAGTCAATACCAAATTTAAGAAACAAGTTTTACTTGGAATTCTATTGTATTTATAAGGACCCCCGTGGCAGGAAGGAAGGAATGATGAATCTGACTCCATGTTCTCAGAAGGCTAATTTATTATTTTATGATACTATATTATATAAAAGAATGCTATACTAAGATATGCTAAAGAATACAGAAAGGATACTGACAGAAGGCTAAAACGATAATAATGAAAACTCGTGACTCTCTCCAGAGTCCTGACACAGCTTGACCCTGATTGGCCAACGAGTGAAAACAACTGACACCAGAAACCAATGAAACAACCACCTGTTGGATAAACAATCTCCAAACACATTCCACATGAGCAAAACAGAGGAGAAGCAAATGAGATAATTATTGTTTTCATTTTTCTCCAAGGCTTCTCAGCTTCCCAGGAGAAAAATCCTGGGTGAAGGGATTTTTAGAAAATGTGAATGTGACAGAATTCTGTTATTACAAGTGGGAATCAAGACTGAAATCTTAGTTTCTCTGAGATTGGTGTCCATTTGCCCTTTGACTTAAAGAGTCAATTTTTCATTTTTTGACTTTCTGGTTATGAAAGACCAGAACTGATGTTAATTTTAAAAATTAAAAACAATTTTTAAAGAATCCAGCTCTGCAAATCACCCTGATGTTTTATTGGTTATTCTGTCATGCAATTTTTTTCAATTGATGAATGAAACAATTTTATAAAGGTAATTTAGATATTCTTTCTTCATGCTTTAGGAACAGGCAAAATGTATGGTAGCTGCATAGTGATCCTCCAAAACAGGATGAACAAGAGATTTTTTTTAACTTTTATTTTTTATTAATAAAAAGGAAAAACCTACGCATCTATTTCTACATGAATATAAAGTACAAATTTTAATTCTGAATTACTGAAACTATAGTTCCTCCTAGTGTACTCACTTTGGTAAACAGTTTGTTTCAGTCCTTACTGGAATAAATTTGGGTAAAACACCTACTGACTTACTGTAAAAATAGAACTAAAATTCAGCAGTCAAGAGAAATAACTCTAGGGTACTTTATCTGAAAAGTTTAAAACTTAAAGATATGTTAAAAGGAATAGAAATTACTACATCAAAATGGTGTAAGAATTTAACTTCTGATGCTTTACTTATCTATGTGAGAGCTTAAGGTAAGAAAACAATTTCACCAGCTTTTTTTTTTTCTCTGTGTGAATGTGATAACACATAATAATTGCTTGAATATGAAAAAGAAATTGGAACCAGCACTGAAATTTTTCCATTTCTACATTGCAGTTTTTCCTTTTGCTTTGGAGTATTATATTCACACCCAGAACAGGATTAATTTAAAAATATTAGCTATAACTTTATAGAAATATGACTGAGGAGTGATATAAATCAGTGAATTTCCTCCACATTCTTTAAACAAAGTAAAGATGGAAGAACTAGAGTAGAAAGATGCCTGTGAGTTTTCCCCCTTTCTAAATCATTCTGTTTCACCTCACTGCATTCTTTCCATGTTCAACAAGAGGATTATATTTCTCCAGACACTTGATATGACAACGAACATTTCCAGCCCTTAACAAGCCCTTTGTGGAGCTACTAGTCCCACAGCTTAATTTTACTCAAGTTGTGGAAGGTTTATTTATGGTGCATACATGACCTGTTGTGTGCTTTTTTCCCCTAGAGGTAAGACTCCTCTCACCTAAGTTTAATATTTATACCCACTGGCACATGAGCTGGCTGCTCCTCCTGGCAATTCTGTGATGTGACTGATATCCTCTTTATGCCAATGTGTGGAACATCAGATGAGCTGAGTTTTACAGAATTCCACTTCCATCTCTTGACTATTCAAGGCTTTAGTTGACAAACTTAAATGTAGATTTATAATACAGGCATCTAAATCACATGAATCCTACTCTAAGGCTTCACGGTTGTTATGGTTATAACCTTTGGAAATGGCAAGCTGGCTCTACATTATATTTTCTTGTTATAAAATAAGTGTAAAATTTCATGTCAGGTTTTTAAAGCAGACAAGTACAAATCTGTAGTAGAAATATTATTTGTTTTTTAAACAAGATGTACAGCTGAGGAAAAAAAAAGCACAAGCTTTTGGATGTTCAAGGCATCTTTAAATCTCAGGAGCTTAATGTACCAGTTGGTCTAATAAAATATATTGCTTTTACCTTGATACGCCTAAAGCAAAATTACTGTTATTATTTTTCATGGTATTTAAGTTTTCTTAGGATGGAATCACAGCATGCATTTCTTTAAGCTAGCTGCAGTGTGCAAAATAAGTATAGGGTTTTTTATTAAAATATTTCTGTTTTGATTAATTTTGGCAGTTGGAATAAACTGTGCTGCAGTGTGTTACTCGTGTTACACCAAATTTCCCTTTTTCATTTTGTGCTTTATTTGAAAGTGATGATAGTGACTGCAAGACAACTGGAAGCTTTCCTTTTATACTTCACTATTCCCAATTCAGCACAAACTAAATATAAAGAAAAATGAGTCCTCTTTGAAAACAATGGTTTTGGTTTGAGAGCTGCAGTAAACAGAATAAATGTTTTATTATAAAGTAGGTGGGTTACGACACTTCAGTGTAGAGATGGAAAATTTATTTTAAGCTCCTATTTCTGTTCAGTACTTACACACATCTTCTAACAGGGCATTTTTAATGTTCCTGTCAATAGTCTCTAATGCCCAGCTGAGTAAAGAACTGAGGAGAGAGGTGATTTTTGTTGTCTTGTTGTATAGCTCTGCCAGGAAACCTCATGTCTTCCATGCACATCCAAGTGAGAAGAACAACTTGCCATGAACATCTGGTTCCTTCAGAGCTTTGAGCCTGGCACTAGAGCCCCAGCACCAGCTGCCTTATGGCATCCTGGGCTGGACCTGTTCTAACATGAACTGGTTAGACCCTCTGACTCTTTGCATTTTCACTGAAATGAAAATGCAGATGTCTTTGTAATTGCCTCCCAGTTTGTGATTTCAGTGGCCCAAGCCATTCTCTCTCAAAGCCTCTTTGCCCAGCCTGCCCCATGAATGCCCAAACCAGTGATGCATTTTGGGTCTTGGTGTCACATCTACGAGGTGCAGCAGCAGGAGGCACATTTGAGGGGCCACACTGCCTCCCCACAAACACTACTCTGGCTGTTCCTGCCCTCCAGCAAACCACCCATCTGCCCATCCCACCCTGGGCACAATGTGGGTAGTGGCAGTGGAAGAGCCAAATCCTGGCAAGAAAGGCAGCACAACAATAATCCCCCGAGATGGAGGGAGCAGGGGCCACTGCTCCTGTGGGGCCAAAGTGAGCACCTTCCCACCTGGCCACAGCCTCCAGGCCAGCAGCCACCCCTCCATGCAGCAACAGAGCCTTGCTGACATCCTGTTTTGAATTTTCAGGTGTTTTGCTCCTTCAAAACAATTCCATTGGAATTTTTGAGTTAGCGTTCAGAATTCAAAAAGTCACTCATGAATAAAGAGGCAAAGGGCAAAAAATGCATTGTGATAAGCTCATTTAAATAGAAATAGGCTCATTCCTTTGTGTGGGTTGCATATGATTTTTTATTCTTTTAATTTAATATCTAGATTTTTATGAGTAAACTCAGTTTTCTGAGGAGCTACTCTGACACTATCAGGAAAAACGAAAAATTAAGGCTAGGTGAGCTGTTTGTCATTTTCATACTAGCCCTGTCTAGACTTTTTGCTTACATTTGAGCAGTGACAGTTTATTAGGATGAATGGGAGGGCAGGAATAGAGATTTAGGAAGAAAAGACACTTGCAAAATGTGGATAATGTGACATTTAGTAGAGATTATGTGATCACACGAGGAAAAGCATTTATTGTTTTTCCTATTCTCATCCACAAATAAAAAGCTGTACACTTATATAGGAAATAGCCCTATGCAGCTATTTCTCTTACTAAGAGAAGCTCCAAATACTGAAGAAAAATGCTTGGAAGATCTAGTCTGGCTTTTGAAAAGTCAAGGACATTTCAAAATGCTTCTGCATGTATTCTGTAATGTCTTACACTAATATATTATAAATGGTAGTTGGCAGATTACATCTCGTATTTTCAAAAGCTAATGTCTGTACTGTTCTGCTCTAGATGTCTTCTTGTCTACGTGGTTCAAAAACATCTTTGTGATCTGTCAGAGTAGTTTTGATATGCACAGAAAGCTGAGAGAACAAGGATTTATAAACTCCACTCAAAAGACATACAGGTAGAACTGCCTGCTAGGGGTGGGCACAAAGCATGAAGCACTGAAGGTGTCTTACTTTAGACTATAGTATAAATAAATTGGAATAAAATATTATACATACAAGTTCAGGGTCTTGTTTTTACTTAATAGTTCCATAAGACACATGATAACTGTCAGTATTGTTTTTTTATAATCCATCCTTTGAAAACAGCAGTTCTTAAAAATGTACTGTATTAAAAAAGAAAACTAATCCAAACAAGATAAATTGTGGGAGGGTTGGGCATTTCAGGCCAAATTAAAAGATTTTCACAACTTGAAAGTTATCTTTCCACTTTTGAATGTACGACAAAGTCACTCTTCTAAGAAAACATGAGCTGATCTGGTTTCCTTATTAAACTGAGTGCTTCAGAGTATCAAAGGGCAGAAAACTTGCATTAACTTGATTAAAAATACTATACAGAGTCAAGAGAAAAAATGACAAATTTACTTCTGTAATTTTAAAAGGATTTTGTGGGCTGAAAGGAGGGTTTTTTTAATAAGTTAATTGTTGCAGAATGATAACTACATGTGTGGAAGGTCCTTGTAGCTCCTTCTCATGTATATTATGGAAGAGGAAATAAAATTAGTAGAGTAAGAAATGCAATTCTGATTCAAAAACTCAGTTGGAGGTGGTCCTAATTCTTGTTCATTTATGGCAATTGATAACATCTAGTTAAATTAACTGAACTACTGTTAAATTTTCAGGATGTGGATTGTACCTTCAACATGCATAGAAAAAGGGTATTTATTCTTTTAGAGGCCTTTTAACATTGTCAACAAGTTAGGACAGAAAAAAAATGTTTTGTGCCATTTCAGACATTAAAAGAGAAGCTAACCCAGTGCTAAACCTGTAGTCTGTAAGGGATTTTGAGAAAAGAAAAAAATCATTTGTACTGGATTGGTGGGCTGTTATGTTAAAAATTTGAAAGAGGGTGAAAAGTGTACTCATCTACAGCTAAGAGGCATTTGGTGATTTTTTACCTATTTTACCTCTAATAAAAATAATAGTCACATTGTATTAAAATCAGTTTTACCTCTTCTACTTTTAATTGTAAATATTCAAGTCTTTTAATTAAACATACGCATACACACATTCATTAAATTTGAATGGAGTTTGCTGACTACCAGAAAGAAAGAAATCTTGAGAGGAGTGGATCACACAGGTTGCTTTTGTGGTTTTTTGTTTGTTTGTTTTGTGAGGAGAAAAAAAAATCTTTTAAAACTGCTTTGCTGCATGTGACCTTTACCAAATTTTGAGTAACACGTAGTTTAAGAAATATATGGAACTTTCTGCCTGGAAGGAAAATTCATTTTTAACAAGAGAATGATGATTTAAAATCCTGCTGTGTTTTTAGGAAGTTCTTCTATGAAATAAGAGGCAGACTATTAATTCCTATAGTAATTAATACACCAACTCTTTTTCCTAAATAAGATGATGGATTTCCTGGGTGCAGGAGAAGAGTAGCTGTAAATTCAAACCAGGGCAGCAGAATAGCTGTGGATAGAGCATTTATTTAAGACAAGCATATATTTCTCTCTACTGTGCAATGGGAGCCTGAGAAGACTGCAACACATTTGTGGTGTACGGGAGAAAGTGAATATGCAAATATAGAGGGAGTAATAGGCTTCCACCAGTAGAGAAAGGAAAAATACACGTAGAAAAGACAGTGGTTTATTTTTTTTCTACAGGAAGCCCAATGTAAATGCAAGTATGATTTTCCCTACTGTGGGATTTTCACGAGATAGTATTGACACTAAAGACTGGTGAGGTAGTCAGA
Organism: Agelaius phoeniceus; assembly: GCF_051311805.1. Lineage (NCBI taxonomy): Eukaryota > Metazoa > Chordata > Aves > Passeriformes > Icteridae > Agelaius > Agelaius phoeniceus. Next base: position 12,125,743 of record NC_135266.1, on the reverse strand, counting down.
AGTTCTGAATATATTTAAATGAATACAGTTGTATCTGTCATCATGAATTGCTGCTATAATCACAGCTTTTAAAACCCACTGTTGGCTTCAACATTCCATGGTACAATGGAACTCTTCAGAACTGGAATAGTTGTTGACATTCCATGAAAGAAAACAATAGAAGTGGAATGAATACGCTTAGATTTCTTTTTACTCAGTACAACTGATTTATAAAAAGAAATAGCAGAGGGAGAGAAAAACAAGACAAACCACTGTGAAAAGTAATTAAAGATATTAATAATTGGGAAGAGTAAAATACAGCTACAGCTATGATAGAGAATATTGGTCACTATTTAAACTACTAAATGGATTTTTTAAAATTGAGTATTTTTATATCATTAGCATTGTCATAGCTATTGCGCTGACTTTTGTTTCTAATTTCTGTTAAAAAATAAGGTTATGTGAGGTTTTTAATTTATCATTTATGTACCAGCGGGCTGTATAACTGTTATACAAGATTTGTTCAGTTTAAGCTGTAAGTATTTCGATTCTAACTGCTGAGAAGTTCAAAGGTGATAGATTTTTAGTTAAATTTTTGCAATATATATTTCTGTCTAAATTAGCTGGTGATGAATGTACTGTACCTGAATATCATTGAAATAATGCTTTCATGAGAGCTTGCTGCCCAAGTGTGTATAGAATGATACAGTGAAAACATCAGCCAAAAACAAATCTAGACATCCTTTACTTGTTTAAAAAATCATGATTTCCCTCTCCCCCTCCAAAGGGTAGCTCTCAAAATCGTTTTGGAATTTGTATGAAATACGTTGAAGAGCTTTGCCTTTACCTGTCAGCTTTGCCTTTACCTGTCATCATGAAATACTTCAACTGCAGCATGCAGCCTTTTCCTGTTTGAAAACCTTTAAAACTGTTGTGCTCATTCTAAGGAATAAAGAAAGTGAGAGGCTCCAAATTGCCTTTGAAGCTATTACTACATAATCCACTGCATGATGTTCCTTTACTTGCTTTGTTGCTTTTATTCTAGAAATGGCATTATAGCAAAGTAAACAACACTGTCAAATATATAAACCCATTTTTCTCCCTCCCTAAGGTTATGTTAGCTACCTATACAGACATTTGAGAGATATCTTTGCATCTTATGCACAAATGGTAAACAATATTGAAATATAAATGTATGAAGAATATTAGAATAGGTTTGTAAAAAACTAAATTAACATTTAATATGGCTTTATTATACAAATAATCTGTCACAGCCTGTAAATCCTCCTCCTCCTGCTGCACTGAGTAAAAGCAGAACACCTTAGCTAGGAAAAATCAGAAATACCTTTAGTTTTGTCTGCTAAATCTAAGGTGGGACTTTTGCATCCACATACCAAATTGTTTTTAAATAACCTTGATTGTCCTTTGAGACTTGATCCACATGCTTGGAACTTCACCAAGCATTGTTAAACAGGTTAGAGTGCAGGCTGTAAATATTGAAATTGTGAGTCTGAGGCAGTTTGACAACTAGACAAGCATTTAGAATTCTTCTAATCTTTTTTTCATATGTCATCTGTTAAGAAGTGAATGGTTACATTAGAAATCAAACCTATAACAGTTGCTTGCTATCCCCTTGTTTTCCTTCTGGAAAATATACCTCTGCCTAATACAGGAAAAATTAAATAAAATTATTTGGAATATCTTTTTTTTTTTTTTCAGAGCAAAATCTTAATGGTTAATGAAATACGAATGCATAAGTAAATGAAAATATATAATTGAGAACTTAGACTGTGTGGAAGTGAAGAAATGTGGGAGGAGGAAATGTTAGAGAAGGCAGATATTGCAGCAAATGAGGCTCAAAAACTCTTAGTAGTACTTGTGGGAATTAACTAGGAAGATGTGCTGCCTAAAAGATCACAATGTTCACAAAATCTTATTTCTGAATGACATAATTTTGTTACTTGCATTGCAGTTCCATCAAATGATGATTTTTGTGACACTGCTGGAGTTGGTGAAATGTCACCCCTGTCTGGCAGTCATTCTTGAAAAACAGGCTACCAACAAAATGAATAAAACCACCTTCTAAACAGATACTGCAATACTGCATTACAAGAGCAGTCATAGGCAGGAGCTTTCTGGGTGTCCTCAGACAGTTCCAGGTTTGGAGATATTTAAAAAAACAAAACAATAGTTTCACTGCTGATGAATTCAAAGTCTCAGAACTCAAAATCTCTCTTAATCTCTCAGTCATCTGTACTAGATTCATGAGAAGAGGGACAAAACCACACAAAATTCCCATTTATAAATTAACAGGCATATCTCATTGTGATTCCTGTCTGACAATGTCTACATCACAGAAAATGCCATTACAGTGACCAATAATTGGCACCATTTTGGGTCATCTCAGAGAAGATGAGACTTGGATGGTTTTGGAGGTTGCACTACCAGCCTCACTATTGGGCAGAGTCCCAAAAATACATTAAGAGTGCAGGGAGGATGAAGAAACCTCTCTGCTCTGGTTTGTAGATAAAGAATTTGGTTCATGACATCATGATTCTTTGCCACTCAGGATAAATAACTTCATTTGAAATTAAATGGTCTCTGTCTGACTTCAAGATATCTTTCAATAGTTTGCCTGCGGCTGATATAGAAATGGAAAAAATAATGCTTGAATGGCAAATCAAGATGGTTACTGAAGTGTTGCCTAGATTCAAATTGGGTTGGTTTTTTTGTATGTTTTGTACACAGAAAAGAAGAAGATTGGATTATCTGAATTAGAATTTAACTTAAATGTATTGATCCCTACTTAAGGAGATACCCAAATTACTCCTAGATGATCTGCCTGGGGATCAGCCAGAGTTGGGCTAAACTGCAAACTTTTATGTTGAAGGACTGTGATGTATTTTAATTTGTTTAACAGCATTTCTAGCTCTTGGACTTGATGAACTTAAGCATCTTTTTCAACCTAAACAATTCTGTGACACTATGCTTCTATGAAAAAAGCTGTGGTATTCTCTTATGTCACTACAAGATCCCTTCAGCCCAGCTGTATTTTGGAGCCACATAGTTCAGCAGCTGACAGTAGGTATCAGTATTAGTGTGTGCTCTAACTCTTGCCAAGGTCCTGAATAGAAGGTGATTCTTTGCTCTTTGCATTTGAAGTTCATCATTTCTCTGTCAGGATCCCAGACTTCACTTAGTATTCTCTGAATATTTTTCTAATTTCAAATAATATTTTGGACGTTTAAAATTAAGTTGGAGACAGTTGTCATGAAACCAAGTACTTTTTGCTTCAATCATGGATAATTGTTTTCAGATAGCAATTAATAGGGTAAAAATCAGTATTTGCACTCAGAAAGGCAGTATTACTTCAAAACAAAGAAACAGAACCCCACCAGCTAAAAACCCCACAGCAGAAATCAGTGTTGCCTGTTCTGCCTATCCCAAAATGTGAAAGGAAAGCAGAGCACTTGCACTCTGCTGTCAGTATCCTGCCCAAATTTCAAGTCATTGCTTTTAAGTTCACGGCAGCACTGCACTTCTACAGCTCCTATCTCATCAAACCTGCTGCAAAATTAAACACTGAACTTTGCTCCGAGAGCCGAGGCAGACACTGGAATTTTCCATAATGCTCAGCTGAAATTTTCCTGTGCTGCTACCAGTCTCCCTCCCTGCTGGATCTCAGGCTGCCCACAGCCCTGCTCCTTGAAGAGGAGCTGTGCAAAATGCTTTGCAGCAGCACCCACTTGGTAATTGTTTTTCTGTCTAAAGTTTCCAGTGCTTCTAAACCAGGCAACATATCCAACTGGCAGTGAAAACTGCACAATCCTCGGTTGCCTGTGACTGTCAAATCTCCCGGAGTGGTGTTGGCAGGTAAGAGCTGCTCATTTCCAGCTAATCTAGATTTTTCTAGTAAACTGAAGACAGGTTGGATGTGGCACTGCTGGGACCAATCTTTAGCTTCGTACTCAGTAAAATGCAGAAAATGTTCTCAAACACATTTTCCAATTTCTTTATTACAATTAGAGGCATGCAACACTTAGTGTGCTTGCCTTCCTGGTCACAAACTCTTCTGATCACATTCTGAGAGACAGAAAAGTCTTCAGATATTCCCTTCAGATTCTGTAATTCCAGCTTGGTTCATAATTTTATTATGTGCCAAACAGCATTTGGACATCAGAGGAATGCATCAGTCACCCTGAATGATTTATAGAAAGATTTTTTTTTTTTTAACTAGCTTTTTAAAAATTAAAATGTTTTGAATTAATACTGCTCTGAGTTTCATAATTGTAGACATAGAAGAGCATACCTGTGAAACATGTAGAGCTCCACAATAGGTAGATGCAACTTTATTTACCCAGTAGGTACTCTCTGGATAATAAAGCAGGCTAAAGTTCCTTCCTGAATTATCATCTTTCATGGAAAACTTTCATTAGCTCCTCACTGACCCTCAGACCATTTTAAGAATTACATTCCCTTCCCCTCACATGGCAGTGAAAAGTTGGGTCAAATGGGACTGCCATTCTGCTTCCCCAGGAGGTCAAGACTTAGTGTTAGATGATGTCTCTATCTACCATTAGTGCTTCTTCAGAATAAAAAAGTACCCATGGAGCAGGACTAAGCTGTCTTGAAACTCTGACTTTTCCCCATGTAAACTTTTCCTCTCTGACTCTTGCTTATCCAAGGAGTTAGACACCTTACGAAGTGAAAAATAGGCGTGGCATTCATAGAACCAGGTGTGTGTACATAGGTATACACATGATGGGAGGAAGTAAGAATAATAATAGATTGTTCAGACCTGAGACATAATTCCTATGAATGCAATTTTCCCCCTAATTTTGACCAAAACTGAAGACTGTCTTTCCTGGTCACCTCTGGTGCTAGTTATGGTACATCAGGCTCTTGATTACAATTTTTAATTGCCAACAATTCTCACCTTCAGCATTTAAACTATAAATATCCAGTTCTTTCCAGTGATTTCCTTCAATACAGCACTGCTGCCTCGTTTAGAGTGACCTCCCAGAAAAATAAGAATTATGAAAATAAAATTGTTTTGCTCTGTTCTCTTATGATTTCACTGAAATAAATTTGCATGAATCAGATTAGAAGTGTGTTCACCTGAAGGACCAGAATATAACCAGAATATAATCAAACCGGAGTAGCACTCCATTGCTTTAAAAAGAGACTGATCTTTTTTAATTTGTTTCTCAATACGTACTTAAATAAATAAGCTTTTTAAAACATGGCATGAGCTGATTAATTAACCAAAAAAATTACTTTGGAAAGAGACTGTGCAGCAAAATGGCCTTAGAATGAGATTCCTTTCAAAACATCTTATCTTTTTAGCCATTTGCAAGTTTCTCATTCTTTGTCAAAAAATTTTAAAATAGAAAAAGAAAATAGAATGACAGAGAAAAAATTATGAAATTGGAATAAATACATTTTCTTTAACACTTCTGTTCTTTAAAGGAAAAATATTTCTATTCCTGGTCCCTACGCAAACATTGTAATAAATGTCATTAACTGTGGAAATATGAAGCAGAAGCAACTTCTTGGAGGTAGGAGGGATATTTCCTTTGCATTTGGCATTTAAAACAGGTCTCAGATTGGCAAAAGCTTTTTTAGTCTGATAGGCTGCAGCCTATCAGATATAGAGATATTATCTATTGCTGAAATTGTTTCTAAAAATAATCATTATCACAGAAATTCCAAGAAAGTTTGTTTGTTTGTGTTGGTTTGTTATTTTTTACAAAAAACTATTTGAATTTGAGCTAATACTTTTATTGGAAAACTATGCAGCATGTTTTCCAAGCAGTCTCTTCTCTAATTTCTTTCTTTGAGATATCTTTGATATAGAATCTTTGATATAAAGTAATAATGACAAAGACCAAGAAATGGGGAAAAGAGGAGTATGAATTTGTGTATAATCTTAGCTGTATTCTCAAAGAAGAGAAATGTACCCTGACAAATATAGGATGGCATTACAGGGCCCTTTGACAGCAGCTTCTTCTGTATTACTGTTTCACAGGACATGAGAAATGATGTTTCTTTCTTCATAGTGAGAGATGGAGGTCAGTAGAATATCTCCTCTCTGAAAAGAATTGAAAGATGCTGCCTCTCAGATTAATGTACATTGGTGTTAGTATCATAGTTTATGGAAGAAAAGCCAATTTTGGGCAGTAGGGCTGTGGTTTGGCAAGTCAAACCTTACTGACACAATTAATTGTCTTCTTATAAGCACTGACATTACTGCCCAGCATGTGTCAGAATTATGGTCCAAAGCATTATGAGCCCTAGGCCTAATTGTGATTTTAGATCATGTTTAGCTGTAAGAAGGGAGAAAAAATTCTCATAAATTGCTTTTTTATTTTGATATCCATGCTACATTTTTCAGCTTCCTCCATGAGGCATTTCTGTCCATCAGAATGTCCACTCTCAAATAAACTTTCCTAAGAAAAAGATATTATTCATGCAAAAGAGTATTTAAAGGTTTGTATTGATGTGAGACTGTTTTAGTTGGCACTGGAACTGCCTTATGTTTACATCTATCAGGTACTCACAGTATATTTGATCCTCTCTAGGGAAATACATCCATGATCCAGCTGCCTGGAAGTCCCTGTTATCAGCCTGCTGCCAATAGCTGACATCACTTTGGGCTGTATCTGAATTTTAGTTCTTGAGTAACTTTTAATGGGGCATGACATTTCTATTCATTATGTGCTTTCTGTGTTCATCTTTTTTTTACATTCCTCATTTTTCCTGTAGTCATCCAGTCTCATCTCTTAGTTAATTCAAAACCAAAGGGTACATTTAGATGTATCGTAGTAAAAACATGGATGTGTGTTCTGCTTTTGAAATGGTAGGAGTGCATTAAATAGTGAAAGAAGAAATACAACAAAACTAGCCCAGCTCTTGCTTTTAAATAATTAATTTATAGGATAAAAATGGATATATCTTAATACTGAATATCTTTATTAAATTAGTAGTTTCCAGAAGAGTAGGTGTGACATGACTTACAGACCCAACATATTCTTTTACAAACCCAAATATATAATTATTACTGAGATACTAATTTAGTAATGACCAAAACTTCTTGAAGATTTTGTTTTATCTTTGTAAAGTTTTCCTGGCATATTCATCACTCTAACTTAAGAGTGTTTCAACTAATATAATTTATTTTTTAACCTTTTATGAGCACATTTATCACTTTCTTAATAGACAGATATCCTGCTTTCTATGTTTTTAGCATAGATAAAAATATTTGAGGAATTCTGAATACTTTGAATTAAAATGCAAAAAGAAAAAAGAAAAGAAATCTTGTGTTGTGGTAGTAACTAAATAAGGAGTGATTTCATCTTTAACTGATACTATTGACCAAGGGTACTGCTCTTAGAGCTATAAACAAATAGCATATACAAGTAGTTTTGGATTAAATGTATGTAAAACAAGATGAATAATCAGCTTTCCTTCATGTTCTCTCTCTCGCTCCCTGAACACCCAAATAATTTCAAAAAGCAGAATTGCAACACTGATTTCCCAATAGATAGCAAACCTAGTGAACAAAACTTAGATTTGTAGCCTAAGACATGAATTTTTCATTGAAGTAATAAGAAAGTAGTTACTGTATGTATTTATGTTTTCTCTTAGACAAATGAAGTAGCTACTGAATTCTGCACAGAAGGCAAATACTGAGAAATTTAAATAGGACACATTCATACAGAATATGTTTATTATTGGTTGCATATATCATTTAATATTTAAAAGCTCTTTTATCATGTACTGTAGCTCATGGAAATAAGCTTTCCTCTTATATTTAGTCTTGGGAAATGGTTTTTAGTTAGAGGATTCTGGGATTTAATTACAGAACTTTTCAGAAGCTCTTGTTAAAGGTACTAATTCTACCCTGAAAGGGTCCATATATCCACATTTGGTCTATAGTAGTTACGTAAGGAGAAATGAAAGAACTGAATGTCATGACCATGACATTTCCCAAGAATAACTTTCAGTCTTCTCTTACTTGGAGTTCAGGGAATTTTTCCACTGCTGTCTGCAATAATAGTCTTTTTCCAAACTCCATTTCACAATTTTTTACAGTTCTATGTACCTTTAAAGCCTCTACAAGATCTTGCGGGAAGGAATTCAACTCTTGCAATCAAGCACTGTGTGAAAAATGGTATTTTTTTCTTGGTTTGAAACTTTTTTCTGTTAGTAGTTAGTGACTGATTCTATTCTAAGTAACATTGCTGAAAACCAAGAACAAATCTGCTTTAAAAGTTTTAACAGAGAGGGTTAAAAAAGAGATGCAGTTGTTATGCTGTTGAATATTCCTGTTCTCAAATATAAAAGTATATGATTTCAAATTTTCCAACTAAATGGTAATGCAAAGGTAATGAATGCATTGGTAACTCAAACCAATGAAAATAGTTCATAATTCTCAGAGTTACCAAAAGGACTCAAAAATTCTGCACCCTGGGATTTTAAGTTGCTCAAGAAGGATGTAAAGTCAGACTTTGGCTGCTTTGGAGTTCTTCAACCTTTCAGTATTTATTCCTAGCTATACTTAAAGTGGTTTTTATTTTACAGCTCCAGAAGTTTAAGCATACAGATAAGCCAGTGATCAATTTAAAATACCAATTGTGTAAGGCACTCACCTAGATACACTCCCAAAGTGTGAAGTTATCTTGAAGACCCTCAGAAGAAGTAAATTTCACAAAAGCACAGACAAACACACAATGTATGTGCTGGTGGCCAGTACACAGCTTTGTCTCACCAGTTTATAGCCATTGGGCCAGAAAACCACCAGTGATTGATCTGAGCTGCTCACCTGGGCTCTTGCCCCTATCAGGGACTGGCTGATTCACACTGAAGTGTCTCTTTCTTGCTTACTTCATTAGAGCAGCCAGTATTGGTGAGATCAGATCCATTCAGGGTCAGCAGAGACCACCTTGATACTTTTGACCAAGGGTACTGCTCTTAGAGCTACAAAACAAAGAGCATATACAAGTAGTCTCCTAGAACTGGAGGCAGCTGAACAGTTATGGATGAGGCAAAGAGCAGACTCATGGCTGATGTGCCCAGGTGCTCTCAGCTTTTCACCGCTGTTTTTCATTCTGACATTTACCTTACGCGTACCTTCATTTTCCTTTGAAAAGAGGACACAATTGCACTTTCCTTTTTTTGTTTTTCACCCAATATATCTCTTTAGATTGTTCTTTTCTTTTTTACTGTGTATTGAATTCTCTTGCAAGTGACAATATTCCCTATGAGATATGCCAGATTTAAGACACATAGTCTTTTTAAAAAATCATCACTTTTGCATCTAACCCTTTTTCCTTGTCACTGCCAATCCAGAAATTAGTAGGACAGCAAACTAGATACCTAGTTACTCATAGCAAATTATGGATACCTAAATCTCCAAATCCACAAAATAAGCTTTCAATTGCTCACATGTAAGGATTTCATATTATTCCTCATCAAATGAAGAAAAATAAAGCACTTTTTTTTTTTAATTTAATAAAAATGACCAATGCACAGTTGTCATTAAGCAAGGTAAAAGAGGTCCAGCATCTGGTAAAACTAGAACAAGTTTTTCTGTTTGATCAGATTCTTCCTCTCTACCCTTCCTGTCATACTTGAATGTATACCAGTGTAAAATAATTGTAGTGTCACCCTGGAGAGATGAAGGCCATGCACTTCTCATGTAGAGGGGCCACAGCACACAGGAATTAAAACCTGATCACATAATTACAAGGATCTTGTCATATAAAATGACTACTCAGAAAGAATGTTAGGCCAGGATTTGAAACTGATCAACAATTTCCTGTGCCTCTGTTGTACAGCACGATTAGGATGAGGAGAATGGTAATAAGAAGTACTCTCATCTGGTAATATGTATTTTCACCTCATTAAACACTCAGTGAATAGAGTTAGGCTTTTTTTTGGCTGAAAATTAAACACTGATGACTATAAAATACGCTTCTTGATGCAAGTAATATTGGAGAATTTCTGTTATGGAAACATTAAATCTGTTCTAAATAAATTTTGAGGCAATAGGAAGAGTTTCAAGGATTAAAAATCTGATGTATTTTACTTTTTGAAACTACTTATAAATTTCTCTTATTAGTTTTGCTGCTGAATTAATATGGCTGCAATGAGAGAATTCATATTTTCTCTCCAGTTTGAATTCATCATATTTTTTGACTGTTGCACCATGTCTCTCAGAGTTTTCTGGCTACAAAATTGTAAACAGTACCAAAACATGCAGAGTTTTCAGAAGCTCAGAAGGTTTAAAAATCAAAGGTAGTGTTAAGAATGGTGCTCAAATTCATCTCTCTCTGCACTATTTTCCTGTGCTGTGCTTATTTGCATGGGATGGAATATTTGATCCATAAAGTAGGTGATGGAGGAGAAATTTTGAAGACTTGATGAAAGCAGAAAATCAAGTTTATATGAAAGTTTCAAAGTATCTTCCTTGTGAACCTTTACATTTACCATTATCAGTCTTAAAGATGTTTAGAGTTTACCACTTTGTGCTATCTTTTATTTAAATCTAGTTCATCCTCTTTTGCAACAACTGGTTGATTTGTAAAAACTTTGATTTTTCAGTAGAATGAAAGAAAAGAATTTAGTGAATTAAAGATAGTTGACAGAGTGTAAATTTTAGTTATGACTCCTTAATAGTCATCTGGAGACAATGGTATGAGCACAAAAAACTTAAGTTTATCCATTTACCTTTGGTTTCTGTGGTTAACCAGTGAACTCCTACTTCACATTTCCATCTGCTGTCTTCTGTAAATCTACCCCCTGAAACAGTAAACAGTGGAAGTCATTTAGTGGGTTCAATAAAATTGCAAAGACTGAGTTTGGATAGCTGGAGGAGTGTTTAAGAGTTTCATCCTGATAAGGAAAAGACTGTTTTGCAGGTTTTTAGGAACAGTTAATCAATTGCTGAATTCTATTGAACTCTTATGGAATGAGATCAGTTAACCCATATACATATTTTCCTTTCACCCAATGAAGTATAAAACATTGCCAGGAAAAAAAGGTTTTGAGGTCTCTTCTTTGGTATCTCCATAGAAGATAATTCTATTTATTGTAATTCTATTTCAAATCAAAGTGGATATCATCAGCTGACACAAACTTTTAGCTTAAGTGCTGCTAACTTGTAAAGCAATAACACACCAGCAGCAGAATCCCAGGTAACTCCTCACTGGTTTACCCCAGGGGATTCCTTCTGTATTTCTGTGCAGCACCTTTTGAAACTCACTGTGCCCATTAACATGCAGCAGCCTTCAGCTCCTTGCACGCCAACATAAGTAGCCCAGATTTCCAAACTCTCCTCTCTGTTTGTATAGGTCCTGGTGTGAGATTAATAGGATTTCTTGAGGATCCAGCTCCACATTAAAAGGAATAGAAGATCTCTCTCTTCTCTCCTACCAATTAAACAGTGATTTTACGGTTTAAATGGTAGGAGGAGCATCTTCTGTCTGAGCTGTAAATTACTCAGCAAAGAGTAAGTTATCAGAATGTAAGCCCTGTTTGGGATTTGAATGATGTCAAGAGGGCCCTCTTTCTCATACAATTTTACAGAAGTGCAGAAGTAGTTTGGGGTTGAAAGTCATTCCCCAGTATGAAATACAATAAAATGTGATGTGAGGGATACTATTGTTCAGTGTACAATATATTTAATATTTTGAAGTTCCTATGCTACAATTCTCATTAATTATTCAAATCAAATTGTGATATTATTTTAACTAGAAGTCAAATGAATTACAAAGTATTTCCATTATAATAGTGATATCTTAAATATAATTTAAATATTTTTCCTAAGATTTGATTGATCATTATGATTACAGTTTATGTCCTTTTTAAGCTCTACAAGAAAGCTGAAATTTTCAGGTGACCGAAAATAGGATCAAATTAGTAGTGCCAAATGGAACTATATGTGACTTTTGGAGATACTCAGTGAATCCAATATATTATGTAGCAACAAATTTATATGGATCCATTGTTGGATCCATCCAAGATGAGCTGTATTATCATTTGGAGATGGGAGTTGTGACTCTTTTTTTGATGACGCCATCTACAGAAAATCAGTTATTTTTTTATAGAGGCCAATATATCTATTCCTATTCTCACTGAGCATTCAGTCTCCAGTAAGGGTCTGTAATTGGTGTGATGGCTTGGGAAATAAAAGCAATAGGTCCCAGAGAGTCATAAAACACTCAGCTCTCCTGCTTATTTCTAAACAGTTTCCATGCCCTCCTGAAATATTACATTAAGTCATCAGTAGTTGGGCTTGAATTTGCCAAGTGAAATAATTTTTTACTGAAGAGAATAATTTTTCCATAAACATTATAGAAATGTTTAGCAGCAAATTTTCTACTGATAGTTTTCAAATGGTTCATCAATTTTCCCATTGTGTGTTCATTTTCCTTACTCTTAATTTCTTCTTCCTCTTTCTCACTTAACTCCTACACACAGAGAGAGTCCAGTCTGCAGCACCTGAGGCTGATGATTGTTCCAAAACCTTCAGTGGAACTTTCTTTCTTTATGTTTTTTCATACTGATGATAACACTCAGAAGGACATGAAATAGACACTGGACATTGTTGCTCTACTTCTGTGATTCTACATCTTCACCTAAATACGTTCCCATTGTGGTCAAAGGGGTTCAGATAGGGCAGCGCCCCTTCACCCACTATGTCTTCCAAAATAGTCTCTGCTGGACCCACACAGAACCAGAAAGAAAACTTCACATAGTTGATTCAATTAAACACCTAATTTCCTAAATGCATTTACAGTACTTCTTAATGGTCTTATGGTAATTAATCTTGACAATATTTTTTGGATAAACGTGGTGAAAGAGGCATGACTATAATATTGTTCTTAGATACTTTAGAATACATCAGTACTATTACTTTATAGGAAGCATTTTCATTCCTTTATCATTAATCTTCAAATCTATTTCTTTTTTTCTGGAAATGCTGAAACTTCTGGGATTAAATGCAAACAAACTTTGGACTTAGATGAGAAAATTATATAAGTATTTCCGTGATTTTATGTATTAACTAGTAAATACAAGCATTAAATACAGTAATAAACCCTAAGGAATTATATTATCCATATTTTTTTACAGGGACAAGCCCATTCATCATTCATTACAAATGTTCTTTTACCTCAGCAACAAGCTGGAGAAAAACACATAAACAGTTTAATATATCCTGAGACTCAATACCCTTTAAACCTTTTGTTCTGTAAAGTTTTTTTACTTGCAAAAAAATGAATTAGTTAGGTTTGAATAACTAATTACGTATATAAAAGCACGTAGAAATCAGCGGTATCAAAAGAACTTCTTCCATTGAGAAGCAAACTGAAATTAAGCTACAAAATTATGGGAGATTCACAGTAAAATGAGTAATTATGGATAGCAAAAATAGAAACTGAATTAAAGAACTTAGTTATGTACGAAATACGTTCATACATTTATTTAGAAAACTCCTTAGTAAATGTTGTGGTGTTTTTACTGACAATGATAATAAATTTCAGGATCTGTATTTAAGGTGTGTTGCTGCTGTTTTTGGACCATAAAATTAAATTGTAGCTACTTCTCAAATGGATGTGACAGCACAGCTGTACTTCTTTTCTTAGAAAATAAATCTCAGAAAATTAGCTAAAAGAATGGGCTTACCAGTTAAAGTGAGACATTACTTAGTAGAGCAAGCCCAGGGAAGGGATTTAAATTAAGGATCCAAATTAGGGATCCTAACTATTAAATCAGGATCCTAAAATTAAGGATCCAAATTAAGGATCTTTAGCATCTGACAAATGAGGAGAGGCTGAGAGAGCTGGGACCGCTCATCCTGGAGAAGAGAAGGCTCAGGGGGGACATATACATGCCCATAAAAATGTGATTGAGCAGTAAAGACAACAGAGACAGGTTCTTCTCAGTGGTGCCCAGAGGCAGATGAGAGGCAAGAGACACAAATGGAAACACAGGGAATTCCTCTTCAATATTTAAAAAAAATAAAGTGTTCATGATGAAGGTGATTGCAGACAAGAATGGGTTGCCCAGAGATGTTGTGGAGTCTCCATCCTTGGAGATGTTCAAAACTCCACTTGAGCAACCTGCTGTCATGGACCCTGCTCTAAGCAGAACTTGGGCCAGGCAATGTCCAGAGATGCCTCCCAGGCTCACCCAGTCCCTGTATCTTTGAGAATATATCAGTGAACCAAACATGGTAACATGAATAGATGTGGATAAGAATGAATGCCTTTTTTGAACATTGTTGTGTCCCATGCTTCTTGCCTCATCCATTTCATTTATTTACTGAGAGGCTGCTGAGGTCATTGCAAGAGAATACAAAAGGAGGTAGAAAAAGCATAAGTTCTGAATTTAGGTTATACCTTAAAGTTTTATATTCCTTTTTTACTTGGTGAATTCTTTACCAGCATTCGTAGCCATATATAGGACAAACAGGATGTCAATGTCATAAAAAATAGATGTCTGACAGGCTTATTCAGAAAATTTCAAGTTAAACTTGACTGTCAATATAATAGCTTCTGGAATTTTGGTGATGCCAGTTGGAAAAAGATAAAGTTATGTCAGTGGTGGTTTTTTGAAGCTTCATTGAAATTGCCAATCAGCTGAAATTTCTATTGACTGAAGCACCTTTAATTGTGACAATTATTTAGTCAGCTGATACACAGAAAGGAAGTACATGCCTGAAAAAAAGTACAGAGATGAGGTTTAATTATGGCCTGGTAGATGCTGACAATCTCTTTTTGCTGCACCATTCTTGTGACAGCTTCATTGGCCAGCTCATGAGTAAGCAGCTGCTTGTGTGAAAGCCAATGTTCAGCACACTCACCCTGGGCACTTGCTCTTTGGAACCAGCTTCCAGACTAACTGAGCTGTTGGTCTGGACCTGTGTTCTGGACAGATTCCAGCAAGGGTTTGCAGTCTGCCAAATGTAATTATCCTCTGCACTTTTAATTGGCTGTAATAATCACTTCCGGTTTTATGCAGTTCTGTGAACTGTTGTTAATTGCTTCATTTTATACCAGAGAATGCAGTATTTCAGTAGAAAATGAAATTATTCTTCCCCCTCTTCCTCCCTTTCCCTCCTCCTCTCTGCATATATGTGTGCGTATTTATTAACACAATTGGCTCCTCTTATTACATGCTCCTGCTAAATAAAGACTGTAATATAGCTTATCAGTTATTTATGATATGTGGTTTAATAATTTTCAGATTCGCTGCTTTCCTAAGTATTTTAAAGAGAATGAGAGAGCAGAAAGTAGAATAGCTGATGTCTTAGCTCTCCAGTAGAGGAAGGCATGGGATTCTTCCCTTACATTCAGTGGTAGAAGTATACTATAGCTGTGTCACACTGACAGCATTTTTGTGGAAAATGCAAGTTGTGTGTTTTGTCACCTCTCTAATCTCACCAGCCACTTCAAAGTCTTTTAAGCCTCTGCTGATAGAACTGATATTTAAAGGGCACTACTTTGGCAATACTGCAGAAATCTAGAAAACCTAGGTAGATCTATAGATGTACAGATTATATTCTTAATACAAGATAAAAATTAAATCAAAATAGCAGAGAGGACATACATATCAGCCACTGATTTGCAGGGGTAAATGTAGGGGAGGCTGATGGGGAAAAGTAATTTGTCATTTTCAATGAGATTGAAGCCTCCAACACAGATGAATATAAAGAAAAATTTACTGTATAGCTTGTAACTGCAGGTCTGTTCTGAAATTTGCCTCTGTTCTTCCTCCCAAAGATATAATTCACTCACTGAAACCACTTCTTGGCTTGAGCTTCTGATTAAGCACTCACAATAGAGTCTCAAAGTAAGAATACTGATTTTACTGGAAAAAAACTAATAGAATATGTCAAAATTCACAGTCTTGGGTTGTTTTTTTCCTATTCCTCTGAAATAACATTGACATCAGGAACCTCATTTGGTTTGCTTTTTCATTGTTTACCATGAGTCAAATCCCAAATGATATTGAGATGCCCGACTTTCAATTCAATCTATATTTACTGAGACAGTTGCTTAGACTTGAGTTTAATATTAGATACCTATTACATTTGAGTATGTGAGCATAAATGGTTGTGGAAAAAAACCTTATAAATCATTATTTTATTTTAAAATAAATGGCATATTTTCCAGTAATCTAATATGCATTTGACAATAACCAAAAGTAGGGGCAAATTATTTTTCTGCCTCCTTGGTAACCTAATCTCATTTATGATTTTTGTCATAGATGTACAGCTAAGGACATCAGAACACTTTAATTCTTCATGAACTCAGACATTTGCAGATCTTCTCTATTTTGTAAGCATTTTTAATCTGTGTGAAAATATAGAAATAGATGCATCATTTTTCACATTTCTGAAGGTTAAATTTAGATTTTTAGCATCACTCTATTTCAGCAATAGTTATAAATGTTCCTTACTTTCATATGCAGCATAAGTATGCAAGAGAGCTGAACGCTATCTCATTTATGGTGCTAAAAAGAAAATGCCTGGAGCACATTTTGCAATATCAACTAGGCTGAAGGGATTACTTGATTTGAAGAGAGATGTTAAAGTTTGCAGTGTCCTAGTCATGTCAATGAGAAATAACTTTTAGAGCTGAGCTTCAAAGGTAATAAAAAATATACAAGTTGCCATGCAGTATTAGATATTACTGCATACTGTCCAAGATAACCATGAAGAAGCTGCTAAAAATGTTTTAACTTTAGGTTCATGTTAAAAATGCCCTAAATTTTGACTTCTGAACATAAGACAATTGTTTTCATTCTATTTTCTACTGTTGAATACTCACCTGCAAGTCTTCTCAAATGATGGTTTATTGTTCTGTATCATTGCCCTTCTTGTGTCATGTAAGGAAAGTGATGCCATCCAATGTTGCACAAGTGCTGAGTGTAGCATTAATAAGTTAATGACCTTTATGTATCTTGCTGATGACATTTGGTGTCAGATTGTTTCCACTTATCTTGGTTAATGGGCAATTCAGATACAGCATGGAGGAAAATGTCATGCTTTGGATATAATTTGAAGGCTCACTGTCTGAATGGGTCTATTCCTCTCTGTCACTGAAATTTATCAGAAATTTCTGGGTACATGACTTCTCATGACAACTATTTAAAAAGCTCATTACCTCTTAATATAGTTGATACGTAGGAGAAACTCCTCATCCTACAGTTCAGCATCTGTTTATAAATTAACATATGGAGATATGAGTAATTGTTTTAATGAAAATTTTACCTCAGAACTACTTTCCTCTGAGTTCATTGTGAATATAATTATGTCTGCCATAGTCTTCTCCCTCTGAGACTGAAGATAAGGCACAGAAAAAATTATTTCTTTGCTATAATCCTTCTGCTTAAAGTTGATAGGGAGGCACTGATGAATTTAGTGCCATTCATGTTCTCTGAACTAGAACTCTTTAAATAATATCATATAATGTCTTTTTTAAGAAGAATTTGGTTTTTTGAACAAAGAAGGAATAAATCTTTTAAACAAAGGCATTATAAGGCACCCACTATAAGAAATGGAGAAATGCATCTCGTATTCTTCAGTCCCATGCAAACAACGACTTGGTCATGCATTTCATTTAAGCTTTCTGTAGTAATGAATAAAGGAGCATGTCTTCCCCCTCTCTGCATGCCAGCTTATATTGGTGGTTTGTAAAACACGTTAATGTGATAGTAATCATAAAGATAATTGCTATTTGTTGTTTGTGTAAATATTCCTGAAGAATGTTCTTTGGTTGTTTGTTTAGATGTGAGCTACCTGATCAGAGATGACTGGTCAGCTGGCAACATCAATTTTTCACTCAGAAACCAGACCAAGTCATTTGGAAGTTGAATGTTCTCTGGAGGCTGAAAAAGCCAATTTCTGCCCATTTTAGTCAATTAAATAAATTGGATGTAGGAGCATAATAACTGGCATTACAGAATGGTTGTTCATGCTGAAGTAAAACAATTCAATATAATCAGACAAATGATTGGTGGAAAAAAGGAGGGGGGTCAGCAGAACTGCTATTTTGACTTCTGGAGTCTGTGTAAAAGACTATTTGACAAAGTCCCTTTGGAGGTAGTACTGAAGGATAGAGGAGTCCAGGAAGGCTGGAGACTGCTCAAGATGGAAAATTTCAAGGGGCAGGAGTGTCTCTGTGCTGAAAGGTGAGCTGACAGGGAAGAAGACTGGCTTGGCTGAACAGAAAGATTTGGCTGGAGACCAGCTGGAATTCAGGATGCAAAGTTTACCACCATTGGAAGAGGGGGGAGGCCACTTAGGGGTATTACAAGGGTGTCAAGAGGTTATGGAGGCATAAAATCAGAAAGGCTGAGGCCAACTAGAAGTTAACTTTGCTATTGTCGTAAAAGGCAGTAAAAATATTTCTATAAATACATTAGCAACCAAAGCAAGGCTAAGGAGACTCTTCATCCTTTATGTGTGGAGAGAAACATAATGACAAAGTAGTAGGAAAAGGCTGAGGTGTTTAATGCAAGTCCCCTTGACTCACCTGATCTCTTTCTATGACATGACCCACTTAGTAGGTAAAGGAGAGGCTGTGAATATTGCTTCCCTGGCTTTAGAAAAGCATTTGACATCATTTCCAACAGCATTATGCTGGAGAAATTGGCTGCTCATAGCTTGCACAGGTGCCCAGTTTCCTAGATAAACTGACTGGATTGTTGAGCCCAAAAACTGATGGGACATGGAGTTACATCCAGCTGGAGACGGACACCCTGGTGTTCCCCAGGACTCAGCACTGGGGCCAGTCCTGTTGAATCTCTTTTGATGATCTGGATGAGGAGATCCAGGGACCCACAGTTTGCAGATGACCACAAGCTGGACAGGAGTGTGGGAAGGATCTGCAGAGGGATTTGAACAGGCTGGATTGACAGACTGAAGCAAATTTCATAAGTTTCAACAAGGTCAAATGCTGGATCCTTCTTTGGATCTCAACAATCTCAGACAATGCTCCATGTTTGGAGGTAGAGTAGCTGGAAAGCTGCCCAAAGGAAAAGGACCTTGGTCAGCAGCAGCTGGGCATGAGCCAGGTGTGCCCAGGGGCCCAGGGAGGCCAAAGGCACCTGGCCTGGATCAGCAATAGTGTGGCAGCAGGACCAGGGCAGGGATTGCCCCCTGTGCTCAGCACTGGTGAGGCCACAGCTCAAATCCTGTGTCCAGTTTTGGGCCTCTCACTACAGGAAAGGCATTGAGGGGCTAGAGAAGGGTCTGAAGCACAGATGCTAGGAAGTGTTGTTGTTCTATTATTTCTAGAGTCTCATAATGATATTCTCATATTTCTAAAGTCCATACCTCTTGGGTGTATTCTCATGGCTGCAGATCTTCACTGACTCCTTCTGCTGCATGTTGTTCTCTCTCAATTCAGGGCTCCTCCAAGGCTCTCCCTGACTGGCTAACCCGCCCCCTTTTATCCCAGTCATCTTCATTGGTCACAGCTGCAGCCCAATTAAGGACATCGCAGCTGCAGCCCATCAAGGACAACCAGGACCTCCAGGGCAAAGCCTCTATACAGATATTTAAATACATTTCCTCTACTATAAGGAAGGTCAACTGAGGGAGCTGGGCTTGTTTAGTCTGGAGAAAGAAGGGTTCAGGAGAGACCTTATCACTCTCTACAAGCACCTGAAAGATGACTGTAGCAAGGCAGGGGTCAGTCTCTTCTCCCAAGCTCAAAGTAATAGGACAAGAAGAAAAGGTCTCAAGTTGCACCAGGGGAAGTTTATATTGGATATTAGGAAAAAATTTCTTCGTGGAAAAGGGACTATCAAAGCTTCCCAAGAAACTGATGGAATTACCATCCCTGGAGACGTTTAAAAGATTTGTAGGTGTGGCACATAAGTTCAGTGGTGAAAACAGTGTTGCTGGGTTAGCAGCTGGACTCAATAGTCTTAGTAGCCTTTTCCAAACTTAACAATTCTGTGGGTTTACGAAAAGATAAAAAACAGAGTTAAAAAAGAGAGGAGCCAGCAATCTTCCATGAATCTATTTTAAAACTACCAGAAGTCTATATTATTAGTCTGGAATGATGGTTGATCAAAATGTATCTCCTTCAAAATGTCTGCATTGTATTTTTTTTTTTTAATATTTTCTTTAATTTTCTAAGATATTTCTCCATACCTCAGTGATAGAATTGGAAATGGAATTCAGCTGTTGCATTTATGAATGCTTGTCAACTTGGATCCTCTTCATAGCTTACAAAGCCAGATATCTAATGACTCCATGACATGATGGCCATTTATCGATTTCTTAATCTTTTTATCAAGAGTTGCGGAAAATAAAGGTATTTTCATAAAGGTTTTAGTATATATTTTCTGATCCATGTTTATGCCGTGCAAAGATCACTATGCTTTTATCTATTTCAAAACAGTAATTCCAAATGCCAAATTGCTATCTTCAAGAAGTCATAGGGGGATATATGATCTGTCATGTTCAGGTCATGAGTTTAAATTCACACAGGTCAATTGCATCTGAAGATCATTATTATTTGATATCTTGCTGAGATAAGAAACTTGTACCACAGTAGTTTTGGTAAATAAAGTTTCCATTACTGTTATTCCACACTTTTCATCTTCTTTGAAGTTATTGCATCCATGTCAGAACCTAAAACTCCTTTAGTTTTGCAGTTCTTTATGCAATCAGTCTTCCTGGCCCTTGAGTTCCAGACATCTCTGAATAATGTATGGTTTTCTTCGTAGACCTCAAACTGAGTTAAATGCCCCTACGATGCTTTTGATCGATTAGGGGCTGGCATGATCAATGTCACAAGGTAAAGCACAGCCCTTCATGATTAATGAGTTTCAGGTCTTACACTTCCTTTGGAGGAGCAAAGCACAAAGCTGTAGATTTATTTTTATTCAATAGCTACACTTAAAAAAAACTCCAACAAACCAAACAAAGAACCCAAACCACCAAACAAATGAACAAGCAAAAAACCTACCCAAAATAAAGCAAGCAAGCAAAATTCAGCAACCTTGACAAACAGAAAAATAATTATGAAAGAAAATATACTTAAAAACTTTTTTTTCCCTCTACATGATATAATTTTTTATGTTGTTCAGATGTTGAAGCTAAAAGAATGGGCAATTGTTCTTGAAGTCCCAGTTTGTGGCTCAAACAAAATGGAAATTAACACTGAATAATTAAAATTAAAGCAGCTGGTTTTGAGCTCATTAAAGAAAAAAATACCATTAAAATAAGTAAGGGCAATATTTGATTCTTCTGGATGTCTCTTCATCATCTGAAAGAAGTTGTCAAGTTACTTAACATATTTCATATAGAGAAAAGTAACATCATGCATTTTTATTATTGCTCTAATTTGACAACTGATGGTGTAAAGGAAGAACTAACAAATTGAAACAAGACAGAGCTGATGTTCATGTATCCCATCAAAAATGATTATTATAAGAGCTCATTAGTGTAAGAATGCAATAGCTTGTGTCTGTATATGTATTGATATGTTCCATATAAGTAAAAGTGAGATTTGGTAAGGTTCACATATTGGTATTTCTCTTGATTCTCTGCTTGCCACTAACAAAAAACATAATATTTTTTTAATAATTAGTTTTATTTTCATTTTGAAATCTTACATTTTCAAGTCCTTTGTCTTACAATGCCACAACAGGTTTTTACAGAATGGTAATTACTAGGGATTAATCATTCTTTGTTTTGTGAACTTTGGCTCTGACTGTTGTTGAGCATATTTTATGAAGTCTCATTATTCTACCCATGTTAATTCATCTTGAGG
Organism: Agelaius phoeniceus; assembly: GCF_051311805.1. Lineage (NCBI taxonomy): Eukaryota > Metazoa > Chordata > Aves > Passeriformes > Icteridae > Agelaius > Agelaius phoeniceus. Next base: position 12,103,964 of record NC_135266.1, on the reverse strand, counting down.
GACGTAGACACGTTTTATATAAATTAAATACTTGAAAAGAACACCTTTTTGTTTACACGTATTCTTAAATATAGAGCATTACCCTTGACAAATGTTTCTGAAAACTGAGGTAGAAAAGATTGTGAAAATATTTTTGTGCACAAATCCAGAATTATGGAAGGAGGTATGACTGTTCAGGGTTTTCTTACTGATCTCCTAGCACTTAAAAATTGCACAGAAGGCTTTTAATGAACAATTAAAGTGCACTTCTTTATGCTTTCCTGTTCAAAAGTTGGTTTCTGACAGGTGTTAGGAAGGGGATTGAATATTAAATAAAAACCTGAAGTGTGGATTCTGTTCAGGAGCCAAATTGAGGATTAAAACTTAAAAGACCAGCTGTGAAAACAAGCTGTCATGGAGATAAAAGTTAATTTATATGTACAGCAAAAAACATTTTAAAGAAAGCAATATTTTTTTTAATTTCAACCTTAGAATGATAGTAATTGTAAGTTTTAAGGAATGCCCTCATTGTTTTAGTACACTAAGATGTTTCAGCCCGGAACTTGCAAAGAAACATCTGTAACCAGTCATGGGTTTTATATTCATTTTTCCCGAAAATTCAGACTTGTAGGTTGGGTTTCACATACCTCCTGCCTCCACAGTCTATCCCCAGAGATGGTTTCATACACTATGCAAACTACTCAAAAAATTGTAGGGGCAAAATATCAATTGATTCACTAATTATATGTCCCACATAACCTCAGTTTAGAAATTGAGGTGATTTGCACAGGTGGACTCTTCCTTAGCTCATAGCAGCTGACTAGAATTTAGAAAATAGAAAGATCCATGAAAATGTCCTTCAAGAATGATGCCTGGGGTTCTTAGTTAAAATTTCTTTTCCCGCTCTGTTGCTGTGAAACATGGATGTACCTTCTGTACACGTGCCTCGTGCACCAGCTGTGTGATATCAGCTCTTTGTGCATGGTTCCTCTGCTACATTTATGTCTAGGCTGATAATCTTGTAGATGTTTTCTCAGAGGCTGCATTAGGTGCCTTGACACTGGGTGCAGTTGTGAATTTGGTCAGAGGTGAGCTAAGTGTACACTCACTTGCCCTTTCTGTGGCCTTACATGGAAGTCTCATGTACTGCATCATACCATGGCAGAGTGGTAGATTAATTCCTGATACAAATATTTCAGATCAACTTCCTGTGCAACACTCAAATTTTTCATTATCTCAGCCTATTGATAATAATCCACCTTTATGGTACCCTCTGATGACATTAAAAACCCATAGATGATAACAACTTTCATCACTCTGAAGTCATTTTGTTGCTTCTGGATTGTTTCCTTTGATTTCATTAAATTAATCAAGTAATTATGTGTTTTTTCCCCATTTTACCATTTGCATTAATGTTCAAAACTCAATCACAACTATTAGCAAAAAAAAACCAAAAAAAGAACTTACATTTCACTTTATTGTCAGAATATTGTAATTATTTCATTCCATTTGAATGAGAAGAACCCTAGAAAGTAAAAATGCTGCATTCATGATAGAAAATAGTTGTACTTTTCATGACTATATTAATATCTAATATTTACATCAAAGTAATTGTCATAATATGACAGTACAGCTCACAGAATACCAATGGACCGTACTTTGCTAGTGTTACTTCAATTAAAGTAATTTTTAGATAGCAATTGAGAATTTAATAACAAGGATTCAGAGATATGAATTTATTGAACTAATTCATTTAATTGTGGGTCACAGAACATCCATTGAGGAAGAGAGCTAATCTCTCCCCGTGTCTTGTCATGACATTATGGTATGAAACTTTCCTGTTATACAAAGCATACACCCAAAAATTGTGCATTAAAAAGGATATAATTTTCATTTTATAATTTTATTTGCACAATAGAAGAAGGTCTTGTCCAGACCCCACTTGAGAGGGGTTTGTACAATGAAGCAAAGCTCTTCTTTCCCTAAATAGCTTGCAATGCAAGTGTGAAAAAGAACCCATAATGGTATTATGATTAATACATAAACAATCACAAGGAAACAATAATTCATTGTTAATTATAAATAGGGAACTGCTCTTGAGGACATGGAGAGGGAATTACTTTGTGAGCACTTTGTGAGTGGCAAGTGCAAGGTGAAACCTTGATATTGAAGGATAAATGAAAATACTATTGACATACTGTGAAGCCTTTTTTTTTTCTATACTTTCATTTATGATATGATAAAGAGGGGAATCCAACAGAGAAATAAAAAGAGGGAATTTGTATCATCAAAGTAATAGGAGTGAATTATGAATTTGTCCTGTGTATCTTGAATAGCTTTTAATTTGAGATGGAACAAAAAAGGACTAAGCTAATAAAGGTTAAAATGATGGACATTCATTGTCTCAGTTGTAAAAATAAAACTTGTCAAGATATAGATAACCTAGATATGATGACTTGAGTAAGAAATATGAAGTTGACATCCAAGAAAAAAGTCTGGATGGATGGAGATGGATAGAGATTATTGGTGATAAGAGCAAAGCAGCAAGAAGGAACAGTGTGAAAAAAACATGGTTTAGGCAACTGAAATTAAATTTACAGTTGGGCATCCAGTAAAATATCAATCAAAAGTCAAATGAAGATCTTAGCTTTGATATCCTGAATAGGGATACATGGCTCTAATGGGTAATCACCCAAACTCTTTCATAGCTGAAATAAGACACAACTAGGAAGCCATGCTTTCTAAAATAGTCATCTGAAACAGATCAATGCAAACACTGTGCTTGTTTGGGCTTTCTTTCTGCAATAAATATTAGGAGAGATGTGGTTTTCTACTACAGGTATAAGGTCCTGAAGTCACATGTGGTAAATTTTTGGCAAAAATACAGTTCTGGGATGTGTTGTAAGAATGGAAAGAAAATTTGTTTTCCGTGGAGAGGTTTCATGAAATAAATAATTTAAAAGGAAAATGCATAAGGCCAAGGGGACTCTGGTAACCATGGAGAAAAATTATGACAGGATTTGAGATCATATTTTTATGTTTAGAATGGACTGAAATAGTGATTCAGGTGAGTAAAAAGAAATCTGAGAAAGGACCAAATAGCAGAAGAAAGACAAAGACAGGGGGAAAAAATTTGTCTTAAGGAAGCTATTAAATAAAAAATTAAAAAAATAAAATGGGGCATTTCTTTTCATCTAATCTGCAGAGTGTACCAAGGACTTTGTTTTAGTGGTTTCTGGAAAACATATGGAAACTCAGCTAGGGATAACTATTGTAATATTCTGTGCCCACAGTAACTGAAGAGAAAGGACAAAAAAAATATTGCTGGAGAGGAACATTGCATGTCTTTTTTTTATAGAATGGAGGTGACTTGACCATATTCGTACTAAATGAAAGGGGACAAAGGATGATAACTCTGTGGGAGAATGGTTTGCAGAAAGTGTCAAGTCTTTTAATAACATTTCCTATTGATGTTTCTCAGCTAGATGAAACCAGATTTCAGAGCTAGAAGCAATATTTTCCGACACAGTTGGATATTTATTATGCTCTTAGAGTAAAATGCAATTGAGGAGAGTGAAAACTAAAAGAGAAATGTGGGGTGTAATTTAGATTTGGCATGATAAGCTGCAGTAGAAAAATTAAATCTTTTTTCATGTCAGGAAAGGCTTCTGACCATATCTGAAGGAATGGCAGGTGCTGAGGTGAGGAGGGTCTGGAAACAAATTGTCAACCCAGCACAAACTTATAATTGCTTGTGGCAAGAGAGAATCCAGCCTTTGTCTGTTGAATTACTGAATGAACATAGATACCAATTCATTGGGTTACACATTAATAGCATGACACCATTGTGGCTAAAACAGCTTCAGAACTCATTATCTATGGAGATCACTCCTGGAGCTGCAACCCCCAGATGAAGAACTGCAGCCAAGACTGGGAGATGGATCACAGTAAGAGGTGTCTCACTGGGAGCAGTGAGCCATCTGTCAGGAGAAACTGGGGGAGGACATGAAGCTGCAGGTCCCAGAGAGAGGGAGGGAAGCTGGCGAGGCCACCCAAACGCTGTGGTAGAGAAGGGAAGAGCAGAGGAGAATGAGCCTTGCAGAGCCAGGCTGTGAGCACCAGCTGGTACCAGGGAGCTGAACACCTTCTCCTGGCAGCCTCTGCACACCAGCAGGACACCTGTGGGCTTGCAGGGCCGACCAAGAGATCTTGCTGTCCTTTGCAGGTTGAGGTGAACTCAGGAAACCCAAACTGCTCATCCTAAAGGATCCGATCATGCTTACAGTAACCACAGCACTACAATACTAATACTCATCATGACTGTGTGCCTCTGAGCTTATTAGAGTTATCCTCTGTCAAGTCAAAGTTATTTCAGTCACAGATTGTGAAATTTAAGGAAAAGTAGTTGATATAACTTTTAACCGTTATAGGTCTGCTTGCTCAGTGCATTCTATGTAAGCTGTTGGAATTAAATGCATATGTGCTTCATGTATAAACATTTTTGTTCCTTAAATACCTATAAAATTTTCTCCCCCAATATCAGCATTAAGAGGCTTAATATTATTTATAATTTAATATAATTTATTTTTATTAAAATACAAAGAGTGATTGAGGCAAGCATGGCATAAACAGATAATTCTGTGTCTCAATGAGGAATAGAAGAAAGCAAAAAAAAGGCTAATGTTATGTATTCTTTTATTTTATCTACAAAACAGAGTGATCCTGTTTATAGGGGAAAAAATGGTACTACTACAAAAAAAACGATAGCACCTTATGAACAGAATTGGATTTGGCAGGTGTTAAAAGGTATAAGAGAATGGATTTAAACTTGAAAAAATTTAATGCATTGTTAGGAAAGTGTGTGAATTGAATGTAAAGGAATCAAACTCTTCAAAGAGAAAATATTGTAAGAGTAGGAGAAAGGACAGACAAAGCTGAGACTTGGGAAAATCACCTTTGCCATGGAGCAGGAGTGAAAATCAGGAAGATTTTTTTTCTAGAGTGAGGTCTTTGAAGCTACAGAAAAAATAGTGGTAAAATCAAGTTTCATTAATGTTCTGGTGGCAGATTGGGGGATAATTAAAACACATATTGAGGACAAAGAGATACACAGTAAATATGAATCACAAGTAATGATGAAAAGCGGGAAAGGGAAAGAAGTTCAGAGGTTCTAGCAGAATCATAGGAAAGAAGAGATTCTGATGGACATGACTGGCAAACATAACGACAGCTGATGCACACATGATGCACTGTGTAGCTGTATGCACACAGTGGTCCTGAAATGGTTTGGCTGTTCCTTGACCTGGGTGCACTGCCTTGGTCTGCTTTGGTCTCATGGATCTGTCAGGGACATGGTAAACACCAAGCTATTAGCTTATCTCCACTGCCTTCTGATTTCATTTAAAGATATAATAATAATAATAATTTAAAAATCACCTAAAAATATTCTTATGTAATTGATCATCAAAACTGGAAGGATGAGAATTAGCAATTTGATATAGTTGATGGACCCAGAAATTCTGCCTGTCTTGGTCTGGCTGTATTGCAATCTAGTCTGTAGTACTCAGTTTCTACAAAGACATATTTTTGAAAAGTTTGAGTGGAAAGAACATATTTGAATAATTTATAGGAGGCCCATTTAAGTGTAGAAAATATGCAGCTATCTTCACTGTACAGATATGTTGAGATTAAAGTGTGCACTTATCTTATTTTCCAGTCAAGTTTCTAGAAAGGACATGAGATTCTGACAAGCAAACACATTTAGTCAAGCTTGCTTTATTCCCCGTTCCTCTACTCCAGTCCACCGATCTTCCAACAGATTCTTAATTCAACAGAGCACATTTATTCTGGAAATCACCCCAGAGAACATATAATTACTGAAATGTTTTTTTTCTGATATGAAATTTAGACAAAAAGACCAATGAATCAACATGGTAGCTGTTAACAAGAGATGATGGCAAAAAGCATTTTGTATTAAAAATTTTCCTCATAAACAGTATATAATATCAGCATTTTACCAATCCTGCCATAATATTTTATTATAGGCTTTACAACTCCAATAGATAAAAATGGTATATATAAATTTTCTTAAACCGAACTATTTTACAGTCTTTTCCGTGGCCATTTTTTACTGATTTAGCTCTTAGCAATTATTAAAAAAATAAGGAAGTTGCTACATTTTCTTTTGTCAGAGTGGAAGAAAGAAGAAATATGTGTTAGGGAAAGGGATTGAGTGCTTAATCTCCACCCAGAGAGAGGAAAGGTTAATGGGAACCAGAAAAACTTTCCTAGTAGCACAAGAATATGGACAGATAATGAAAGTATTACTGTCTGTTTCCTTTGAGTCCTTTTAAAAGTAGATGGAGAAGAAAACAGAACAGAGAAATTCTAGGAGTCTATGTTTCAAGATAAACTGGAAACTTGGAACATATCCAACATATATGGAGAGGATTAGAAAATTACACTTGGGGAAGACTGAAAATGTTCAGTCCCTGGAAAGTTACTGTGCTAGTGGACCCCAAGGGCAGGACAAGATTTACTGAAAGAAAATGACTAAAAGATGTGTTAGAAATTCAAATCAGGGATTTCATCTTCAGCTTCCTACATAAACACAAGGGATTTGCTGTTCTGGAAGAGGTATGTCTCATTCCTTCTTAAATGCCAAATATATATATAAAATTGGCAAAATAAGGCAATCAGCTGACATTTTGTCTTTTTAATGAGGTACCTTAGCTAACAAAACAGGACTCTCTCTTTTCATTGCCCAGTAACCTTATTGATACAAACAGTTCTTAAAAACTAAGAAAAACCCCATAATCCTCAAAATCTCATAGAATCATAGAAATCCTGAGCTGGAAGGGACTCACAAGGATCACATCCAACTCCTGGCCATACACAACATAACCCTAAGAATGACACCATACCCAAGAGTATTGTTGAAATGTTTCTTGAGCTCTGTCAGGCTTGGTGCTGTGACCACTTCCCCTGGAGAGCCTGTTCCAGTGCCCAGCCACTCTCTGGGTGAAGAACCTTTTTGCAATATCCAGACTAAACCACCCCTGACACAGCTGCAGGCCATTCCCTTGGGTCCTGTCACTGGTCATAGAGAAAAGACATCAATATCTTTTCTGTATTGTGGCACCCAAAACTGCTCCCAGCACTCGAGGTGAATTCCCCCCAGAGCAGAGCAGGACAATCCCCTCCCTTGCCCAGCTGGCCATGCTGTCCCTGATGCCCCCAGGACAGGGATGTCCCTCCTGGCTGCCAGGGCCCTGCTGGCTCACATCCAGCTTTCCATCAACCAGGAACTCCAGGTCCCTTTCCACACCACCACTCTCCAGCCTCTCATTTGTATGTACATTCAGAGTTGCCCTGTCCCAGACGCGGGATGTGGCACCTGGGAGAGGGCAACCATGGGTGTTCCTCAAAGTCCAGCAATGAACTGTGTGGGGAACAGCAAGGATTTTTGCTCTGGCAGACCCAGGTAGAGTAATATAATGTGGGATTTAAAGTCCTCCATGCTTCATTTGTGGTTGTTTGTTGGGGGTTTTCTCCTCCCCACCACAGGAAAACCAAACTCAAATCAACTTCTTTCCAATATTTTTTGTCCATTATTCTGTCTCTTTCTGGCTTTCACGAGAAGCACCAAAATGGAAAGGTGAATTCTTCCTGGAAAACCTCATAGAATTTGACACATTATGCTTTTGGTGTGAGCCTTTGCTGGGATCTCTCAAATTCTTTCCCATATGCGCACACCCACACTGCACAGGGCAGCCCTACAGCACCCTGCCAGCTCAGGTTTCATCTAGGCTATATATATTGTGGTCTTTTAGAGTATCCTGCTACTGAATAATTCATTATTCAGTGGTGGGACACTGAATGTTGTTGTCTTTCAAGATCCTTTTAGTTATTTCCAAGTTATTTCCAAGTCCCCTTTAAAAATGCATCTCCTAAATAGGGCATGAACCCATATAAATTTCATTCGGGTTTCAGTATTCAGCACTAAAGCACTGTGTATTCTTTCACTCTCTCTAGCAGTCGTATTTGGAGTATAAGCATCCTGTCAAAGGGAAAACATCTGCTGATGCATGAACTATTGTAACCCTGAATGGAGGCTTTAAAGCTACACTTTTAATGTTCCTAAGGCATACTTAAAGCAATTTTTTTTTTAGAACGATTTCTGTGCAATGCTTTGGTAAGCTGCTGTATCAAGAATATAAGTTGCAATATATGCAGATTTTTTGTGACTTTTTAATGAGGATGGCTGTATCTCAGGATACCTATTTCTAAATGTACACAAAAAAGCAAATTTGTATGAAATCACAATGGAACTGATGTTACTTAGAAATTTCTCTATCTTATAAAATATTTAGTTTCTTCCATCCTTGGGTTTTGAATGCATTGTACAGCCTAATGTCTGAATTACTTATTAAATCATTTGTTAAATAATGAGCATTGAAAATTCTGAAAGAGTCATGAGTACTGCAGTCAATGAAAGACTTTATTCTTCAGACTATGAACGAGAAAACAAACTAAATAATGTTACTTCTCAGTTCCCCTGCCCCCTCTTCCATTGCAGACTTACACATCTGCTCTTGGCTGAGTACTTTATTTAACTCAGTCAGGAAACTGTGAAAAAAACTTATCCAGGTTCATAAAGTTTGAAGGGTAGTTTCAATAGTCATAAAGATTAATCTTAAAAGGTACATTTGAATTTTGATTCCATTTTTGCAAAGCTAAGTTTATGGTTTTTCATACCTTATGAGTACAATTACAGTTAAATAGCTGAAGTTAACATTAAGTATAAACATTTATTAATTTTAAAAAATACTTATTTTTAAAAGATTATTATCATCGCTTTTGTGATTTTCCTATGAACTGATGCACAGCACTTGTCAAGAATCCAGGTTAAAGTTGTAGCTGGATGCAACAATCTTCAGAAGTTGCAGCAAGAAAAGTTTTTGTTGTGTGCCTCTAACATATTTTGATTCTTGGGATGTCAGAGATGTTAATTTGCTGAATAGATTTAACTTGAAACTAGTTATAAGCAGTCACTTCTGTAATGATACAGCTTGTAATGAAATAAGATCAAGACATATTTGCATTTTGGCATAAATTATTTCTTATATATAGTCAATACAACAAAAAATCTAGTCCACACTATTCCCTAAATGATAAATTATTATGATTTTATTTATTTTAAATAAGCTTTCTGAAACAATAATGTTTTGGTGATATTTAGTAATAATAACCAGAGCTAGTGAAAACAAGACCATGGAGTGATTAAGCCAGTGCAAATAATTACATTTTAAAACTTGAAGTCTAAAAGCATATTGAAAGATGGAGCTTTGTGTCAACTACCATCTTTCCATAGCTTTTGGAAATATTTCACTGTTTTGAAATAACGTTTTCAAATGCCTTTTTCTTTTTTAATCTGTGTATTCCTGCTCATATTTTCAATGGAACAGTAGAGTGCATGGAACCCATCCACGCATTGTTCAGCAAAAGTATTGCAATCAATTTAAAGCAGAATAATTTAAAATGCTAAAATCACGGACAGTCTGATACAGGTCTGATAGGTGCTGAGGACAGTCACTACCACTTTGAACAGGAGTGTGGTGAAAGCCAAAGAGAGGGCTGCTGGGAAAGTGAGCTGGAGATGGGAGAAATCCTGCTTGTTAGCAGAATATTCTACACTGATGTAGAAGAGATGTTTTCTCTCAAAAGTTAGAGGTTTTTCCCCTTTTCCTCATATGTGTCTTGCCTTAAACTTGTCTGCATCAGTCCTGTAGTTTAATTTATGTATTCAGAAAACTATTTGTTTTTGGGAGCTGATGTTATGTGAGAGTTATAATAGTCATGCCTTTAGTGCAGTGCTTATTGAATAAGCAATCAGTTCAATCTCAAAATATCACACTTGATAAATCTCTCTTTTTTCTTCTTGTTCAACACAATGGACTATTCAAGACCTGTAAACCCAGAGCAGAATACAGCTTCAAAATAACTGCTAGATTAACCTCAGGGGTTTAGATGAGATGGAGGGAAGATTTAGACACTACAGTAAAGTAGTCTCTCTGGAAATAAGGGAAAGTGGTTTCAAGTATTATATGCTGGCTTTTAGATCAGTATTACTTATTATTTTGCTGTATGCCTATATAATCCAGTATGCACAAAAAGCTTTAATGAATACAGGTGTAGTGAAAAATTTTCAAAATAACATTAAAGCTTTTCCCATTTTTTTATTAATTTACAAAAATATTATGTTTGCAATGAACTGTGGACATTAATTAACATGTTCTGCAGTTCAAGTATATTATAATTAAAGGAGTGGGTTCAGGGGAAATTCTCCCTAAAACTATGTTTCAAGTGTTAATGAGGGATATATCTTCTACATGTTTCAGCTATCAATCATCTCACATTTAAATAGCTGCAATTTATAAACAACTGGTTCTGTTTCTCTTTATTCTCTTCTTTCATTCTGTAACCATTTGTGTATATTATTCTCTGCTCTCTTTTCTCAAATTATCTTTTAAATTTGATATTTTTTTAAACAGACATATCAATGCAATGATTATTACACAGTAAACACAGTGAATTAAAGTTATTTAGTGTTATTTATTTTAGGATTTATATTTATAAAATTTATTTATTTAAGTTTATTTTGATGAAATCTAAAGTTATGCAAAACTATAATAAAGTTATTTGCTTGTTTTCTGAATATAAAATAGAAAATTCACTAAGCAGGCACTGAACTAAATGTGCCATGTAAATACAAATTTCACAGTAGTTTTCTGTATTTAGACTACAGTACCATAAAGGTTTTCATAATTCTTTATGGTTTGTAAATGTGTGAAGAAGAGACCCTGATCTGCTCCACTGCCAAATAAATTGCCATTAGTGTTTTTATAAAGTTATTGACCTGTGTCTGATCAAGCAGTAACCTAGAAGTCTGAGACACCACACAGAATCATGCTAAAAACTTCCAAAGCATTTTAGTTCAAAGGAAACCAACAAAATGACTTCTAAATGCTGCTTACCTAGTTTAAATGCTACACTGATGAGAAAAGGCTTAAAATAAACCTTGAGGAGCTGTGATCTTAAGTAGTCTTCCAACCCATAAACATCAGTTCTCACATTACATTGCACATGTTAATACACACCAGCTGTAAAAGCTGTAAATGGTCACTGATAGATCTCTGGGATCAGAATAGGGCTAATTGTAATTACTGCTCCTGTTATTTTTGTTCAACTGCATTCATATATAAACTATACTTTGATTATTTTAATGATAAGGTAAATGCAACAGGAAAAATGCATGAAAATACTTGTAGGAGAAGGAGACCCACCAAGATAATTAACAGTATGGAGCACCTCTCCCATGAGGAAAAGCTGGTAGAATTTGGATTCTTCAGCCTGGAAAAGAGAAGGCTTAGGGATGACCTACTTGTGGCCTTCCAGTACCTGAAAGGAGTCCACAAGAAAAATGGTGAAAGACTTTTGCCAGGGCCTGGAGTGACAGGACAAGGGGAATGGCTTCAAAGTGAAACAGAGTGGGTTTAGATGAGATATTAGGAATAAAGTGTTTACTGTGAAGGAGACACTGGCACTGTTTGCCCAGAGAAGCTGTGGATGCTCCATCCCTAGAAGTGCTCAAGATGGGGCTCTGATGGTCTAGTGAGAGGTGTCCCTGCCCACAGCAGCAGGGTTGGAAGGAGATGAACTTTAAGGCTTCTTCCAACCCAAACCATTTTGTGATTCTATGACTGATTCTATGATTCTATGAAAATATCTATAGTATCTAAGATTTTGTTTGATGTGATTAATCTACCAAAATTTAGACAATCTGATGCAGACTGAAAATGATTATAGAGTATTTGGTTATATCTCAGACATTCCCATCTAGATCAATGCAGATTTCTCTATTAAAAAAAAAGCTTAAACTATGCCGTGATTTACACAAACACCTCCATTTACCATTTAGAATAATCTATTATAAATAAACTCACTCCAGCACCAATTGCCTTCCAAATGTAATTATTATATATAACACTTCATTTTACTTTTTTTTTGTCTGGTGAAGGTACTTTCATGAGGAACACTTGAAAAGGCACTTAAGCAATCTCTCATAGTATCATTTATTCCCTTTTCTGAATTCCAGGCACAGCATCAGTCTGGAAGTACAACATACTTTCTCCCAAGTCATCCCCAGCATACAAAACATTTTTCCTAAGCTAATTTAGATGAGTGTGCTTCTATTTAACACACATTTCTTCAAGGCTGCATTAATTGCAAGCACTTCTTTACATATAAAAATGGCTTTAGTCTTTGCTGAATCTCTCTCTGGTCTTATCTCTTACGCTGCAAATTTTCCCCCAAACCTATATTTCACTTAGCCCTCTGCCTAAATTCCTACTAGGACTCACCTCGCATATTTTTACATCATGGTATGCTTGCCAAATTCTTGGTTTTTATACAAAAGAATGACTTATAGGAACTACATGAAAAACTAACTACAAAATCACAAGGAGTTTTTAATATATCCTCCAGAAAATCTTGGAAGAATCCTCAAATACTTCTATATAGTACTAATCACACAGTTGGCTATTTAGAAATATCACACTTTTTTAGAAGTGTATCCCTCTGATCAAATTATAGCTAATTTAATTATTTTTCCTTTTCATATTTAAAATGTATATTTTATTAAGGAACCAAAATACTGGCATCTGATATTCATATATCAGTATAAATATTTTAAATGACATGTGTTGCCAGAATTTTTAATAAAAGAAATAACCATCACCATACAAGTTTTACCTCTGTATTTTGCTATAAGTCTTTGTCCTTGCTTCTTTTCTCCCAAAATTTTGTATTTTGTATATAAAGTTATTAGATGTTTTACTTATCTCAAATGAAACAAGTGACAGTTGATTGCAAAATAGAATTGCTTAACCAACACCCTTGGTATTACATTAATCTAAACAGTTTGCATTTGCAGTCTTTATTACATCCCATTTGCTAGTACTTAAACTGAATCATACTGTATGGCTTAATTACCTAAGGAATTAAATAAGAATATTCTAAGATTTGAACTATATTACTGAGTTTGTGTAAAAACTGCATCCTTATTACTTATGATTTGAGTACATTTTAGTATACCATGGATTGTAAATGGGGCAGCAATCAGAACAGCATCCTCTGTCAGTATGGGTATGTGACTATGCAATGCACAGGAGAAATATAAAACTCAGTATAGAGATAAAATCAATTTTTAATGAGAAGTCAACATTTATAGTGAGTTTTCTGTTGTTGTTGCTATTATTAATAAAACTAAATGTCTTTTAAATTATTTCTTTTTACTTGACGTTCTATTGTATATGCACTGTTGGATGATTTAATGATTCATGAAACTCTTAAAAATGGAAGCAGGGATATTATAACAAAAAACATCTTCAGTAAATCAGTAAAACATGGCTCATTTGTGTTTATAGTTAATGTGTTTGTACAACAAGAACACAGTATCAATATAAATAAAGATACTAAGGTTGTAAGGCTTCTTTTCTTGAGCAAATGTTTCCATAGTTTTAAATCCTCACAATAAAAATCTGGAAAGTTTTATCTACAGAGAAATACAGAAGATGAAGGATTTTTTCAATTGGCAGTACCATACATTTTTAAAAAATCAGGCAAAAAGACCAATGTGAAATATAAGCTCAGACTTTTCATTTATCAGGTGGCAGTGCATGGGTGTGTATTTTCACTTTTGTATAGAAACTCTAGAGAGCTGCTGGTGGCTTTGCTGAGGTCCTTGATGCATTCTGGGCAGAGGAAGGAGCTGAGCCTCAGCCCCCAGCACAGCCTGGGGCCATGGGGAGCAGAACATCCCCTCACTGGAGGGATTTCCTTGGACCAAGGCAGGGAAATACAGAGCTCTCTGCCATGCACAGAAGGGTGAAAACTGCCACTGCTATTGCTGCTCTGTCTTCCCTAATGACTTTAAGTTGTTCATTGAAAAAATCTAAAGCTTCTAGTGTTAATCTAATAAAGCAAAGCACTTTTGAGTCTAAAAACGGGGGAGCTGGAGAGGAATGAGTGGATGTAAGTGGTTTTTTGGGAGCTTAATGTATTTGGGTCTAGACATTTACTACAACATTTTGTTTATAATTTAAATGTTTTAGTTAAGACAGACATAATTCTCACCATTATGCCTTTTAATTAAAATGTTTTCAAATTTGCTGGTTGTACCTCATTATAAATGGCTTCATCATTACATTTGTACAGGCACATATAATTAAAAATTATGTTCTCTGTCTGATAAAGAAGTAAACTTCTGTTGCCACTAATTTAGTATTGTTTCCACATAATTTCTGAACTGCCAGTTCAGAATGGATGTAGATTAGAAGTCTAGCTTATACAAAATTGATATTACAAAGTAATAATTTTTTAATACTTCTCTTAATTGGCAGAGAATATTTTATGTAAGAGATGTGGGGAATAAAGTGTATCTAAGCTCTATCAGAGCATTGAATTCCTGCAAATGTAACAATTTTTAACTAGAAACAGTAAAAACCAAATTTGTCTGTTTGTTTTTAATACCATTTAAATGAGGTTTTGCTTTTTAACATGTGGAGAAGATAATTTTATTTCAAGTGTAAAGAAACACAATCAGTCAGGGCAGAAATCCTCTGCCCTGCATTGTACAAAAGGTCAGATTATATTATGCAAAGTTCTGCTGTCTGGATTTATACTAGGAATATCTTTAGCCTAGGAAATTAGCTTTAATAGTTCATTGATTGATCACTTATATCAGGGAAGATGAGCCTGGGTTTTATTCTATATACAGTTCTTGAAAGGACTGTTGCATTTTGGAAATGCCAACTTTTCAGCTCTGGAAGTTGTGCAGATCAGTGTCCTTGTACCTTAGGAACAGAAATGTCTTTCTCCACTCTCTCTGAAATGCAGAGGTTGCCCCCTGCACTCAGGGGGCTCTGTGGGGGTCAGCAGATGGATTCCAGGGGAGAATGCAGCAGAAAATTACCAGGGGAGAGATGATGCCAGCCAGGGGAAGGCAACTGCTGCCAATGGCTTTAGGGATCAGAGCGGAGGGATTGAGCTGATCTCTCAGTTCATATGGGCCAAAGCATGCCCAAGGTGGGGAATGTGTTCCATGGCTGCTTGGCAGATGGCCTTTTGCATTTTGTGCTAATTATGGCTGTTCTTCTTGATGGGTGCTTTTGTACCTGAGCTGGGGTGATCAAGTCTCATGGCACAAAATACCTGTTCTGCTCAGAATTTGTATGAAAAGGAGTGAAGTCTTGACCAGGCCTGGGCTGTTGGTACCTGAGCAGCCTTTACTAGTGCAGAATCAAGAAGGAAACCCTTCAACTTATCCTTAAGATTTCAGTGGACAGATGGAGTCATAACCATCCTAGGCCATAACCACAGTCATAGAAAATATCTCCTACTCTTTCCAAAAATGTCAATGAAGTCACAGATTGGTTGACTTATAACAAGTTTTTTTGAGGTCATTAACCTCCTACAGACTCCTTAGAAGCTGAGAGGAAGCCAAAAGTATAATATTTTGTAAGATACTAAGTCAATAAACCTCTATGGGATCTCATACACGACATGCCAGCAGGTTTATCTGACCACCTTTCTGAATTCTGGGTAGAACTAGACATTTTTTTTTTTTAAATAAGGAGATACTTATTTAAAGGAATACAAGATTCAAACCACCTATAGAAAGGGTTACTTTGGTTGGAGCATTAAGTATTGTGCCTTCAGCCTTCAGTTCTTAAATATTGCAGTCAGTGAAACTTTCATTTTCATGCAGGGATTTCTTTTTCCACAGCACTTTTTTTCTCATCAGCTTCAATATTCCCAGGGAAAAGGGCAAGCTACAAGAGAAAATTACCTTGGTGGGTATGTAAAATCTGTACATATATGAACAAATCATCTTCCTTCACTGTAGGAATAGTTCTTAAATGAATTCACAGAAGGATATCCTCTGGAGATATACATCAGTCAACTCTGTTACTTATATTATGGGGAGGAGTTTGGGCTTTTTAAAATTGATTTCAGATGGGTAATGAATAATTTATGCTTTCAGCAATTTGTTTGGACTTGATCAAATAGGCGACATATTTCTTTGAAATATGTCGCACATTTTAGAGTAAATTTAAATTATAGCAGCTATTTTACATCCCAGACAGAAAATAAAATAGAAAATCTTAGTGTTTGTACTCTTGTCCACATCTAAACCTTTGATAAGCAACTTTGCACCATTTTATACATATTTCTATTTGTAAATAAGTCAAAGCTGGAGAAGTGAAACTTCTGTTTTAATGTTGTAACTTAATATTGTAACTTTTAGTAAATTACTAGTTTACTTGGAAGGTAATAGTTCCTCTCATTGCCTCAACACATAAGATAGAGGGAGGCTGTTTGTGTAACTGGGCTTGTCAGCTTTCCTGTCACAACTATTGGTTCTGTTTCAGCAAAATGTTTTCCAGCATTTCCTGCCACATCAGCAAAACTTTATTCTGCTCTTGCTGTGGAGTTTCTTCTTATGAGGAAGTGAGAACTCTGATGAAATCTCTATCCCTTTAAAGTTCTAATGTCTCTATCAAAACTTGCTTTATTCTTTAAACATTTCACTTCCTGTCCCCCCTCCCATTTCATCAATGAGTATGTGTGGTTTAACCAAGAGAGTTTGGACCAGGTGATCCTTAAAGGCTTTTTCCAATCTTGTTTTAATATGCTTGAGGAGTCAGGGACTATTTTTTATGATGTCAATTGAACAAAAATCTAGGGGCTAAGTCCTGCAATATTTATGAAAGGCAGATAAGAATCTCTAAAAGTCCTTCATCACATCTAACTATTGTACCAGTGCTAGGATGATAGGATGCTATGATAGGAGCTCCAGGAGAAAATCAGCTGGTTACAATAGTTATTTCCTTAACTTTTGCATCTCTGAAGCTGAATGGCACAAATGCTACATTAACTTTAGGGCTTTTTGCTGCAGCTTTAGAGTTCTGTGTCAATGTTGTAGTTTATGAGGTTAATAACACTTTTATTTCACCTGGAGAATGTCTTTCTTTCTTTCTTTCTTTCTTTCTTTCTTTCTTTCTTTCTTTCTTTCTTTCTTTCTTTCTTTCTTTCTTTCTTTCTTTCTTTCTTTCTTTCTTTCTCTCTCTCTCTTTCTTTCTTTCTTTCTTTCTTTCTTTCTTTCTTTCTTTCTTTCTTTCTTTCTTTCTTTCTTTCTTTCTTTCTTTCTTTCTTTCTTTCTTTCTTTCTTTCTTTCTTTCTTTCTTTCTTTCTCCTTCTTTCTCCTTCCTTCCTTCCTTCCTTCCTTCCTTCCTTCCTTCCTTCCTTCCTTCCTTCCTTCCTTCCTTCCTTCCTTCCTTCCTTCCTTCTTATATGCATGTATTGAGAACACAATTACCTGTTCATATATATGTTTAAAAAACTAAACCAGGATAATATTTTTCTGTTTACTAGTTTCCAGTACCAGGGGCAATCTAATTTCTCTCTGAGTCATGTGTATACTGAATATATATGGAAAAAAGGTTTAATTTCTTTATCCAGACTTGCTAGAGCGCATATGAAATCACAAATAAATAGAAAATATTAAAAACTCCTACCCTGTTGACACAGTTTTGTGTGCTGTAACTTTTGTGGTGAGAGGCATTAGGGGAAGGATGACACTAAAAACCTGACAAGTTTTGTTTTGGTTTAGGTTTTCTCATTTGAAACTCTTAGAGTGATTTTTACTGCCTGTGATTACTTTTCACTTAAAAATCTTCTCTACACACCAGCCATTTTCAGAGTCATTCTGGATCTACCCCTGTAATACTGTAAGCTTTTACAGGAGGAAAAGCTCTCCTCATGCAGTTCTACAGGCCCATGGAGCATTGTTAAAACAAGCAAATGTTAAGTGTTAATCTTTATTGGTCTGTGAACTTACTCATGCATAACCAGAAAGAGTTCATTTTTTTAATTAAATCACCACCCATTCATTTCTTATGTAATCCTCAAAGGAGGATCAGTGAAAGGGTCAAAGTCTGCTGGACCTCTTGCTGTTCATTTAAATTAACACATCTTCTGATCACAGGTGTACATGTTGTGCTAACTTTGAAGATTTCTACATATTAGAAAAATGGGAATTTTTTTCTGAATGACAGAATGAGATCAGGATATCTGGAAAAACTGTCTTTCTGCAGCCTGTGTTTGTGAGTAATGTGCCCATTATTTTATAGTAGCTGACATCTATGAAAATTCTGGAGCAATAAAATGTCTGTTGCAAATTGCTTTTAAAAAATTATACAGGCTACTTTAATAGTGTCTGAAGAAAAATATATCTTCTTTTATTAGATTGTCTATGGCAGAACTAAATAACTGCTTGAAAACAATCTTGAGGGAAATAAAAGAGAGGACTTTACCTCTGTTCGCATACTCCTTATATTTATAAAAATCACTCTCTGAGAAACTAAAAATTTTTCTTCATTCACAAAGCATTTACTTTTCCTAGAGGCTTGCCAAACTACATATCAGAACAAGGATTATTCACTTGCATATGTTCTTCTCAGAAAATATTGTTGAATTTTGTGTTGATTGTTTCCTTTTTGAAAGGCATTTTTCAGTGTCTTGTAACTTCCTAATATGTGCCAACCAGAATTGTTAAGTTCAGGTGATTTCTTATGGCTTCTTTGTTGAGGCTGCAAAAAAATTCCACAAAAATCTCACCAGTTTGTACATTTGTTACCATAAAATAGATTACCATAAGGAAAATTTCATCAGTTTACAGTTTGCTTTCAGAGAACAGAGCCAAGGATACACAGGATTTTGTCCTGAATATATAAAAAATAATTTATTGTCATTTTGTATTATTTCACATGGCATTGACACAGTCAACTAACTCAACGATTGCAGGATGTTAAGGATTTTACAAAAATCATTGCAACTCTTCAGTTCCCAGCCTAAAAACGATCAATTTATATACCAGCTTCTTTTACATCTTTAAAGATTCTCTAGGAAAAAAGACTATGTCATATGTCTGCTGCTTTCATTCCTCTTGTACCTATTTGGGATGCGTGTAAGTAAAACAAGCAACCAAATACATTATTTCAAGTTTCCATGCAGCAGTGGTTTTGCCCTGATTATCTACTGTGTTTGATACTTTGGTAGCATTGCCTAATGTCCTTCCTATTGCTGTTTCTCACTGCTTCAAATGTCTCTGTATGGAGTACAGGGCTGAGACCCCAGATGAAATGGGCAGCTGTAATGCAGCAGCATCCCATCCAAGCAGGACATCCTGGAGCCAGGGTGGATCCCACTGGCCTTTTCTCCTGGAGGGGCCTGGGTGATTGAGGGATACCTGGCAGGCCCATGTGAGCTTGGTCTGCGCACAGCTTGGTGCAGCTTGGGATCTACATCATCACAAGTTGCCTTTGTGGCCACGTTTGCCCTCCTATTGGCAAAGTAGTGTCAATTGAGTGCTGCAGAAGGGTTAAGGCAACCCTGGCTTAGCAAGCTAATTCTGCCTCTCTTAATTTTTCAAAAATTACAATACTTTCCTCCATGAATAATTTATAATTTCCAGTTCTGGGAATGTGGCGTGTGTCTTTACTGACACATCCCCAGATGTGTCCTTACTCCCAGCCTTATTCTCTCTGGAATAGGGTGTCATTTCACTGTGCACCACATGGCCAGGGAGAGGCATCTGTACTTGTCCCATATGTATTTTAACCAATAAATACATACCCAGTGTCGACATCTGCTCTGTTCCATTGAACTAATTGAGATTATATAACGTTTTCATGCAAAGGAGTAAGCAAGATAGAATTTTCTGCTTGCTACATATTCATAAATTCTCATGAAAATTGTATAAAGGGTTATCATCTTCCTTAACAGTGATGAAAGACAACATTGTCCAGCCAAAATTCACATTGAGGTTTTTTGGCCATGCTAGTGCATTTGCTAATGGAAAACCAGACAAAGTTTTTCAAAACTTCCTTTCAATCAATTCTGGTGTTTGGCAGTCTCAATTATGCCTGTAGCCTGAGGCAGTCAAGAGATAAAAAAAACAACTTTAGAGAAGCTTCCAGTTAATAAATTGCAGGTTATGACAGAGGATGAGTTACTAACTAATCCCTTCTAACTAGAATGAAAGTAAAAATATAATTGAAAGAATTTGTTGCTGGTCTCATTTTAAAAGCCCTCCTGATAGGTACATGTTATGGAAACATCTGTTACTTGCCCCAGTAGTTCATTTACACTCCTTTGCTTAAAAGTTGTAATCTTGCCAAATATTTACTTTTGCATTTTACTTGCTAATTAACTGTCATTGCTGTGAATAGTGTATTTAGTATAAAGAGAATTACATATTCTGTTCCTTATTAGTGTGCTTTAAAGCCACACCAAAAATACACTGATACTTGGCTGCTGCTTTGTACTCTTTCAGAACTAAGTTTGCAGTTTGATTGATTAGTTTCCACCAGCAGAGAAGCAGCTGCAGCTCTGAATAAAATTGTGCTAATGAAGATTTCAAAGCGGTGATCAAAAGCAGACTTTGCTCTTTCAATTGTACACTTTTCTGAAGATAAATAGTTGTGCTGTTTCAGCAAAATGTGCATATCAAAGCAGCTGAATCATACATTTCAGTAGGAACTTTAAAGCATGTTGAACACATTATGACGGCTAATCTTTGTCACATTTGGTCTGGCAGTTGCACAAGAGTAGAAAGTGATTAACTATTTTTAGCACTGGTTCCTATAATCCATCAAGAGTCTGAATATGAAGAATTTTCTATATTTGCTCATAGACAACTATATTTATATGACTGTGAAGACCCACATGTCTAGATGACTAAGTGTTACCTTCTTCAGCAGTTTTGGTAAAAGGTACAAATCCCATAACGTCATGAAGAATTTTGCCTGTTACTTCTGCTGGACGGAAGTAACAAAGCTGTGTCAGGTGTTTGGGCACAATGCCATGGTCTGCCACAAGTTTTCTGACTGATTTCCTGAAACAGTCTGACAGAATTTAATTCTTAACACATTTAGGCATCTAAAGACAAAGCCATGAATCTTCAGGAATTTCCATTTCTATGTTCAAGCAAAGGTGAATTGTTCTCAGCCCAGTTAAAAATCTTTGTATTTCTGCACTTAATTTAGATGGAAAATTTTAATGGCCTTACTCAGTTCTCCAAAGATATCTTCAGAGTGATCAATCACTGAAGCCACCAACCTCAAACTAATTCCTCCACTTTCTGAAACACATTTCTGGTTCCTTCTTCACTGAGAGAAGGCAAAAAATACCTGGGGCATGCTTTGTCATGTTAAAACTATCAACAATAAAAAAAAAAAATTAAAAAATCAAATAAAACCCATAAACATAATAAAACAAACTAAAGGTATTTTTAAAATCCTACATGGAGTGAACAGTTGAACTGAATTATTTGTGATGATATTTTATATAATTTTTGAGCTTATTTTGTAAATTTAAATGAGGCCAATACACTTTTCAAAACATACAGCAAAGAGCTTCTGGCAGAGCTTCTCAGCTCTCTTGAAAAAATATTTTTTTTTTGTTCAGTGGTTGTTAATTGCTTTTAGTTAAGGGTTTTGTCCATTTAATCAAAAATATCTGGATTTACATTTTGAAGTGAAGTTTTTCTTGCTATTAAAATTTTAGTAATAATTTCATATCCATAGTGCAGTATCTCTTTCTTGGTCACTTCTGCACTCAATTTTAAAAGTGAAGTCTCCGTGAAAATCCCCTGAGATCCCTTAGACAAAATATGGTATTCTAAATTATTAAAAATGGTTAAAAATGGTGACAAAACAGCATGTCAAATAATATTTTCATGTTTTGTATCAGTAGAGGGTAATTTGGATGGTATATAGAAAAATCTTGACCTTTCTAAATGCTTATCAGGCTAGTAAGAGGAATTATTAGTGCAGCAAATCCTTACTTTTTGTATTTATTATGATGTTCTACATGGCCTTCACAAAAAAGATTAATTTGTTCTTTCATTCTGTCTTCCTTCTGTTTCTCTGTGTTATATATCTTTTTTGACTGAGTTATGATTCAGAAAAATTACATGATTAAATCCTTGTTGCACAAAAGTAATCTTCCTGAACTTCAGTGAATTATTTTACTTACAAAGATAATACCATGAAGACAGACAAGAGAAAGGTCAAACTAAGACAAAACTTCAAATTCTTTTACTAGCTGTTAAATTTGATTAAATTATAATATATTCAAAATCTCTATCTTTATTTCCATTCCTTATCAAGCCAGAAATTAAGTAGGAAACTTTCCTTCCATTAGCACTGTTATAAATGCTTGGCCAACTCTTCTTTCCATTCCCTATTATTCAGTATCAAACAGTACTTTCCAATAATTCATACTATAGTGTGAATTTTCAACAGCAATATAAAAATATTTTTTAGATAAAGCATTTCCAGAAAATGCTGGTGGTGTTTTTGGCCTATGAATTTAGGAGATCAGACAAAATGTTACCAAAATTTCCAGACTTGTGAAATAAATTATTAATATCTGAATACTCCAGAAGTTGAAAAAGGAGGATAGGGAAAAGAATAAACAATAATAAGTGCTAATTAAAAATAAAGTGGTGAAGAAAATTCAATTTCATCTACACCTTCTGCAATTTCCACATAAAGCATGTCCAGTTAAAGAAATTGTTATTCTCTTATTTTCTATACTCAAATGCCACTATTTATTGCACTTTTCAAAAATCTTAATATTGAGATCTGTTTAGCTCTTTTAAGCATGTGAGCATAGAAGCATAAATTAAAGCGGTGATATCTCAAATGGAATGCCTTTGAATAATTTATTTGAGGTACATGCTTAATATGTCAGATTCCAATAATATAAGTTGATTTATGATGAGAGTAAAATCAGAAAAATAAAATATCAGAGTGACTCTGCATGTCAGAATTGAGCTCAGGTATTTACTTAATTATGTACAGATATAGTTATATATCAGTTACACATAAATATATTCATAAATATTTGCTTCTATTTCATATTTTACATTTTCTATTGCAGCTGTTAATTGAAATCATGCATTGCTCTAAAACATAACTCATCATTTAAGGACATAGTCATTCATTAGAGTTTTTTTAGAGGTTTTTTTTTTGTCTTGTGATTCTTACAAGGTTTTCCTGGATTACCTCATTATTTCACTTGCTCTTTGCACTCTCTTGACGGTTGATATGATCTTTTTCAATGAAGGTTATTAAAAATGGACAAATTACATGCTCTCTCTTTGAGAGCTATTTAAACAGAACCTCTGTTGAAATCCAGGTTGCTGACAAGTATATTTGCAATCAAAATGCCTACACACCAATTAGTTTGGGGAACCTTTGCAGAGATGAATTAGCAACACAGGTAACAAGGTCAATGGTTTGCACAGGGTTCCCAGAGAGCACATTATGGTTTCCTGATGCCATTTATGGTTTTTTCCTCATATTCTCTTCTGTAACACTGAAGATTTTTTCCTAAGCACAAGCATATTCTTATACCCTGAGATGATCTGTCAACAAGAACTCTGAGACCCCTGGGGGTAACGTGGGAATTCTGCCATTGCCCAAACTCAAAGCTGTGCAAAAGATATGAGCACAAAGGGTTGTTACCTCAAATAATCTTCAGGAGTTATCTATTTAATCTAATTTTACTCATTGAAAAGTTGCTTCCAATTACTGCTTAAAGGTCTTCATATGATGGCTTAGTGTGATAAGAGTGAGCTGGGTCTTGTGAAATAGATGTGAATTGAGGCAATATTCAGATTTAAAAATAACCTAAGATGACCAAGTATGATGTTTGTTTGCCTTTAAAAGCATTTTCTAGATATGAGAAAGAAAAAGTATATTCAGTGATATGCCTGCTTTCCATCCTTATACTTTCTCCATCCAACTAGAGCTTTTCACAAAAAAAATCTTTTATAAAAACTCCACCTTAGTATTGAATCAAGAGAATATTTTTATTCTACCTCCTTGTGATGTTAAAAATAGAAAACCTATTTATGTCACTGGTTTAGAATCCACTTATTTTCTTTTACTGTTGTCTAAAAAGTGGAGTTTATCATTGTTTTCACATACATGCACTTTAAAGTTTCGTTTTCTTTTACTTTTCAAAATACACTGTTAACCTCCTGTTTATTTGCTAAGATAGAATTTTAAAAAATGGGTTGCATAAGTATCTTGGTGAGAAAATGTTAACTTTTCTGCTGCTGTTCATAGGAAAAATTTATTAATACACAAATGAAGTCACTTTGCATGTCCAGTGAGAATTAAATTTTATATATCTTGAATGTCATAATATGTTTGCCTTATTTCTTACTGTGAGAACCAAAAATGCCATTGCATTCTATAGCGAATAAATCACTTCAGAAATGAAAAGAATGTTTTAAAATAAATGGTATATAACAGATCTGGAAAAAAACCCACCAGCTGTTGTAATTCCTATAAAAGAAATAGAAAAATTACACTGTACATCAAAAAGATTTTTCTTTTCAAGGTCTCCAACCCAAGACTCTATTATCATCCCTCCATTCCCTGTCCCTGAGACACAGGGGTTGCTTCCTTGATTTCACCCTAACCCTGAAACAATTCCTTAAGTCATTCCAACTCAGGGAACAAAGAAGAGGGCTCAGTAGAACCCTTTTCTCTCATTTATGGCATGTTCAGAACTACCTTGAGTGTCTGTCCCACCCTTTTGTGTCTGCCTTTCTGAGAAGCTTTGTGCTAATGACCTGCACAAAATCTACATGGGAAAAAATGATTGTGGGGCAGAAAATATGAACTGTATAATGCTGCTCCATAAAATCTTAGGCCCTCAAAGTGCTTTTGCTCATTGCATGATCAGAATAAGAGGAGGAGCTGGAGAGTTACTCACCATCAGCCAGACACTTGACATGGTGCTGGGAACTGCTTTTTTTTCCTCTCAGAAAATGCGTCATTAGTTAATTCCAGGGTACAAGAGAACCTTCATTATTATTTATAGTTTCAGATTTCAGACTCTGTAGAGATTTCTTTAATTTCCATACCTTATGAGTGCAGTTAGAGAAAAGCACCCCATTATCCTCATTATTCCTGGGCAGACAAAGCTGTAGGAATGCTAATGATCAAAAGCAGAAATCTCACCACATGTCATATAGTACTAATTATATTCTCATTGTCTACATTTCCCTATGTCTTTTATCCTCAGACATTTTACATTACTAAGATGTTTTTTCTCTCTTTTTTTCTAATAAATGACTTTGTAAATGTGAATCTTGTCTATGCTGTATTAAACACGTGCTGAAACAGAGCAGCACACAGGCCGTAGGAAATAAGCTTGCTAGAAAGTTAGTGCCACTAAAATGACTGGAGTTACTTCTTAAAGGAATGTCCATATCTACTGAAGTGAACATGAAAGTAGAGCTGCAGATAAGCAGAAGACAGATGGAGGAACCAGGATTTCCAGTGAAATTTTGGCTTAGTTCACTTCTCATCTCACTTGCTCTTTCCTGCCTTAGCCTGAGATCCACTCTGCCAGCCATTTCTTGAAAGCTGATTTCAGCCACCCAGCTGTGCCTCATTTCAAGAGTCTCAGGTGGAGTGATGCTCTGCCTGCAAAAGCTGTGTTGGTATGGACACTCCCCTGGGGAAAACAGAGCAAAAGATTACTTTTTTTTTGCCTTTCTCTTTGCAAGCTCTAATGAGGTGGAATAGCTGGGAGAATCCAATAGTAAAATATTTCTGAGTTGAAACAAAAAAGAAATAGACTTTTTTTTTTAGAAAAGTTCTTTAGACTTACCAGTGATTAAAAAGTATATTCCAATATTAATACTTCTGCTAGTTATTATTTTCTAATCCAGTTCTCTAACCCTGATACAGAGCAGGGACTAATGACTAAACAGACTCTCCCTTTCCACTTCTGTATCCAGGGTCCATGCCAAAAGGGTATAACATCTCTGGTGCAGTTACCATATGCCACAGTTCAATCCTGATTCAATGTGACAGCAAGATCCTTTTCCTTCTGCCATGGTGTTCTGCCTGCTGATGTCCCTTTGTATCCCCATTCCACCTTTCCTTCGCAGCAGTTCCCTGAGCTGTGCAGGTACAGAGCACTGCTTGCATCCAGCCCTGCTGCTGGAGGAAGGTACAGGTCTTTTCTGCCCTTGTCTGTGACAGAAGGACATGGTAATGAATTCTGGAGACCATGAGAATTTTTCAGTTAGTTTGTAATGCTGTCTTTTTTTAATTTTTTTTGTTTATGATTTTTTTTTTCCAAATCATCTGCTGACAAAATCTACTGGGCATCCATACAGCATGTCTGATATCTTTGGTTGGTGCCAAATTTGTGTTTGTTTCTGGCTGCAGAGCTCATTACCAGACATTTGATAGGAAAAGTGTTTTCCAACAAGAGCTTCATTATAAAATATGTTGTCAGAAAATTCCTAGTTACTGATTTTTTTCTGGCATAAAAACAATAAGGTCATCAGAAGTGCAAGCATAAGAGTACATAATATTCTGTTCTTTTTTCTTTTTCTTACCTCAAAATTTTCTAGACAGATTTCCATTTAAGATTTGCATTTATGCATACTTTACATGGCATTATGACTTTAATAAATAGATATAGTTATGTATATATTACAGTGTATATCTCTACGTCATGGAGGGAAAACCTCAAGTATATAAGTGAGCACTTAACTGAATTTGTGGTACATTTGTTCTGAAGGTTTGTTAGGACATGAGCCTAGGCATGTGACATATCTTGGTTTCCAGTATTACTGAAGGCATACTGTATCACCTTGGGTGCATGAATTAAAGTTTCTGCACTTTACCTACAAAGCAATAATTTCATACCTCATGTGTGAGATAAGGGAATATTGATTTGTGAAGACCCCTGGTCACAGGATAACATATCTGATTCTGTTTTAAATGTGAGCTATTAAGCCCTTTTCTGATTCTGGTGGGCTCAAAGTGCTGTAGGGATAGCTCAGCACTGAGATCCAGCATGGAGAAAGCACTGGTGACTGCCCAGTGCTGTCACTCTCTCTACCCATCTATAGCTGTGCAAACAGACAGCACTAAACCTGTCTACAGACCAGAGCTGTCATTTTTAAACTTATCTCTGCCTCTTCCTTTTCCATTTTTCAGGCTGCCTGTTCTCTCCATTCACCCCTACATCCCTCCTGAACATCTCCTCCACAGCATCTCACAGTGGTTTTGACCCCCCATGGGTACCTCACTCTCCACCTCTGCCTTCCCAGTCCCACCTGTCCCCAGCTCTGGGGGCTCTGTGAGTGCCCCACAAATGGGTTTATTTCCCTCCTCCCAGCCTTGCAGACGTACATGTTGGTGTGCTGCTGCCCTCCTGCCAACCCCATATGCTTTAACAGATGTCTTGTGCCCTTTTGATCCTCTGTAATGTCAGGGAACATAAACAAATGCAGCCTTCTCGCTCTCTGTGCTTGGAGAGTGGACCCTGGGAGCCTTTCCGTGGCATGCAGCACCAAAAAAAAGCTGCTTTTGCTTTTTATGACTTGGGCCTGATAGGAAATTTTGTTTTCCTCTCAGTTCACCTCTTGTTATTCTCACATTGTCAATTATCTAGGAAAGATTATTCCATTCCATTCACTCTATGTATACAAATCTCTGCTAAACAAAGGGAAATTTCACAGATCTTTGGATGGTTGGACAAGGTCTGAGTTTTTTCAGTCAGCTGTAGTGTGTGAATTTATACAGAATGTTGAGATTTATTTTTTTAATTAGGGTTGTAGATTTTTTATGCTTAGGAGAGGATTGGTACCTTTGTGGATCATTCTTTTCATGGAATAATTCTGTGTTGTTTGGTTGTTGCTTTTAATTACCAGGGAAAAAATGTGAACAGAACTCTGTATATCCCTCTGAGTAGAATTAATCTCCTGGTTATGAACCTGCTCAAAATGGAAATATTCTTAAAAATCATAAAAAAAAAGGGCCTTTGTGGTTTGTTGGTTTTTTTGGTTGTTTTTTTTTTTTTTATTTTCCTTTAAGAAATGAAAGAGCAGTGAGTAACTTTTACAAAGTATTAACAGAGATGTTTGGGTTGTGTGAAAACAGTGATTGCTGTTTATCCTTAATAATTCTTTGATAACCTTTCTCCATTTTAAATGAATTATGTGTGAGAGAAGAACACTTCAGGAAGGAAATAATGAGCCAGTGCTACCACAGCTCTTCCCCCATCACCCCTCCCTCTTTCAACAGCCAGCAGCATATGTATATGAAATTTTTATCTTTTTCTCATTCCTTTCCCAGTTTCCTCCAAGTATGCACAGGGGTGAGAAAATGTTCCAATGTCTTCTTTTGTCTGTGTCAGTGGGAAGTTGTGATGGTCTATCTGGTCAGTGTATCAGATCCTGTAGATCAGGAGTGTTCTGTAATAAAAAGTGGTAATACTTTCCTTCTTTGCCTCTACCTCTTTTATCTTTAATACCTGTGTAGCTAAGTTTACAGTGTGGAAATTAATTTTGTACATCTCATACGTCTTGTGTGGTTATTTGGTGGAATTTATGTCTTGATTTTTTTTGATTGTTTTATATTTTTTTAATTTATTGTTGTTGTTGTTGTGATGTTTACTAGAAGAGGAACTTGCCCAAGGAAAGCCAAAAAAATAATGAAATTTAGATTGTACAGACAAGAGACCTAGGAAAATAATTTCTGAACTTAGGAACCCATTGTAGCAATTATGTAAATTTTGTACAGTATGGCCATGTTTTATGTAAGTACAGTAATAAGGAAATGACTTGAGCAAACCAGCATCTATTCTATTAGTGTCTTTCTACTACATAAAATGCTGTTTGTGTCCTTGTAAATTAGTCTTTAACTGCTGCTGTGTCACAACCATTCACGCTTAATGCTAATGAGTCGATAAGAAATGTGAGGGATAGACGAGCCATTCATTCCACTGCGTTTGCCAAAAGGAAACTGGGAGACTGAGGAGTAGAAACACTGGCAGTCTTTTAAAGTTTATTTCTGAAGGCTCTGAACTGTAAATATAACATTGAGTATTTTCTTCTGTTTTGTGTTTTAGCTTTACTTCCTATAAAAATAACATTAGAGACTTTGCAATTAATTTTTAACACCCTATACAATTACTTTTCTGGGTATTTTTATAGTTTGAATGCACATTCATATGTTGTTCTCATTTCAATATAAACATTTTCCTAATGAGTTTATTCCTATAAACATGAAGCTAGTGATTTAAGGGTAAATTTTTCTCTTCTGAAGACAGTTTTCTAACTTTGAACCTGTTAGCTGGATAAACATGTTCGTTGTTGCCATGGTTATCTACAGGGATATAACTAACTTTTCAGCAAAATCCATAAAATCAAAGTGTATGAAAGTATTGTGGGATTCCACTGAGGACATATCAATGTTACTGCTTTATAGGAGAATTTCATGGTTGTTATTTACCAAGAGCAATGTATAATTATCATGAGATAAATTAAACTAGAACTTGAAAAATTGCAGTTCTTGTAAAAAAATTCTGATATTTACGAATTGGCAAAATTTCACTGTTACCTAGTGCAAAAATCCTTCAGTTAGATTTCTATTATCTTTAATTAGCCAGGAATCTTTGTTCGTAACATTTTGCATAAACCCCATTAAAACCTAATTCTTTTAATATGTTTCCAAATAAATTATTATTTAAGAGACAGTCATCCTGCAGTTAAATTGAAAAATAATAATTTAAGTATTTGTGCACAGCAGATATTTGATAAATGTAACATTTGGGGTGAAGAAATTAAATCCATATAAGATATATGCTGTTCTTCCTATCTTTCCTGTATTAAATCATCTTTCATTTATGACTTTCCTTTACATTTATGTCAGACAAATACTTTGGTTTCGTTTTCCATGACTTTTGCATTATGTACAAACAATTTTATTTTCAGAGACTAAAGCATGAAATTGGAAAAAATGACCTGTTTCTATTTATTTTGTTCTGATTAGTTAGGGATGAGCACCTTTAAATTTTGTGTCCTGTGATCACAGACCTGAGGAAGAGAAGCAGACATGTTCCAGCTGTTACTAAATGACAATCCTATTTTCATGCCACTTTAGACTTGTCTCTACTGAGACAAGATACTTCAGAAATACAGAGTACTAAACATGCTTAAATGTAGTGGCTTAGGGTTCTGCCCATGAAAAATGGTGCCGAGAGAATTCTCAGAAGAATTCTTATATCCAGGGCATGTCTAATCTGCATTGCTCCAGCTGCAATAAATGAGATAGGTTTAAAAAGTTATACATAAAGATAACTCCAAGACATGACTCCAAAATCCAGCTATTAAACTGGAGAAATCAATCTAATTATACAAACACCTTGAGACTGTTTATCAATAGTTATCCAATTAAAGGAAGGAAAAAAGCCCAAACCAACAAACAAGTAACCAAAAACTTTTCTTAAAGGAGAGTTATTTAGACAATATGAATTTATGAGTGCAGTAGTAATTCCACTTAAAATGTATCACTTGTGGTTTTTTTTTTTTAATTTCTATTTTTAATTTCTATTTTTTATCAGTTTTCTTTGGCAATACATCTTCCCAAGCTGCACAGCTGCAAAGTAAAAATTATTAAATGTTCTAAAAAAATTCAAAATTCAAAATTGGCTCCTCCACATGAATTAGCAGAGTCCTGTAGCACACACTGGTCTTACTACTCTGCTAAGGCAGAAATTTGGTCTTGCTGGACACACTGCATGGGGGTGTGAGAGCCACATATTATTCTTCTGAGGTATTTTTTGTCTTATAATTGTGTTCATGAGAATATCAGAGAATATGATCTATAAGCTCTATATATGTATGTCATGGTATCTACATCCTTCTAATTCCAATGCCAGTCTAATGAAATCATAAATCACATTTCTAAGATATCATCAATATATGCATGAAAAAAAAACATTTCCGTGTGAGAAATCAAAAATATTGCATAATTATTCCTATAGGTTCAGGGTGAGTTCTTGATTAAGAAAATGGAATAAACATGCTGCATTCAAATGCAATGTACAGAATGTTTTTATTCTGGTAAAAATCTAATTATGTAAATCTGAGAATTTTCATATTGCTTCTTTCTTTATAAAACCTGACATATTCCTTGTCAAAAATGTATTTGGTATCACATTTCATATAAGTGGTATTTGATACTATTAAACTGTTGCCTACTTGTATCTGGCTCTAAGTGTGAAGAAAATATCCTTGATTTTGTTCTTACTCTTGATTTTCCTGTTATTTTTTAGAAAACTATCTTAGGCAATTTGAGCTCTATTTGGGTTGATATTGTTCTTGCAATTATCGTTAAACCTGAGAGGGTAGAGGAAGAATTGTTTTCATGGTTTTAATTTTGTTATAGTTTCATGTGACTGTGTCTCTCCATTTTTCTTTATCTCTTTAGGTTGGCTTGTGGTTTTTTCATACAAGAAAAAAATTCCATCCCTTTTTAAGTTTCCTTGCAGGCTGTCATAAATGTGTAAAGGCAATCTCCACCTTTTGTGGTAACTCAGTTTTCATCCTTGTTATCTTATAGGAAGAAGGTGTGTAATAAAATATAGGAATATTTAGTAGTACTGAGTTCTGATAGTAGTGTTTGTAAGCTGAAAGACATCAACATGTTTTCTGTGCAAAATATATCTTCCCAGGTTATGAAATTGTGGCAGAATATTCACATATTGTATACAGGACAGGACAAAATCCACTAATGTCTGGTGATTACTCAGATCTGGTAAGCACTGAGTGAAACATTCTGAAAAATATAGGTTGGTCCAAATGCCAGTGCTTTCTTGTTGCTAGTTATTTCCATGCTGTTTTGGTGTATTGCAGTGTAGGACAATACCACAGAGGAATATTTGGTTGTAAAAAACAAATCAGAAATATATGCAGATGAGCTCTCTAACCTCTTAATCATCATAAAATTGCGACAGTGTAATAGGGACAGTTGAGTGTGTGTGTGTGAATTTATAACAGTATAATCTTTTCTGAAGTGCAGAGCAATCTATCTTCTTGGACTAATTAAGAAAATTCTGTGCAAATGCACGTAACAGTTTCCAAGCACTTCCCTCCTGACTAAAATGAAACAAACACTTGTACAGTGAGTCCAATGAATTAGTCAAGCTTTTGTCAGTCAACATATATTAGGATTAAAATATTGTTTTAGTAAAGGCAAAAATAATTTATTTTGTACATAGATTTTATTTTTTCTTTTAACTTTAGTTTGTGCAGCTTTCTCTTTTTGTCTGTTCCATTAAATTTGCTTTGGTCAGGTCCACAAAAGGGCTCCATGATTAAAGCAGAAAGTCATGATTTGGCTTAATCGATTGGGTCAGAATTTTCATAAAGAATTAAGTATTTTCTGTTCTTTCTAATTTTGTTTTTTCCAACTAGGCTGCATCAAGACATTTTTCACACACAAATTAAAAAGTTGAAAGGACCTCATAACTGATGATATGTAATATGTCATCTTCATTCTTCAGCTTTCTTGTCACATTGGCTTGCCAGTCTTTGTGTTCAACTTTTCTATGTACTGTTAAGTGAACCACAGCATTTTTGTGAAAAAATGATGTGTCCTAAACTAGTTGTACCAAACTATGAATAATTTTTGCTCAATTTTTTAGCCATAATCATCTTCAAAATATTGGGATTTTGGAGTTTTGGGAACCTGACTGGCAAGTGTTTTTCCCAATTCCTATAGGGATTGATTTGCTGTGAATACTGCAGGAAAAGAGGAGTTTGCCAGTTTTATTTGTTAGAATTTAGAGATTAAAACACACATGATGAGTTTTTCATCAATTAGTCTAACAAAGGAAACTTTCCCATTTAATTATATAACTACAAAGATTTTACAATTTATCTCTGGCTCTGAATGTGCAATCTTTTTTATTGGCCTTTTTCCAGGCCTTCTCAAAACACATAAAGCTGTATTGTCAAAGAGGAGATGGTAATGTCAGTGCCTTGATGGGAATTTCCATTAGTTCATCCAAACAAATGTAAATCAATGTTATTATTTGCTTCAGCTGAATGCATTCCATACCTGCAGCTCATACTGAAAGAGAAATATTCTTTTATCCTGCTGTATCCTTCAATCAATTACTCTCATCTGTTATGATTTCCATATCATTCTTGATATTGATTAAGTCTCCTGGAAGGATTTGCTCTTTTCTAAAACATCAACATAAAGCTTTTGTTTCAATTTTCACACTTCTGTCAATCCTGAGATGCATGCCCTGATGTGTGCATTTCAATGAATATTTTAAGTAGGAAACAGGTGAGAATGGTGCAGTACTAGAATGGAAACTGGTTACAAACAGACAAAACAACTGATGCCTCATCACTTTCATATTGCAGAACTTCAGTATTCTTCCACATGGCAATCTTCTTCACATTCACCAGAAAATTCATGGTTATTGAATAATAAAGTATAAATCTACATTTAGACAGAAGATATAAATTCATCAGTTGTGACATCTAGAAATGGGTCTCTAAAACAAATAAATTATGAGATTTTGAACATACATTTGAATAATTTAAAATAATTGACTAATTTCCATATGGTTCATAAAAACCCATTCAATGCATGATGGCTTCTGAAGGGAGAGATTACATTTGTATCCACTTCACATGGATTGCAAATATGCTCAGTAGTTTTACATTATATGTAAAGAAAAACAAATATATTAAGACAGAATTTGTTTAAAAATCACATATCAGTAGTTTCAGGCCTTTTTAAACCAAGCATTTAAAAGAAACCTGTGTGAGAAAAACTCTGCTTGGTAGAATCTTTGTTTAGCTCCTTATTTATGTATAAGTATTGATTGTTAAAAAAAAAATCAATAAAATAGCAAAAATAGCAAAGACCAATGGTCTCCCAATTGGTTTTATGCTATTCTGTCATTTAGTATTCCTAAAATTCTATATTTTATAGTTATCAAAGAAGAGTTACAGTACACATTAAACAATTTGTCAATATCAATTCCCCCAGGATGGAGGGACAAAACTTCCTTCACTTTAAACTAAAATTAGTCTCCCTGTCTCTCAGATGTAGAGTCACTGGTTGAACTGATGTCCAGTAATTAACATGACAGGGTTTGGAATCCTGTTATGCTCCAGCCCACATCAGATGTTCCAGTCAGAGTGCCTGGAATCTTTTCATACACCCACTTTCTTCATGACTAATATGAATATTGGGCTGCACAGCATCCCCATCTCCTTCATTTCATGGGTGGAACTGTTCAGGAACTAAAAGGGAAAGTCATAAAGCACTTACTAGTAGAATTCTACTTGAAAATTGAGAAAAGACATGGCTTAGATTTAATGGGGAAAAGATCTAAGGTATGTGAAGGAATGGAGATGAGTTTAAATTCTGGCTGCAGTAATACCATCAGAAAGGAAAATTAGGAAATTTTCTGATAAAAATGAATTTAGTTATTCTGGGACATTTGTTTATGCACTCATCATAATTGTGTATTTAGTCCGTGTTGCCATTACAAAGAGGAGGTGATGCAGCTGTCAACCTCATGTGTTGTATCTTAGGATACACTCTGATTGTATTACTTATTTGTTTATTTATGGAATCAGAGCCTCAAGCATACATAGAATAAATTGGTATCTAAGTGGAGAGTCATTCCTGTTGTCCATAATGTCATGGACTATGCCAAGATACTTTGCAAATTTCAAAAAGTAATTTTTGTTGAGAGCAGAGGTGTTTTTTTTGTTGTTGTTGTTTTTGGAGTTTTTTTTACCTGAAGTACTTGCAAAATGCAGAATTCGGGGCATCTCATGTGCTTTAAAAGAAGAAAAAAAAAAACAACTAACACATCATATAAAACTGTATTTTGTGTTCTTTGATTCCTGAGAGGAAAATAGTGCTTTTTGTTTGCTTTTTCATTTCACTGGAGTTTATATAAATCTTGATACTGTGTTTGATTATTTCCATTTTATCAGACAGTCTGTACCAGTAAAATGCATCTCTCATCTAAAAATGAATTAATAGCTTATTGTCATTACAAAGAGAAGATACAGCATTTTATTTGGATTCATTTTTCTGCATGGATGATTAACACAGAAGCTAGGATGTGGGTAGCACTTGATGCTGCTGTGGGGGTTGCTAACTCATTATCTCAACATAATTCTATCAATACCTTAATGAAGGACCCTGCAGGACACACGACACTGCTGGTTTTGGCACACACTCTCTGCTTTTCTAGTTCAAAACTGCAACACAGAATGTAATCAAGGTGCCACTGCACCTCTAGGTACCAGTGAATAATATGGGTTAACATAGTTTTGAATTTTGCCTCCTTTTAGGAGCTAATAAATAGTGGAGAATCACCCATCTGGTGCTGTCAGTCCCATAGTGTATGCCTACATTCTGAAAATAAACCTAGTTTAAGCTAGATTATTTTGGAAATATACAGATGGAGATTTCCTTGAACTTCCATCATCTGCAGAAACAGAAAACATGAGTTCTTATGATTTCCGTCAGTCCATTGGAACAGAAAATTCCCACTAAAGTTTATTTTTTCACAGTTAAACAAACTGTGCTAAGGTGCTGATCCAGCAGATGAGTGCCATAATCTGTCACCAGCAGGTGAATTTTACACTGTGAAATAATTTTGTTTGAAAACAAACCTTTCTTTTACACTTTCGTATGCTCCCTATGTTCCTCGGACTTCATAAACATAATTTCTCTAACTATAAATGAGTTAATACTGGCTAAATAAATATTACACTGATTAGAAATTAAGTACATCTTCTTTACTGTGTAGGAGATCTCCTCCATCTGTCCTCACCAGACATTTTTCCTTTTATGTCCTCAGCTGTACTCCAATAAGGTTTAGCAGGTTCTACAGACTGAGGAGGAGACCTCTCAGTTTTTGATTTTCTCTCTCCACACTTCTTTTCAGCCTCTTCTGCTCCTCTCTGTACTGCAGTAGGTTCTTTAAATTTGCAGTAAAGTTATTTTGAAACACCCCAGAAAATGATACCCACCAAAATATACCTGTTATGTGTGCAATATGACCCTTCTTGCTTACAACTTCATTAGCTGTAGCCAAGAAACACTATTAAACTGAGGGGTTTTCCCATGTATTTCCATTCTGGTCACACTCAGATCTTGCAGCTCCTTTCACCTGATTGGAGAGCTGTGATGAACTGTGAGCTGCACCAAAGTATCCTGATGGTGTAGGTGACACCAGGGACGAGGCAAAGAAGGCAGGTAATACTGGCTTTGTTTAATAGCAGCACATCTCAGTAAAGTGGATTACGGTTCATCATGGCTGAGGGATTTTATAAATGAAGTAGTAATATAACTTGAAATGGATGGGGGGGTTTTATGCATTCTCCAGAAAAGATTATCCAGAGATTATATCCTGCAACCCTTGCTGAAGGTTGTTTTATGGTAAACGAGCTGGGGAGCTTTACAACACAGTTTTAATATAGATAAACTACAATTAAAAACTTTACTATGAAAATAGCTCATTATGTGGTAAACTTTTGCCATACTACCACCATCAATTACTGGCATAAAATTTTATTGTTTAGCTGCAGCAAGAGAAGAGAGCTGTATGAGCATGATGTCCTGAGTTTATCACTTCCACTTTTGAAATTAGTCACTCTTTTCCCCTGAATTCCTCAGCAAGACTTCAGCAGGAGAGGATTGTAGGAACAAGCTACAGCTGCAAAAAAGGCTGGAGAGAACTAATAGCATTTATAAAATTCTATTACATAGTTTCTGTAATAATTTGTTATACTGCAGTGAATTCAGAAATTAAAATTAGAGTTAGGTTTGGTTTGCAAAAAGAAAAGTAAGTCCGTGGGGCAACATAACATGCATGAATATATAGACAGGCACACACTGTGATTACTTCTTGCTGAATTTCCAATGTACCATCATACTTGAGAGATTTTTCTGTAGTTATCATAAAAGTTGTTCTAGGCAGGCTCATTCTTTTACTCACTGGCATAGAGATGAGGAAAAAAAAAATTAAAAAAAAGTAAGATGGTACAAAATTCAGTGGGATCATCATGGGCAAAATTCTAAAAAATGTGTCATAGTTGCTGAAAAAAGTAATGACTTGCATCTTAGGTTCCTCTCCTGTACTGTAGGTATGTTGTAGGTCTGCATACAGATTGTAACAAAGTCCAAGTATGATAAGGTCATGCATAAAGTAAAATCAGATGCCTAAACCCAGCCCACATTTGTAAGGTTTATTTGAATTTTTAAAATTATGACATGAATGAATATCCTTTACATAAGTCTCAGAGAGAGCCTTCAGTTGTAGGATTCCTTCAAAAAAAAGACATTTTCTGCAATCTCACCATGTTTTCTGCTTGCTTATTGTTCATCTTTAATCTTTTCACCACTCACTTTAGAGTCATGCAGCTTATTCAGTCTTAGATTTTGTGGTGATGGGGAAAGTCTCCTTCATTTATGACTTTGCATTTCCCTTGTCTTCATTGATTCACAGTGAGTAAAATGGTAAAATTAACAACATAATCTTGGCCAGAACAATATTAGTGAGACTTTTATTAATAAATTTGTCCACTGTAAGGTCAATGTAATTTTAAAAATTATCATTATTTGTCTTCAGTTACTCAAATATTGGAATTAACTGTATTTGCTGAAGGGGTGTAAGCAAAACAAAAACCAGCATTCAACAAGTTCCTGAATTTAAAAAAAAAAAATTATATCAGTCACAAATGGCAGATAAAAGTAATATTGCCATTATATCTGTCTCTCAGGCAGACATCATTCCTTCTATCAGTAAAATTGCTGTATAGATTTTCTTCTGTTACTTTTCTAATGATCTTGCAGAGTTACATTTACGAAAGAACAGCTGTCACTGATGAACAGCCAAGGGGACACTGGTACTGCTGAAATACCTGCCTTGTGATGAACGTCATAAGGAGCTATCCTGTGTCTCCAGACTCTATAATTTCACATCTGGAATCAATAGCTCCAATCCAAGTGGAGCAGCAAAAGCATCAGACAGCTAGAAATACAATTTAGAAATTACTGGGTTGTTTTTTACAAAAGTTCCGAAAGACAAATACTGCAATTTAAAAATACTTTGTCTGATTTATTGAGAATTTGGTATGGGAGGCAGTTGCCTCTATGAGACATAAACTGACAATTTATAGGCTTTTAGCCAATACAATATATGGTTCATGACACAAGCTCCTGTCACTGTAAGCAGTAAGAAACAAAATATTAATTTGTCATAGCAGTATATGTGGATTGATAACCTTTATGATAGTCTAAAAAGAGGATTAAGGTTTCTAATACTGATGCTGTTCAGTTGAACTCTGAGGGCAACGCTCATGAGTAGAGCTAGTTTCAAAATAGGGTTAAAATTTAAAATCAATATAGTAAAAGTACGTTTTGGTTTGGTGGGGGAATTTGAGAGATTTATGTAGCTTGACCTCTGCATAGAAAGTCCCACAGTGACCTTTATAGACTACAAATGTATGGTGCATGTGATGACAGTCAAAAAGCATCCTGTTTTGTTTGGGTTGGACAAAAGCTTGCATACAGACACATCTTTGTACACTCTGTCTAGTCACACTCTAGTCCTGTGCCTTCACCTGGGTTAGACAACTATGACAGCAGCATCCCAATAAATGCAAAACATTGATTTTTCAAATACTTCAGTACATGTGTGTCACCTCAGATCAGATAACACAAATCATGTGGTCAAAGATGGTTTCACACTTTCAGGAGTGTAACAGCAGTGATATTTTGCAAAGAGGAAAGATGCCAGTAAATTGATTGCATTGAGAATTATAGCAAGAAATAATTAATAACTCATGTTTCTTATGATGATTGGAGCATGTGTGAAACCTGCTTCTAGCAGGACTGAATTTAGAATCAGGATGTCTGTTGTGGTGTGAAGCAATGTCCTGTTTCACCTTTCCCAGTCCCTCAGGTGTGCCAAGCTCTCCCTTCCCCTCCCCCTTGCCCCCTTGCTAAGTGCTGTCCCCGTCAATCTCAACATTCCAGCAAGGGCCTCGTCTGGT
Organism: Agelaius phoeniceus; assembly: GCF_051311805.1. Taxonomy (NCBI): domain Eukaryota; kingdom Metazoa; phylum Chordata; class Aves; order Passeriformes; family Icteridae; genus Agelaius; species Agelaius phoeniceus. The sequence goes on along the minus strand of NC_135266.1, from coordinate 12,064,924 downwards.
TGGTGCAGTTCCAAAGATGCCCCTCATCCCTGGGGTCATTGGCCAGTCTGGGTGTCATTGTCCCCTGAGACTGCCCCCTCCCACCTGGTTGGTGGCACACCTGCCCCTTCCCCTCCCCCTTTCCTTAAAAAGACACGGGACCATGGGGTCTGGATTCTGTTGGAGCTGTTACAAGATTCAGAGATCTGTGACCATGGATTAAAACTCTGGATTAAACCCTCCGGCAGAATCCATCTCCTTTTCCTTCACCTCACCTAAAGCCTTTCCACCAGAGGTAAACCTGAGCTCCTGCTTGCCTGGACTTGTCCCAAGCACCCAGCTGCAGCATCCAGCCAGCCAAAGGCGTCTCTGAGGTGAAACCACCACAGCTGCCGCCCTTGGTCAAGCAGCAAGGGCCGGACGAGCCCAGGCACGTTCCATCCGGCAATATTGGGATCATATTCCAATAGATGTCCTCTTTTATCTCTTTTATAATCACTTGTTAGACATGATATGACTTACTGAATGTATTACTCCACAAATATGTCTAACTATGAATCTTTGCTCTTATAATAAGCATTATCATCAAATAAAATTTCAAATGTATTAATTTCAGCCCTATAGAGCACATAGTAGAGAAGGATATCACTCCCCTTCAAATATGTCTGTTACAACAAACTGATTAAACAAATATCCTGGGAAAAGCATCATTAGGTTTGTGAACAGAACTGGTTTCACTGGTTTTCAGAGGGACTTCAACTTTCTGTCATTCTTCTTTTGTAAATCAGAAAATAAACCCACTAAGCAATTATATACAGAGGAAAACATGCATAGATCTGTATTTTAATTGTCCCATAATATAATAATACAACTTTGCTAGTACTTGGCTCTTTTATAGCACTTAAAAATACTTCAGAATCATTAGGTAATTAGTATAGTACTTACAAAGAGCAATAGTACACGAGCACATTGAGAGTGCGTTGAGCCACTCAGGGATATTCTGCTTTTCAGCATAAGTATATCCCTACTTCAGAATGTATATTCTGATAAATCCTCCCATTATCAAAATGAATGTTTAGTACTTTACTGGAGTTCAGCCATTTCTGAAAATAAGTTATCTTTTGTTTGTGTATTTGTAACACTTCCCCAAACTAAAGGCAAGTGTTTTTGTTAACCTTCATCTTTCATGTACCTTTGTTAGTTTGCCTGTATGGACTGTGGACCCACAGTTTTAATGAGAAAGAAGGACGCTTAGGGGCCAGGTTTCATTTCTGTTAGCAGAGGTGTTGAGAAGAAGGCACCTCACTAACTTTGGGCTTTGCACTGACAGTTCTGTTCAGACTATAGCTGATTTGAGCAGCTGGTTCAGGTGTTCCTACACCTAAAAGTAAGCCCTAAGCACTGACACTGTGATTGAGTGTCCATGCCAAGCACTTACCCTTCTCGCACTGTCAGATGCGTACATGACAAATGGATGGGACAAGTTTAGAAGAAAAAAATGTTCTATAAGTCTTGTCAAAAGTGAAAACAGGCCCTGGAAAATTGTATTCTGAGATGGACCAGGGTTTCTTTGGCAATCATGATTTGGTTAGCTGGGAGACTTTTTACTGGGGGTCCATGGGGCTACAAACTAGTTAATCCTCAATGACTACTATGGAGAGAAATCTCTTTGGGTTTCTAACAAAAAATGATAGATGTTCATGTTTTTAAAAGCTCCTCATTTCTACTTCCATATATGATAGCTAATGAATACCTAAGGAGCCTATTTATATTAGACTCCTGATGGTATGCAGCAATAGTTTTTTATAAGCAAAATGCAGGAAATCTCTAGATAAAATTGCCACATATGATAATGTGACTTCAGCCTATTACTCTTTAAATGACTCATAATTTCTTAATACTTCAGCATTTCATTGCGCTTTTCATCACATCATTCTACAGCATGCTTATCTAAAAAGTCATCAAGCCCACATCTATGAAACAGCTCTTATTTTTAACCTGTATGAAGAACTTGAAGTACAGGAACAGAGTTGTTAAATGATTTTTCCTTTTATTAGTACTTTTAATACTGTTGATTTGGAAAAAAAAGTGAAGGGTCTGTACTCATCTGCATTCCATAAGTCATCGTGTGTATAGAAGTCACCACTATGGTGCTTTTCACAGAGTTCAGATATCATTCAGATTCAATGGAAATCTAAAATATTTGTTGGATGTTGAACGTTTATTGGATGTTATTCTAAACCACCACTTTTCCATCGTATCTGTGGAAATACTTGATGAACCATTTTCCCCTAACTTTTTACTCTACAGGAACCAGAAGTGCAATGGGGAAAAACTGAAAATATAAAGAATTATTTTCTAATTCTATTAAAGTATTTGGAACATTGGGTGGTCATTCAAGGGAACTTCCACAAGTTTTTAAATTCAACTTGATTACCTAAACATAATAACAAGGCATTTAATGGTTATTTGACAAGATAACCTATAACCACTGCATGACACTGAAATTTTTATTGCATGTATCCATTTGAGCTTTAACATAAATTATTATGCTTTGATGCTTAAAATATTGAAACTGAATATTTCAAATTTACTTGTAAGTATAGATAATTTTATATGAGATATAAATATAATGCATATAACACATTCCAGATACTTTACAGGAGGTGTATTATTACAGCTGTAAGTATGATAGATAACAAATACAGGCTTGGTTTTAGCAAAAAATTCTCAGGTTCATAAAGATTATGTGTTCCTTTGCAGATTTTATAAAAAGATTACCTTTGTGGATTCCAGAATATATATTAGAACAGCGTACGGAGGAGAAAAGAATTTCTGAAAATATATTTATGGCTTACACATTGTCTGAAGTTAAATAGAGGCTGGAACCAGTCTATTCCTTTATTTTTCATAACTGACAGTCTGAAGTTGCTTCAAGAGAAAATGTTAAATAATGAATTTAATGATTTATAGAGCTAACCAACTTTACATCAAATTATTGAAATTTTCTTCTTCACAACTGGCGTCACATTAAGCAGAAAAGTGATTGGAATCCAAGTGTTTGCAGCAAAGACATACACCTTCATCCAATTTGGTTTGGTTCTGAGTGCCTAGATGATTTGGGATTAAAAAACAAAAACAAAAAACCAAACCAAACAAACAACAACCAAAAAAACCAAACAAAAAAAACCCCACAAAAGTAACCTGCTGATATAATTGCTGACAAACATTACAACCATCTAAGTTATGTATAATGTATGTATTATCATCTACTTGAGACCAGTGGTGGAAGAAGGCTTTGGGTTAATTATAAATACCTTCCTATTGGACTGAGAGAATAAATTTTCTGATTTTATTGCAAAATATAGATTTCTTGCAAAGGAGAATTTACCTAGCTACCTACTTTTTAGTATTACATGTATGGATATAATTAATTTTGCAAGAAACTTTCATGTTTTTTCTATATTTATAAATATATGTAGGTATATAAAATAATTGTTTGCTTAGTGTTGATTGACTTTTTGGAATAAAAAGGAAAGTAGAGTTGTTATTTTTTAAGTTCTCACATGAAAACTCTTATAAGATCTCTGAATCTCTTTGGTTACCATGGCAATGGTTATCAGTTTGTCTTTAATAGAGGTCATAATAGTGTTACAAGTGCGTAAATTCGGTCTCCACGGTAAACTTAATAAAAATATTATGCTCTTCTTTTAGATATTCTGAATCCCTCCAAAAGGCTGTATTCAAGACAGATTTCATTAACAAATGTATTTTTAATCTTTAGCAAAGATCAGAGGTTGCTTGCAACTAATTAGCTGATTAAATGAATGTGATCTCCATGTAGTATATGGCAGCAAATTTGAAAGCAGCAAAGTTAAAATCAAGATATTTGCTATTGTTTTTATCCCAACCTGCTGATGAGCAAATGACAGTAAAATTTTTCCTGTTTTTTTGATGAGGACATAATGATCTGAAGAACATCTCATCATTAAAAATACTCAATCTCATCTGTGTGACTTTCTAAAAGTTTGATATGGTGTGAATGTGATAAGAAATTAATCTTCTGTCTAAGACAGGAGCTGACAATGCAGCCTGGTCAACAGGGCACTTGATGAAGTGTGACCAGCACCTTCAGGCAGACCTACTGAAAGCTGGAAATGAGCTGATCCTTTCACACACCCACGTGCAGCCCCTGGCCAGAAAGGGCAGTGGGACTCAGGATGGACACCAGGGTACAGCTCCTGCCCCAGACATCTATTATCAGCTATGAATATGGTAATTCTACACAACTTGGAACAAGCTCCCTTAGCCCAGAGCATGTTTGATTCCTCTGTGTACAGGGTGACTGGGGGCAGTTTGTGGGGAGTAAACCCTATAAGGGATTGCTGCTTTAGAGGCTTTACTCTCCTGGCCTTAGGGGAACAAGGTGCACCTCAGGCTAAGAGTTACTAGCTCTTAATTGCAAATAACACCCCACATTTAAATGTCCAAGGTATTCCTGTCAGGACTTTTTACCACTGACATTCTCATAACAGTTAGCTGTAGTTCAGGCAGTAGAGAAGAAAACTCTGTCACCAGCTTACCATTAGTTAAGCTGCAACTGCTCACATCGGGGGCACTTGGCAGCTGAGATGCCATTTTAGGATTACAGCATAGAGCTACAGTGTGCTTTTAGCTGAGTGAAATAGTGGGTTGTTTAATATTTGAATGACCTTTTTCAGATTCCTGGGGAAGTTCACTGTGATGAATCAGAACACACAATACTTTCAGCATTTATGATTTCAGGCTGGTAGAGGCGTGACGCCATTTGTTGCTTTGCTTTCTTCTGATTCATTTCATATATTATTTGAGAATTACAAGAGAGAGAAAGTTCTTTCTTTTCTTCTAAAAGAGCTCCTACTCTTAAAGAGCATATTTATTTCATGGGTTGGTGACTCAGAGAGGAAAATTTGTAAAGAAAAATGTTGAAGCATTTGTATCTCAACCTTAATTCTGTAATCTTCTTTGGAAAAAAAAATTTACATTTTAAAAATTTGCTTTGTGTCTTTCACAAGCCTGGAAGGTTAGCATAGCCCTTGTTTGGGACTTAATCCAGAGTGGTTGCAGTAGTCTAAAATCTCTCTGCTCCTCAGTTCTTCAGAAAATGGGTTAGTTGAGTTAGTTGAATTTGTGAATGAGAAGCACATTCACAAACTGCATTTGCAAATGTGTTTTTGAATATACATATATATACATGTCTAAATATACACATGATCATATATACTGTGCAGTAGAAAAATCTTTATAAATTCCTGTTAAGCCTTCTGACAGAGACTTCCTGTCTATATTGACTGCATTTTAAGATCTGTGGCCAGTGGTAGAAATCCATGCATTAGAATTCATATTTGACCATCTTTCAGAACCAGGCAGTGACCTATTTGTGATAACCCTTCCTTAAAATGTCTGATTAAAAAGCTGCTGTGTCTGTGCCTGCACACCTCTTTACTGTGATTCTGGTCTGTGCTTCCCCACTACTCCAGTGAAAGTGTGCTACCAGGAAAGATACTAAAATTATTGGTTTGGTTTGGTCTGACCTCTAACCTCAGATAGGGTCTCTTTAAAGAAAAAGCAGGGCTTACATTCAAGCAACAGATCTCCTGAAGTCTACCTAATATATTTTGGTTTTAAAATATATTTTTCTAGTTTTTAATTATCTATAATTTTTTTAAACCCCTTTGGCTGCACACCAGGTAGGGGTAGTTGCTGATGTTAACAATTCACAAGTCCTTTCCCATATGTAACCACTTGGTTATTACTAAGCAGATGAAAGTATCCACAGCTGAGTGCCCCAAGAATTTTTTGTGGATGTGTTGGTGACATTTTCCATCACTGCCATAGCTGAGAATATCAATGTTAATATGGATTTGGATTTTATGTCGAACAGGAAGCGCATTAGGATTTTGATCTCCTTTGTTTGTTGTTCTGTTCTTTACTTGCTCTGACTTACTTTTACATTTGCATTTGACATTTCTATCCATAATACCTATGAAATTAAGTTCAAAGTTTTAATGCCAAAAAAGCAGCACTCTGATTAGCTTTTGCATTTCAGTGAAAAAGACAACATTATTAGACAGGAGGTTTTTGCCTTGCCCCCTCCCCTCTCCAAGAAGAAAAGACAAAGGTCAAATGTGGCAGTTCTGTCTCTCTTCTCTGAGCAACAGAAGAAAGCAAACCCCATGTTCAAGATTGTAACCTGTCTACTTAGAAGGAGAGGTTATTCTGATAATATTCATTGTACCAAAAATTTGTTTGGAGAGGATTTCTTTGTGCTTAGATTAATTGCTTCATGAAGTTTGAGAAATCACATCTTCAATTGCTTCTTAACTTGAAAGAGTAAATAAACATGCAAGCTTAAGGTACATTCTTGTGAATGTAGAGATTAATAAAGTATATATGACTAAGGAAAGGTTGCAAATATAGATAGACTGCAACTGATTATAATTAAAATAAATAAAGTTTTGACTTGTTCCCCTTGCAGCAATTCCAGATGAGACTCGATCTTAGAATATCACATGAAGAATTTGAATAAATAGCTTGATGTAGTTTTCTTCTGATGCTCCTGTATTGCTCACGTACTTGCTCTTGCTCACACAGCCCTACAATATTTGCTACACATATTTATGAATGAGAAGCACATTGACACCAATCACTGTTTGTTCCAGGCATCTAAACAAGACAAATACTTTCAAAATACAACTAAGGTTTTATAAGTCATGCATGAACTGAATATATTTTTTTAGGTAAAACAGAGATTATAGATTCTTATGCAGGAGAATATATGCTGTGAAAAAAGGTTGTTTTTTTTTTTTTTTTTTGTGGAAGTAATAATGCATTCAGATGTCATTGCCAATTATTATAAGATTGAATAATTTTCCTGATTATAATTTTATTTGGAGGAAAGTATAGAGGGAGGTAGAAGGCTATTATTAGTTGCAATGTGTCTGCCTGTGAATCAATAAATACTTCAATCATAAAGAAATAAAGAAAACTATATTAGTTTAATGGCAACTTGGTCCTGTTTCAGAAAATATAAGTGTAAACAAAACCCGAGTTTAATTTTGCTGCTGAAAAAGCCTATACCTTTGTATGAAAATTCTTAGGGGACATATTTTGTCAATAGCTGGGAAATTTTAAATTGTGGGGTTTAATATATTTTGCTGTTTGTCTGGTTCACGAGATAAATAATTTTATATATTGCATGCTAAATAGATCTAGATTTCAAGCTAGAGAGGTGTTTCAGATAGTGATGAATTGTTTTTCCAAAGAAAAATGAAGCTTGTGTGTTTTCATAAAAACAAAAGATACAGGATTTCATAGGAAAGCAGGTGGTGTTCAATATATTCATTATATACCTGGAAAGAAAGATGAAGTAGAAGATGACACAGATGAAACAATGACACAGGTCACTGTCTGAGACAGGTTATAATTCAGAATTATAATTCAGTAAACTGTGGATTTTCTAAATTGGTTTGTAAATTGTCTAATTCTATTCACTTTCTTCTCTTCTGTTTATTTGCAAGGATACTTTGTCATTCCGAATATCCATACTGTGCTTTGCTAAAAAATACCTAGTTTAAAGACAGCACTTTTTATTATATTTCATCTCTACATGTAGTCAACAAGAGAGAAACATATTTTTTCAATAAAAATCTACATTACAGCATTTTTTTACTAGCAACTTATAAAGATATCTTTACATTATATGTGTTTTTTGCCTTTTTATTAATAAATCCAAAGGAAAGACAAACAAGAAATGTAACCATCTCCTAAGAAATTTGATGGTTACTACAGAGCTGGGAAAGTCTGTCACAAATAGCCATTCTTTAGTATGGATGCATTATTCATTCCATAATACTTTCTGCTTTTTTTCTTCTTTTTTCCCCCACAAGTAGATTTTTCATATTTCATAGGTTTGGTAGGTGTGGTTTTGTGGTTAATTTATGTGAACCAAGAACATTCTGCATTTTTATTTTCCACATGCTTTTCAAACAAAAGCTGGCTTCATTGTCAGTCCATTTCCTTCTTGAGACACAGAATGTTCAAAAAGTATTTATTTTCCTAAATATCTATCCTTAAGATTTCATTTCTATACTATCCCCCTTCCTCTCCCCAAATACTGCTTGACGAATTGCAAAAATTAAAGTGACCAATTACATTGCATTCTCTGCAGCTCTAGTTTGTTGCAGTGCAGGTAAGAAAAAGGGTAAGAAAAAGGGAAAGAAAAAGAGTTTCTGGAAAAGAGTTGTGGCTTCAGGAGCCAGGTCACTGACACAGAATGGCCAGACAGAGGAAGAGCACTCCTCCTTGACTGATTTGATGTGAACTTTACCAAAAGCATCCTCCCCAGCCATCCAGCTGAAGGCAAAGACTTATGCATGCTGCCTCCAGCAAAATGCAAGTGAATTAATCAGGAGACAGTGGGAAGAAACTTGAGGATTAATGTAATTTTGAAAGGGTCATTAAAAAAGTTCTCAGTGATTCACACAGCATTAAGGAATTATCATGGTCAGAGCGTTGGTGTTTCATAAAACTGGAGTACTTTATTCAGCAGTATGCCTATAGGTAAATGTATAAATTGCTTGAATTAAAATTAAAAAGCAGTTTAAAGGTTTAATCCATCATTTCTGTCAAGAATATATATTTTAAATTTTTGTTATTAAAATATTCAGAAGAACATGGAATCAGTTCTTAAGTTAAATTAATAAATCATGATTATTGAAAATATGTTTTCACTGTTAGAATTTGTGGAGTGACAAGGCTATTTCAGGCAAATGCAAGACATCAGATTGTGACCTTTTACTAAAGAAGCAGTTCTTGTAACTGTAATTGCCTTGGGCTAGTGAGTGCTACTATTACATTCATTTTCACAATAAGTGTACACGGATTTGAAAAGATGTGTCATAGATCTTGAATGCCCACTTACAATAGTTTGGTATGATTATAGCTAATTAAATCAGATGGGAAAACTGTGCTTAATCATGTTAATTACTTGAATGAAAAGATACAGAAATTTGTGGATAAAACCTATAGTATTTCCTATATTCTTACTTTCCACACTGAGAGCTTTTTCATTTTTCTTTAAATTTTATATCCTGTATTGTTCACAGTTTGGGGAAACAGGGATCTCTTGATGGTTTTTCTTCATTCTAATATAGAATTATGTATTTATTTTTCATTTATTATGCAAGGATTTTTTTTCAAACTATCTAAGCCAGTGGTGCCTACCAAATACAATTAAAAAAAACCAACTTCCATTCCTAGTGAAACAACTGATTTTAGAGGAGCTCCATGATGATGCATTAGTTTGCTCGGTGGACCTGTTAACTAAAGATAGAACAAAGATAAAACAGAAGGACAGACTGCTGGTTTTGCACCAGCTGGCACATTGTGAGACTGGTCTCAGACTGGACCAATGGGCCCAGAAGCAGAGTTTGCTCTCTCTAAACCTCTGGGGAAGTTGTAAGCCCTGCTCATGATTTTAGTGCAAGTCATCTACATCGCTAAAGAGCTCTGGTTCCTGAATACTCATACAATTTAAAAATCTGTGGAAATTATTTCTGCTGAGAAGTTCAATGATTGAGTGTAAAATATGGACAAAAGTGCTGAGCTGGAGGAAAATCTTTGAGAAAAATGAATAATTTGAGACATTACTTTATTGACATAATTAGTTTAATACTTTATCTATAACCAAATAATTGTCAACAGAGGAAGGACAGGTTTTGCCCATTATAATTTTCTCAAAAACAGCACTTTTTCTGCTTATAGGCAGAAGATAATAGAGAGTCTATTATATTTCCATGAATGTCTCACTTACTTTAGAAGACAGTGTTTATATATCTACGTATTGTTCCAAATTTTAGCCATCCCAGAGTTACAGAAATGTGACATTGTCATTGTTAACCCCATCTGACCATCAAAAATTTCTTATTTATTTTGATATAAGTATATAGCCATCCATCTATGTTTTCCATATTCAATTCCTGTCTTTTCCCATTTGCAAATGTCCAAAACACAACAAGAAATGCACATTAAACCTACTTAAATATCTGGGAAGGATGAGAGATGCAGAAGCTAAAACATATCTGCAGACTAAACAGACAACAGTTTATACAGAAGAGTACAATGCTTATTAAGGAGGTAAAAATCATTTTACTAAGTGCATCTTAAAGTGCATTTACAATAATAAAAAAACTAGCATGCATAGAAATAATTTGAAAATATCTGATTGTTCTTGATAGAAAAGTAACATTTTCTAAGGCTGATAAATAAAATCTATAGTATGAAATAATTCTTGAGATTAAAAACATATTTTAAATGTTCCTAGGTCTGCTGCCAATGCTCATCTATTAATAACTTGGCTATCACTTGCAGGCAGCTTTTAGTAAGTCTGTTTTTTTCAAAAAATGACAACACTTGGCAGAGAAATTGGCCCTTATTTTCTTTGCAAAAAGTTTAGCAGTGAAAAACCTGTTTCAGAAGAGTCTGGAAAAGTTTCACACTCGTGAGTTCCTATGTCAGAACTCCAGCTTGAGGCTGTTCTCCCATGGACAAAGCAGAAGCGGACTGGAGCTAAGGAGCCTCCTTTCTTCATCTAAAACATCTTTATCAAAGAAAATAAGCAAGATGAAAAGGAAGATTAAAATTCATTAATATAACAAAAATTTTTGTTGAAGGTTCCTGGAACAGGAGCTGGTAATTTTGCCCTGTTTTGGGCAGGGGTTTTAGACTAGATGACCTCCAGGTTGCAGTTCTTTGCAGCCTCACCTAGCTGTGATTCTGATATTTCACACAATAAATGCACACGTAGAAACTCTTTGAAATATCCACATGTTGATGAGGTATTCTGATTAATATTTGAATAGGGCTCCTGGTATTGAAAAATGTACAATTTTTCAGTGACTCTTTTCAAAAATATTTATTTCATGCAGCCTGCTTTTAAGATTTTTACAATATTTGTTTATGAAATAAGTTTTTTGAAATCTGTCCAACATTACACTTGACAATTTTCTATCATGATTTTCTTTATTATTTTGCTTTTCTTTGCATTGTTTTTGGTTTTTTTGTTCTCTAGTGAATAAGGTTTGGTTTGATTTGAAATATGTACCCAGGGTAAATATTCTCCTTTCCTGCCTTTCCCTTTAAAAAATAAGAAAGCAGGAACAAAAAAAGATGTGAATATACCAAGGAACACACATTCACTGAGACTCCTTTTGCTTTCCACATTTGCTCCCTAGTATGAGGTCTTCCCCTGGAATTTGACTATGTCATGTCTCCAGAGTTCTTCCACCCCAATAATTCCTTCAATTTCTTGCTTGTTGTTTTCTGATAGTTTGAATTTACCTGATACTTTAAAGTGAATTCTACTCTGAGAAAGAAATCCCAGAAATTTATCTGGCTCAGCATAATTTTTTTTATTTTAATTATTTATATTTCTGTTGCTGTCACAAGTAAAATATATTGAGTTCAAATTTATCATGAGTCTGGATGAAGAATACTTAATCTGTAGCATATTGATAAAATATTTTTGCAATATGCATGAAGGATAAAGATATACATATGGATTTGGTTTGGGATCCCACCAATACTTGATAAATTCACTTCTATCAGAATAAGTAGTGAAGCAATAATAGGGGGAAAGCTCCAAGTGCTGCAAATTGCACTTATACCTCAAGCAGGTAATTTCACTAGAAATGTGTGATGTTGTCATGTTTTCCTCCACTCTTCCTAATGCAAAGTGAATTTGGAGTGATTTTCTTTCCTTTCTCTTAATTTTTAGCTCTGAATACACATGATGCATAGTCCTAACACAGAAGGTACCCTCGAGTTTCCTTTTTTTGGAGTGCTTTTTCAATCTTTTAAACCTCCATTGTGGTGAGCTCTACATTAGCAATCTGTGATTATTTCACTCAATGACTAATTTAAGTTAGTGCCCTGGAGCTTACTAAGCTTGCTGCCATCCTAGCTGAGGTACCATTCCCTGCCACATCATCTTTTACTGCATGTTCCCCAGCAATCAGCTCTGGACATCTACAGTGAGATTTACCTGAATTTATTAGACAAAAATGAAAACTGAAGGGAAGAAAGCAGAGAACACCATGAACATGGGATTTCTCAAACAGCTTAGGGAAAAAAAAAAAGGATAATACTTACCTTTTTTTGGTTTTTTTTTTTTTGAAAAATAGTGTCACTGATCTGCTACTTTCAGTGTTTTTCTTTCCAGGATTATATATTATGAATCAGGCATGAAAAGGACTTATGGCAGCTTTTGAAGTCCTGGTGAAACCCATTTGCAATAGTAAAACCTATGACATCTTACCTGTATTGTGTAAGACACAGAGACAAATTCCATGTGTGCCACTAACAAATGTTACAGGTAAATTAAACCTCTGACAGAGGCAATAATTTCTGGATCCTCTCTGGAAGAAGTTGCATGGAAGAAAACAACAAATATTGTAATTATATATATAGCAGAGATGTAACTCAGTCAGAAAGAAAATGTTAGAATTTTCATTATAGTTAACAACACTTTGACAAGCCTTTTGATTCTTTACACTTAAGACAAGTCTGTCTAGTTTGCCTGAATGCCAGATATCTGTGGGGTACAATGGTAATGTGATATCCACTGATTTTGAAGTTCCATCTAATCATGAAAATCCATCTGCATCTTTTAGTAATTAAAATATAGACCTGGTTGTGTTTGCTGTGAGGGTGGTAAGACACTGGAGCAGGTTGCCCAGAGAAGCTGTCGATGCCCAGTTCCCAGAAGTGCTCCAAGGCGAGTTGGATGCAGCTCTGAGGAACTTGGTCTAGTGAAGGTGTCCCTGCTGTGTTGAAGGGGTGGTAGAAATAGATGATCTCAGAGATTCCTTCCAACCCAGCATGGCTCTATGAATGTAATGTAGGAGAAGGTAATGAATGTAATGTATGAATGTAATGTAGGAAAACATGACAACATCACACATTTCTAGTGAAATTATCTGCTTGATGTATAAGTGCACCTTGCAGCACTTGGAGCTTTCCCCCCTATTATTGCTTCACTACTTATTCTGATAGAAGTGAATTTATCAAGTGTTGGTGGGATCCCAAACACATCTGTTGTTCATTTGACTTAGGGGATCTTTTTTTCTTCCTCTGATACAGTAGCTTGCTGTCCTGTCTGTGGAGACCTTGTGTACTAATCTTTATGGCCTAAATATTATAGGACTTTTTTGTTACTAAGAATTTAAAAGTGTTTAATGGAGATATCAGACTTTTGGACAGACTATTTGCAATCAGTGCTCTATATAGAAAAGATATGGCTATTACTGCTGGGTAATAACTTTTACTTGCCTTTTTCTCTCCTTAAAAGACCCAGAGCCATGTAACATAATAGCTACTACACGCAGCTGTTTGTGGAAAGAAAATTTGTTCTTTGCTATCAAAATGGAATACAAGGATGAAATATTTCTGAGGAACAATCCCTCAGTCAATATAAGAATGAGTATTTTCTCATGGAAACAAAGTTTTCCTATTCTCTCTGTAATTTTTGTCATCCGCAAAAATTGATGCACTTCTGATTTGATCTTTTTCTTTCTCTAGTTACTTGTAAAAACAACTTCATTTCTTGTAGAAGTGCTACAGATCTACATTTTAAGGTTCCATACAGCTTTGGGGGTTTTGTATTTTGAATTTGAGGTGACAGCTAATTTTCTCTTTTCACTAGCATGGCATGTAATGTACTTTGAGCATTCAGAGAAAAGTCAGCCATATAAACAGAAGTCAAGAGTATTTGTATGCAAAATGGGTTGTGGTGCTACTTTCTACACAGACTCTGCATCCCAGATTTCTTATCCATTTGTAAAGAGTTTAACTTGCTAGAAAATTGCATTTTCCAGAAAAAAAAACCAAAAAACTTTACATGCAAGTCACTTGTTTTATGGGGATTTAGATTCCTGCTCCTAGACTTACACAAGGATTATGGCACCAAGTAGGATTTACAAAAGCATAGGAATTAAACAAAGGGGATCCATAAAAAGTTTTTGAGGACTGACATGACATCTACACATTAGTATCTACACCATTTTTGGAAACTGGATGAAGGCTCCTGAATCCCTGGTGACATGCTGTAGCATGTGCAGTGGCATGGAGCTCAAACACTAGAAGCAGCCTGGATTTGTTTGCAGTGCACCCTTCCCTTGCTCACCAACACACATCACTGAACTTCTGAAATAGAGTATTTTAGCACAGACATGTCCTTTCTAATGGGAATCCTTGTATGACACTGAATAGTGCCTTGTAGACAAACTCTGTACGAGATTAGAAAATTCTAACCCATTTAACTAGGCCCTTTGCTGAAAAAGTTTGGAGTTTGCTTTACACACAGTTAGTATATACACAACTAGGGTGGATATTTTTATGCACCAAGCATTAAATATGGTTGTGTAATCACCAGCTCTGGTAACATTTCTGCAGACCAAATGTTTATGATGTCTAATCTCTGTTTGTTGCCAAGGAACCGTATGATATGTGCTAATATAACATCTGCCACACTGGGCTTGTAGACAGAGCTTTATTTAAAGCTTGGCACATTAAATGGACAGTATGTGTCAGATATTGTTCTCATATCCTTCTCCCTCTCCTTACATGGACTATGTAACTTTTTTTTGGTTTTCATGTCATATGATAGACCTTGATTTCCTACCATGTTGAGAACCAGAAAAGGTATGGAAACAAAAGCTGCACAGCTGAGACTTCCGACAAGATTTGTATAGAGATAATGCAAACCTGAAGTCCTCTGTGCCAGTGTCTGCTGTTACAATGGAAGGATCTGTACACACAGTAAAGAACCAGGCACATCATCTGTATGATCAGCTTTGGAGCTCTACAGTGCAATTTGCATGGCACATCCCCCATCCCACCTGCTGCACAGACACTGAGTGCTCAGGATAGCTGGGGAATTCTCCAGGCTTTCTAAACCTGATTGTGCAGTACAAATATTTGCTGAAAATTATATGACAAGTGGAGACCTGCTAGAGATAGTTTGTTCCAATCATCTGTTCAGAATAGGGACAGAGAGGGCAGACTGCTGAGGGTTATTTCCAGTTGGGTTTTAAATCTCCAATAATGAAGAAAATAAAGTATCTCTGGGCAACCTGTTCCTGTGGGTCACCATCTATGAAGTGAACAACATTTTTCTCATGTTTAAGTGGAATTTCCTGTGGGTTTTTTTTTTGTTTGGTTTTTTTTTTTTCCCCTGTGCCATTGCCTCTTATCCTGTCCCTTACCCTGAGAAGAGTATGATCCTGTTATCGTGACTTCAGCCATCATGGTTGCTTAGACATGGACAAGATCCCTTTGAGGAATCTCTTCTTCAGGCTGAGCAGTCTAAGTTCTGGTCTCTCCTTGCCTGAAATGCTCCAATCCCTGTGTCATCACTGTGGCCCTTCACTGCCCTGATCCCTGTACGTCAAAATCTCTCTTGTGTGGGAGAGTCCAGAGCCCAACACTGCAGATTGTGTCTCATCACAGCTGAGAAAAGGGGAAGGATCACCTTCAACCTGCTGGCCATGCTCTGCTTGATGCAGCCCAAGGTGGTCTTCACTGCTGCGAGAGCTCAGTGCTGGCTCACAGCTAACCCATGTGCTGTGAATCCAAGGTCCTTCCATGACCATCTGATTTTCAGCTGCTCACCTCCAGGCCTGTATTGAAGTTTGGGATTATTGCTCCCCTGGGACAGGACTTGGCAATTCACCTTGTTGATCTTCATGATGTTCCTGTCAGTCAGATCATTTCTCCAGCCTGTCAAGGTCCCCCTGAGTGGCAGCAGCCCTGCTGGTCATCGACCACTCTTCCCAGTTTTGTGTTCTATTATCCAGATCACTAAAGAAGTGCTGCACCAGCACTGATCCCAGTGGTGCAGGCTCCAAAATCTTTGTGCTGCTCATTGCAGCCCTCTGAGTCCAGCAATTCACTGAGTTGCCAACCCATCTCCCTATGGGAAAAATCCATCGAGTTTGTCAGTGAGACAAAAGCCTTTCAAGCCTTCCTTAAGCCAAGATAAACAGCATCAGCTGCTGCCTGCAGGCCCACTGAGCCCATCATCTCATCATCAAAGGCTACCAGGTGGGTTAAGCACAATTTTACTTTTGTAAATCCACGCTGACTATTCTCAATCATCATCTTGTTCTTAATAATCTTAGTAATGGTTTTCAGGACTGTTTGTTCCATCATCTTCTTAGGAATTAAGGAAAGGCTGGCCAGCCTATGCTGCCAAGATGCTCCTTCTAGCCTTTCTTGAAGATTAGGAGTGATATTTACTTTCTTACAGTGCAAAATCACCCAACTTAGAAGCAAAACCCTTGTCTCAATAGAAAAAAATGCTGAAAAAAAGCTGCCTGAGAGGATAGAAAAAAACATGTGCACCAAATAAGGAGTACAAAAAGCAAATAAAAAGTCTTCTTATTGTTCATGAAAGAGGATTTTTTTTTCAGTTTTTAGGTCACAAGAAATGACAGTATGTCCAAATTCCTAGCAGACCAAAGACAGATTCAGAAGACTAGATCACTGAAATTACTTGGAGAACAAAGTAATTGTTCTAATCTTACAGGTCTAAAACAGAAAACTGAACAGAAACTGAACAGAGAGAATGAGAGCAGGTCACCTTTTAAATTAGATGATTTTTAAATAGAGCAGCAGAATTAAAAGGTTGAATACAAATTCTGAAAGAGAAAACTCTATGAAATATGTAAAATCTTTAATTGTAAGGCCTTTAAATGTCAGCTCACTGGAAGATTTGAAGTGGTCAGGGTGCATAGGGTCCTCTTCTCTTTACAAGGCCTCCTCAGAGGCTAAGAAATCTTACTTTGAAATGTCAGCATTATCAGCAGATTTATATCAGATTTAATTATTAAAAAAAAAATAGACTATCTAGAATTTGTCTTCAAAGGTCATGAGCTAGTGTATATCCAAGACCTATCTGCCCTAACTCCAAAAAAGGGAAGAAATAATAAAAGCAAGGCAGCAACAACTTTCCCAATATTACCATTCATTTCCTAAAATCATTCTTCTACTGATGCTACCTTCAATGGGGTACTTTAAAGAAAATTCTTCCTGATGGAAAAAAACCTGGAGATGCTGGTCAGCAGCAGCTGGACATGATCCAGGTGTGCCCAGGGATGCAGGGAGGCCAAAGGCACCTGGCCTGGATCAGCAATAGTGTGGCAGCAGGACCAGGGCAGGGATTGTCCCCCTGTGCTCAGCACTGGTGAGGCCACAGCTCAAATCCTGTGTCCAGTTTTGGGCCCTCTCTACAAAAAGGCTTGGAGGTGCTGGAGAGGGTCCACAAACAGGCATTGGAACAGGAGGTACTTAAAAGACCTGTAGATGTGACACCTGGGGACATGGTTTATTGGATTGCACAGTGCTGGATTAGCAGTTGGATATGATGATCTTTAAGTTCTTTTCTAGGTTCTTTATGATTCAAATGATTCTAAACCACACTCCATTTCTTGGGTTTGAACTCTAAATCTGAGACAGGGTACACTAATAATAAGTAAAAAAAAAATAGTAAATACTTATATTCAATGACAAGTGTGAAGGTAGGGCTGAACAAGAAAATGTAGGTATCACTGAATAATTGGGCTGTATAAATGAGAGATTCTTGGGGTCATCTGGAAAGAATTATGGAGTAATTGTTAAAAATATGTACTTTTTCTAGTCACAGAAGTTATAACCTTATGATACTTCCATCCCCTTATTTTCTGTGTTTAAACCTAGAGATAAAAGGAAGGAAAAGAGGTTAGGGTAACAATATGAGAAGGATGAATCCTTCATTCATCCTGGAATGAATCATCCTAGAATCTAGGATGATATGCAGAGAAATTTCAATAGTGTGATGCAGAATGCTTGCTTGATGATAACTTTTTAGTCTGGCTTTTCTAATAAGTTTGCCTAAATCATTATTATTTATATAAATATGTTTTGCTTGGTGAATATGACATCTTTTCAGGTAGCCTCATTGGAGGCTACTGTGTGTTTCTATTTTTTTCACAAAGTCTTGTTATACAAGAGTTATAAAGATACCACTTCCCTAATGACTCTTCTAAACAAAGGCATGAGCTAACATGTAGGTAGAGGAGCAGATTCCCTGACAGGCTCTGACTGCATTGCTGCTGAATGACATGCATGAGCTGCTTCATTAGGCTGAAACATCAGAGGAGTTGCTAGTGGAAATGCTCCTTGATATATCAATTAATTATTTTTCTAACAAGAGATTTTATTTTCAAAAAATGCACTGATAATATATAATCTGATTTTTTGTAACAACAACATTCTTTTTTCTTCCAGATGATCTGACACCTCCAAGACCCAAGTGAAGGGAAAAATTTAACAGAACATGCAGGAAGACCAGGCTTTAACATGACATCCTTTTCATAAACCTACATAGGAAATCTCATTCCATTATCTTCCTATAGGAATCAGTTTTGTACAAAAACTGGTGTAGTGTAGAGATACTACAGGCAAAGGAGAAAAAGATTTTGGATTTTTTAGATACTTTAATATTTATATTTGTCTTTCTGTACTATGGGTCTCTTTTTTGTTTGGGGTTTCTTGTGGGAGATGGGGAATCCTGTCACTATAATTTAAAAAAAAAGTTTAGAATTAAAGCTTTACTTTATTTCTTCCCTTTTTCTTCATAAAATCAATATATCAATCCCAAATCTGCCACACAGAAAGAGACCAAGAGCATCTCAAGATATTAGGCTGATATTTCACTCAATTGTTTGACTACATATATTCTTTTGTTCTTTTGTATTTCAAGACTGCATTAACATCTGCCATGGCAACCTTTTGATTATTTGTACTTTTTCCATGGAGATGATCTCTGGGAAATGTCACTGTGTGTTCAAGAAAACTAACATCTCCTCTGAAGTCATAGGTATAGCACAAGTGTCACATCAGATTCAATTAGAGATGAGCAGATAATGAAAACCCCAACATCTGGCTTCATTTACTCTTCTCCAGTATTGAGTGTGTTGTTAATCTCAGGGGACTCACAGGTTTAAAACATTTTAAAAGGCTTCTTGCAAATATTCTTCCCACCTTTTATATTTCATTTTAGTAATGCCTCTTCTCCATATGCATCATGAAAACTTTTGCAACCTCTTTATCGAATACAAGTTTAGCTGTTTCTGCACTTTCTTTTAGGAAGGGCTGATATTCTATTCAAAGGACTATAAAGGTTTTTATTTTTGAAAAAAATGCTTATTGAAAAAATTAAAGATTATGGCCAGTTTGCAAAAAACGTCAGAAGAAATTATTAGGTGGAAAAAACAAAAACCATTTTCATTTATATGCCCAAAGCAGTAGAGGTGAGGAATTGTTTTTTTGTTGTTTTTGTGGGTTTCTAATGAATGGTAAGGAGAAGACAATGAGAAAGACATAAACTGAAAGGAGAGACGTTTTTGTCTTGCAATGTAAGATTTATGGGAACATTTCAGAAGATAAAAGCTGATCTTGAGTCAGTCATAGTGGAAACAAAGTCACATTAGACAGCTCATTTACAGTCGTACGCCTATGGCTTTGCACACATAACTTCAGTGTCCTTATATGTATCTGCCCCCAGTTTGAACTGCTTGATTCAGCATGCACACAGCGAGGCAGAATATTCTTACAGGGCTGCTATGCAATTCATGGCATATGTGACTTTAAATTATGCCCTTGTGAATGAAAACCAATCTGAATGTAACTGAGAGTAGAGATTTAAGGTTGTTAAATCTCAAGCAGGTATAAAGAATTCCTATCTTATGAAAGACCTTGACATATATTAAGTTTTTAAAAGGCATTGATGTCTCTATTGATAGGTCCGAATACATAGGACTATACTATATATGGAGAAATAAGGAAAAAAAACAACATCCTTGTGTTGCATTACTTTTTATTTGCTCAGCTCACATTTACTCTCAGGAATCTCAGAGTTCTCAATATGAACACTCATCTGGACAGTGACTGTGTGGATTAATGTTTCAAGACTGTAGCTTCAGGCCGGACATAATTTTATTGCAATCTACTGTAGACTACTGCTATGGCATTACTGCATTTTCTTTTTCAGACATTTCTACTGAAACAAAGAAACCAAACATAAAAGTATACATCAGAGTTTTTCAAGGCACTGCAATTATCAACTGGAATGCTATAGTTATTCCTTCTATTATTATAATTACTTATGGTTCCTGAATATGGCCATCGATGGCAACTTTTCGTAACTGAGGGCTTTCCAATGACAGTGCTTTATTTTCAGAGCCCTCTCATGACACTTTAACATAGCAATCTAAACCCAATCCATTGTTTTACTCTAGATTCAAACCTTCTCCACTGATGTGGGCATAAGATAATTATGCTTGACAATGCTTGAATAAATGTTCAGATGAGGTAGTTGGAAGGGTGAGTGCACTGCCACGCGCTTCACAGCCAGACCCAGGACAGCTCTGAGTGCGTGTGGAGCAGGCAGCTCCTGCCTCTGCTGCAGAATTGTAGAATGGTTTGGGCTGGAAGGGACTTCAGACATTATCTGGTTTCAGTCCTTCTGCCATGGACAGGGTCACCTTCCACTAGACCAGGTTGCTCAGGGCCCCATCCAGCCTGTTCTTGAACACTTCCAGCCACGGATTCCGTGGGCAAACTTGTTCAGCTTTATTGTCAGTCAGACCTCCTCTATATCCTCCTCAGACATCCCTCCCCTGACAGAAGTACCTTGTCTTCACAATTATCAGTCTATGACAAAACTGGCACGACAAATACAGGAGAAAAAGAAACACAAGCTAATAAAATTAGCAAGAATGTACATGGAAATGAGGAATTCTCTTAAGTTTTTAAACACAAACCAAGAGATGGAATCTTTTTGAACTGTGGGTTGAATTCAAAGAAACAGCACAGACTTCATGAAAAGAACTCCATGTCTCTGATGTCCTTTGATTTCAAAGTGTAGGAATATTTTCCCTTTGCATAGCAATGAATTCTTCCCCCTATTTAATCCTGTGCTATAGTTACAATATCTTCCAGAGACATGTCAGTCATTTTTTCTAAAATGGTTTAAGTTCATAAACATAAGAGGTTTAATCTCATTGCATTATCTCAAATCTCAGTAAGATCAGAAGGATTTTCATCCTCAAAATGTACTTTTTACTTCAATAAAACTTTTGAACCTGAAATGTTCTAAAATATATATAACTCAGACTGGACAAGTTAGGCAACTATTCCTGTGAATTTTTGCCTGGAATGAAATGTCCAGACAATAAACTGGCTTTCTGATTTTTAGACATTTCCACAAAACCCTGTCTTCCTCTAAGAAATTAAAACCTTTTGTAGTTATTTTCAAGGGAGAATCTGAGAGCACTTCATAAAACACGCATAAACCTAGATTTTTGGAATTGTAATTTTTCTATTATTAAGTTTGTGTATTTTGAGGCAGCTCCATTTTGATGTCCAGATTAGTGCTATTTTGATATACAGGTTGAATTAAGATTTCTTCATTGCATGTGTTAAAATCTAACAGTTGGCTGGTCTCCCTGAATGATGGTGTTCTGCACAGAGCAAGTGTGTGTACCTATCATGTGACCACATTCATCTACAGCTAAAGCAGCAGCGTAGGAAGAGGAGCATGGAAGTCAGTGGCTGATGTAAAAATATTATCTTCTGGCTGGTTTCCAGCAGGGTGACTGATTGTGGTGGCTCTCACTTTCATTACCGCCAGAAAAATTGTTCAATATATTTTAAATGTACATCCGATCTGATAGACACGGAATGTGAATTTAGCCACTTTTTCTCTGAGCAGGATCAATATGTCTGCAGCTGACTGGTATTTCTGAAGTTGTATATTAATTTTTAATAAATCTTCAGAATTGGTTACTTCACCTTTTTATTTTTTAGCTTTAGTTTACTTCAAGTTTGACACATATTTGTTTTCAAACCATTCATCAATGATGGTTCAGAAGTCAAACATAAGATGAGCTGTAAACTTGATTTATGATCAAGCAGCTTTCTTTTAAAAGGCACTGACCTATCAATCCCCATTGTTTTTAAAGAGGAATATACCAATTTTGATTAAAATGATTCCTTGATTCTAAAGTGGTGGGGGTGGACAGTGGAGGGGCGAGGAGTCATGCGAGGGTGTTGAAAAACAAAAGCAAAAAAAAGAAGTGAGAAGGAAAGAGAAAGAGAAAGCCAAGAGGGAGGAAGGAAGAAGTGAATCCATGCATGAGTAGATAATAATATCCAGGAACTAAGATTCTTGCCAAGAGACTTGAGAATTCCCTCATGCAAGAATAGGAACCCGATCACTCTGTTCCTCCTGTGTGACAGCCATGTTGATAAGTACTACCTGGTGGGAAGAGGATCTTCTTTTTATATTTTTAAACATATTCAAAGGATTTTTGTTCTTTGCATGCAGTACAGAACAGGAAGTACTTTCAAATCATGGATATTTTTGTAGGACATGAAAATTATTGCCTTTGTGCATTTATATAAAAAAAAAAAAGAATAAAAGGTATTTAACTTATTTAAGAGACCAGACGTAGTTGTGAGTTTTATAAATTTTCTTGAGTTCTTGCTATTTAGTAAAATTTTAGAAAGAAAGGATTAAATTATGCTTTTGCTGTTCAATTTAGTAGATAGCTGTGACTCAATATATCTGTCTGAAAATAATATTGATTTTGATCAGACTCTCCGATGGCTTAGTTAAGTCATTCCCCATGATTTTAAGGATATGAAAAAGTTTATAGGAGATACATAGGTCTACTCCAGAGTTTCCTGAAACTAAATGAAGATTGCAGTAACTCTGTGTTGTCCATTAATGTTGACTCTCCATGATGGAAAGTGTACACTTGAGAGGTGTAGAGGCAGCTAGGGAAATTGTCACCTCTGCATCAGTTCACTGGAATTAATATGCCAGAAAGAACTTAGATAAAACTTGATCAAATAACAGACACTAAAAGCCCTGTTTGACTGAGGAAAAGTTTCAGATCACCTTGGAAAATTTGATATTTAAGCACATATAGTTATTAAAATTCTCTTCCTTGCTTATATAACTCTTAGTCACAGCAGTTCCCTACAGTCTAAAGCTCTGGAATGCAGAGTACCCAAGGTTATTTTTCCTTTTCTAGGCAGGTGAAGGAGTTGGCCCCGGGAAATGTGATTGCTTATAGGACAGACATACAAAAGTGTGAGATTGGTAGACATCTAAAGGAATACAATGGTAAATAGAAACTCTTATGGTTACAAACGTTAGTAACTATCCCTTTAAAATAAGCATATGACACAATTAGCTTTTATTGAATATTTGTTTTACTATTGATTAGGGAGGTTTTGTACTCCTGGGGGGGGATGGGACAGAGTGCACTCTAAGTAAAATGGGAGGAATGGGTGACAAAGTAGAGAACAGACATGCTCCTTCAGGAAGCCTTGAAAAGTTGGAGAAAATCATGGAGTCTAATAAAGGCAAAAGTCATTTTGGTCTAGAAGTGGAATAATCCCATGCAGCAGAGCAGAACCTGGGACTGACTGAGTAGGAAAAAGCTTTGCATGAATGGTCCTGTCAGCCCAGGTGGACAATAAATTGAGCATGAGCTGGTGAATCCCAACTGCACAGCTCTTGGCAAGACTTTAGCCAGCATGTTCAGGAGGATGATCCTTCCCAGTTCTGCAGTGTTTGTGAGGCCACACCTGGGACACCGAGAAATTTTCAGCTTTTTGCTGTTCAAAAAGACAGATATAGTGAACCAAGTCCAGCCCAGGGCCACTGGGTGGTTGGCAGCTGGAACACCCAAAGTGGTGAAATCTGCACCCACAGAGATGCACAAAATGTGACTGGAGGGGGTCCTGACAACCTGCTCTACTGGACCTACTTCCAGCAGGAGGTTGGGTCACTCAGCTTCCAAAGGATCCTTCCACCTACATGCTCCTGTGATTCTGATGCATTAGTTATGTGTCTAATTTATTGTTTTCAGTAGCATTTTATTTTTAAATCATGTATTAAATCTCATAAATTAAACTGGACATTAATTTTATAACAACTTCATACTTCTGTTGAAGGATATGTTATCTCCACATCCTGGGCCTTTTAATTTAAAAGTAGAGACCTGAGATAGAGGATCATAAAAGTAATGTTGATCTTTGCTTAAACTGAAAAAAATGCTGGTTTTTAATCTACTTATTCATTGCATTCATATTAACTCCACAAGTTACTATATCTTTACTTACAATGAGGGAACTTTGCTCACGGTTTCAAAACAGATTTAGAAAAACAGTGACTCAGAAGACATTATCTGATAAATAATAATTGAGTTGAGAATGACAGAAATGCAAAATTAAATTTAAATTCATAGTGGATGTTTAAAAAATGGCAATGTGCTGACAAATTATTAGCCTTTACAGAGAAGTTAAGAAATGGGAATGACTAATTTTACAGTTTAAGAAGAAAAGATATTTTGAATCCTTTTCCCTTCCACCCACTTTAGCCTTTAAGAAAAAAAAAAATAAAGAGAGAAAAACAGATAAAAAGAATTAGCATTGGTGTAAAGAAAAGTAGCAAGCCAGAGATGATCCCAAAATTCTTTCAGCTCTCTCCAAAGCCTGTAGTGCAGAATGATTTCCCATAGAGACTAGGAGCTGTAAGAAGAATGAACTGAGAGAGGGTTTTTGGACCAAGTACACGTGTTTTACCACTCCCCTGAATTTTGATTCATTGCTAGGTCTGATGGGTTAACACCTCTGATACCAACTGAGTAGGTTTATGCTTTTATATATAAAGGATAATCTCTGTAAAGCAGAAACACAAGTTGATAATAGTTCCATTCTGTAATTGTTGCAAAGTTGAAATTAATGCTGTACCTTTTAAAGAATGTTGATAATTTACTAAAAGACCACAGGAAACATAATGAAGAGAATGCAAATAAACTTCTCCTGCTATTCCACTGACAGGAGACAAGTGTGTTTAGTAGATTAAGCCCATACACATATGGGTATGTGTGTGTGTCAGTAAGAAAAGGAGCATTGATTTTGACAAGTTGAAGGGAACAAATATTCTAGAGCTATATCAAAATGTCAAATGTATTTTAAATCTGTGACAGCCCATAATCTGTGTTAAAAACTGAAGTATGAATTGATGTTGAAAAGCAGAATATCAAAATGTTGCAGGTGACTAGAAAAGTTGGAAATTTCCCATGAATATTTACTACCAGAATTAAAGGGAAAAAAATATTCTTTTTGTTTCATATGGCATGTACTCATCTCTCAGACACAGTAAAAAGTACACTTGCTAACAACAACAAAAGTAGTAATAATCAATGTCACTTCTATGAATCAAGTAAGCAGATGTTATATTTAGTAGAATAGGAGGATTTATATTCATGCATGGTTTGAACACATTTCAACAACCTTCAGAAGGTTTTTTACCACTACAAAACTCATTCTATTCCATTATTGCATGAAGTCTACTAATATTATTTCAGGGTAGACTAAAAGGTAAAAGAGAAGCCATGGTATTAGGAATCTTGACATTATTTCATTGTACTCATTCCTTGGATTTTGAAAATTTATCTAGTACTTCACTTTACGAAGTTTCAGTGTTGGGAATATCTTTCAAATAAAATTGTCATTAAATATTCTAAATTGTTTTACAGTAACTTATGTTATTTATCTTTTAATGACTATACCTTATAGAAGTAATTAAATACTACAGCAAACTGAAATTATGGATAATATTTACCAAAAGAGAAAATTGCAATGTCAGTGCATTTTTGCTTGGGGTTTTTTTTGGTTGGTTGGTTTGGGGTTTTTTGTTGGTTTTGTTTTATTGCTCGGTTTCTTTTTTGGTGGTTTTTGTTTTGTTTGTTTGTTTTTGTGGGGGTTTAAAGAAATTACTTTCTTAATAAAGGGCCTTTAATTTTGATGCTACATTTACTGTCTAAGCCAAAACTTTTACAACTACTGAAGGCATGAACATTATTAATACAAAAGAAAACCAGAGCTTTCTTGAAATAATAGGTATAAAACCAAGTCTTAGTCTACCCAATAATAATCAGAACACTACATATGTGAATTTCTTTCTTTTCTAGCGCCACTAACAGATAAACCACCAAAGCTTTTACACCCCTTGGAGAGTAAGCTAACAGTTCAGGAGACCCAGTTAGGTAAGTAGCAAACAACCTCTGTTCAAATTTTATGAAGGAATTCAATGTGTTAATGTATGATGGTAATGTGATGGCATGTTGACATTAATAATTTAATTGAAAAGACATTAGACACATGTGGCTTCCATGCAGAGATGTGTGCTATATCATTGACAAAATTGTTGTTGACAAAAAAAGTCTTAATAATTAATACTGAATGCTAAGCTTTTGGTTACTGATACTAGGTTTTATCTTGCTGAAAGTCAAACAGTGACCAGAGTATCTGAACTTTTCTTTCTAAACTTTTCCTTCTCTGTATATTTATACATACTTACTCTGGGATTCATTGGGATTTTGTGATTTAAGTTCTGCTCAGAAGACGTCTGTGCTTTATTGGCAGCAAAGATATTCTGTAATTGCAAAGGTTGTGCTGGGCAAATCATCCAGCAAACAGTAGTCTTATCATAATAGCATCTGATAATTCTGAATGGATATTTATGCACTGGTGAATGAAGAGAAATTGAGGCATGAAGAAAGCATTTTGTTTCACTTTTTCTAGTCTAGTGGGTGGTGGCTATGATTGGTCACTTTTGTGTCCTACTCCTGCAGAGGTAATGAAGACTCCAAAATTGAGTGCATGTGTTACTAAATTTCACAGGATATAGCAATTTATCTCTTTTGTGGATTGGCAATGAGGGCAACTTGTAAGAAACAAACTGTAATTACACTGGAATTATGCTTTGGTGTCAGAACAGTAACCTATTGATAGATTTTCTAGCATGTTGGCTACAGGAGAAAATGGAAACCAATCTGGTGGAAACAAATCTCGTAGGAAAAAATATATATAAATCTCATAGAAAAAAATACTGCAAGTAAAGCTCAGTACATTCTGCAACACAATATCAGAAAAAGCAGAAGGCTTGCAAATTAATTCTGACAGTCATTGGCAGAGCATTTTATGGTGATTACCAGCTTATGCCTAATAGTGGCCAGAGAATATCTCATATTTTCTTTGATATTAGTAAACTATTACTTTGAATGATTCAGGCTATCCAGGTAAATTTCTGATATGCTGATATACCCTTTTTTTTAGAAACTATTGTATAGAAAAGGAGACGTGTAGCATGTTTCCTTCTAGAGTTTTCTATTGTTCTGAAGGTATTGTTTCTGATACACTGATTCAGAAAATCTTTCCTGGATGCCAGCCCTAAATGATTTTAGGTTGTTTGAACACAAGACTAGGGAACAGAGAACAGAGTGACTGCACATTTGTTTTTTAACTAATGTTGCTTATTGAGATATTTTTGATGAAAAAAAAACCAAAACCAAAAGGCAGAACCTTTCTGGCTTTTGATGTTGTCCTGCTAAATATACTTTATGGTGAGACTATTTCAAGAAGAGTGTAATTATTAATGGCCAGCTAGAGGATTTTTGTCTATGAGTTTTAGAATTAATCTCAGTTTTGAATTCTCATAGTTCTAAAAAAAATCAAATAATTTGAAAAGAACTGGGTTTGAAAAAGACACTTTTCAGAAAACTAAATAGATGTTGGTGAATATAAAAGAGTTTACTTGAAAACATCACTTTCAGGCACGGATGGGAAAGTCTGACCATAAATTAATGTGATGTTACAGTACTTAGCCTTATATCAAGAAGCTACAAGAATATATTAATTTGTTGTTTAAAAGCCTGTAAAAAACCTGTGAGAACTGGAACAAGTGAAAAAAAAAAACTGATGGTTCCCTAACATAAAACTGTGTTTTTCTGCTCTTAGATTTAATGCCTTAGTCCTGCTGGATAACCTTTGAAAGATCTATGTTTCCCTGAGGAAAGCCAGCGTTCATTTCTGGGGGTCAGTTCATACCTTGCAAAGATGAAGAATATTTTAATGTTGGAATAATGCCAAGATTCACTTAGATAGCTGTTGAAGCCAGGAGAATCCTACTCAGCTGAGACTTGGGGTGGCCACATTTTGTGACCACTCTAGACACTGCCAGAAAATGTTAATCCTCCAGAATGTATTTGGGATGGTGTGTTTGTCCCTTACTTGGAAAATAAAAGTGTTGGTGGATGCTGGAGAAGTGGAATGGGTGGTATTCCCATTCCCAAAGTGAAGATAGAGCAAGGAACTAGGAGCTTGGGGCAGTCCAGGATTTCTTTAGCAGATAATCAATTGCTGAGGGGCTGGGGCAATTCCTGCTCTCCTGCCATATCTCTGTCCTTCTCACCTTGCAGTCCTCCAGCTGGAGTTGGAAAGGAAAGAGGTTATGTGTGTGTGTCAGGGAATGTTCTGGGAGGTCATACCTACCTTACAGGGATGTGTGCAGCTCCAGGTGCACATGATGTACTGAAAGGTCAATGGTGATGGTTCACCTCCAAATCTTCCCCTGTGGAGCAGTGCTGGGCACACTTCTGAGGAAGACCTCAGTAATACCAGTGTATTTCCATTGAAAAAGCTACTGAGATTCAGTTCTGAAACAGAACACCTCCATGCAGTACCTAACTGGAGGTGTATCCAGCTCCCAAGACATATCTAAGACACATCTTACTCATTTGGCTCCAGCACTGCTAGGTGACAGACACGAGGCATAGTGGGCTCTTCTATACACAGCAGTTAAAACCAATGCATGGGACCACAAACCTGTTGGGTTATTATCTTGCTTGGCCTCAGTAAAACAACATCAGAGCAGGATGTGAGCAGTTTCCCTAAGGAGTGACTGGTATGGCTTAAGTCAGACTTGCTAAGGCAAAAGCTGAGAAAGCAGAGCTGCAGAATCTGCACACCGCAATCCTCGGAACCCACAGGCTCCCATCATGCTCAAGGTATCCAGAGCTGTCTGTGGAAAAGGTGCTCTTCAGCTGGTATTTGAGAGTGTGTTAAGCATGGCTGTGCTGCAACCAGCAACTTTAGAGAGTCACTTTATAGAGATATCTTGATATATCATCAGAAATATCTGTTTATTTAACTGAATAGTAACCAGAAATGCACGAGATAGAAGCACAGGATAAAAATTGAAGGATAATTTAATTTCTCAAAGGTTTTTCATATAAAATATCATGGGAGAGCTAAGGAATGAAGTACAAAAAACTAGATGAGGAAAGAAAGATTAGTTTCTGGACTTTATGTTTTCTGTTTGTTACTTCACTTCCAATTTTACAATCAATTACTTAATCCTGTTGCAAGGATAAAAAATGCTAATTACATTCAAGCTTTTCTCCTGTTAAAAAGGCTTTTGGGTAGATATATCACCCCACTACAAACAACTTCTCTGGAAACAACATCTCCAGATAAAATGTTATGTTAAATACACTCTTCCAAAGATTGTGTCCTGCAAAGCTTGGAGCTGTAGGAAGATGAAGAGTGTTTTCAGCTCTGAGCCACTCTGTGGTCTGGCAGCAGCATGGGCCAGGGAGAGAAAAGATGGCAATGAGCAGGAAGCCAGGGGAGGCAAGGCATGGGAATGAGGAACATAAGGACCAAGGAACAGCATTCCACGATATTCTTCTTCTTACCTTCAACATGCTAACCAAATCAAATGTACAAATCCCTGATAACATAAGACCCCCTTGTAATAATAATGAAAACACAGACCCTAACCTGTTCAGGAAGGATTTAATTAACATTGTTCTTATATATCAGAAATCCTAAAACTTTGGGTAACTATATTTTTAATTATAGAGTCACGCAGATGTTATGTATTTATGAAAGAAATATATCATATCCATTATATGTAAATTTATTTTTAAAATTATATTCTGGGACTTTTTATTGGTAACTTCTGAGTCTTTTCAGTTCCACCTTTCAGGTTACAGTGTTCTTCACACCAACACTGCTGATATCTGCCCCCCTCAAGGAAACAAAGAATACTATTAGCTTGACTCAAAAAAGTCTGACTTTAGGAACCAGTTGGTTCATGTCATATTATTAAAGAAGACAAATGTGATTCCACAACAGACAATAATGGATTTGGATTAAAAAATTACAAAACATGAAATAATTATTTTAAACACCTCACAAAGTTAGTTGGCCTCTGTCCTCCCCACTTTTTCAGTGTGTCTCCTGGTTCTGCACAGGGCTGCAATTTGACTTGCCAAAATTCACCCAGAAAAATAAAGCTATTGTTGAATTATTTTCAGCTAAGTAAATGTGATGTTAGAAAAGAGAAACAAACAAACAAACAAACAAGAAAACAAACCCCCACAAACAATCAAACAAAAAAATAATGAAGTACTTCCAGCACAATATGAATGGACCTAAAAGGTAAGTTTGTACAGGAACCAGGAGACTTTCCCTGTCATCTGAATAAAGTGAATTTTCTTAAAGTGTATCCAACCCAAGACATTACTTGTGACCAAGTAATGTTTTTATCTAGAACATTATTTTGAAAAAATTAAATTAATTATCATATAGTGAATTGGGGATTTCTTCTTTCTCACCTTTCCCTGCACAAATTCAAGAAAAAAATTCATTGAACTTCTTTTAGTATATTATTTCTAAGGTAGTAATAGGGACAGAAGAATGCTGATGCAATTATAGCACTGCATTGTCGTAAAAATCTTCAACAGAAATTGACCTTGTTAATGACAAAAGCCATCCTTAACTAGATTTATCAGTAGATGTATAAATAAATTAACTAAAGTGATATGCAATAACTGGCAATCAGTGACTCCTTTCAGGATGGAAATTGAATTGAAAGAATATTGAGAACTTTAATTTCTTCAGCTCACATGTAAATGGTCTATTCAATCTGCAATGCAAACGTATTTTTTTCATTATATGAAGAATTTCAAGTTTATATAATTATAAAAGACAGACATCAACTGTCTTTGAACAAAATCAAACATTTTTGATCATATGTATCAATTGGACACATGGTCTTTGATATATTCTATGATCAGATTAACATTATATGGGCAATAGTTTCACATGTGAATAATTAAAACTGTAAATTCAAAATTTAATTCTCGAGTACCAATTTATTTATTTAATATTTATTTAAGAACTTGGATTATCCTTTCAAAAAACAACTTGGAGTGCTTTGAAAAAAAAAAAAAAGAAAAATTAAAAATACTTTTTTTCCTGTTCGAACTATTTATTGCAAAAAAGTTAGATTTAAATAAGCATTTTTTTCATTGAGAATTTTATAACCTGACTGTTCTGAAATATTTTGGTTTCATATTATATCAATTCCTGGGCTATACTCACCTAGTGAAACATTAGAAAAAAGCTTTGCTGAAAAACTCATATAATTCATGACTTAACTGCAGACTAGTTCATAAAAAGTGAAATATTTGAGATCTAGTGTAAATGGATGGAGAATATATATGCTATCAGCATATGGAAAAAACCAAATAAAACCACGACAAAACCTCAAGCAAGCAAACAAAAACAAAGAAAGAAACAAAACTAAAAATGTTTTTGACAGTTTTTCCTACCAAGATATAAATGAAAATATAAACCAACCATTCAGGAAAATCTTACAAGGGGAAATATTTATCTGATTGGGGCAGAAGTTTGCATTTTGCTGTTAATTTTGCTGTCTTTTTGTCAATGATAATAGCTAGATCTGCCAAGCAGCCCAAGCCCTGTTGTTGTAGGCTCTGAGGACCATTATGGGAGAGACACATTGAAAATTGAGAGCCTGTGAAGTGTCAGAAGCAGCAATAATAGCAGCAGTGAGGGGTTTTTACTAAGTTTAAGCAAATTTAATGAATGTCTTATTGTCTGGTTTTTTTATAAATGTGCTCAAACAGGATCATTTGGTTGGAAGGGAAGAAATTATTTAAAAAAGTTCTCTTTATTTCTCTGAAGCAGCGCTATTAGGAAGTTCAGAACATCAAAATACCTGCTTGAGCATGTATGTACAGTTTTTTTCAGTCAAACCAGATGCAACCTGACCAAAATTGCACACAGACTCTTTTACATGTTCTACTTTAAACAGGGAAAATAATTTTATTCTTGGCATTTTCAGCTTTCAAGTTACGAAGGCAGATGCAAAACATGAAAGTGGGCTCTGAACAAGGGTCCTCACTTAGGAAAAATAAAAAATCTAGTAAAGAGGGTGATAACAGAAGTTTTAATCTCTAAAATCTGACTTTTTTTGGGGGAAAAAAAAGTCTTTTCAAGGTAGCCTACACTCCAATCTTAAAATTTTTAACGTTCAGATTGCATTAATCCAACTGTTGTGTAGCTGAGGCTGTCCATGAAGGGCCCAATAGAGTTTACTGAAGGGACAGTGAGGGAGTCAGAAACATTCAACTGCACTAAGGAAAAGTTTGTGGTTACAACCCAGTGACAATATCTCAACTGATTTTCCTTCCTCTCTTTTACCTAATTTAATCAAATCCCAAAAGGTCATGGTAAAGATATTAAAAATAGCATATATATTTTAAAGCCTTCTTTTTCTCTCTTTATGCATTTGTGTGTGTCTGGAAATAAATACATATACATGTATAACTAATCTCTCCCTATGTATTATATTTATTTATTTACATATGGACAAAATTTGACAATGCATTTGTTCAAATTTTATCCCACTTTATCAATGTTTTCTCTGGGACACATTTATCTGATTTAATGGTGTAAAAATAGGACCTTTTTTATTTGTGCTAAGTTATAATCCATTGAGAAATGTCTGCTCTAGAGTGCTATATAGCATACTTATCTGTGTTAAACATCTAAACAGGATTTAATGAAATCAAGAGTGTCTGTTCAGTATTTCTGCAACTATGTCAACTTGATTCTTTATGTACTAGATATATGAGAATATTCTATTTCATAATGCTTGTGCAATACAACCCAGTTTATTTTGATAATATGAGAGAAGACTTTGCATATCAGTTGGATAATCCTGGATAATTTATGACTTAAACAATCAAAAATTATATGTTCCTTATTCTTGGAGTGAAAAATACTCAGATACAGCAAAACCTTTGTAGGAATGCTCTGTGGCTGACAGCAGGATATAAATTATTATAACCAAGATCGTTGATTACAGCAAGAAATGCAATTTAGGCACATATAGTACATTATTTCATGTGAAATTAAAGTCCCAGAAAGGCTAATTTTATACATTTAAAAAATCAGGAATCATATTATTCTGTGATAATTTTTTGCCAGATTTTTTCTATAAGCTGTACTTAGTGCTTCTTAATTATATGTAGGGACTGAATCATATATGATGCTGAAAAACAAACAAGTGTTTATTTTTGCTTAAAAAAAAAACCCAAATCATCATACAGTGGTGCTATGCACAAGCATTAAAATGTAAAACAGCAAATGTCAAACTCAAAAGTTTACTATTGTGCACCATCATTTATAACTGCATTTAAAGTAACTAACTCCTCCAAAATGTCTTGCCACAGGGATACAGTTCTCTTGTGAGCAGCAAAGTTAATCAGACATAAAGCTCATTTCAAGAATAATGTATTGGAGAAATGACAAACATTAGTGCAGATTTTACCCAGGAATTTACAGTTTTTACAGGAATTATTCTGTTTTCCAGCTCTAGGATAAATGCTTTCCAGCCCTATAGGTGAAGTCAGCATGTGCCCATGCAGTTCAATGGAGGGGTAATTTTACATGAAGCTGCATTGAACACTGGTTTTGTCTTAGACATACTGTGGATTTGTATTTAGAATTAGTGCTGCACATAGGTTTCATTCTGAAAAATCCATCTAAATCTGCATGCATTCTTAATAGCAAAAATTATCAGGAATTTGAGACCTTCTCAGGTCACTGGAAAATAGAAGATTGTTTGAAGGAACACCGAGGGGCTGAAGGGCTTAAATGCTTTTGATAAACTCTTAAAGCTTACAACATAGTAGTGTGAATATTTTGAAGCAATCAGCTGAACAGGATCTTTTTTTATATTTGTTAACATATGAGTAACACTGAGACTCCAGATTGTGCATTCTGAAGTGCTATTCTTGTCTGTTTTTATAGGATATTGTAGATGAATACACAGGCTATATCATCTCAAGATATAATCAACACATGTTTTTAATGATTATCCAATTTGTTACCTATATAATTTTACATATTTAATATCTGAGGAACTTGAAAATAAAAAAAATAATACTCACAGAAAATCAACTTGATGCCACACAGCATAATTGATATTAAAAATGAAAATAATTCAAACAGTTTACATATGGCATGTATTATAAAGCTTTACATAGCATTTTTTTAGTAATGAATGCATGAAGAACTGTAGGTCAGTGCACACCTTTGTTTTGGGATAGGCTTGAGAATATTAGGATGCACATGGTTGTTATATATTAATTATAAATTTCATATTGACGAATGAGACTGGCAGCGTGTTCAACGTTCACATGCCAACCATAACTGGTGTCCTGTATCTGTCTGAGAATGCTTTAAAGAGTTATAAACAAAAGGTAACACAGCAGTATTTTCCACAATGTGTCCTCTTTTAATTTTTCATTCTTTTGCCTGAGGTAAAATTCTGACAATGGACTACTTAGGTACTTTTGTTCTTTTCCACACAAAAAAGTAAAATATCACCTGAAACAAGAGGTTTATTGAGTACTTAGTTTTCATGTCAATCTGAAAATATACACAGATAAAAGACCAAATGCAAAAAACCCCAGGTGTTAAACACTTGTTTCACTGCTCAGAGGTAATTCTTGAGACCCATGGAGCGAGGAAGTTAAAGGAGAGAGAAGACATTCAGTTCAGTAAACCCCAAATTTAAATTTACAGGATGTAGGTATTTGTGAGGCCTGAGCTTTTAGCTGGAGCTCTGCAGCAAATGTCACCTTCTACTGAATCAGTAATTTCAGCTGCTTAAAGTGTCCTTCACCTAGTTATGTTTATGTGTTATATTACCAGTATGCTGGTGTCATTCCAACAGCTAGTTTACAACAACTGAAAATATTGGAAAAGAAATATTAGCTGAATTTTATACTTACCATGAAATAAAACATATCAAGTAACTATTCATGTTCACTACAGAAATAAATGAAGCACACACTTCAGTTAACCACATTAGGCATATTTAAAAAAATTTATAACAACCATTGCAAAATTACTTCTCTGTACACTAATGTAATGAATAGATTGGAGATGTGAGGCTGTGGGGTTATAAATTGAGTTTCTTTCACAGCTTTCGAAGCAATTAATTTGAAGTAATAAATGCTTGTAATTTTTAATCATTCATTCACGGTCAGATTTTCATGAGATATCCAAGAGGATGCATGGTACATTTCTTCTCATTAAAAATCAAAGGAGGGCTAGCTTCTTGGTGCTGTTTTTATATGTTTAGAGATTGATACAAAGATACCTACAGGTTTATAATAGAGAATTTTTGTGGGTTTCTTGTGTCTGGTTTTAATCTCCCGTAAGTTTATATTAAAAAGAGAATTCATCCCACTTAAGTCAAAATTAGAGGATTTCTGTTTGGAAGACCTTTTCAACTCTTAATAAAGATATTCAATACTCATATAAAGGAAGGCAACTTAAAAATACAGTAGCCAATATTTCTTTTTTTTTTTTTTTAACCTTTGTCAAGTGGTAGTTAACACAGCTAATATCTTATCATAGCAACATTATCCAAAGTGCCATTTACAGTCTCCCAGTGCTTTGGAAAGGTCAGGCACTTAAAAAAGCTTTTAAATGCAAATATTTTCCATTATGCGATAGTCAAATCAGTAAGATTATTCTTCTTAGCAAAACCAAACAAACAGAAGTTACATTTAGAAAGGCAAAATCCAAGACAAAATATTTTGGAACTGCTGTTAGGGAATAAATTATCTTTAGGGTTTTTTTAGAACATTCAGAATAATTTACTTACTATAGTGGACACACATGCAAATGTGTTATCAACAATTATAGCTCAACCTAGTTTACCTCAAAAACTAAAATGAGTACTAAAATGTTATTGTAGTAGTTACTGGAGGGACACAAGCAAGGCATAACTCAGTGTATTTGAAAGACTTTTCTGAGAGCTGATATCCATTACAATTCACTGCCTGAATTTTAGTTTTATAAATACTCACATCTTTTCTCAGAGTTGTTTTATTTGGGGAGTTCCTTATATCAGTCTGTCCCTGAGGAAAGGAGGAAAATGGAGGTAGAAAATGGAGTGTGGTTTCCAGGGCAGACTGAGCCAGCAGTTCAAGAGGGAAGTGACTCTTCAGGCTCCTACTTTTACAGCAGAAAGAGGCCTGGGGAGGAGGAAAATTTTCCTAATGTTTCCTGCAATTTATGGACATGCAAACCCATTGGTCTAGTTGTTTTCTGTTTAAAATGATTCTGACACAGTCACCTTGAAAGAAAAAATTACCCAAAAACCCCCTACATAAACTCCCATTTAGAGTAAGATGCACAAACACCATTAGGATGCCTAACTTCTGCTGCTGTCATACCTTTGTGTTCCTGCTATTTATACATTATGAAGAGTGTTCACTTTTTCAGTTGAGACCTCTGGCTCAAGTAGGTTCCTGGATTAGTCAGTAGAGTCTCCTGAGAGGACACAGGGTTTCACCTGGCAGCAATGCCAGCCATTAATGGTGTGATGTTTCATGACTGCTGTAGAGAGGTGCAAATCTGTGTGCTCTGACACCTGCCCCCCTCACACTCCTCTTATTTCATCCAGCTTCAGCACTCTTCCTTGCAGGGCTGAAAAGCAATTTAAAGGAAAGGAAACCAATTTAAGCTGGATAACTTTCTCTACTGATGGTGACATGAGTGCAGCAAGCCCTCATGCCAATACATGGTGAGAGTGGGAGCTGCAGCCAGGGAGAAAAGGTGGAAGAAGGTGTTTTGGCTCAAACTGGTTATGAAGCATCACTCTAAGTCTAGACTTGGTCACTGTAACTTCCCAGAAAATGTCACTTTAGATCAAGAGGCACCTGCATGACACAAATCATATCACACCAGAGTGGAACTGCTTTGCAGCTACCTGCATCTTTCCCATCTCAATGGCTATGCCTGGACTTTGGCAAACTGACAACTTGTTCCATTCCCTTTATAGAATTTTAGAGTATTTTTTTCAGACAACTGAGATGACATACCTGAACTTGGAGTGTGTGAATATCTTCTTTCATGATACCGTGATATAACAGGTGAATGAATGCCAGATTCAAAAAATATATTAAAATATGGCTTTCACAAACATTTTACATTGAGCCATTTAACAAGAAGAATTTTATAGGAGGAAAAGGTGTGGTATATCACAGAAATTTATAGTCCAAGTCTTCTAATGTGTTTACATTTTTGACTGCTAAATTTGTTGAAATGTAGCTCCATTTATTAAGATGTGCTAATGATTTGCCATGACCATGATGAGGACACCATTATTTTGATATTATTTAAAGATATATTGAATCATACTGCTACTTAATTGAGTATCTGGCATCCAGTTAAAAAAGCTTGAGAGCAAAGCAGACATTTAACTGTGACAAAAGGAAAAAGGGTATTACTCATATCAACTTTTTAATTAGATGTTAAGTTAACTTTGTTTAGCCATTGTTCTTGCTCCATCTCCTTTTTACTCATCAATATGAGTAACAAGCACATTGGATGATGGTTCTTGTTTTTCTGCAGAAGTGCACGTGATAGAGTAATGATACACAGAACAACATAACAAATAATTTTCATACTTCCACAGCCCAGAAAAATTGAAAGATAATTTTAATTTAGGAAAATTATATTTTATTTGGTACATTTTCAGTCTCTTTATGCTATCATGCATTTTTTTAGTTTTTCCTCTCAGTGGCATGAAAAAATAAAATTGTTTCTGCATTTGAAACATTGCTTTGTTATGAAAAATGCATTGATTTGAATACAACTGCAACAGTAAGGTTGTTGACTCAACCTTATCTGTACAATACATTGAAAAACTACAATGCGTACAATACATTGTTATGATTAATGTAAGGATTGAGTGATATCTTATTTTTACTTTTGTCTGACTATGTTGCAGGCAATTATCAGTGAAAATGGTTCCAAATTAGTCATTTTTAATTAGTAATATTTTGAAATTCTTTCCCTTTCAGTCAAAGCTATATTTTTCTTCAGGAAAATTGAGCTGCTGTGTCCTCACTGCTCATGCCAAACTACCAAAGCCTCACTCTCACTGTGTTCAGTGAGTCTTTGCACGCATCCTTTTTCTCAACTCCATCTTCCTGTAATTAGAAAATAGAGTTCCAGCCTGAAGCAGACCAAAAGAGAAGACTGTACCAAGTCAGTTTCTCTCCGAGTTTGAGGATCCCCTCTGCTGAACTTTGCTTGTCATTTAGAAGTGTTATCTTTATTATACCAAGATGGTGTCACTGCCTGATCCATCGCCCACCCCTCTGCAGTACCCCTGCCCCTATCTCTGATTTTGCTTTGTGGCAATCTGTTAACAAGTGTGGGTGTGGACCAACTCCTCTGAGCTGTCATAATATCCCAAGGCATGAAATGTAATTCATGAGGATCTGTGTCCCAAATTCAGTATGATTCATTCTGGATTAACCTAATGGATGAGGAGATACAAAGTGTTGAACTGCCAGTAGCAATTTACAAGCAGCCCACAGATGGAAAAATAAGGGCTTCAGTAGTTTGAGGTGTCTGGAGAGGGAAGCTGGTGCAGGTATTGCTGGTTATTTCAAAGCCACTTAATTTGGGTCACAAGTGGGACTGACTTGTGGATGAGCTGAGTCTCAGTTCTTGACCCCCAACACCATTTCCTGGGTTATGGAAGGTAAATCATTGCTGAGGTTTAAGGCTATGGGGTTTTCTTTACTTTCCAAAAGGCTCTAAGTATGTGTTATCACTTGCTGTGGCACAAATGCTTTGCAATTCTTTGAACTGTGGTACCACATTTATGATTTAAAGCACAATATAAAATCCTTACTAAATAATCTAATATCACATTTATCTATTCAATATATTACAGCTTCTTCACAGTTATTAATGATTCGTTTATTTATTTATGATCAGTAATTTACCTACCCCTAAATACATTATCTATCATATAGGCAAACCTATAGATGAATTTGCCTTGCTCCTGAAAATACAACATAATATTATATTTGGATTAAAACTCTGGGGTTATTTGAAAATTAATTAGGAAACCCAACACAGGCAATAATCTAAAAATTATTACCAGCTGTTCCTGGAGTTCATCTTTTGCAGCACAGAAATACATGCAAATAGGTTAAAAGACAAAAGTATTAAAATCTGAGCAAAAGTAAAGCTATTTTATAAATTTTTTACAGTCTCAACTATAAAAAAATGTGGGACTAGAGAGTCTATTGAATTAAAAGCCAATGATATGTATCATCAGTTTTATTCCCTAGTAAATTCTATACATACATATTTTTAATGAAATATATAGAAAGGTAAATAATTTTAAAGCCAGCAGTCTGCCTTTAAAAGTAGCTTTTTTTTTTAAGGGAAAATGTTTGATTGGCATCCACATATAACCTATGCATATTATAGGCATAAATGGGCCTAGATTACTGTAGCTGTAGATTTTACAGGCTGTGTGGAATAACAATAAAATAAAAATCCAAACATTTTCTCATGCAGAGATGAAAACCCATGTCCTGCATCATTTTCCTTATGTTAGTAAGCCATAAATGTGTTTTAAAAGAAACATGTTTAATTTAAACATTCGTAGTAGTATTTTCTACTTATATCAAAAGACAAGGAAAAGTTGGATTTTACCAGTTGAGTGTTTTCTAATAGATAAGAAAAAATATTTTTAAACAATTGTTAAATTTTGTGTTTCAACTTAAACAAGGGAAAAACCATAAAAAGACAGGGTTTTTTCAATAGGTTTCATCCTTCCACATGCACCTGTGCTACTCAGTTCTGTCTACTTAAAACATTGATCTAAAGAATATTTAATTTGCTCTAAGACTGGAGAAGGAAAAATAAAAAGAATCAGTCAATGATTAATAAAGGTCAAAACGTGTAAAGATCTGTGCTGCCTCCTTATAAACATAAGATGATAACAGGAATTGGTGGCTTGAAAGTGCATCTCTGATGTGTAGCTAAATTAAATAACTTCTGTTGCATTAATGTTAGGATTTTTTTCCTTTAATGACTAATCCTGGGAAAAAGTGACTGTCAAAATCTGTACATTAATTTTGATATAAGTAGAAAATACTACTACGAATGTTTAAATTAAACATGTTTTCTTAAAATTTCACTTTTAAAAACAAACTGCTTGGAGTCATAAGTTAAAAATATCATGAGGTAGAAGTCTGGCATATTTAAGTAATGATAAGCTTATTTCAGAAGCATGGTATTGGAGGGCATTTTAAGAGTTTCTCCTGTCTCAGACTTCTTCTGATTCTCTAAAG
Organism: Agelaius phoeniceus; assembly: GCF_051311805.1. Lineage (NCBI taxonomy): Eukaryota > Metazoa > Chordata > Aves > Passeriformes > Icteridae > Agelaius > Agelaius phoeniceus. Next base: position 12,024,446 of record NC_135266.1, on the reverse strand, counting down.
TCAATCATCTTCAGTTCTCTTTGCAATTCAAACCCTTTTCAGTACATAAGATGAGATTCAAGATTGTGATCTCTGTATGGAGATAAATGTTTCAGAAGCCTGAGAGCAATTGAAACAATTCTGTATTAGAAAAACAATATAATTGATTCTTTAAAGATTTAAAAAGCACTCTCAATATTTTATGCTAACTGCATGTAAAATTTACCTTCTCTCCTTCCCAGGCTTCACTGTCTAGAGGGCTGTACACTTTTCCCTTTAGTAATTTTCCTTGTCCACTGGAGGTAGAGACTTACACACAATACTGCTACCACTTATTTCCTTCCCATAAAGGGCATTAGCCCTTTTTTGTGGTTTTGTGGATTCCAATTCTGTTTCTTACCTTCAAACATAGCTAGCTTTCTTTATTTAGATAGTCTCTAGCACCTTTATGATACATATTTATCTCTTGTCCTGAATAATTATGGTTTTCTAGTCTGGGTTTTGCCTTCTTTTGCTGTCACTATTCTCAAGAGTTACTCTAATGTAACTAATGGAAAGGATTACCTGGAATTCAAACACTGTGCCTTTTGCAGAGCTACAGTACCTGCCAGCAATGGACTGTTCTCCACTTTTCTATCTGAGAGGCATTTTAAAGAATTCAGTTTCCAATTAGTCTCTGGTTATACTGCTAGCAGAGGTGGGACAGGCACTTCTGGTATCAGTAAAGCAAGAAAGATTTCTGTGAAAGGGCATATTCTGGAACAGCAGAGTCTTCACAAGTGGCAGTTCTTGTAATGAAAGGGACTTCCTCTCCTGCTGAAGTTTCACCCAAATACCCTGAGAGTAGAAGAGACTTTCTCCTTCCCCAGTATCTTCCATAAAAGTGACAGTCATTTAACAAAAGAAAGTCATTATCTCAGAAACATCTTCATTCTCCCACATCCTTACCTTAACTCATAGAAATTTAAGAACTCTGAACTTCAAGAATGTACCTCTGAACATCAAGAATCCTCTAACACTCCACTTGTGCATTTCATAGATGACAGATATAGCTAAGACAAGTATCATCCTCTTTCAGACCACTTATTAATTAAATAGATTTATTGACGATGGCCAGACAGCATAAAATGTAACTGAAATTATTGCTTGATTCACAGTCTCCACATGAAGTTCTATATGTTTGCTCACCACAAAGACTGCAAATTTCTTGAGGAAATACTTCTATTCCACTCTATACAGACTCTGTAGAGCTGCACCAACTAGTCATATCTGGTCATGGCAGCTGCTACCACAACAGCAGTAATTGTTTTGCTTTTTCCTTTGAAAGAGCTTTAGATTACAGTTATTGCTCCTTAGGTCCTCCTTCTTCAGTGCACACCATGAACCCTATATTGGTCTAAACCCTTTAAAGGACATTGCCATCTTCCTCATTCCCTTACCACACTCTTCCCAGACAAGAAGAGAAAGAAAGGGAAAGAGCAAACTTATTCCATGCAGTAAAAGTGTCACTAAAAATTAAACTGGATAAATAAAAAGTTCTATACAATCTATTCAATGCCCTTCTTATTAGAGGACATTTTACAACTGCCAGGCATCCCACAGGACTCTAAAAGATGGAAGCTACCAGTGAACCTTTGTAGTTTTCATTTGATTGGCATTTCTGGATACTGAAAACTCTTTCAGGTTATGGTGTAATCTCAGCATGAGTCCTTGCACTAAGATCCAAATAAATGCTGCTTAGCATAGCTTTCATTTGGTATTTCAGCAACTTTTCAAAGACTCAGACCATGTGTTTGGGTGCATCTACTATCTGCCACACTGCCAATTTTAATGGGAAACAAAACAGAGAAAATCTTCCACATGCAAATGTGCAGTAGAATCTGTAATCTCTGTGCAGGGATTGCAGATTTCAAAGCAGTATTTATTAGTACTCTGCTGTACACTGATCCCAAATGATCCCATTATTTGCAGGCTGAAGCCTCCTTATGTTTTAGCAACACAGAAAACACTACCTTACTTCTGGAAGGGATTAGATGATAAGTAATCAGTCTGATATGACTGATACTAAAATGCATACTATGGAGTTTAGCCCACCTGATTTTTAATGATAATTGTGATATTTAGAAATAGTCCGATATGTCAGATCTGGTGTTCTGGTCAATTTTCAGTGAACAAACTAAATTGTAGAAATAACTTCAGAGGAATTTGAAGTGTCCTTGAAAGACCTTTAGTCAGACAGCTGGCCTTGAGAAAGCTGAAAAAAACATGTGGCAATTAGTGTAATAAATAAAAGTATACTAGATGTAGGTGTAACAGGCATAAACTGAGAGCCTCCAGCAAAATGAAAAATCCAGCCTGTTAAAAACCAGAAGTTCAGGCATCAGGCAGTTGGAATTCAGGAAGCCCACAAAATCTTTACAGGGGTTTAGTTAAAACAAAATAAGTACTGGCAGACAGCAGGAAAGGAGGAGGGAATCTTGGGGTGAAACACAACCACTTCAGTCCTTTACAGAGAACATCATTAGGACAGCACATGGTGCCCGTGTTGTGGCAGAGGAAAGGGAAATCCACAGACTCTCTCTTTGGGGTACTGGAACATGCTACAAGCAGCAGCTAAATGCAGAAAAGAAGGAGGATGTATTGTGTGGTTGGGTTACGACTCTAATGAAAGGGCAGAAAGAATCTGTCTTGTTCATGAAGCCAGGATTACATATTTATTTAGTGAGAGATTCCTTAAAAACATTCAATTCATATTTAGTGAGAGATTCCTTAATAACATTCTACTTAGGTTAATGTCAGCCTGCAAAGCTAATACCGATTTCTTCTGTTTCTTAGATAAAAACTGAAAGAAATGCAAATAAATTCTGTTGCAGGAAATGTATTAATGTGTGACTTATATTAGACCGTGATGGGTATATAATTATCTAGTTGTGTTTCTGTTGAATGCTTATACATAAAAGCAGATTTCAATTAGTAGGTATCAGAAAATAGGATGCATGTACAAGAAAATAGGAGAAAAACAAAGAAAAAATAGATAAGATGAAGAAAAAAGGTGGTCAGCAAGTGCTCTGCCTTTTGAGAATCATTGATAGGGCACTCTTCACTTGCCTTTTGAAGCGTTAGCATTTCTATATCCATTTATCTTAACTATTGTTTTTCAGTTTTAAGCTTATTACTGTCACATAAGATTTGTGAGAATGACTGCTCATGACTAAAATCAGCTATGGAGGATGATGTAGATCCTGCCTGGGAGAGGTCTGCACTAGCTTTGACAAGGGTGTGCTTGCCATCTTGTTTCTCTGTACCTCTCATGGACCATTGCCTTTGTTTCTGTATTGGTCTGTGATAGTCTGTGTCAAATTCTCTCTGTTGCTCACGTTTTTTTTCTGTGCTTGCTAGTAAAATCTGTGCAATCATCAAATCCAACTAAAACAGGAATGCCTTTAGAGGCCAGAAGTCGTTTAGAAATTATCATCAGGTAGAGTCTGTTCCTGACATTTCAGTGTCCACCCCCACCCCTTTACATATATTCATTCACCCACTGATATACACAAACAGTTCTTAGATAAAGAGAGATTTTGTCAGGCAATTTGTCATGTTGACAAAGCTTTGATAACCTGAGTCCTGGAACTTCCAGGAGTTAATTCCTCATTAAAGTTTTGGCTCAGTTGATCGGAACGGCTGAGAAATGTGTAATTTTTCCCCCAGAAGTAATTTGTGTGAATCCAACTCATTAACTCACCACGCAAGGCTTTTACATGGGGTCTAACTGTAGGCCACTAATGTTCATTTTGTGGTCCTCACAGAGAGGCAAAGGCCTGGGTTAGTTGGAGAAAAGGAATTACTCTCACCTCCCAAGATGGGCCAGGAGCTGTGGGCACTTCCTCAGTGATCCTGGTGGTCTTTTGTTGTCAAGTGACTTTCCCTTCCCTGCCACACTTCCACTTCCACTTCACATTCAGGGCTATCCCTTGTCAGAAAAGAGCAGAAAGAACCATTGCAGAGTTACCAAAAGCTGATCATTCCTTGCATAGAGCTGTCTCTTTCAGGTTAGTGGTGTCATTAGTTGGGAGGAGTTTCTTCAGTGCCCCTGTAACAACTTATTTTGAAAAATGCTGATGAAAAAGTGCCCCATAGCTTGAGATTTGGTTGCAGCAGAAGCACAATGTCAAAGTCATGTCAGAATGAGAAACACAAATGCTGCTTAAGTCTAAGTGTCTAAATAGAATAGGACAACCATGATAAAGCCATATTTTTAAAATCAAGATACATATCTTTAAAGGGGAGGAAACAAGATAATCCTGGTTAAGTAGTCATTTCCTCTTATGCCTGCAAGGTTTGAAAAATGGGAAATATTTTTCCATTAAAAGCTGTGGGAGTTAGTGTTGAGAATATTATATTTACTGGTAACACTCTTCCTGCTTCAGACATAATGGACTACATAATAATGGGTTCTTAGCTTTCCTGACATTTTCACTGTATATAAAACCACTGGAGTTTTTTCCATTTTTAATTTCTGAAAAGGTTTGGAAAATCTTTTAATGAGTGCAACATTTCAAAGGATTTTTACATATGTGTGACTATTACAGATCTCTGTCAAGGGAATACAAGACATGAAAGCTGAATATTTAACAACTCACCTCTTTTCCATTAATCACTGAGTTGTCAGGAAAGCATCTTTACAGGGATAAAGGGCTAACATCAGATCAGTATAGTGCAAAAGCACAGTGGGAATCCTTGGTTATTTCAGTGTGGCTACTTATTGTGGAATGTTCTCCAACAGTAAAAAGTTATTTCAAAAACGCAGTTAGAAAATAAGCTTTAATTAAATATTCATAAATTATTTTAATTTTTAAGACATATCTTTTATGGCTTCTTGTGCAGGTCTATAGGTAGAACAGCTATGCTATAGTTTGTTCATATTCTATATTTCCCATGATATTTCATTATTTTCATAGCATGAGAAATAGGTACTTAAAATATGATCTAAGGACAAAAAAAATGCAGGGAGGACAGCAATTTTCTATTGAGTCACAGTATGTGAAAGATGTGCTCTCCTTTAGGCAGAATAAAAATCTGAGTCAAAGGAAGATAGAAAGCTCACTTACCATGCTGGTGCTGGGAAAGCTTGGGACATGAAGCTTTGTTGGTCATGCAGCAAGGAAAGACATTAGAGATGCTGTGGGCATCCTGCCTCCCCATGGAAAAAATAATTATTGTTCACTTTTGCCCCCAGCATTTGAAATAGGCCTTCTCCAAATGCATTGACAAAATTCATTCCCTTATATAAGAAAAGCTTTGGGATTTTCTAATTCCTATGTCCTGAATCATGGGGATATAAATTACTTTGTTGCACCTATTTAAGCAGCAAAGGTAACTCTTTTATATGAGACTCTAGGTTTTAATGTTAAGTAAAACCTTAAGGTCTTCCATGTTTTTGAAAAAAAATTCTCTTCACAACCCAAATAAAAGAGCTTGATTTGAAGCACCAATTCCATGTGATATGTGCAGAAGGATTTTCTTTCAACCCATAAATACTTTCAGGCTGTGTAATGGAAATATTTTCATGAGAACTAGAACTATACCTAATTTGTGATGAAAGAGTAAAAGAAACTATGTGGAAAACACAGGGAAAGGAATTCCTTGTAGGCTTACCTTAATCTGCTTTTTTCTCTTGCATATCTCAGATTGCCATCCCCATGGGTAAATGGGGCTGACCCTCTTTAGTGTCCCCTTGTCACAGACATGTTTTATGAAAAATCCTTTCCTTAGGATTTTTTCTCCTGAGAAGCTGAGAGGCCTCAGGAACAAAATGTAAACAATGGTTATCTGCTGCTGTGGAATGCAACAGGTGCATCTGTGATTGGTCTCATCTGGTTGTTTCTAATTAATGGCCAATCACAGTCCAGCTGTCCAGACTGTCTCGTTCAGTCACAAGCCTTTGTTATTCATTCCTTCTTTTTCTATTCTTAGCTAGCCTTCTGATTAAATCCCTTCTTCTATTCTTTTAGTATAGTTTTAATATAATATATATCATAATAAGTCAAGCCTTCTGAAACATGGAGTCAACATTCTCGTCTCTTCCCTCATCCTAAGACCCCTGTGAACACGGTCACATCCCCTCATTTCAGTCACCACACACAGGATGGTGACACCTCCATCTCTGCCCCTGGGGGTAATGGAGGAATTTTGTTCAAGCATTCCATCTCCACCCAGGAGAGTCTACCTGCTGGTACTCTCACAGAACCTCATGCCAAAGTTTCTCTTTTATATGTAGCAAATACATCCACCTACTTTGTAAAGACCAGATGATCTGTCTATAGTGTTATCTCTTAGAGTGTCCTGGGAAGAGAGGTCCAACATGGCCATTCAGTAATAAAAGCAACAGGAACTGCCTGTCACTTTAAAAGGGTCAACTCAGTAGTTAACACTGTAATAATACTGTATTTCAGTTTTTATAGAGGAGCTATGCTTTCAAAGTATTCAACAATTTCATATTGTAAATTATCAGAATCAACAATTGCACTGTGCCCCATTTTCCTTTCAAAAGTATTTAAATTTTTTGCCCCACCTCCTTTTCACCTCTTAATATTTGTATCAGATGGGTAGCTATTTCCTTCCATGAAATTTGCTGTGTGTATGAACTTCTCAGTAGCAGTGAGGGCTGGATGCTTTCATGATATTGTTCACAGTGTGTTTTTTCATCATCCTGAAGATATTTCTTTTCTTATCCTATTTCCACTCCTACTGTTTTCTCTGCCTATATGGCTGTTTCTGAAGCTGTTCTTTTATTATTTGTTTTATAGTTTGTCTCAGAAAGCTGTTAAACTGGTGACAGCAATCTATCAATAGGGTGATAGCACAGCAATTTTAAATTTGCATTAGCTGAAAGATACCAGATTTGCTCATTGCTGAAGCAATTTTGTGACCCAACCATCTTGCATATCCTACTCTACCTGCAGGCTGGCCTTCTCCTGTGCCTCTTCACTTCCCCTGTACCTAGAGTAACAATCCTGTCTTTCCCACCCTACCAGGAGCTGAGATCACAAAAGCTAGGTTTGTTCTTTCCCTATTGCTGCAATAAAGTTGCTCATCAGCAGCACAATGGGTGAGATTCTGGGTCCTTAGATGATTTTCTGAAGTGCAGTAACCTGAACAAAGAGAAGGAAAGGAGAGAATGCCAGTGCTGTCATAGGTTATGACAGAATTTTACCTCTGGAGAATCTTCTGCTCTTAAGGACATTAAGGATGAGAGAGCCATGGCCTTGGTCCCACAGTCATTTTCTGATCTACCTTAGTCCTTTGTGCAGGAAGGTGATGACAATAAATAATGCTGAAGCATTGGTGTTGGTGGGTGGGTGTTTGGGTGGGCATGCAAGTAACATCTCATTGGCAGCATTCTATCACTACCCTGAGCATATCTAAAATAAAGACACGTGCTTGTGCCTTACTGAGTGTCTGTGTGTACCTCAGACTGCCCATAAAAACTAAAAAAGGACTTAAAAATGATCTAGTGGCTGCTGAGGCTGTTGAGCTTTTTGCACAGGCCAGGGTCTATCCTGTACTGTCCAGTCTGCCCTAAAGCCCATGTTTGGAGGCTCTAACACTTGGCACTGGACAGCTCTGTCAGACAGGTAGAACTTTGTGATTTACAGCCAACTCACCAAAATTCTAAAAATCAGGTCTCACATTTCTAGGTTATACTTTGGCTATTTTTATTTTCCCCCAGGGTCCTGAATTCCATCTCAAGAAAAGCTGCTTTAAAGACATCTCTCTTGTGGAATCTGTCTAAAAGCCATGCATTTTTCAGGGCCAGAAGGCAAAGTCAAATCTCCTCAGCTTGCCCAGTCCAGAGGCAGGGTACTCAGCCTTACCTTGTGAAAGATTCACAAAGGTGCTCCCAGGGACTGTATCCTCAGTAATCCATACATTGGTCACTGAAAAGCCATTGCAGTTACTGGCCTGTGCATTCCTGGGCTGAGCAGGAGGAATGCCAAGTGGGACCACTGTGGTGTTGTTAAATGGGATGAGAAGAGAGACAGCACTGAACATGAGTAGGAACACCTTCATCCACCTGTTGGCAGTGACTGTTATGAACTTTCCCTCTCTGGGATAACTCAAAGAAAATCAAAAGCTAAATCAAAAGTATCAGCAGGTCAACAAAACAGAGAGCTGTGTATTTTTGAACATATTAATTCCTGAATTAAAAAAAAAAAAAAAATATATATATATATAAGTACACACTTGAAAATTTATTTCTGTAAGGGAATAGTCAGGTTTCAGGTTTCTCACTGAATATTTGGGCTCTTTTTCCTGTGTTCTGTTATAAAGAGGTAAAATACACCCCCCAACATCACTACCCTCAAATAAAAAAGAAGATAATAGTAATTGTTACTTTCCTTTTTCAAGACTAACTTCCAGTGGCTTTAAATTAAACTCAGATGGAATTCTGAGTCCTTGAAACCAGTACTGAGCTGTATTATGGAAAGAGTACCATTTGTCAGTGTAGTTAGCTGTCCTCTTGTTATTTGCCTTTTTTTGTTTATCTGTGTATTGAGATACACCAAGGCAATTAATTTTCAACACTTTATAGGCCATGAGACACCTGAGGTTTTTTTATTTTTACCTAATACAGTTAGTTAAAAGAGGTAAATATTTAAATTACATCTTTATATTGCTGCTTACTGACGTGGATTAGGTTTAGAAGATATGTCATGCTTTTGCAGTTGTTATTCAGAACAGTTGAAAAAAAGAACCTATTTCAAAACAGGTTCTCGGTGTTCCTATTTGCATAACTTTCTTGTGTGTCTCTTTCCTATGCTGTAATATCTTGTCTTTGCACAGCAGTAGAAGCATAGCTCCTGTGTGTATGTGTTAGCTCACAGTTCACTCACAATTCACTTAAAATTCACTTACAGTTGCAGTACTGGCTGATATTTTACAGATGCTACCAAGTTGTTCTTGTGAACATTCACAGAGGTAAAATTATTGTATTTACAAGAAACAAAATGGTGGCTAGAAGAAAATCCCATAGACCTTCTAAAGGAGTTATTCAATTACTGATTTTAAATTATGAACATCTATGCTCCACGTTTTCCCATTGTACTTACCCTTTTGGAAATTCATTATAGACCCAGACTAAGGTTGGAAGATCAATGAAATAGATATACAATGCATTGTGACTACACACCATTACTTTATATGAGAGTGATTTCATATTTCATTACATTCCATAAAATATGAATTTTAAAATGTAAACAACTACAAAACACCCATCATTTAACTAATATCAAGTACTTTGTACTTCTCAAAATCAATTTGATTTTAAACCTGGTTAAAAAAAGAGAAAAAAAATGGATGCTGTCATAACAAAAAGTTTTACTTCAAATATAAGGTGTCATGAAATACATTGTTTAAGTGAATAACAAGAAAATACAGTTTTTTCTAGATAACTGCTTGTTTCCTATTTCTGTGTGTTGAAGAATCTTTTACAAGAGCAGAGAAAGCTCCTATGTGCACACAATCCTTACATATTTGCTAGCAGTACCAGTGCAACTAAAAGTCAAAGGGGAGAAAATATGTCAAAGTTATTAATAGGCCAGTGAGTTAATTTTTCAACAGAAATACAAGAACAGATTAAACAAATAAATAAAAAAAAAAAAAAAACAAAAAAACAAAAAATCATTAAAATAGAATCTACCTGAAGCTGACAGAAACCCACCATTGGCAAACAGGTTAAATTTTCTACTTTCTCTGTATAATTGCAATTAAAGATTAATTAGACTTAACTGCTGCCTAAGCAGATGTAATAACACATATCACAAGCATGAATTCAAAGCGTAGCTCTCAGATACATTTGCTAAGTTTGTAAGGTTTATTTTCCTGAGGGGTCTTCTTTTCTTGTAAGCTCATCCCATGCTCTTGATGTATGGAGATAACTGAAAAATTAGTATAAAATCTATGAAGTTAGAATGCATTATTAATGAATCTTTCCCTGCTTGAGTCAGTAGATTTGAAAGCTAAGATAACAATACCTAAGTCTATTTTGCAGAATAATTGCAAGTGGTTTCTTTACACTTTTTGAAAGATCGTATTTATTTGATTTATTATTATGTACTTAAACATGCAACCATGAGATAGGCACAGTTATATTACCTGAATAGCATTAATAGAAAGGATAAGTTTCAGTTGTCTAAGGTGTAGGCATAGGCAAAATGCTTTTATGTAACCACCTTTTGTGGCCAATTGCATCCACACACAGCCTTATTTTCCCCTGGTTTTGAGACTGAAGTACTGTCTCTTGGCTAATAGGAACAGAATTGTCAAAGTTCAGATGTTCTCTTGTTGAGTGAAAAGTTATACTGTTATTTCAGTATTAATATATTCATTTTGTAAATGAAACTAGCAGAAAATGTGCTAATTACAAATGTAATTCATGTGCAGGCAGACATATAAAAACCTGAGCAGATTATGTGTTCTATTAATTGCATTTAAGTATTTTAGGACAATCTGTAATGGACAGGGTAATCTTTGAAGCACATATGCACATGTGGTCACATTGTAGCTGTACCCTTTCTAGTATTTGTGACTTTATCTTCACTGATGAAAGCAAACCTTTTACCATGTACCCAAACAAATATCCCAGGACAATTGATGTGTTTGCCCCCAGCAGGGCAGCTGCAGACCAGAGGAGTCACTCAGCAGATGACAATCTCTTTAAGTAGCAAGCTTAAAACAATTTATAGGTACAAATCCAGTGTTCCTCACACAGTGCTGTGGATTTCAGTGTACAGATTCTGGCCTCATACAAGTACCCTGCCGCTGAGAGGTGGAAGATATAAATGGAAGTGTCTGTTAAAATCATCCCTGTGTTTATTCTGGTCCAGGGTTATTTGAGCTGGGGAGCAATGAAACAAGATCAATATCTGCTTGAATCTTGGTACTGTGCTGCCTCTGCATTTCAGAAAACATTTGATCAATGAATAGGTCTGCCTGAACACCTGGGAATGCTTAAGACTTTTTTTCTCTTAAAAGAGCAAAAAGGGTTTGTATCACCCTTTCTTTGTTTCATGCAAGGGGATTGGAAAGAGTTGATAAACTGTAGTATTAAAGTCTGGCAAGAAGGCCAGCAAAACTGGAATAGATTTTATGAGAGTATATTTGTTATAGTGTCAAGAAATTAGATGTTAACTCTCAAAGAGGAAGAATAAGCATGTATTGTATTCTGGAAACAAATCATGAAGCTTGAAGAGACATAAAGAGAACAAGTTTGAAAGAAAACACAGTTCCTCATTTTGTTGTTCTTTGCTCAGCTCTAGGCCAGATTCCTTAGAATCATAGAATCATTTAGGATGGAAAAAACCCCTTCAAAATCACTGATTCCAATCATTACCCCAGCACTGCCAAATCCACCACTAAAACACATTCCCAAATGCCACATCTACACATGACCTGGACCTGAATTTACCATGGGGTGGCACTCAAGGTGAGCTGCTCCATGATCCCCCTGGCACTGATGTATGTCTAAGTGGTGCTGTCCTGCAACAAAACACAGGATGAGAAAAGAAAAATCTCTGTTTGCTACTCTGATAACACACTTTAGCTTTCATATTTCATTATGTCAATTAGGGTCTGAAATTTTCTTTTCATGGGATTTTGGTTTATAAATTTCAGTAATCAATGGAAGTATTTATTCTTCACTTACATTGACTAGATAATAACATAGTTTTATCACTGAGAATATGCAGTTTCTTGACATCTCATAAATAATGCACTTAAAAGCTTTTTTCTCCAAATTTGAGGTCAAACTCCATTTTTGTTTAGCATTTAAATGATTATTCATGGTTAATGCTCAAGCACATACGCTTTTTGTAATGAGTTTTATGGGAGATGCTGTCACTGCAAGGAGGATTGTCTCTTTTTTCACAGTTCAGAACGAAAGCTGGAAGCATTAGCACAGCAGAGGAGCCCTGGCTGTCTGTCTGCCTTCTCATGATGTACAGATTAATGTCCCAGATTAGTGTGTGGCCCTCAGGGAAGATGAAAAAGAGCTGTTTAGCCTTGGTCAGTAACTCATTGCATTATTGTAAGAAAAACTCAAAACTCTTTCACCCACTACTTTACACATGACCTTTCACTCATACCTCTTCCCAATGGATGTGCTGTGGGCTGTTTCTTCAGAGCTCAGAAGGATTTTGGATATCTCTTCATTCCTCCTTTGTGCAGCTGTAAAGGTGCCTCCTCTCCTTCATGAGTCAAAAACTTCCCAGAGGCAGTACAGAGCATTTTGAATAATTTCTTACTCTCCATCTGTCTCTGAAAATACAGGTTTCTCTTCACTCTCCTTATTTAGGTAATTTGCCCTTAAATTTCAGATCTATTTATGTTAATAATCTGGAGAACTACTCCTTTCCAGGATACCTATCCATGCTGGAAAAACCCCTTGGTGATGCAGAATGAAGTGTTACCTGAGTTTATCACTCCTGCACAGAACTCACAGAGATGCCTCCTCCTTCAGCTGGCCTCCTGAAGGAGCAGTGAAGCAAGGTCCCAACGAGAAGGGAAACCTAGGACTGAAATTTGGCCCAGTACAGTGGACTATAGCTACTCAAAAGAAAGCCTTAGAGCAAGGTTTCCATCCCTTTATAGCAAAAGAGACTAACTCAAGGTAAATTCACTTCTCTTTAAAAGGCTTACACCAGCCTCATACTGTGAAAGAAGATAAGTAGCACAGGGTGGAAAAGAGTGGAAAATGAGGCATGTGTAAGAATCCAGCAAAGCTTCTTTTACCAATGTCAGCTTTGAAATGCTAGAAAAGGAAATTAATGTGCAGTGTGTTGGAATAGAGACTAAAGCTTAAATTGATCCACCTTTCTTAGAAGAAGTCCATTGGAATGGTTGACAAACTCTCATTTTAGTATCAAAACCAAGCTGTTCACATAAATTGCACCTTTGAATTAATTTGATTTATGCAGCTTTGCATTCAACTTCAATTTATACCTTTTGTACATTTTTCCTATTAGTATTGATGCAAGATGGTATTCAATTTGCTTAGCCACTCCAAACATAAGAAGAATCTGTTCCCACTATGTAATATGCACAACCCAAGCTCATGTTTACAGAACATTCATTTGCAGAGCAAGGTAGCAATAAACTCCATCAGGCTCTTAAATATTCAAATTTGCCACTTGAAAGAAAAATTCAGGGATCCGTGGTATAGTGTCTAAAGAACAATAAAGCAACAATGCACAGGCTTTTCATTTCAGAAGTGAAATTTTCATAACTAAATCTGTAAAATCATTAATTCTGTAAAAGCTTTCTCACTAAAAGTTTCAATAAAGAAAAAACCAAAAAAGCATTTTTAACATCCATGACCCTCTGGAACACAAAAACAATTCCACGGTTTTAAGATATAAGTGGAACTAGATGCAAAAATCATGGACATTTCTTATGTTTTCAGAATTATTCAGAGTACCATAGTGTGAGTTAACGGACTATGATTTTGCATTTAATAACTTCTAATAGAGTTTCCATTAAAAGCAATCAAAATTGGAAGCTAGTTAAACATTTTGGTTGGTGAGGCCTTTTAAGTATTAGCAGTAACATGAATGGTTTGTATTACATATATATATCCTATGCTTTATATTAGAAATCATTCAAGTAAAATGATAAATGCCAATGTAAATAAGGATTTCAGTGGCAGTGATGATCATAAATTATACATTTCTTTAAACTTTGCTTCATTTTTTCTGTTGTAATTCAATTCTATTGATATTTCTACCAAATATGTACCTGGTAATTAAATTATATTATCAATATTTGAAAAACTACACACATAAACTTTGTGCTGATGACCAGGCATCTTTATTCTCACACACATGGATATATCAAATAGCCAACAAATATTGTAAAAACTCGGTACCTTTATGAGCTCTGCACCCTCACTTGCTGTCTCTGTGTGTTTCTGTGTGCATGTATCTTTAAATCTGAAATTTGTGTTGCTTCATAGAGTTTGCTTGGAATTTTTTTTTTTTTTTTTAAGAACAGAATTGAGTAAACATCCTAAGCAGTCTAATTACTTGGGGGTCACCTTTACAGGTTAATGTGGTTGCTTCCTTTACAGCTCTGCACTTATTCTGCTCATCCTCTCTCCATAAACCTCTACATCTTCATCTAGCCTGGTGTTCACTTGTGGGTGGCTTCATGGCAACACCTGCTCTTGGACAGTCCTAAACACAATGCTTAGGGCTCAAGGCAACTTCTGCTCTGCTTCCGACACAAGGGTGCTCTTTCTCTTGGTAATATTCTCAGGTTGCCCAAATGTTCTTCCATTCCCCTTTGAGGGACCTCAGAGAACACCAAATGACATTTTCTAGTTTGTCAGACTAAGTAGTTTGAGGAAATAAGTGAAAAAGAATGCGCTAGAGAAACATTTGCAAAGTGTATTAATTATTGTTGTGAAAAGAAAAGCTAAATTCTTTCTCAGCTGTCAAGTAGGACATACACCTATAGAAACACCTAATTACCTTTTGGCAGATAGTTCCTCCTGTATTTATACCAAAGTAATTAGTCCATAGGGAGTCAAGGAAGCTCCTTGCTACCCGCTAAGAGGTGGAAATGATTCAACTGCAGTGATCCATCTTTCCATCTCTAAGTCAAGTCAAACCCTTCCCCTCTGACAAGTGGAGAGAATAGCATTTTTTATTACCTGCCATTGGAGGGAGCGAAATTATATGCATGCTTTTGATGGAGCGCTGATAGTACTAGCCAACTATTTTGCAAGCAAAGTCAAATACCAAGCACAATATAAGCTGGACATTAGATAGTCGAGATTTATGGCATGTCTTGAAAGTCTTTTCAGAAGAAGCATAATACCACTTCCTCCCTCCTCTAAATGGATTGCAGCATTGGTTACTTGGACGTCACCCAGAAATGCAGCCACATGTGGCAGTGTAAGTGAGAAGTTCAAATATCTTCCCTTTCAATCCAGAGTAGATTTTCATCTGGCTGGTGACGCCTAAGAGCAAAGCAAGTCTCCATCTGCCTGGAAATTTAAGACATTGGGAAATGGTGAGACTGACCCGAGATGGAATCATCATTTTTAGACTCTGGAGCAGGATGGGATCCACCAGGAACAAGATTCCCTGTTTTCTCATTTGGAATCTGATCCTTTTGTGCTGCCCTTTAAATCCATATCATTACTTGTTTCCTTTGATTTCTTTTGAAAGCCTTATACCCCAGGCTCATCTATGGATAGCTGGCCCCATCTAGACTTATAGGCTAATCCACGTTTGGCCTATTTCAGGCCTTTTCTTCTTCTGTCAGATGAATGCTTCACTTATAAGGTGCAAGTTATCAAGTAAGAATTTTCAGCTTTCTTTTGTGGTGTACTTGCTGCTAGAAAGAACTTCTACAAGCTATGCTAACATTCTCCTTCAAAATCCAAATCTTTGCTGTGAGTGATAATGTGATGAAATTTGGAAAACAGATAACTGCTTTGAGAATACTTCTCTTTTTAATGCCATCATCTCATTTTCTCTTGCATTTTTGCATCTGCCTATAACAATCTATTGCCTTTCATCTTAAATGTATATTATATATTTAGGAACACCAGGATAAAGGTCAACTGTGAGTGTTGTAGTTTGCAAGGATAATGGTCTGTTACATGCCTGAAATTCTTAGGCATTATAATAATGTCAATTATCATAATTTGTCAGAGCCCAGAGGTTATGATTTCTTTCCCCTGTACTTACAGCTAAAAGCTAGAAAATATAAAATTATAATTCTATTTTGTAGAATATTTTTCATAAATTAAAGAGGAAAGCTGTTATAACATTGCTGCAAAGACAGCAACAAGGAAAGCTCAGGTCAACTCACAATCGTTTCATTATGAAAATCTTATGTGACAGGGGGGTCCTATTGCTGCTTTAAAAAAAAATCCAACAATATGTCTATTTTTATTCATAGACAGTAAAATTTCTTTAAAAGAGACATGAGTAAGGAGATTGAATCAAACAGAACCATGAAGCTCTATTCATGCTATTTCTGCATGCAAACCACGAGTACCAGGAGCGGCCAAAAGGACACCCTCCCAGGTGAACAGAAAACAAAAAATTTTAAAAAATTATGATGAAGAAATCTTTCATCAAAAAGTAATGCAATTGTTCTGTCATCTAATAGATGATATCTTTTTTAAACTGTTTACTCTGTGATAAAATTAGGAAAATAATTTACTATTGCTGTTGCAATCTTGTGAGGCAGCAATGATGTCCCAAAAACACTTTCAGACCCTCAGGCAGAATATATCAAAATCACCTGCACATATCCTTTTTTTAAAATACATATCCTTAGCAAAAAATTATTTTGCTAATTGGAAAATATTTTAGATTTTTATTATTTTATTATCATTTTCATGACCATGTGAATTTATTATTAGTACATATATAGAGAATGAATGAATGAATGAATGAATGAATGAATGAATGAATGAATTTTTCAAGCCAGTAGTAAAGAAATATTTCAGTGTGTTTTGAAAAGTTCACAATTTAAAATGATCTACAGAAGATGCTGCAGCTACCTGCTTTTACAGGGTGCACAGAAATCTAAGTGATGTATACAAAATCTTGGGAGGTGTGAATTGTGTAGAGCAATTGGGTTTGTTTCTGTTTACATTTATTTAAGATTTTCTAAAGCTTGCCAGCAGAGTTTAATGAATATTTAGGAAAAATATAAAAGGCATGAACTCATGTTAAAACCCATTAAATACTTTAACAGGTATTTTTCTTGTTATCTGCAATCTTGACTTTATAGATTATGCTGCTTTTCTTTCAAGTAATTGTTCCATAATAGACTCTCTAATGGCTATGCACAGATAACTGAGTGTTTAGAAAATATTTGTAAAATCTATTAAATCATCTATATTTTGCTATCAGTTGTTTATAAAGGTTTGCAATCAAATCAGTAATTCTGGCTTCTCACCATCAGTTCTTAAGCAGCTAGACATTACAAGCTGCTAAAAGACAACAGCTACAAGAGAAATGATAGTTTAGGAAGTCCTAACGGTGTTGGTGATGCTTTCCCTGTGCCTGGGAGGTGCTTGGCCCTCCAAGGAGTATATGAGTGGTCTGAAGGGCGCCAGGGAATGAGCTCTCCCCAGCTTCAGGATGCCCCTTACACTCATACTCCATGCATGGTGCTTGACACGTTTCCCACAGTGAAGAAGCCTCCACTTCCAGATAAATACAATGACCAGTTTTATCTGTTGTTTAAATCCTCAGTTTTTCTTGGTGGTAATAGTTGAATATCAATGGTTGAATAACAGTTGCATAGCAACTAGCAGCTCTGATCAGGAAGAGGAATATAAACATACTAATTCAGATAATCAACAGGATCTCAAGCAAGTGAAATAAGCAGTAAGAGAATGAAACACTTGAGAAAACTCACAAAATGAAATACAGGTTAATAAAATGTGTGGGTTAGAATAATGGCCATATCTGCAAAAGTTAATGCTGTACAACCGAAAAACAATGGGAGATGTTTATGAGAAAAAATATCCATACTTGCTGTAGTTAAATGATAATTGGAATTTTAGAGAAGATGGATTTTAGAAAATGTCTTCCTCTTTAGTCATCAAGCAACTTATTCAAAGAAAAGATACGAAATAGATATAAGGCAGATAATCTCTGATATAACTAACATTTCAGGATCATCTTTACTTGAAGCACTTGGAGCAGGTTAATATTTACTGGTCAGTAATGAAATTTTTATATTTTTGTTTCAGAAAAACAACCATGTATTTCTCAAACATGTCAAAAAGATTAAACAAAATACCTCTGAGCTTTTATCCTTTTTGAAAGATAGGTCAGTCTCATAATAACCACAGTATCCATGTTTGCATTCCTGTTGGAACCATCATCCAGGAATCAAGGCCTCCTTGCATTGCTGCTCCATAAGAAAAAGTATTAAAGGTATATCACAATGCTATAACATCCCCTGGAGGGAAAGAGTCAGCCTTAGGATTAGGCAAGAATACAAGTTATATCTCCTCTAAAGCATACAATCCTCTAATTTCCCTACTCTTGCTTCCCAGAGGACTAATCCTTTTCACCTTTTTCATGGAGTATCCTCTGAGATACTCCTAATTCTCAAGGATTCAGAATGTATTTATTAATGCTCGTGATTATTCTTAAATCTGAAGTCATAGCCTTGAGGAAGGTAAGTCTGAAGCATATAAAACCTCCACCTCAGCATCCCCTGACCAGTGCTCAGCTATATAATGTGAATTTTAGGCTTCTTCCTGGGGTAAAATAAGGAATATCTGTATGTAGTTTGGACCTCAGGCACCTTATCTCTCCAGAAGTGACTATTATTTTATGTGAAGGAAAATTTTATTTATTGACTTCTGTCCAGTACTTCTCAAATGAAATCAACTAATCTGAACAGTAGAGAACTACATGTTGCAACACTTTCTTCCTCAATTTGTAAACTCCGTGCTTCTTCAGAGAACAAAAACACTCCTTTAAAACTAAAAGCCATTACTTAAAGTTCGTCAGACTGGAAGAAAATAGCTTATCAATTATGCAAGACCAAGAGATTTGCCCAAGCCAAAGCACCTCTCTAGTAACTTCCTTTGAAGTCCTGACAATCCTCTTTCCATTTCCCCTTTGTCACGCAATCCCTGAGGTGATGCTGCAGACTGCAGCCCCAGAGCCCACAAGAGAGTGTTCTGATAGTAACATCAAGCATTTTCTGTTCAGCATATGACTGCTATCAGACACTGATAACATATTTTCCACCTTGCTCACTACTGACAGGTCCTCAGTCCCCCAGAGACAGGATGGAGTCCAGGATTAGCTCCTTACTCAGGTGTCCTGTTTTACAAGACAGAAAGTGAGGCTCCCTTAGCAGCAGTTTCCCACAAAGGAGATCTTGCTTGTTAGGAGGAAAAGAAACCACTGGAAAATTGAGGAAGCCTCAGGACAGAGATTCAATTTAGCCATGTTTTATGTTTAACAACATGTGGAATAACGAGAGTAGCCACCAAGCCTTCTTTGTCTCCCCAAAGATCAGAGATTTTTCTTTATTCCCTTAAGCATGTGCACAAGGATGTGCCCTTCCCACCCATGGAACCGCAGCCAATGTCATTGATTGCCTGGTTTGAGCCAAACAAGTCCTGTCACACCATGAACAGGTCATGAGACTGATTAACCTATTTACTGCCAGTGTCACATGGCAGCTCTCTGGTCTTAACAGAGTTTATGAAGTGGTGTGAAAAGAGATTCCCTTTGGAACTGAACGTGAGGAAATTATGTTTGCAGATGTATCCCTTTCTCCTTCTATTGGGTTTTTTTCTCAATGTGGCATAGCTTCCATCTTCTTGGACATGAACGTCAATTTATGAGGAAACAGTACAGACTATCTAATATATTCTTATTCTTCAAGGAACATCTTAAATAAGGACTTATATAATATTTTCATTCGTTTGTTTTTTACTATGGAGTTATATGGTTTTTTAATATTTCAATTAATAGTTAGAAAATCTTTTTTAAATTAAATTCTCAGATAAACACATATGTGCAAATGATAGAGGCAGAACATTTACTCAAACCAGTGTTTATTATCATACATTCATTTTCAATTTATAACATCTTTTTATTTCTGTAAAATGTTTTCATAAATCACATTTATGAAATGTAAAATTGTTCACTTATATCAAATTGAAAGTCTCTCATGGCAAATTTTATCAATAATATGTATTTTTTTCAAGAGGGTTTACTTTGTGTGTTAGTTTTATGATTATTTTCAAATTTACTACTTTTTTATGGCATTAGTCATTTAGAAATGAAAATGGAAGAAAATGAAGCATCTTATTGTTAGAAATAACTTTCTTCTGTAAAAGTCAGCAGGTGATCTTCCAGTGTTAACTTTTTTCAGAAATTCCATATCCTTACACTTAAATACTATGAACAGATAAAATAAAAAATGGATGGTATTTTTCCTCTGAGAGTCCCAGAAAGCTGTGATTTGTCACATCACAGATGCATGTAATATCAGCTCTCTCACCATGCACTGGGTATAATTCAGGCTGCTGCAGGAATGATGTGTCTGCTTTTACACACTTTCTGAGAACAAGCACTTTGAGAGCCCTAATATCTGTCTGTAATACATGGTTATATTATAGGGTTTTTTCCAAAGAGATATTTATGCGTGTACATACACATATATATAGACTTAATATAAAAAACCACATATATACATATGTTTACATACATGTATATAGATATATCTATTTACATATAAGCTTATGTATATATAGAGACACAAGTGTTTAAAAATATGCATTAATGGTGGTGCAAATTAATGATAATAGTAATAATGATTCTACTGCTACTAGTACTACTACTACTAGTAGTAGTACTTCTAATGCCATATAATGTATTACTAAATATAAATCTAAAAATAAATATCCTATTGGGAATAATTCACATAATGTTTCACCCATTCAAAACTCTTTAAAAGGTGCTATATAAAAGAAAAATCATTTTAGGAGCAGTTTAAGGAAATGTTTTTAAGGCCCATATCCAAGACTAAAAGAGGCATACTGGGAACTCTAATATTGCCAGCCTAAAAAGCTGGTAGAAATTCCCATCTGGTAAAAATCTGTGCACCACATGGACTACAGTTTACTTTGTCTGTAGCCTGGTTTCTAGTGAGAAGTAAAATTTCTTGGCTCCAGTGTAAAAAGCTGATATTGATATCCTAGTTATGTATTTCTGTGTCCCTACTGTCATTAGGTTTGCAACAGAAAAATCCAAATCTCCTCTCTAAAATTATGTCTCTTTCTTCTCTGTTCATTCTGAAGCTTATATATGAGAGATAAATTGAGGCAAATTCTTTCAATGTGCTCCATTTTCACAAGGAATAATATACTGTGTCTTTGTTTAATGTAGATAAAGCAAAACTACTCAGAAAAGCTGTTTCAGCTGTTGAAATGTCCATAAGTTTTATTTATTTCTAAATAAAATCGTATGCAGAATGACTTCTGGGATTACACTGAGAGGATATTTCTTGTACTTCTTACTCTCTCAATCTAACAGCAGAGAAGATTAACTGCAATATAACCTGTGTACTAAAGATTGAAGAGAAGGAAAACTACTCTCATTACAAAGCAAAAACATACATTATGAAACCCCTTAAACAGCATTATTGGCTGTCAGTCTTGTTTTCCTCTAAGTTTGGGATGAATACCCCATCCATTGGCTGCAGTAGGAGAAGGCTGATTAGGTAACTGTCTTAACTACCGTGATGTCTTAGCTGAAATCAGGATGCAGCTCCTGAAATTGGAGGGCACACTTTGTGTTTTTGCCAATTAGAACACAAAGCCATCAAATCCTTCAGCTCTTCTTTGTCAGCTCTTGGGTAAGATATATAGTGCATTTCAACCATAAGCTTGGTTTTTGGCATCTATATATATATTTTAAGTTTAGAAGCTTTTATACTTAGTGGCCCAAAGATCACTGCTGAACATAACATGTTACCATAAAATCAGTGCAAAGCAGCCAATAACTAAGCTCTTGAAATCAGTGTTAGAATATTTATTCTTAGACACATTCTGCAGCAAACTAAAACTCTTTCTTTTGCTGTGAACAGGCTTCACTGGGAAAAGAGCTGATAAGGAAACTTAGGAAACAGAGATATTTTGACATTTTGAGGTTAAACTGAAAAGACACTTCCTGGCAGGGAGCACATTTCATGTTCGACAAAGTGTTGCATAAGTACTGACAATTGTCGCCTTTTCCCTTCCTACAAAGTCAGAATGAGTAAAGCTGCTATCATACACACTGAAGGAACTGTGCTCTATTCTGTAATCCAGCCAGGCTCAGACTTGTTTACTTTTTTACACCTATTTAGGAATCCATGAATGATACAAAATACTTCAATAAAATACATGAATGATATAAAAACTTTAGGCATGAAAATGTCTAGCATGCTCACCATCTTTCATTCAAAACTACTTGAGGATCCTACAATTGCTTATACTCTAATACCAAATTTCCTGATTTTCTGTTGAAGCACGACTAGCAAAATTTACTGCCAAATTCACTGGGGCAGCAATGGAAGTGCATTCACAGATGCAGCCCATACACTTTTCTAAATGCAACTTCGACAATCATTGTAAAGTAATAGTGCTGTACTTTGTATCCCATTATGGATAATTATGTTTTATCACATTCACAAGTTGCTGACATAAAAAAAATACTGTGCAAAAGCATGGAGGAACACAGAGGGTTTGGCAAATGTGCTTGCCAAAATGGTGATATCTATTTAGTGTGAAGTCAAGTAACTGGCTTCCATAAAGCATGGTTTTCCTCTAACCACAGCCTATAAAGTCAGCTCTGTGGCAGAGCTTGACTTCAGGACATATGCTGAAATCATTTTAAAGGGCAGTGAGGGGAGAGGAAAGCTTTTTGTCTGTGCACTGTTAAGCAAGTGCAGTGTGCCTGCTCCCAGTGATCTCTCATGGAGCTCCTTTACATAAGCAAAATCAGCGAAAAACTTGAGTTAATTTGGCCATGCTATGGTGAGAAATTTTGAACTGCACTTAAAGCAAAATAGGCTGTAACATGGTGAAAAACAAGAGCACTGAATACAAATCATCTTACTGCTAACTTCAAGGAAAAAAAAACAGAAGCAGCACAGAACATTCTGTACTTGTCATGATCCCTGATTTGTAAATCTCTCGTAGCAGAGTTCTGGCAGATGCTTTGTGTAAGAGTGATTGACTCCAGTGAAGTAGTTAGCCCAGCCCAGCCCTCCCTAGTGATCTGAAACTGCTTCTCCTTTGCTGCAGGCTGGGTTCAAGCTCTTGTAATAAATCAAGCTGATGCCTATCCCTAGGATATACAGGTTGGACAATGGGGTGTCTCTTCACCTCCTGTTGCAGTTCACTGAAGCTGTTAAAATACTCTAAAGAGTAGCTCATTTGTCACATTGGCCTGGTTGGGAAAAATGCTTTACACAGCTGTCTTACTACTTACCCAAGAAACTCAATGTTTTCTCTGTACTGAAGGCTTATAGGATTCCTGTGAATTAAAAAATGGGTTACTATACATATTCCAGAAGTAAGCAATTTGTAGAGAAAATGTGTTGACATCCTTCCAATCAACTTGTAAAGTGGAGTCTCATTTTCAATAACTGGATTGATCTTTCCCAGAAATTCCTCAACTAATTGAAACATTCCATATTTGTATGTTTCTAAGTTGTTTTAATACATTCTTGTATGCTAATCTATGACCGCTGCTTTTGAGATGTCTGAGATGTAGAATCATAGAATCACCAAATGTTTTGGGTTGGAAGAGATCTAAACAATCATCTAGTTCCAACTTTCCTACAAGGGACAGGGACATCTTGAACTGCACCAGGTAATGCTGCTCAAAGACCTGTCCAACCTGGCCTTCAACGCTTCCAGAGATGGGGATACTATTGCTTTATCACAAACTGTGTGAATATCCTTAATTGCTGGTGAATGCTAAGATTTTATACCAATTTATATCATATTTTATACCAATTACTGTATTTGATAAAAGAAGGAATAACGACTGAGACGTGTGCAATCCAGAAAATCATGCAACAAACTCTATCTTATAAATTCATATGAAAATAAATATATAAAGAAAAATTAAAAGAAAACTATATAAAAGCATATAAATAATAGTGACAAACACTGAAGTTTTCAGAAATTCCATGCAGAAGACATTACATTTCTTAGCTGAAATGGTAGTGGTTTGTTAATTGGGAATCCTGCTGGTTACATCCTGACTGACTTGGAATAAAGGTATTTGTACATGTCCCATCCACTTAATATTTCACCTAGACTGACTTTGGTTGAGCTGCATCTTTCATTGGAAGGGAATTAATAGTCACTGAAATACTAATTGCTTTCTTTTTTAGAGGTTTAAATGCAATCATGTCCATTAAATCTCAGGAGTTAAGGAGTGAGCCCAAAAATTTAAAGATGGTCTTCATTTGCATATTAATTTTTTTTGTATACGAACTGGACAAAAATGAAGAACGTCCATAATATCTTTCAGAAGTCCACTGTTGAAAATAGAGTTAATTGGCAAAACTTATCTATCTTGTCAAATATAATTATAAAACAGCCTTTAAAATTCTAAATATTATTCAGGTTTTCCAGGTAGTGAAAATAAGAAAGACTGGACCTCACATGGGAGAGATGACTCTTTTAGGAATTGCACTATAGCTGATTCTCAGATGAGAGAGCTGACACTGGGAATGTGTTGACCCTTGAGGATGGTGTCTTCAAAGACAGCAGAAGCAGTGGGCTATAAATTTAAGGATGGAGAGGATTGATTTTTATTTTAATGGTTTCTGAACAGCTTCTCTGAGAGTCTGAAGAGCCTTGAGTACTTTCTCATACATGCAATTTTTAAGTGTTTAAGTGTTTTTTGTTATCTTTCACACTCATTATAAAATATTATTTGTGTATTTGCATAAAAGAGGAATGTTAATTTTAGATATAATATTAACCACTTTATGGAAAATTGGAAAGGGGCTGCATCATGGAAAAGGCATTCAAGTTTTACACAAGTTACCCAGAGGGGAAAAAAAAAAAGATGGGTAAAATATCACCTTAAAAAAAAACCCCACAAAACCAAACACACCAAAAACCCCTCTGCAATGGAATTCTTGCCTTGTATAGCTTATATTTCAGCCTAGGCACTTGAGAATTGATAGTCTCTGAAATAAAAGATTTGTGATTTACTGGACCATTTATATTTTGTCTGTAGCTTTTGCAGGCTCTCACAGACCATGTAAAACTTCTGTAACAAGTGTGTAAAATTTCACAGAAACAGGAAAGATTGTATTTTTTTTTTCTACTTTCCCCATTATATCTTATGTTAAAGACCATGGGCTATTTTCCAGAGCTGGTATTGACAACAGTACATATACATGAAATCATAATTTGCTATTTTTTTACATCCATCTATTACTGAATATTCCCTTTTCCCCCCAACAGAGAACAAAAAAATTAAAAAAAAAGTGTTGAAGTTATAATTATAAGCATAATTATATTAATTATATCTCACTTAAATAAAAAAAAAACTAAAATCTCTTAGTTCTATGCTGTGATGTATTTTTATGTTTGCAAGGAGTAAAGCATCTCTATGGTGTCACTATCATCTAGAAAAAATTCACCTCTAATTTGTAAAAAATGTTGTTATCTCCTTTTTAATGCAGTTTTATTAGCTATAATTGCAGAGATGAATTATTCATTTTCTTCGACACCAAAAAATTACTAGAAAAGTGATCCAGGTTAATTATCAAGGAGTATTTTCATATTGTAATGAAAACCAGAAGAAAGCTTGCCCATAGCTGTTTTTCCTCTTGGCACACCTGATTCAGGTTAGCAAGACACAGACTTAAAGTTAGAGCAGGGGAGGTTGGAAAGGGAGTCTGCAGGGTTCCTGCCTCACAGCTTTCAGAGAGGTGCTCTCCTCTAAGGAGGTTAACAAAGGCTGATTGCTTTGGTGTGAGGGTCAGAATCCTCTGTGTTTATTCCTGTGAGCATTTCTATACTATCCCAACTTAAGAAAGGAGTCTGGAGTCATGTTAAAGTTGTCCACAGTAAAGGAGTGGTCACTGAAGTAATATTTATAAACTTTTAATAGTTGCTCCTTACTGTTGGGCAGTGCCACCCCATGCTAAATCCCCTAGAATAATTTAAATTATTTTCACAACCACATGATACTTCTGTGGTCTTGAATATGGCTTCAAACAGAACAAAGGTTCAATGTAGTGAAAATGAAGTATCTCCTAAGCCTTAGGAAAGAACAGTATGTCCTAGGTATATTCTTGAACCTCACTCTTCATGAGGCATGGGTATGTATTACTTACATGGATGAAAATTTTGTAATTTTGTCTGCCTTCTTGCCTTTAATTACTAATGACTGTAGCATACAGGACTGTCAGAGTGGGTGATTTTATTTACCAGACTTGCTTGTATTCTGTGTAAGTTAATTATTATTCTGACAATACTGCAGCATACTGATTAATGGCAACAAATGCACTGGAGAGTCAGGAGTGAAGGTATCTGATAAGAACCATCAAAGTGCTTATTTGTCATCTATTTACTTATTCAACCTAAGTAAAATTAGTCAATTAATTTTTAGAAATGTTTAATGAATATTTAGGAATACTATGGCTTGTCTAATAAACCTAAAATAATTCCCCCCACCTCCAGTTTTTATAGCTATTTGTTTTGTGTAGTTTCTCAATTCAGTTTGTTTGAAGAAAATTCACTTTATATGAAGACTGTTCTCCATTTTGCTAGTGTTGGAGAACCACTTTCAAGTAGCAGAAAATTGTGCCCAAAATTTATTTTACAGTTGAAAACATCCAACAGTCATCTGGTTTTGTCTATCTTTGTTGATGATGGTTTTAGTTCTGTTTTGTTGGTGGTATTTTGGTTTTATTTCCTCTTCGGAGAAGAAACATTCCAGTCAGTAACATCAAATGAACCCATAATCAGTCATGGACCTAATTTCTCTATATCTACCTGAAGGGAGGTATTGAGGTGGGGGCAGATCTCTTGTACTATGCCTGTAGTGAGGGCACCAGAGGAAATGTCTTTAACCTGAGACAGGGGAGATTCAGATTCGATATTAGAAAAAAAAAAATCCCTTTTAGGGTGGTCAGGCATTGGAATGAGCTGCCTAGGGAGGTGTGGAGGTGCTTGAGAGGTGTCTGGATCTCTGGTGCTGGGTGATGTGGTTTAAGGGTACAGTAGGTAGTGTTGGGGTGACAGTGGGACTGGATGATCTTAAAGGTCCCTTTCAGCCTTGATGATTCTATTATTCTATGAACTGTGACTGCATTAGGCAGATTTGCTAAATGTAATACTTTTGAGCTTTGTTTCAAGTTAGTTCTTCAATTAGTGATATTCAGGTCTTCTTTCCGACGCTGAATTTTGGCACCTAGACAAGTACATCAATACCTGAAGAGCAGTAAGTACCTAAAGTGGATGATTTATCCCTTCCTGACACTGCTGTAAAGTAATTGGCTGAATTCCCTAAGGAAATATATTATACCCTTCAATGAGTACTGAGGCATCCTTGATTGGCCAGCTTTGGCACTTGAAACTCAGGTGCTGTTAGCACTGCATTTCCCATCTAAATGGACCAGTGTAATTCCTGCAAATTACAGGAAGCCCAGAATAGAGCTTCTGTATCAAGTCAGGCATTTATGTAGCAGGATGTGAGCGAGATCTACTCAACTAATGCTGTAATCATCCTAACACCTCCCATGTGGAGAAGAATTTCCTTCAAATGACCTCCTCCTTTGGAAGTTTCAGGGTTTGTCCAGGAAACTCCTGGGACCTGCCCAGGGACTAGGCAGGGCTTGGTTTGGCCCTCTTACAAATCCTGTTGCATTAAAGGGTATAAGTAACCTAAGCAAGGGCATATTGGCTAATCTTTCTTCTAATTTTGCAAAAAAGTGGTCGAGTATCTTATGTAGCAAGTTGTGCTTGCTCTGGCTGGGACAGAATTAACTTTCCTTAAGCTGCCCATATGTTGTAATGTTTTTGATTTGTGTCTAAAACAGCGTTCGTTGGTAATATTTTGGCTTTCACTGAACTGCACAGCACTGAGGCTTTCTCTTTTTCCCACTCTGTCTCCTTCCCCCCAAGCAAGTAGCCAGGATGGGAGTGGGTAAGAAGGTGGGAAGGGACACAGCCTAAGCAGCTGATCTAGACTGGGCAATGTTGTATTAATATCATGCTCAGCAACAAAAACTGAAGTAGAGGAAAAGAAAGGGATTTTCATATTGCTTTCCAAGGTGGCCTTTGCTCAGAACTGGTTGGGCATCAGTTTACTTATAGGAGGTGGTGAGGGATCTTCTTTGCATTGCTTATTTTTTTTTTTTTTCTGCTCTTTCACTTGAAAAATTGTCTTTACTTCACCCAAAACTTTTCTGAGTGTTTTTTCTTCCTATTCTCGGCCCTGTCCTTCTGGAGCAGGGACTGAGTGAGCACAGGTGTAGATGTTTGGCTGCTGGTAGTGTCAACCCAACACAGATCTATCTGGCTCTAGGGATTCCAGATAATGATAGGTCTGATCAAAGTGTTCTAGACTTAATTTAAAGCTGTTAAATGAGTTTTGCTCTGACTTGGAGGGTTGCTACTTTCTCTTGCTGGTCACAGTGTTGACTTAACAGCAACAGGTGAGGTGAAGAAGCAATTAAGATCCAATTTACTGAAAGATGCCTCTGCCTGAATAAAGGTGCAAATGAGATCATATGTCAAAGTACAGGGGTTTTTAACAGTAAATGTGAGGTAGAGAGATAGAAATAAACTGGGAATGGCAAAAGGGTGGAGAGAGACAGAGAGAGGAGACAGACAGAGATCAAGCAGAAGATAATTACCACCTCGTGGATCCCGGAGCATTGCTTCCTTTCCTGCCATCTGCCCCAGTGGGAATTACTGTCTGGATGCATTCACTTGGGTATGCCCACCTCTCCCAGGTCTGGAATTAGGGCTTTCCTGTTACAAGTTCCTCTCTTTGCAGATCTCAAGTTGCTGCTGTGGTGGCTTACAGCAAGCTCCCTCCGTGGCCCTGGCACTGCTTAATGCAGTTGTGATCTTTAAGATCTTTACAGTTCCTCACTCTTCTTACTGTACATTCAATTCCAGGGATTGTTTGTCACTGCTTTCTGCTTTTGCAGTTTACACTGCTTTTAGGTTTTTCTCTTCACTTATAAAACTTTCTCAACTCAGACCTTTTTTTCTTTTTGCCTTCCCATTGTCTCCCCATCGCTCTGTAGGGAAGGAGTGAGTGAGCAGTTATACAAACCATGATTAGCTGCTGGCTGTCATCAACCCATTGCACAAGCCAAGCCTTTAAATTCAAATGCTATCCAAAAAATAGAATTACAAATTGACATTGCATTCCTTATTTTACACCATATTGATATCAATTAAACCAGGAGGACTCCATAGTTTTATATCAAATGTTTTTTTGAGTTTCTCCAATACCAGCATCAATGAGCAAGACACAAACATTTATGGCAGTGGGGCCATGAGCTGGACCTGCCCCACATGGAGCTGGTGGTGTGGCACTGCATGAGGGCAGCCTGCAATGTCCAGAGTCAATTCTCAGCAGAGCTCAGAAGACAAATACACTTTTTCTACTATTCTTGCTGGCTTATACTTTCTCTGCTTTCACTGCACTCCACACTCTACAGCATCATAGCAGTTTAAGCCTACAATAAAGAGGAAAGTTGGTTGTTAACAGGTTCAGTTTTTTACTATGTTTGTTTCTGAAAACAAAACATATTTAAATAATACATATTTGCTGCTGCTTTTAGAGATGTTTTGAAATACAAGCAAATATATTTATCTGTGTATTTATATTTAGTCTAGTGATGTTTTAATTTATTCTGCAATTTTCTGAAAAAAAAATCATCTTAGTTCCCCCTAAGTATTTAAAATAATTTAATTATCTTAAATTCCTATTCCAAATACCTGAGATGGAAACTGATGATTTCATCAAAAAGAATTGTTAAGAGTTGACTTTATTTGGTTGTTGGTTTTGTTGGGGTTTTTTCCCCTAGTTAATTAAAATTAGGTTGTAGTTTAAATTGCTTTGGAACCATGCTAAAGCCATTTGCTATATACTATATAGGAAAAAGTAAAAATGTCATGCAAGGTCAGCATGTGCTATCAGAAACATTTGATGTTTGTGTCAGAAGTCAGTGGACGATGACACTAACTGACTTTTCTATTAAATAATCTTTGAAATAAGAGCAAGTGTCATAGTTTAACCATAGAAATGGTGTGTGAACATGAAGTTTTCTCTTCTTTATGTTAGATAACTAAGCACACTGAACTACAACATTCTTGTCAGTCCTGACCTGGAGAGGCTCCTGATTTGACATATGTTTTCCAAATTACACAGATATTCAGGAATTTGTAAAAGAAAGTTGGGGGGGAAAATATTCCTTTATTAAGTTTTTATGTAGTTGTGTTTAGTTTCTTCTCAAGTAGAAGTATCTTTTTCTCAACATGTATTTTCAAATCATACTTTTTCATAACACAATTGCAAATACTATTTTAATTTTATAAATTAATCCTTAAAAAATGCCACTAGGGAATAAAGCTACCATTATCATTTATTTTGTGGCATGTAGCTGCTTGTATAGATATAGCTGAGATTTTAATTACAAATGGGAATAACTGTAGGAACAGATTGTCTGGGATCTAAATGGATCTGGCACGACAGAAAATAATAGATCTCTTTGTTATGGACAGACCAAGAATGCTATTGGGATCTGTAGTTTTGGGATTAGCAGGTAGAATGAAGTGCCAGAGTAAACAGGAACCCCTGTTCCTTCTGCTTCTCTCCTGTCATATTCCCTTTGAAGCATTTCCACCATCCTGCATCTGCTTCATTTCTGCACACCCACATTTCCAGATTATTGAAGTCAATAATCTACTCAGACTTTTGCATCACAGGCAGGCTGAGGAATGATTTTGCACAGCTCTGACATTGTATTTCCCATATTTCAGGAATAGGGAAATGAGTGAAAGAATGCAGAGCCTTGTTCTCATAACACACTAGGGAAAGAGCAATATCAGAAGCAGGGAATGAATGCTGCTCTAGATGCCTGATGCCTGCAGCCTTCATAAAACCTTCTGTCTAAACAAGGAAACATATACAAATGTGAATGAAATATCTTCCCTGGAAATAAACACCTTCTCTGATCTAAATAGAGATGAAATATTGTTTTTAGAATTAATTAGGACATTATAGTCAGGTTAAAAAATGTAATTCACCAACACTTCAGAATCATCAGTAAAATGCCCACCGAAATTGCTTAGACCACCATTTTCTGTATGATTCTTGTCCTAAATATTTATTCAAGAAATTATTACACTAGAGAGTCCAGAGAAATGCTGAGTTCCTTGAAGTCAGAGAAGAGCAACACTTTGCCATGTGTAGGAAAATGAAAGTGAACTTCTGTCAAGACAAATACCATGATTGACATTGTGTGACCATCAGTAAGTTAGTTCATCTTTGCCTCATTTTCCTATTAAGAAAACAGTAATAATAACTGACCTGTTTTTTGAAAGTTTAATGATTCATGTTTAAAGATTGAAAATATAATAAAAACAGAATTAAAATATGGGTGATATTCTGAAAAACATGATGAGCACCGTAATAAACTGAGAACATCAAAGGAACTGAAACAACTCAAGCATTATTTTTAGGTTCTTGTTTTTTTCTTTTCAGGGATTTGTGTATATGCACACATATGCATACACAAAATAGGCAATTTGCTGTGTTGTTTTAATTCAAAGTAATATTTTATAACAACAAGGCAACAAAAATAGAAAGCCCAACAAAAATAACAATAGCAAAATGCTATAAAGGTTTTTTTTCTGTGACTGCGCATATGCATCGTGAAAATAGCAGACTTTCCATGGCTGTTTGTATTGTATAAATAATAGTTTATTAAGTATGTATTGGAACATATATATTTATATGATGCAAATATAGTATGGATTTGGTATGAGCTAGAGCTTTGCTGAAGTCAGATATTTGTAGAGGACACGATTTCCTGACAGCTCCAGCTTGTCACCACGTTTTCAGTGAGCAGTGCAGTGAAGAAGTTGGCAGTAGTAAGATCAGTGAGTGTTCTTACACGATAAGAAGTGGCAGTTGCTCACACTGATCCTTTGAAACAGAAATGCACGGAAGGGATACTGTCAGAATTGGTAGGCTTGAAGTGTGACCTGCCTCCATAGCGTTTCCCTACAGCAAATCTTACTGCAAAGGTTGTAAACATTTAAGGCAATGGGATTTGAGAGAAGTATTACAGGGTTGCAATTGAGGAAATTTTGATTTCTGGTCACTGTGCCCCTGACAGTATGTGCCCTGACACAGGGAAAGTCACTGGGGTAAGTTATACCTCTATGAAATCTCTTTATTTTGGTGGACATCCACTTTACTCAAGGCAAGCATCTGTCGGATTTCCATAGCACAAACTCCTGCAGCAGCAGGGCAGGTACCCCTTCAGGAAATGGTGTCTTTTTCAGCTGCAGTTGTTAGCCAGACTCCATGAGAGGTTAGGCATTTCCCCTGCTGTACTCAGGAGCTTGGGCTGTACAAGTGTACTGGCTAGATTTTATGCTTTCATCTTTCTTGCTCTGCAAAATGTGTGCAGTATAACAGGGCATGCACTGATGTCAGAACTGCTAGATGACAGTACAACATATGCTTACACTTTTGAATTCCCAATTTCTCTGAAAACTTGATTTCTTATAGGCTGAATGTGGCTTTTCTTTTTAACTGGAGAAGAATTTTAGCTTTTACTCATCCTAAGCCTGATATTTCTGAGTTTAAATAATTCAAGGTCAAGAATATCCTACTTTCCTCAAATCTTTACAAATTATAGGCATTTTTGAATAGATAAATGATATTACCCCTACTTAGATCAAAATTTCTGTC
Source organism: Agelaius phoeniceus (assembly GCF_051311805.1). Classification (NCBI taxonomy): domain Eukaryota; kingdom Metazoa; phylum Chordata; class Aves; order Passeriformes; family Icteridae; genus Agelaius; species Agelaius phoeniceus. The sequence continues at coordinate 11,991,942 of NC_135266.1, read as the reverse complement.
TAAACTTCTGAGAACCTTTGAATAAAATATGATAACTGTGGGAACAATAGAGTTCAAATAACTTTAGCTGCTTAGGTAGACATATCTTTTACCCAGCTCAGAACATCTCTCCTATAATATTATGTGTCTGTAAATTTACAACAAACATAAATCAGTAATATGAGCCATGACATAAGAATTTTTCTCCAATTATCATTCTTCAAAAATGAATAGATAAAAAGGAAAGTGTGATATGTTTGAATGGTGTCTTAAATTATATGTCCACAGATACCCGTTTTTACAGTGAAGGTAATTGCACTAATTCTTTTCTCCAGCACACTTCCAAATTAATAGTACACATAATTACTGGGGTAGGATAGCCTCAAGTTTTATAACAAAATTTATCAATTAAAATGTATTTTGAAAAAATCTTTACATAAAAATGTCAGAGCAGTTATTAGGGAGCTGCAGATTTCAGCTTCCCTTGTTGAAATCTTCCTGCTTTAACATTTCTGAATCATTTCAAAGATTTAATATGTATATAAGATTATAGACTTCTTATGGGAGGGGTGAATCCCAGAGAAGTGATAATCTTATCCCAGAAACAGTTAATCATGGATAATTTGCACATACTGTTATTATTTATATTTATTGCTGTGATGATGCATGGAAACAAACAAGAATAGCGCCTGATTGTACCAGACAGAAACAAAGCAAAAAGAAAAAAACCAAATAACAAGAAGGATATGTGCTTTGCATCCAGCAAATTTCAGTCTGGATGAAATACATGCATGGGAAATGAATATTTCACAGAATGTTGTGTAAGCAGAGCTAGAAGAAAATTGACGTTAATTCCATGGCTGTAAACAGGGGGAGGAGGAAAAGGGAAGAAGGCACGAACAGGAGGGGAAGGAAAGGAGTCAGGGAGGTGGGAGTGGAGCTGGGGCTGTGGGGAGCACCCTAGTGCCTGACTGGCACAGCCCAGCAGGTTCTCTCCCCCAGGCTCCCTGACACCATGTGGGAGCAACAGAGGTTTCTTGGATGGCAGGCATCACCCCAGAAAAGCTGCCTTCAAAGATCATGGTGCTGCCAGCACTATGCTCATCTTCCTTTCTTGCAGGAGATGGAAACAGGGCAGGAAGGGATGCAAAAATAAAATATTGTGTGTAGCTTTCTCAGCAATCACCTGAACAAATGTGGATTTCTCCAACTGATCCCCAGCTCAGTCTTTGCATTTTGTTCTGTTCCCTCGCCTTGCTTAAGGGATTCACGTCAAATAAATCCATTTTTTCAGTTGTATTTACTGTTTCCTGGCAACCACCCACCTTGGAAAAATAAAACCCTGCGCAATGAGAAAGAATGCAAGGCCATCTCCTACCCCCTCTACCCACCTCTGGCAAGGCTTTCTATGCTTAATTCCACACACAGTCAGACAGTCTGTATCTAAGTTACCTTCCTGAGACAATGGTTATGCAAGTTAGGGGCATGTCAAGTCAGTTTGTTATTTAAGCTCTACAAAGCTTAATCATATGAATAATTCTGATTTATAAAATTAAAGATGTGAAGTTTTCCTTCCATTTTCTCAGCGTGTCCATGCAGATGGCCTTTTTCAGAAAGGAAAATGAAATGAAATTAATTTTAAAAAGATGGCTTTGTACAAGTAGCTTTCTCATATAGCATGAGAAAATAGGGCAGAAAATTAATTGAAGCATAAAATTAGTGATGACAGAATATTAAACAATAAACAGATTTTTTGAGTTACCTAAATTCACGTAATGAGGGGGTTTTCTTATTATATTCCAACAAAGTGCATAGGTAAAACATATGCAGACATTCATCCAGGAAGCCATCCTGCAGAGTTCATGGGGAATTCACTTGCAAGGGGAAACCAAGTTTTTCACTGCAGTTTGTGCATGTTTGTGCTCAGGTGTGTGAAAGGGCGAGTTTCTCAATCTGTTGTTTCTTTTCCTTTTGTTGTAGTCAAATGTTGTGTATTTCTTGCCCTTTATTGTACAGTTAACTTGTTCTTGGGCATATCTAAGAGGCATATTTGAAGAATGCCTCAAGAAGGTAAAAAAAGGATGCCAGGAGTGAACCACACCAAAACAAAGATCTTTAGTTCTTTGCTCTCATTCAAAGACTGACTATAACAAAAGCATGGAGGACAGCAAATATATATCCCCAGTATATTCTAAACTTCATACACTTGCACATCAGGGACTTAAATCCTCAAGTTTCACTTTTTCAGGGAACAAAAAGAGACAAATGCAGCTAAACACAACTAGTTTAAATTACAGTAAATTGTGAAGAGTACAAATCAGATAACTTCCTGAAACTAGGTGAGGTTCACCAAAAGCCTCATGACCCACCTAGAAGAAGAAAAAAATTTGCATTGAATCACAGAATCACTTAGGACTCTAAGATTGTCAGGTCCAACCATTAATCCAGCATTGCCAAGTTCACCACTAAACCATGTTCCCAGGGGCCACATCTGTATGCTTTTTTGAACACTTCCTGGGATGCTGACTCCACCACCACCCTGGGCAGCTTTTTGTGATGCCTGACTACCACTTCAGTGAAGAAATTTTCCCTAATATCCAGTCTAAACCTCCCCTGGTGTGGCTTGAGGCCATTTCCCTTCAGCCTATCAGCTGGCCCTTGGTGAAGAGACCAATGCCCCCAGCTGTCTACAAGTCCTTTCAGGCAACTTTAGAGAGCAATAGGGTCTCCCCTCAGCCTCCTTCTCCCCAGGCTAAGCACCCCCAGCTCCCTCAGCTGCTTCCTTAACTGGCACCAGCCTCAGTAGCGCATCCTTTGTGCGGAGATAGAATCCTTTAGGTTGGAAAAGCCCTCTGAGATCAAATACAACTATAAACATTCTGCTACGGCACAGAAACATGGGTGTGTTTGGATACACGAATGTCCTGCAGATCCTCAGTGGCCAACACTCCTGTATGGCAGAGCACACCTGAGATGCAGCTGAGAGCTCAAGGAGCCACTGTCTTCTAGAAGGACAGAAAGAAAGCTTAGGGAAAAGGAAGGGAGAAATCCTTCTTCCCAGTTTTTCTAAATATCTTAAATTTTCTTTCCTTTCAAAAGAGATGGCCTAATAGTAAGAAGGCAGTTTAAAATAGCATGCTATTTGTGCAATTAAGTTTATAATCTATGGCAAAAGATGCTAGATTGTATTCATCTTGCAAGGAGAGAGGAACAGGTGAGGTGGAAGTTTTGATAATAGCTGGTCTCAGTGATTTGCACTGGGATTTAGACATGGAAGTCTATTTTAGCTAATATCACAAATATATTGAATTCAAAAATTCAGTAAAATACTGCAAAACTGTTTTGAGACAGGAATAGCAGAAGCTTTTATTTTAAGAGAATATGTAGACTAAACCTAATTACTGTGGGAAGAAAAGCAAAACTTTACATAATGTGATATACAAAATCATGAATCATACAGACTAAAATCTATAGCCCTTTTCAATACCAAATGGAGAAGAGGTCATTTAAAATGAAAATGCAACAGACTCAAAACAAAAGGTCCTACTTTATATAACATGTAAATAATCTGTGAAACTCTGTATCATATAGAACAGTGTTCAAGCAAACAAAATTCTAGGATTTAAACTCATATTTATGTAAGACTGCTAATAGTCTGTGAGATTAACATTAAATAGACTGTTAAGCAAATTATTTCAGTGTACTGAGAGAGCAAGAAATTTTCTCCGCAACTTTTTTTTTCTTTTCATTTCTAAACAAAGACTCAGATTTACATTTAAAATTTACTAAAAATCTTTTTATATTCTAGTTAGCCACTGGGGGTTTTTGTGTGTCAGAAAACCCCCACTAGAAGTAACACTGAATTCTCATTTTCTTAGTATAATAGAAGAAAGATGTGTATTTATGATAAAATGGAGAACCACATAAAGGGAGGAATCTAACAGACGAAGATGAGATTTTCTATTGATTAAAGAAATCCATGATATGTAGTAAGAGGGAACTTGATGTACTCAGGCAGCCACCAGATGAAGAATGCAACAAAGCACAAAGTGTCTGACACTGCTTGAAGTCGTTTTTGTTGGGTTTTTTTTCCTTGCAAAAGGGAAGGACAAATACACCTTTTCAGTTTGACTCTGATCACTGAAATGAATTAGTTGATTCTGACTCATGAGGCCCCATGATTCCCAAGGAAAAGAGGAGAAAGAACATCACAACAGAGACAAGAAGCCTAAAGAAAGAAAATTTAAATCTCCAAGGACTGGAATGTTAGACTATTAGAGGAAATACTAAATTTTGAAAAAAGGGAAGCTCAGGGGAGATCTGAATTCCCTAATGACGCTATATTGAGGACATATTAATATTTTGCAATGTAGAATGTTGGATCAGAATTTTAAAAAGGAACCATCGTGACTGAATCACAAACTGTTTGACTACATGAAGCTCAAGCTTAAAGTTGAAAAAAAGTTTAGTTTATTAGAGATGAGTACAGCAAGGTGGTCACATGTGTAGACAAAAAATCAGAAAAAACACAAAACTTTCCACAGCTACCAAGAGACATAAATGATATTATGGAAACGTTTTTTAATTCTAGAAGGACCAAAACTCTGTTTCTATCACAAATGTGTTTTATTGTTGCAATAGACAACCTTCTGCTGCCTGTGAAGTAAAACATCTTTTTTCTCTTAAGCTTTGGATGATCTTGGATTTCCATATTTGAGACAGGCTAGGACTAAAATTGATGCATTTTTCTGTTGAAAGAAAATTCACATTATGCTTCTAGTAGCTGTCTTTTTTTTTCAACTTGAATTGCAAAATATTCCCCTTTAATTTTTACTCCAGGTAATACATGGTGGGAATAATCTGAAAAGCTTGAAATCTCTACCTTATGCTGCATAGAAAAATGTATTCCTCTAGAAAAAAGATATCAAGGCCTGGATTAAGGAGATCAAATTTTAATGGAGTCAAAATTAATTCTTTTTCCAACACACAGCAGTAGTGTAATTGACAGATGATTATATACCAGCCTTTGCCAAGAATATTGCTAAGCACTTTAAGTCTGGCAAACTCTGTGTTACTTTGTGATTGGTAGAAAAATCTATAATTTCCTCTTGGGGTAAGGCCAATCTTATATCAACTCAAATTTTACACCACGTTTTTTCCTTCACAAAATTCCAGCTGCACACACTGGATGTGCTCCTAAAATGATGGATTTAATTTATTTTTAATAGAATTGAAAAATTATTTATGGAAACTAGCTGACCAAACTTGACTTTCTAACTCTTAACATTTTTGAAGATGTCAAGATGCTCTTGGCTTCTCCTCTGGATTTCAACTCACAACTGACTTATTAAATTAATGGTAGCAATTCATTATCAAGGATTATAGCAAGTCATTGAGCCTCTGGAGCCTTTTCCTTACACTGAGTCTGAGTCTGAGTAAGTTTCTGCTTGTGCAACCCAAATACTTATACTCTGAAAAGCTTCTGGTCATACGCTCTTGTGATTATTTTGTTTGGTCTAATGGGATATTTGGGATTATGAAATCTTTTTAAGAAGTGTGAACCACTGTAGATAGCAATTGCTTGAACAGTATCTCACATTGCCATATCATGTTTGTAATGTAAGATTATCTATACACGTGTACGCATAAAAGAAACTGCTGAAGTCAATTTTGTGAGAACTTAGTATATTTAAATAGTCAGTTGTACTGTGTTATTCAAATAATAAGTTTGCAGCCTTCTTTCCAGAAGAAGGCATTGACCATCTCAGGCCAAAAGGCACATACAGTTTATCAATGGCTTCCTTCATCGACCACATAAATTTGCAGCGATTTGCATTTAAGAAAGAATCAAAATCAAATCTCATGAATTTATTATTTAATGCAAATTTAAATAAGTACTCAAACATTACTGAATAATCATGGCTTTTTTTTTTTTTTTTTTTTTTGTCATTGTTCTTTTTACATTTCTCTTTCTGGCAGTTTTGATTTGATGAACTGGGCAGAAACTCCCAAGAAGTGAAGTGGTCTCATTAGCTTGGGCATGGTTTGAGGGGTTTCTAAAGGCTTGTTCACCCTCATGTGTACAGTCAGGCTGATGGAGCCTTGATATTCTTTTATTCAAACCATATAAAGATATAATTTAATTTAAGTAGTAATTGTGGGCCTTGACCAATTTGACCCTGCATGCCTAGAGGCAGCTGCATCTAATCTGCTATTGAATAGCTGGGTGCCATCTCATCCTCTGATATCTGGGCTGAAAATGCACTGCTGGACCAATGGGCCAATTGCTTCTACTTGAATGAGAAACTATATTACTGATGCTAACTACAAGGGTACTTTGGGGTTATAGAATCAAGGAGAGAGAACCATTGGAGGGTACAGTTAATTACAAAGACAAATTAACTGACTGATTATGGCCTACATTTCTTGCTAACCTGCCTGAGTTAGTTATTTGTCACTGATCAAAATAATTAAATTGCACTTATGCATATATTCAAACACAAGTCATTTACTGTCTCAGTAAAAAGGGAGACCAGCTATGTGTTAATGCTTTTCTTTAAATTTAACAGTCTCTTTGCTGTCAGTTGCCATCCTTTAGGACGGCATAATAATGCATGTACTTCATGCATAAAAATAATCAAAAATGCCTGCATAATTCTTCCTTGAAAAAATACTTTTGGAATACTAGTGCAAAAATTCTTCTGAGAAGAAAATTGGTGAAGCAGTTCATTTTTAACCGAAGGACAGCTTTCACAAAGTGCACCCATATTCTGGTTATGATCAGAAGGTGTGTTTGACTGCAGAGAGTCCAGATCCATATGTCATTAAAAGAACAAGCATAAATAACCTTTTCTTTTCTAGAAATACTTCAAATGCTTAATTAGGATTGAAGTTGTCACTGGGGTGACTGTACCTTTACGTATATCCTAAATGACATTTATTACCAGAACCTCATGCATTCAAATGCAAGAAAAACAGGGGAACAACCTCAGCTGTGAGCACTGCAAAGGAAGCTCAGTAATGAATCCTGGCAATGAGGCTCTGATCATTGCTTTCATGGCAATTATGCAGGGTACTGAGCAGGACTTCAACTCATAGATAAAGATGGACAATGAATACTGAATTTTAACCTGCCTTTTAAGACATTCTAAACTAATTTAATTGGGATCACATAATTACTCAAAAGGCAATCTCAAGTGCATTATCATCCTCCTGTGTCAGCCTTCCATGCCTTGTTATCCTGTTAGAGTGTGTCAAAAATTGTCACAGGAGACTGAATCTTACAGAGGATAATAACCCTACTGCTGCTTCTTCAAGCCTTAAACCTGAGATTTGAAATAATGAGAGGGCTCTGCTGCTGGGAAACAACCTTTTTTGGGGGGGGGGGAATTTTTTTCTTTTTAAGCTAGACCACCCATCATGGGGCTTTAAAAACAAAATTTTGAACAGTGGAATCTTCGTGGCTTTTGTTCACTGATTTATTATGCATTATTTGCAGAGATATCCAACAGTCCCCTGCTTGCTGGGCTATATATATTCCTAATGATCCCTTTCCATCTCTGTAGAAAAGAAAGAACATGGAAATTATAGTTCTTAGGATGGCATCTCATCTGTTTTTTACAGAAAGTTTACAAGTAGAATATTTCTGATTTTCTTTTCCCTTTCATTTGAATCCACAATGAAATTTGATAGAATACTGCAGCAATATATATCTTGGTGTTACTGTTTGTACCATTTGTTACCTAACAGAGAAAAAGGCAAATGAGCATTGCCAACTAAATTCCTTGTTTACTTGTTATTCATGCCCACTCCCAAAAGCTTCAAATTCTACCAAAATGAAGGAATCTGATGGAACAGCTAAGATAAATAATTTTCAGACAAAATCTTTCATCAAACTTGGCTTTTATGTGTCAAAAAGCAAGATAACAAAATTCTTCTTCCACTGCCATCACGATTCGGATTGGGAGCTTAATGATGCACAGGGACACTGTCATTGCCACTCTGTCCTCAAAAGTGAATATTAGACTGTCTCTCCTGCATTTATTTTTACTTGCTAATCATTCATTTCACCAGCAGCAACTGTAGCTCTTCCTGAGCTTCTCCCTCCCCCATTTCCAGGGGCCATAGGTAACCATGTTTTATCTCCACAAACACTTTAAATTTTAACAGTACTCCCCCAGCTGGAAGTCATTGTGGATTCTTAAATTTTATCTGTGAGTTCATTGCTTTGCATTCTTTTGCCAGACCATACAAAGTTCTGTACATGCATGGTGTGGGATTCAGAAAGGAGAAGCGTCCCTTTTCATTTTGCTAATTTTCTGGGTGATGCTTTTAAAATCAGCTGAAAGAGAGACAAGCTATTGCTGACAGCAGGCTTGGCTTGAACAAAAGAGATCAATCTACAGCCAGATCAGTCACTGCTGCAAGTGCTCCCAGCAGCATTCATATCTTTTTACTTCAAGTGCTTCCATTTGGAACTGCTATGCACAGATTTTCTTCCTCTCCACTTTTATCAGCAATGGTGATTTGATGTCAGGTTTTAAGGACAAGTAAATCAGCATAGAGCAATTTGAAAATGACTGAATTACTCTGTTTCTAATATTTTTTCAGACAGAACACCCTAGGTAGTCGGGAACAGCTATAGATCAGGTTTAATGTGGTGACTGGGCATGGCTTTATGACCCATAAGTGCGAGTGGATGCACACTAACAAAGCTGGTTCAGCATATAATGGGCTCAGAGATGAGTGAAGGGCATTATTGGCACACAGTGATCCATGCTGAATCTATCCTTGCTGCACATCCAAACAAATACCTCAGTGTATTTTTGTGACCTGATGTGATGGTGAAAATTGGCAGAATTAAGGGGCAGAAGTGTTGCAGTATAAATAACCTGTGAGTCATGATGGTATTTCTGACATGGTGAGAAGCAATTAGGACCTACCTAATGCAGAAGGGCTTAGAGCACTTTGGAAAGCACAGTGGCTTCATTTTATTTTGACTTCTTAGGGAGGGAAAGGAGAGGAAAATCAGTAGAACACTTGTGTCTTCCATGGACACACTACAGAAATGACCAGAGGAGGCCACTATAGGCAGAACCTGATACCATTGTATATCTATTTATTTTACACTTCTGAGCAAAGAGAGTTAATTAATCCCATTATCTAGAAAAAATTAACATATCAGTAATGTGACCAATGAAAATTAACTTATGTTGCAATTAAAAAAAAAAAAAACAACAAAACTAAAACTGGTTGAAACCATTTACTGGCATTTGTTTCCTGGGCAGTATATGAAGGAAATAATTATTTAATACTTTATAACTTTGTCAATAGATCACCAACACATGTGATGACATTTTAATAAATAACAATTGTATGACAGTGACACAAGGAGTTCCATGTTTTTACGTAAACAGCAGTAAAAGTTTGGAGCTCTTAATATATAAATTAGTATGTATAACATCCCTCAAATTGCTGACAATATCCTTCAATTTGCTGAAAACTGAAAACTAGTACTTTTGGATCAAATTAACCAAAAAAACAAGATAGCTGTATGACAATTATACTATTTTAATAAATTCTGTTTACATTTATTTAAATAAGATTTGAAGAAACTTCAAATCAATCCAAATTATACTAGTTAAAAATGTTTTAAAATATTTTTACTTTTTAAGCACACGCATTTTTAAATCTAAGCACCTTTCCATCGCAAAATTAATTAAGAAATTATTTCATATTTACAGAATTTTGGTCCATATTTACTCACAAACTCCAACAATTACCAAATGAACTACATCAACAAAAAAGCAAAACTTAAATGATAACTGTTGCCTCTCATTCTCATCTTTCATCAAACACAGACTAATTAAAATCTGTATCACCATAAGTTAGAGTTCATTGCATGTAATCATCAGAAAAATGATTATATTTTTCTTTCTTTCTTATTGCTTTGTTTTCTGTACTGATTTGTGTTGTGCATTCATTAAACATATAATAAACTGGATTGATATGAGCATGTGAAAAAATATTTTGGGGTTTCTCTTCAAAAAAGCTTTCTATTTTAACAGGTATAACTCATTCCTCAATTGTTTTTTAGGTATAATGCTAATAGCAGTAATTATATCCTCCTTTATCAACATATTCTTGTCATTCACAGTTATTTACATCTGAATTCAGAAATGGCATTTTACTTACTGCTAGGCAGCTGAGCAGTGTCATTTGTATAATTTATAACAGGACTAATTAAAATGAATGAGTTTTTTATAATGTTCTTTTCAGTGTTTACTGCATGAAGTTTATTAAAATATTCAATGCAATAACAATAAAATCCTTATTCAAAGTAATAATAGGCATATATATTTAATTCAATGTTAACTTGCTTTCTGTTAAACTGAAAGTAGATAGAAAACTCTTTAATGGCACCATGGTGTTTTTGTTTATCTTCTTAATGTTTTCAAATACTGCTCTGGAGGAGTGTCCTCATAGAATGAAATCATAGAATGGTTTGGGTTAGAATGAGGCCTTGAAGATCATCCACTTCAAACCCTGGCAGGGATGATTTTAACTGCAGCACGTAGCCCAGAGCCCCATCCAACCTGGCCTTGAATTTACCAGCTCTGCTTCACCCTCCTGGTTATTCATCCCTAGATCCAAAGATTTAAAAAGGACTTTTTGTGTAATCCAACTTAATGTCTTCCTTCACTTTTTCTTAGTTGCTAGGGGAAAACAAGGGTGTTATTGATATGAATTTAGACAGCCTGTAGCTGTCATTGTTTTTAATATTTTTTTGCTAAATGTCATTTTCACAAAGTGCTACTGGTTATTTTCTCCTAACTACATAAATGGCTCTTGTCACCTCTTTGCATCCATCTCTGAGGACAATACATTTCCCTCCTTTGTCATAGTCATGAAAAGGCAGTAACAGCATTCAGTGTTCAACAAAGTCACCAACTCTTTCACCATAACCAAATGTAGAAGACTAACCTTTAATAAATTACTTGTTACAAATACTCTAAAGATACATTCTTGCTGTGGGACCATTCTATTAGCACAAAGCATCAAACTAATTAGGAACAGCACACATGCAAATGAAGTTGTTCATCTTAAAGAACTTTGAATAATGCCCCTATGATTAACAAAGCAATTAAAATAGCAATTCCATGTCATTATTAATCATTTTAATAAATTCTGTATACTAGATTTAGTTCATTTTTTAAGTCCTGAATCAAAATATTTCTTTGCATTATATTCAAGTATTGTTTCTTGGTTATATTATTAGTTCGTGTATTTTTAATTAATAACTCCAGCCACTTAATTAAAAAAGTTTTCTATTGTTTCTCATACTTAAAAACAAACATTTATAAGAATACTGTCCTAATATGAAAAAGTGGCTATAGAATGGCTGTATCTTTATGATTCATTTATTCCACCAAGAGAAAGCATTTGCATTATGAATTTCTATCCAGTGTCTTTTTACAAGAGACAGAAATAGTTCTGAGCTTAAACAGGAAGGAAAGAAAATACTTTTTTCATTCTCATTCTCTCACCTACTCACAGTTTCATGCCCAGGTAGCAATGCAATGAATTCAAACCCTTGTTTACTGCTCACTGACCCCAGGCATAAAAGGTTTGGGTCTGTGGCTGTGGAGACAAGTTCCCCTCTGTGCTGCAGGTTCTGCTTTTCTGGACAAACCATTTTCACAGCCATGTAGAAAGATATAAGGGGAGAAGTCCCAGCAGGCAGCCCTTCATCTGTTTGCTAAATCCCCTCTCTGCTCTGTGTATTAATGAGGCCATATGCTTAACACACTGATCTCTTTAATTTATTGGTGTTTAAAAAATAAAATCAATTCTATCTTCAGAAAGGGGCTGGTGTAACATTCCTCACTGCTTTGTCTCATATCCTCTCTTCACGTGACCTGTGAGCCCCTCTCAAGATGAGAAGGAAAAGCTGAAGGTGTTGCACTGAAAGATGCTCTGCATGGGCAAGGGGTGAATCCTTTGGCTTTGGAATGGCATGAATGTCCTGGTTTAGGGCAAATTTGGGAGAAAACCTCCACAGGGACCCTCCAGAAAGCAAACCCACATGGCCCCTCCCCACAACTGGTTTGGGAAGGATTCCTCAGAGAGAAGTGCAAAGAACCTGTTTATTTAACAGGCACAGCACCCCCCAGCACACAAAATTCACAATACAAGATGACACCATTCTTTCACCACTCTGAAAAGATGACAAATTCAGAATGTCTCTCTGGGGGTGGTCGCTCTGTTCTCAGTCCCTCCAGCGCTGGGGCAGCTGCTGCAGACACAAGGTGCAAACTCTCGGTGTTCCCAGGTCCCGGTCTGGAGGAGGCTTGAGTAGGTCCAAAAAAGGGAAAGGAGAAACAGTCCAGGGAAAATTTGGACTGCCTAGCTACACTAACTAACAAGCAAAAGCAAAAAGCAAGAGCAAAGCAGCAGCAAGAGCAAAAAGCCAAAAGCAGCACTGTGTACTGCCCTGTCTGTGTCCCGCTGACTGTGGGGGAGTGAACAGCTGTTAACAAAACAAAACTTCACTCTTCAGAGCCAGTCTTGAAGGCACAGAACATAATATCCAGCATAACCAGAACAGATTACTGGGGATACAAGCATCATATCATCACCCTAGGACAATGAAGCAACCCAAGGCGGGGGAGAACTGCTGGGGAAAGCTCTGCAGGAGAGGTGCAGAGAATGCAGGTTAACACGAAGCAGCAGTGGGGCCTGTGGCAAAGGCTGCCCCAGCACCCTGGGCTGTGTTGGCTGTGGTGCAGCCAGCATGTCTGTGGAAATGATCCTCTCCCTTCACTGGACATCAGTGAGTGCATCTGGAGTAGTATCCAACTGCTAAGGAAAAGAGGGAGAGGGGGAGTGCCCTGGGGCTCCAGGCAGGACCTCCCAAAGTGGCCTGTATTCTGTATGCCATGGAAGGAGAGGCTGTGTCCCATTGCATTTCATTGCTCCATCACTGTGATGGCCAATTCATACCAGTACAGATCATCTGGTAAGAAAAGGGAATTTCCTCATGGTCCCCTTGTAGCTCTCCAAGTTCCCACTCTGCCAAACATCACTCAGGATACCCTGTAGGGGAATTCTACAACCAGTTCTGTTTCATTCTCTCAATTTCTGTCAAAAAGGGAGGCAAGTCAGCTTTACATAAAATAGCCCAAACCCAAATGCTGAAGGAGTATCTCTATTTCAACTAAACATTAGGATCTACCTTGAATTCCCCCTGAAAAACAGTATTTAAAAAGAAAATACACAGGGTAGCCAGCATTCAGCTCTGGTCATTAAGAGCCCTGTACAAGTTCTTTAGCCTTTTCTCTGATCCATAAGTTCCTTTGTTTGCCTTCCAAATCAATATGACTGACTGCTTTTCCTGAAAGCTTTTTCAAAATGCTTTCTATCTCAGAGATTAGTGCACTGTATTGCTCTCCTTTATCCCATGTCCTTAAAGCCAAATGGTTTTCATTTAAAAATGGCACTATCATCTGTGAGCAGTGATAAAAATGAGCACTGGAAGTTTTAGACTCCAAGATACTTCTTCTTTTGCTGACCAAGTTAAAAATTCATATAACATAGTTCCTAGCACAGCACATCTTTACATTGAATCAATATGGATGTGTTGGATACTGAAGTGTGCTTTGATCTTGTTTGCTTTCCCCCAAAGAAAACTTATACAGGGTATGATAAATATGTAGCTCTTTTTCAGCTTGTTCTTTAGCTCAGATGACATGATATACTTTGATAAGGAATGCTGCTCAAGAAATGTGGGAAGGAAAATGGAAAGGGAAAGAAGAAAAGGAAAGGAAAGGAAAGGAAAGGAAAGGAAAGGAAAGGAAAGGAAAGGAAAGGAAAGGAAAGGAAAGGAAAGGAAAGGAAAGGAAAGGAAAGGAAAGGAAAGGAAAGGAAAGGAAAGGAAAGGAAAGGAAAGGAAAGGAAAGGAAAATGGAAAGGAAAGGAAAGGAAAGGAAAGGAAAGGAAAGGAAAGGAAAGGAAAGGAAAGGAAAGGAAAGGAAAGGAAAGGAAAGGAAAGGAAAGGAAAGGAAAGGAGCTAATATGAAGGTGTTGGGGCTTTCAGTTTTGTTCAGTTTTTGGGGGTTTTGTTTTCTTTTTTAAATTTGATTTTGGAAGATGAACAAAACCCTTAAACATTTTTGAATATCAGGATTAGGCTGGCTGAACATTTTGGATGAGAATGTGTGTATCTTTATGCCTGTACCATAAATTCTTTCTCTCTTTCTCTCTTCACACACTTATTTTTAAAAGTTCATCTTTGTCTAAACTGACATATCTCTGGGCAGTTTTTCATCTCTGCAAAAACCATTTTGATATTAGCCTAACCGTGCTTCAAAGCAACTTATTCTCCTCTTGCAAGTGATCTGGTCTGTATAAGGCTCCCAAGGATCCATTTGAAATAATCATGACTGATTAAACCTTGGAGAAGTGCAGAAGGTATTTTGGGTGTGGTGCAGAGCACAGGGAAGGTAAGGGGTGGGAGGACATGAAGGCAGTGCCTGTCCCAGCGTGTCTCTGCTGCTCATGTGTGAGAGTGGCAGGAGAGCTTTGCTTGCTGAGGACAGCACTGCTTGACCCCAAGCAGGAGATGAAAGGAGCTGTGTGCAGCATGACCCTCTTCCTTTCACAGGAAGGTCAGTCATGGTAACATTTGTTTGCAAAGAGAAAGTTTTAGATTGTTACTTCTACTGGCAGCTCTGAAGGTTTTCACCGGGGAATCCATGCCTAAGGTGTTCCTGAGTTCAGACCAAATGTTTCTGTTTCATCTAGAAGCCCTCCAGTGTTACCAGCCATACTCGACTTTCCATTACATCTTCCAATTCCCAAATGGCTTAGAGAAGAAAAAAGAAGCTTTTACAATGTCAATTATTTCCAAAGTCAAAGGTCTTGGCATGAAAGTAAGAACTGGAAGTTTACAACAATTTCTCACCTTTTTCAATAAGGAGGAAGGAGGCATACTGACATTTATAGACATTTATTGCCAGCATAGTTTTTGTTTGCTCCAATCTCTCACAGATGAGCTACATAACTAAAGGTGGACGCTTCAGATTACCTATTCTTTTTCTTTGTCTCAGACTTTATGAGCAGAGAACTGCAGAAAAACATTTACCCTTCTTGGAGATGTCATTACTGCTTTCCAGATTGGTTCCTATTGCAAAATCAACAATAACACAAGAAGTGCTACAATTCAAGCTTTTCAAAGGGTGGCAAAATACCACTGGAGAAATGAAACTGTAGAAGATGTCAGCCATCTGTTGTTTAACCCAACCAAAATGTATTTATTGCAATTCTTTCATGAGGACTGTGTCTTTAGAAGCCAACACAAGTGCATTTGTTGGCAGCAGAAGGCATCCTTTAATTGTAATAGGAAGAGGAAACATTCCTCTTTCTCTGATGATACAGAATTTGTATCAACAAACCCAGAAACATTCTAAATGAAGAATCCAGCTAACAAACACATTGTACTCTCTTGTGTGGCTGACAAGATGTTCTAATATGAATCAGTCAGATGTTAGGTTATAAACAGAAGTCTGCAACACATTCTCTCTTACTGACTCACTGTATTTCATCCAACATGATATTGTCAGAAATAGTGAAAGATGGCAGCAAAATGAAAATCAAATGTGAAAAAGACCTGAAAGAGATGCTAAAAATGCATCTATCTTTATTAAATATCAAGACTTCTAAGACCTTTATGTGTCTGTTTTAGTTCAGAAAAAAAATCTGGTATTGACTTATTTATTAAGGTATTAACAACTCTCCCAAAGCAAGTTAATCACCAAAATGATAGACATATTTTTCAAGAATGGAGTTGACTGATGACAACAATTAGCAGCATAATAACATGTTTGTTTCAAGTCCAAAATAAAATTACAGATTCAAGAAGCTGTTGTTCTTTGGAAACCTATCTAAGTACATCACAAGGACTTTTTGGTACATCTAAAGTGAGAAAATTCAGCAGTTCTCATTGTACTGAAAATGAAGCCAATATTTTCAAATATGGAAAGCAGGACACATAGAAATATGTCATAAATTAAAACATTCTTTAAAAATAGCCTTAAAGAATAGCATTCTTCTGAAATAACATTGGAAAAAAATCAGGTGGATTAGTGTATAGCATTGTAGTACACAATTATACTTAATTTATTCTTTAAATTATTTTTCCCCTTTTGCTTGCATCACCATGGGATTTTTTTTTTTTACTTTCATTGTCCTTTTTTTTCTTCTGGATAAAGATGACACTTTACTTATAAGAAAGTGTGAAAAATTGTTCATTATTATGTTATTAAAAGCATCAGGAAACAAAAATTCTGCCTCTGGAAGCTGCATTTCCTACAGTAATAATTTTAAAAATAATTTGAGCTTGTGTTATGAAATTCTGTCTCCACAAAAATATTGCTATTGATGTAAATTGAACCAGGATGTCATCCATAAAGTAATTTCCTCCTTAGCAGAAAAGCTGATTTAAACATGGAACTTACAACAAGCCCAGTAGAAGAACTAGAGTCAAAACCTGGGTGAAGGAAAAGCAATCTGAGTTTTGATGTTTTTATCAGTATGAAGAGAAGCAAGGGAAATAGGATGCTCTCCAAAGTGGTACCAGTAAAAGCTGATTATCCCATACCACAGTATATGGGTATGCTGTCAAAATGTCTGTATATATGTATATATGTTTGCATATATGTATATGCTGTCAAACTATTTTTAAAACTTTGATGGCAGTCTTAGTACCTGCAAGTCCTTTGCCATTAGAGAAGTCAGGTGTTGCCATCATTGTAATTCTCTTTCCATGTCTGAAATGGATCTTTGAACTCGTGATCAATCGAAACACAGCGCAGGTTTTAGTCAGAATATTTCTGGTTGTGAAAGCAAGTGGGACTCCAGTAACCAAGAGATTTTGTTTCTTCTTTCCATAAAGCTACCATTATAATTACAATTTGTGACCTCTGTATGTGGGGCCATCAGGTTTCACCCCTAGCTTGGTCTTTCCATTGGAGTGTTTTATTCCTGTGAGCTTCTGTGGAAGGAGCATTGAAGCAGTGGGGCAGCAGCAGCCTTGTGGTTCTGTCAATGGTGTGAAGGTGAAATCCATCCCACTCCAAGAAGGGAAAAAAGATAAAATCAGAAGCCACTGATGATCACAGAATGAGTCTCAGGAAGGCAGGCTGATAGGCATCCTGTGTGTGAGACAGCAAAGTTCCTGGGTGCCCATGAGCAGTAGCAACAGTCAGAGCAGCAAACCCATGGGATAAATCTGAACCTGTGCTGAATGTCAGGGACAGGTATCCTGTACCTGCCTGGACATGAAATGCAGTACGCTGATCATAATGCATTTTTTGCATTTGAATAAACTTAAATTGAGATTATTTCCAAATTAATTCATATATTTTTAATTACTTGAATCTAAAGGCTGTGTAAAACACCACAAGTGCATTCTTACATAATAAATTGTTCGGTACATTTTTTTAAAGTTTCATAAATGTCATTAAGTACCTCTTCCCTTTGATCTGCTTGTTGCTTCATCTTTAGATATTTGGTAGGACTGGGTGTGTAGCCCTACACATAAACCCATATTTTCACCTGTACCATAACTAAAAGTTAAAGCATGAAGTTTGGTGATTTTTTGCAGCAAAGAACATCTGAAAATAAGTAGCAACATTTTCTATTCTACAGCCTGCTTTGAAAATTGTTCTTTTAGACAAACAAAACTTCCTACATTGCACATTGTTTATGCTTATAGGTTATTAAAATTTAAGCTTTCCAATGTCTTCACTTATTGTCATCAAATAGGGTACACCTGAATGTGAAATCCATAACACTAAATTTTATTATTATTTGAAAAAAAATGCTATTAAGAGCAAATGTATCATTCAATAGCCTATCAAATGAACAAAACAAGCTCTGATGCTTATTTGATTCTGCTTTGTTTCAATACTAACTATAAATAGCTCATTGTCGTACTCTTACAAATATTTTTGCCTTTTTCTTTCCTAACAATGGATACTGGTTGTTTTATGGAGGGCAAGAGCCTATGCAGGAAATATTAACAAATTGCTTTATGTTATTCAGAAGTCCAAGCTGATTTATTTATATAATTAACCTTTATTATAGCTTAATTTATCCTAAGTTAATAATGATAATAAATAGCATTTTGTTGACTACAAGTATCTAATGGCTTTCCACAGGACATGACTTTATTATCCATCTTGATTAATATCTTAATTTTTGCTGTGGAAGCTGGAATTATTCTCACATGAATGGTTTTTACTGATGATACATAAAACAGGAGAGAGAATTAATATGTGGTAATATTGCTACAAAGAAATAATAAAATTTATAATGAGATATAGTATTTATGGGAAGATTAGAAATTTAGTCTAAAAATATCAGCTTGAAAAATAAAATGTGAACAAATGCACTTCCAGCAAAATAACACATTTTCAGTTCAAGACATGAAGCAAGGTCTAGCAACATCCTAAAATGTATTCCAGGGACCATAATGATGGACAGCAGGTGAAGCCAACCTTCCATGTAATACAGGTGCTCAGAAGGCTTGCAAAACTATTCTGAGCCTGACAGGAATTATTTATATCTCAGCATGGAGCAGTGCAGAACTCGCACTCAGTCTAGAATACCTCTCTGGGAAAACGAAACAGATGAGTGTCCTCTGATGTTTGGATAAGAAATCCTTACAAACAGCAGCAAATATTTGTACTTGGAATTAATTGTGTGATTTTGTAGGTTTCCTAGCAGAAATGTTTTGTTTTCTATGACGAGACCCAAGATCAAGATACCTAACTACAGCAATGCTTATAAGTGTGATTTACATCATTTACTACAATCAATACTTCCAAAACCGACCCCACATGGAGCATCTTAAAACTCTACAGGGCTTCAAATTTACCTTTGTCTATGAAAATGCTTATATGTTAGCACCATGCAAAACTTTAAACCCAGTGTAAGAGAACAGAGGATCTGGAGGGCTGCACAGCCCCTGGGAATTCATCCAGATTTGACTCTGCTCTAAAAAGCATGTGAGTCGTGTACTAAGATGCTATTTGCAATTCTGTAAGGAGTTCATGGCTTTGCATAGTTTCATACGTAAAAGTGAACCAAAATTTGCCAATCTGTCATAATCTGTCTCTCACAGAAGTTCCTCAGCACGCACAAGCAGAACACCAATGAGAAAAAGTCAAAGAAACAAGAACTTAATGCACACTTTCCAGCAAGTGAGGATTTCAGTTTCACACTGCTTTACTAATGAGAAAGCAGCTAATCATTTTTTATAAATAATTGCCAAACACCATGAGGAAAGTAAGGAAAATACCCCCAGTTTTGTGTCACTGAAGCAATTTCTAGTAATTTCTTTAGAAGCAGGATATAAAACATATAGTTCACCTGCCAAATGTCACTGGTCCATAGATGTGCAGCAGCTTCTCTTACCTGTGTGAAAATTAGAGGTTACTTCAGAATATCAAAAAGGCAGCAGTTATATTGAAGAAATACCATCTGCTGAACAGCCACTTCTTTCTAAGGAGCAGTCTGAACATGTGGAGGATGGATCAGGACAAGCCTGTGCATTCTCCTTGGATATCTAATATAAGAGAGAAAGCAGAAATAGGAAAGTGATAATGTTCATTCCCAGCAGCTCTTTTGTGTGGCTGTCTGTTCATAAGGAATCTGAAGAAAAGGAGATGGCTCTCTGTCCAAAGTCTTGACAAGTTTAAAGTCCCACAGAAGCAGAATATGTAGACTACAAACCTGTGGCAGGAACTAACTACTGTCCTTTGTCCATTCCACAAAACACATAGAGCAGCAAAGTGAGAAGGAGGTAGGGAGACATATGGTACAAGGGAAAATATGCTCCCCAGAGTCCTCATTCACAAGAAGGAAACCTTTATTATGCTGAGGAGAGGATCAGTCTAGCCCTCAGGAAAATGGACAATCATTACAGCAGATGCCAAGAACAATGTTTTTTTATCACTAGACTATGAATTTTAAAATCATGTTTAAAATTGATTTGGAAGAAAACCAGTTCAGCTACTGATTCAAACTTTAATTCACATTTAAGCAGTTGTCAAGTAGAGTAATTCATCAAAATTCTGTGAAGACAGAAATGATGCTCTAAAAAAAGCCCTAACAGGGGTAACCACCATAACTAGTATCTTTCTGCTTCTTGGGTACCAAAACATGGGTGGTAAAAATATTATAAGAGAAAATCTGAAAATATCTCTTTTTGGCTTGTCTACTTACTTGGAGGAAAAGTAATGCTTTCCTTTCAGTTTGACTGTGAACAGAAAGGTTTTAGATACAGAGAAGATATTTAATACTTCAAGCTGATTTCTTGGACTGGCATTTTTAGTTTAAAAACTCTTTTTGTCAGAGCTATTCATCATATCCCTCAATGTCAGCTTAGTAGGCATAGAGTTGTTTATACAATTAATGGCTGATACTTAAACCCCCTTATTTACCCAAGGGGAATTTTTTTTAAGCAATTAAGCAATTATTTATAATTACTTTATCTTTTTCTGATTAATTATTTTAAATTTTATAATCAATAAAAATATTAGTTCTATCTAGGACTAAATTATTGTCTATTCTGCTATTGAATTGTTCTATTCCCAGAATAATACATACATTATAGAAGGTGGCTTTTTGATATATATGCAAGAATTCCTTAACCTGGTTCTGTTTGAAAGTTATTTAGAAGTATAGCTTAAAGGAATCTCTAGCTAAAGTAAAAGATTTCAAAAGAACCTTTACCAGTTCCCATAGAGCGGTTGGAGGTCACGGGGCACACCCATCTGAACCTGAGGTTACAAAGTGATTTTGTGGCTCTGAAGCCACACATGGACTTTGTGTCTCACCTTTAATAAAAGTGAGACTAACAAGGAGGTGGTTAGTGCTATCCATGATAGCAAGAACTTACTGAAATTCTTTGTACAGTTTTCATTTAAAGAGTATAAAAAGAATGTCAGCAGTTTGGAAATGATTTATAAAAGAACTCAAATAATAATAAAAGGTTGAAAAACCTGTCTCAACTGTAAAAGACTAAAAAAAAGTTAATCTATTTAACTAAACAAAAAGAAGGTTAAGAGGTGAGTTGTTTGTAGTCTGCAGCTGCCCACATGAGGAAAGTATTCTGCTGGTAGAAAGCTCTTTAATCTTGACGATGAATGGAGAATGAGACCCAGTGGCTAGAATCAGAAGCTTAATAAATTCAAAGTCAAAATGAGGCAGACTTTTCAGCAATAAAATTTAATTAAACTGTGCAAAACATGCTGGAGTTTGTAGTGCATCTTCCAGCATTTAAACTCTGTAAATTAAGATTAGCTATCATTTTAAAAGATGTGAAGTGAAGAAATCAGTAGTTGAGGTTTCTGGAGATGTTTTGCAGGAAATCAGATTTGGATGATCATAATGGTTCCCTCTGGATAAAATCCTATGAAACTTCTGAGGCTTATATTCTGTTGTCCTTCCTCATAATGAACATTATTTTCCTTTGCAATTAACCTCTTTTGAAGCCATTAGCACTTCATGTCCAATGTGTGTAACAGAATCTGGCTCTCAGGAATACTGCTCTGCAACTTCATTCTGTTTTAGCACCGGTAAGAAAAATAACATTTGGATTTGTAAGACATGTAGTCCTTAAGTTTATTATGATTGTGACAGAAAGACAGAAATCATTGTGCTGTGTTAGTTCATTATTTGCCCACCTCCATTCCACCCTGGCACATCTTAGTGCAGGGTCATGAGTGACCTCTGCTCACTGAGAAGAAACCCTTGGAGAATTTTTAGGCCTGATTACCCAGGATTCCTCAATCCATGGAAGCATCCTGAGGTCTACTCAGTGAAGCCACTGGAACCTCCTTTTTACAGGGTAACCTTTTCTACACTCTGCACTTCAGTGCCACAAGAACTGGCTAGTGACACTTCTTCTGGTCCATTTACAATGGACCTGAACATGACTTCCAGAGCAGTGATTCATCTTCTCCAGATAGGAATGCCACATTTCTACCTTGATCATATATATATATATATATATATATATTTATATATAGAG
This sequence comes from Agelaius phoeniceus, assembly GCF_051311805.1. NCBI lineage: Eukaryota > Metazoa > Chordata > Aves > Passeriformes > Icteridae > Agelaius > Agelaius phoeniceus. The sequence goes on along the minus strand of NC_135266.1, from coordinate 11,969,867 downwards.
AATTGCACATATATAATGAGCTTTTTTTGCTAGGACACAAAAGACCTACTTCTTAAATATTAAACATGCATAAAATAAAGAGGGCTCCATAGTGAAGAGGGCTCTGTCATACCTAGTGTGATTTATAGCATGCTTAAAGAAAGTGAGCCTGCCATAAAGCATTTTAGCATGCTCATAAAGTTTTCCTTTGTAAATATATTAGGTTAACTGCAACTGAAAAATTATTCACAATAATTGATCAGTGTTATATAAGTACAGTAGACCGAATAGATCTTAGAGACTTCTTAAAGAAGTAAATACTCAAATGTACACTAACTGAAGGAATGGATACATGAAACCCTGATTCACCCCCCACCCAGGTAAAATAACCCAAACTAGGTGGAAGATGAGTTGGGTCAGAGGACAATATTTATCCTTTACGAGAGCCATTTTTTTAATGCTCTGGTAGGTCCTCTTTTAACTGGCTAAAATAAATCCAGTTGATATTGCAGTGTACAAAAATTCTCTTCCAGTACATAACTTTACATGTGCAATAATGGTAATTCTACAGACAGGTCATTTTCATCACCTAAACTGCAGCATATTCTGTAGTTAAGTATTTCAAACAGACTCCTAAAAAAGGTTAAATTGAATCCACAACTGTCACTTAACTGATTAAAATTTTCCATTGAGCAAATGTGGTGCTCCCTATTTGTGATAAACAAGATGGTATTCCAAATGCTTACCTTCTACTAAAATAAGAAAATTGCATTGTAATTTAGAGGGCAGCTTGCACTCATTTTATGGGGCTATTTCCTGAAGGCATAACTAGCAAACTGACAACATGCTTTTGAAATAGCACACATACTTTCTTGTAAAAAAATGTACTGCACAAATGTTATTAACTTGCCTCTCTGTTTTATATTTGCATGATAGTGCTGCTCTATCTAAAGCATGCTATGCAAAAACCAGCACATAGCCCAAGACATATACATAGAATATATTCAGGTATTCAGATTGTATATTTTATTCTTAATTTAAAAAATTATTTTAAATTTTATGTTTACTTGATATTTCCTTATTTTATTTTCTAAATGCAAAAAGCATAATTATTGCATAAAGATCCAATCCTATTAAACATTTATTGTGCAATTAAACAATAATACCTTCAGATCTGGATATTATTACATAATTATTTGAAATTATATGAACTCATGTTAAAATGTTTCACAGAGAAGTGTCTGCAGAAATCTACCCATCAAAATCTTGCACACCTTCATAGTATAAATTGCCCCCCATAAGGGATGTTTGGATTTTAAATTTCTGTCTCTGTGGTCCTGAGATGGTCAGCAGTGTTGTGGTTAAAGTCCTGTGGGCAGACAAGCACCACACAGCACCTCAGTCACTCCTTCTGCAGTGGGGTGAAGGACAGAAGTGAGAGATCTCCTGGACTGAGATAAAGGCAGTTTGACAGGTAAAGCAAAAGCCACACACACGAGCAGAGCAAAACAAGGAATTCATTCACCACTTGCAGTGGGTTCCAGCAGGCAGGGGTTCGGCCATCTGCAAGAAACCTGGGCTCCATCAACACAATGGTGGCTCAGAGAAACAAATACCATAACTCTGAGTGCTCCCCTTCCTTCTTTCCTCCGCAGATTTTATTGCTGGGCACGAGCTCCAAATGGTCTGGGATATCCCTGTGGTCATTTGGGTCATTTGTGTCTCAGCTGTGTCTCCTCACAATTTCCTCTGGTACAGGCCTGCTCCCAGGGGAATGGTGCAAGAGACAGAGGAGATCCTGACACTGTGAGCTCAGCTCAGCAACTAAACAACTAAAACAACTCAGTGTTATCAACTCTGATTTCAACACCATTGGAAACCACAGCAACTTATGGGCAGCTAAAAAGAAAGTCAACTTTATCTCAACCAAGACAATAAGAAAATATAGTTGTGCCTAAGTTTACAATAATTAAGTTTAGTAATGCAAATTCTGCCTATGCAGTGTCAAATCTGACTTTTATAGACACTGACCCTTTGGTGACAAAAAATATGATTTTTTAAAAAAAGTATTTATGCCACCAAGCAATGAAAACTATATCCTTTGTGTCCATTATTGAAGGATAGCATGTCTGGCATTTACCATTTTCGCCTACCTGGAAAACAGTCTGGATCTAAAACAGATGTTTGCTAATAATACCAGAAAGAACCTAGAATTGTTTTGAACCAGATACACAGTTTCCTATGAGGAGCACGTGGAAAGTCCTGTGCTACAAATAGTCCTACAAATACCATGTGTATTTGTCCATAGTGCCCCATGGTGAAATAAGCAGAAGAGGAAGCTCACCACAACTTCAGTACTGGAGTACCAGGTGCTTGCATCTGAAGGAAATTCCTCCCAGCTCAGTAGAGCTCTTGTGGGAGCTGGCCATATTTCTTACTACAGCTATCTGAAATTACATCCTGCTGCTGTGTCCATCCCTGTGATCTCTTCCCTGACTGTTGCTGGAATGCTGTGCTCTTTGTAGTCCCACCTCAGTGGGCACTCCACATCCTACCCCTCCAGCTTTTTCTAGTGAGCTGTTGTACCTTTGGGGTCACTGCTGTTGTCCCAAGTGGGACAAGAGACTCTTTATCCTTACCAGATGCCAGTGCAGGTAGCAGTGAGTTATAAGGAACTGCAGCGAAATAATATCTTAGCAAGTGAAAAGAATTTCAATTTAAATTTGGGAAAAAGATATTTTAGAAAATTTCTGGTTTTAAAAATTTAGAAATTTCTGTTCTGTTTAGAAAATTATATCTTAAACTGGAATTTAAATTATTAAAGGGAGTGCTTTTTCAGCTTAGAGACTTTCTCATTATCTTAGATTTTAAGTATAATTGTGGGATTTCCAGCAGAGAGAAGCAGTTGTGAAAAGCATTTTGCTACAGTTAGTTAATTCTTCTCTATATGTGCTATATTCAATGTGTCCATTTTAAAACCAAATGAGTCAGCTCTGTCTTCTTTAGAATCTGCAGCAAACCCTAGATGTGCCAATTTTAGAGTACACTCATTTCTGTGGGAATATGATTTCCTAATCTTTATTACATATTAAAATTAAAACAATAAAAAAAATAGAATTTTTCATAATAGCAGGAAATACACAGGTGGCTGGAGGAGTTTTATAGCTCTTCTTCAGCTCAGCTCTTAAAACTAAAAAATATAATTTTTAGAAGTGTGTTAAGTAACAAAACCCATGCTTGTAAAATTTTATCAGAAGACAATTTGGGATGGTTAACTCATTAACCTCTGAGTATTCATGACACCAGATTGAAAATAAGGTGCCATAAATCAAAACCAAACCAAACCAACCAAAAAAAAATTTAAAGAACTATCTTAAAAATCTTGTTCTTCCTCCTAAAATAGAGTCTGTTATAAGAAGTCAGGCATTGAAAGGTATAGGGGATCTTCAGGCCTTCTATAGGAAGAATTGTAATATTTGAAGTAGCACTTCATTTCTACCTCTAGCAGGAAGCCTCAGCTTTATTTGAGAGCAGTTTTTTGTTTTCATTACCAGACACATCTGTGGCTACACACCAGTGCCCAGAATTCTCTGCCATACAGTGAAGTCAAGCTCTACACAATCCTAAGAAAGGAGTGAAAGTCATCTTTAAATTTAAGTAATCTTCAATGTAGGTATTTTTTTCTGATCTATTGACCTGGATGTCCTTTTGAATAAACACAATTAGTGTCCAAAACATGCCAGATGTATTGCATCTTACAAGTGCTAATTTAATTCCATTGACCAAGGGTCAGTTATCTTCAAGGTAGACTGTGCAAATGTAGAGTTTGCAAAAGTTAGAGTAAGATCCAGTCCTAGTTTTTCCTTTTCTATGAAAAGAATTTAAATTCTCTGGCTCTTCTCACGTTTCTCATTAAGGAATCACGAGTGTGATTAATGCTGGGCTCCATCAATGGCTCTCCTCTCTTGTCATGAAGGAGTGTTCTAGGCCACTTAAAGAATCATTGTCAAAGGTACTGGTCAAAGCAGATTTTATCATAAATTTGTGACTTTAACAGAGTCAATGGCAAGGTTCACTCTATTACTTACTACATAATGAAACATGCAAAGGAAAATCAAGTTAGAAGCAATTTAGAATGACTTACATGGAAACCGGGGTTGCAGAAGGGTAAATGTATAAAAGGGTTTAACAGTACTCAATCATTGACTAATTCAACATTTACAAAGTGTTTTGATAGAGTTTACTACAATTGCAACAGTGATTTAATTATAGATCTGAGCAGCAACGTTCATACTGTACTAGCTAGAGGGTATTTAAATCAATATATACTTACACATGGACACAGAACTCTATACATTTAAATGCATAAAGGCATACCTGCAAAAACTCCTCAGTCCATCTTGCTCCACAGAGTGGCAGTGTGATTGCCTCTGTGCCTTTAAACAGATTAAGGCCCTATTAATTTGTAATTTGAGGGATTTTTATTTTTTTGTTAGATTACCTAATTATCCAGGTTTTGTTAAATGTGAGTATAAATGTGAATAAGTAGTAATATATATGCAAGGTGGTCTTTGGAATAATGTCACCCCCTAGCTTTTCTCCATATTTTAAGATAAAATAGTATTCAATATTCAACAGTATTCAACAAGTATAATACAATGGAAATTAACAAAGTGATTATGGGGTGCAGCATCTGATTTAGAGTTTGTTACTGTTGGTAACCATAAGGAATAAGGTGCTCCACCAGCACTGATTTCATTCTTCACTCTTTCCAGGACATAGTATATCTTCTCTGTGTCATGGATTAGAGCTTTCTGTCCATTGGTTCAAGTATGTTCTAGCAGCTGGCACAGGCCATCATGTTGCAGTAGTTTCTTTACCAATGTAAAGTTCATTCCAGTGTGGGGTAGGCACTAAATCATCATATGATGTGCAGTTACATTACAACAGTTGGTAGGTTGTGACCTGAGCTGAATAACTAAAGTCACTTCCCACAATTCTGGTAAAATTACAGATATTTGAGTGATTGCTCATCTCTACAGTGGTGTTGTCTGTAAGTTTAGTGCCACAAATAGTTCTCATACAGACACATCTATTTCCACCACATACAAGTACAGTTTCAGGAGTTTTTGTCAGGATCTATTTCAAAATGACATTTTTTCAGTGTCAAAGACAAATGTCTTAGACCCTGATGGTATTGCTTTCACAAATAAATCTTTGTTTTTCCCATACAACACATGCATCAACATTGACAACTTAACATTTGTTCCTGTTTTGTTGGGCTTGTACTCCCTGTTCTATTGGTTAGAGTACAGTTCCATTGTGATTTAATCCCAGTGCAATGATCTCCATACAACCTTCTCTTCTCCAGGCTGAGCAGCCCTAAATTTCTCCACCTGCATCATAAAGGAGGTGATTCCATCCTCTTATCAATGTTATGGCCTTCTCTGGATTTACAGAGTTACTTTTTGGAACTGTTTACTCTCCAACAGTTCCATGTTTTTCTTACATTGGGGGACACCAAAACTGTACACACTACTCCAGGTGGGGTCTCACAAGAGCAGAGTAGAGGGACAGAATCCCTTCCTTTGACATGCTGCCTATGCTGCTTGTGATGCAGCCCTGGATTTGATTTGCTTTCTGGGATGGGAGTGCTCAGATAGAATTAGTGTTGAATATGGTTTATTTTGATGAGCATCAGCTAACCTCAGGACACCATCCTTGAAGGCCTCCTGTCACTAGCATTTTTGCAGGACATTTGCTACTGTCATTGTTCCAAATTCATCTGCTTTAGAGTCTGATCCTGCTGGGAAACCTGTGGCTAATAATAGTGCTTATTTCTGTTGTTTGAGCTGTTGATCCTCACACACAGTGTAAGTTTTTGCTCTAGGACTGGTACAATTTTATCGTCCCATCCTCATATTTTCTCATTCTTTTGTGGCCACTTCTCCCTCAGCAGTTTTGCTGAGACTGAAAGCAACAGGATACAATTGGAAGCTACTACTAATTTAGTATTACTGCTTTTTTAAAAAAAATATTTTATTACATGAAATTTTGACTGTGTTCATCCCTGTCCATTGGGATTAGAAGTGACCTACTATTTTCCATTGTCTCTCCCAGTGAAAGACTGGCAGTTCTTGAGAAAAAAGAAAGAAAGAAAAGGACATGTGATTTCATAGAATTAGTTTGGTACATTTAGAGCTATCATCCCTATTCACACCATACTTCAGTGTTCATATAAATTATGACCTGGATGTTCAAAATCATCTACTTATGTGTTCTTTGTCTACACTGAGGGGTTACAAAGGTACCTTAAGGGAATGGTAGGGCTGCTTATAGAAAGTCTTGACAAGGTGCACTTTAGGAAAAGTGATAGCAAGTTGAGTGTGCAAATGTGTAGGCACTCAAACTATTTAGTGCTTTTAAGAATCAGTGTTTCTGATAATAGATCTGCCTCATCCCATATACATTTAGTACTTCCCTTTGTACGAAAGAGCAAAAGCCTAAAAATATCTAGGGAGACAACGCACAGGTTTTCCTAACTAAAAATGATTTAATCCTTAGTCATTTTTCTGAAAGCAGTTGTTATAAACCCACTCACATTCCATGCACTAGACCATCAGAGACAGATCTGCAATACAGCCTAATTTATAGCTTCTGAATGCCAAAACTGTACTTTGCCCATATTTAGCTCATATGAAATATAAAAAAGTGAGATAACTTTTATCTCTAATAATTTTCCCCAGAACTATAAGTTTTACTATGTCATCTTTAACACCACGATTCAAAAAAAAAAGCACCACAAAATCTTTGCAGAAGAAAACACTCATATTAGTATTGTAGATTCATTATTTACATAGCTGAAAAGTAGCTGTCACGTCCTCTCTAGCAATATATAATTTCAGATTCGTGACATCTTTGTCCTCTGATTTAGCTGAAGAGTAACCAACACATTTGAAATATATAGTCTTTATGATATTCATTCATCTAAGTTTCTTTTGTGTGTTCTTATATCATAAACTCCATGAGACCTATCAAGGTTTAAGTGTACTCCTTAAGTGTAACTTCCTTTAGAAAAGAGAAATTTTTCAGCTGAGAGCAGTTGCCAGTTCATGCCTGACCCATTTATATATCACAGTAGTGTCTCTCAAACTCGCCTGTGCAGAAGCATGCTGTGTATTATCTGCTGAAATTTGCTGTGCTGTAAGAATATCTTGGAACTATATCCCTGAAGTGCATGTGATCCATATATCTTTAAATCATTCTAAATAAATGCCATGCCATTTTGAAAAGCAATTAATTTACAAAACCAAAAAAACGAGGAGCCAAAGTTATAAAGACAGAAGCGTCAGAAAAGAAAATATTTGTATAATTTCAAAATCAAATAATTTTAAAGCCAGATGAATATCTCTCTAGAAATTGTACCAAATTGACCCATACTTACCTTGAATTTCAGGAACTTCTATCTCCAGCCAGCTATGCATCTACAGATTATGTTCATAAGATATTTTGGAGAGAATGCTAACTTGCATGTTTATGCCATTGTTATTTAACTTCAAAAATCTTTTCTCGTCATTGAGAACAATGGCAGACAGCTTACCTTGCAGAAGTTACTTTCCTGGATCACCAGTGGCTCTTAGTTCTCTTTAAATGCTAATGCAGTTTGGACAGGATCAGTGCAGACATCTCCCTCTTCCTCAAACCAGCAAGGCATTAACCTCTGAGTAAAATGTTCTTTCTTACCTAGTACAGCAATACAGATATTTTAATTTGCATTTATTTCCATTTATCAAATGTCATAATTTATCAAATGATATAAAACAACAGTTATGATTGTTGCAAACTTCATTTATACAAATAAAGGAAGTTAATACTTTTTCTATTATGAGCTCATAACTGAGACCAGATGTGATTGTGTATTAGTGCCTCTGAACTGATGGCCACATTTATGACAACTGACTCCAACTTTTGCCTTTGAAGAACTTTATAACATGCTCTTTTTCTCCAAATACAATATAAGACCTAGCCTAAAGCATAAAACAAAAGGAAGGGTAGAGAAAAAAATAATGAGTTCTTCTGAGAAAAAAATGCCTGAAAAAATGTTTCTAAGCTTTCACATGTTCAAGATATAGATAAACTAGTTTATCACTTGTTACATTACACAATTAATATTAATTTCAAATTTTTAACAGGAGGATGAGTTGCTTCTCCAAAGCACAAAAAAAAAAAAGCAGATAGCTTTGTTTTGATACCATTTTAGTCAACTTCAATGATGCCAAGAAAACTGCTGTTCATGTTTTCAGGTTTACTAACATTCCCTTTTCCTCTGTTACTGGAGGAATTTGAGTCTGAGGACTGCAACAGCCTGTTTTCCTCTCCTATTTTTGATTCAAAAGCTTTTGTATAACTCTCCCTGCTTGGCGACCTTTTCCTCCTGGCGTGCAAAGTTTCTCTTGCAATGTCTCTTGCTTTATTGCCCTGTAAAGTAACACCAGCCAAAACAGTGGGAATGCAAACCTCTTCATGCTATCAGAGCATACCCACAGGATACTGACAGTCTATTTTAAAATAATGTTTATAATTGTTCACAATTGCAGTTCCTCCAGCATCTGCATGGATTCGTTTCAGAAGAAAACCATGGGCCTTTTCCTGAATTAAATTAGTTTAGGTTTAAGAAGTATTAATTAATTTTATGAAAGAGAATATGCTATAGCCATATCTGGAATACCCCATGCCACCAGGCAAGCTGGCAACCAATGTATCCATAACTATCCATACCTTCCATTCTTCTTGTAAGAATTAGAAAATTTTATAAAGAAAAGAATAATTACCTCTGGTATTCCACTTCTTGCCAATGTCATTGGATGTTTTCTAAAGATCTGAAGTCTTTTTTACTTTTAAATGACTACATTTTCCATCCTTTCCCAAGAAGAATATTGCCCGTCCCAGAAGAAATGCTAATTTCTTTTTTTCTTTCAACACTCATATGTGTTCTTGTGTAGCCTTTTAAATTGATGGTTTTCCTGCTTTAATGAAGTGCCCTTGTGTCTCCTATGTATCAATTTCACCTTTAACTGGTTTCCATAAGAGATGCCATACTTGCAGTTAATGTTCTGTTCAAGTACAAATTTACCAGCCTCCATACAATTATACTGTGTTTTATGCTCAAATCAAAGCTGAATAATGGAGAGTGAATTCAATAATCAGAAAGAGGATTGGGAAGGACTTCAACTCATAAACATCTTTTGGTTTCCTATTAGCATACAACTTGCTGTCAAGAGTCCCACTTATCTGCTTTGGCTTTTGATCTGAAATGAAAAGCTGTATTTGTGCCCCTGAATGGTTTAATAATACTGACAGTTGAAAGATAGATACAACATACACAATCCTAATGTTTTCCTTCCAGTGTGGGGAATTCTGAGATTTAAGAAGCCGAAAATCACTTTCATACTGGAGTTTATAAACTGAAATCAGAAGCTTGGAGGCAGTGAGTATCTCTACCTTAACAAATAATTTGGTGCAATATCAGCAGTCAAATAGACTGAGCTGGTTTGTGTCAAGGCCTGAATTTTGCATCTTTTTACATTTTGGAGTTTAACTTCAGAATAGATTCAGGCCCATCCTTGTGACTGAATGCCACCTCCATGTGTGTGGCTCAAAGCTGCCCACAGGGAGCAGATCTGGGGCACACATGGGGTTCTCTTTGGAAGGAGGGTAATTCAAGCCTTCTCTGTAAACTCCCTCTGTACATGGTAAATAGAGAAAATAGCCTGTAGAACTGCATGGCAGCTCTGAACAGCTTGATGAAATGCACAGGAAGAACTTCTTAATGGGCTGTAGATTCATGGTTTCTCAATACCATCCTGATTGTATTTATTCACTCTACAGAAAATAACTGAGAACAAGCAGATTTAAATGCCAGGGGAAGAGGAGGCTTTGAGACCATGGTCAAGAAAGAATCTACATGCCCTAACATACACTGCAATATTTTCTTAATTGCAGAACAAGCATGGTTTCTGCTCCAGTTTTAACCTCTGTAGCCTTCTATTTGTCCACCATGAAGCCTGGCCACTGGGCTAGAGAGAGCTTTGAACTGACCTAGTATGAGCAGTCTCAGCACAAGTCAATCATGGTAACCTTTAGTGCAGAAGTTTTTTAAATGTGTGTGGAGAGTGCCAGTTACCACTGAAAGACTCACTATTATTGCAGTTTCTTGTCAGTCTGGAACTTATCAGAACTGCCAAAATTTGCAAGAGTACATATACATATGTATTTTTATATTTATTTATGTTTATATATTTAGCATCCTGGACTCTGTACCAACTGAGTAGCCCATTACTGTGAAGACAGTCAAACTGTTTTCTTAGTGCTTGTGTTTTGACTAAAGTTCCAGAACTGACTGATTTCTTTTCCAGCATATTTAAATTCATGTGTCTCAGAAAAAAAAAAAAAAAACCATAACAAACAACCAACCAAGCAACCAACCAAAAAACCTTTCTAGTTAATTGTCCAGAACCTGCTCCATGGAGAGATGATGGTGAGTTCTGAAGCCTCACTAGAAGAGAATGTAAGCAACAGTAATATTTTTATAAGGGGGCAAGTATTACTGCAATGTAAGCAGAAGAATCAGCTTCAAATTCCAACTCTTGACTAAGAGGAAATTGTGGATTTTGAATTGAACCTGTAAGATAGGTAGGGAAGGATTCACTAGCCTTGATGACCATTCTTTCTGCAATTGCAAGGCCACAGGTCTCCCAAACCCATCCCACAAAGCACCCTGTGGAACTGGAATGGCCCTCGATGCATGTGCAGTGCTCTGGACTGAGCCACAGGCACCACTCCTGCCATCGTGGAGTGGTCAAATGCTGAAAAGAGCCAAGTACAAATTGTTGTGCACGGATACTTTCATCAGCAAGTAATACCCAGATCCTTCTCTATTTGATTTAACACTCCTCTGCAGTCAGGCAGCAAATGAACCAAGGTCAAGTGCTGATCATGCAGCAGAAATGTAAGACATGAATGTGAAAAAGAGCAAAGTGTCACTTAAGTCACGAAGTGGTTTAGCTAGTGATTCAAGAAAGATAATTTCACTTAAGCAGGCACAAGGTTATGCTTAGGGCTCTCAACTGTTTCTAAGCATGAACCATGTGAACACAATAACAGAAAAACTGTTGTAAAAATCCCTTCTGTTACAATATATTTTAACTTAAATGTTCTTCTCCTAAAAATTTTGTATGTAATAGTTAAAGTGAAAGTCTTTGCTGATATAGTCATGGAGAACTGAAAAGGACAACTGTTTTTTTAAAATCTGAAATGGAAAACAAAAGCCACTTTGGCATAGATCTACAGCACTTCACTCCAATTCCTGTTAATTTATCCCAATTAGCAGGATTTGCATTTTGTGATTTGTTTGTATAGAAACCTTTGTGACTGATCTTGGATTGAAACAACAGAACCACGGGTCTGAAATTTGAAATGCAACCAATAAAATGGAACATTCTAAGTCTTAGTAAGATCAGGAAAGAGGAATCTCAAATAAATAGAAAGAATGTACTAAATCCAGGAAAAACATTATCATTTGTGATGCAGGGGAATAGTAAAGCTGCCCTTTGAGCAGCAGGAGATAAATAGAAGAAAAATCTCAAATAAATGCTCCAAAATGTTTCCTCTATCTATAATGTAGCAATAAAATCTTAATAAAAGAAGACAAAAAAGCAGGGCACTGTGAAGAATTGTAATTATTAGTATTTCAAATGTGATACAAAAAGTTAAAATAATAAGTTGTTTGAGAAAAACTGGTCGTTGCATTGGACATGATCATCAACTCTGCATTTTTTCTGGATACTGAAGGATTCAGGGGAGGATGGAACAAAAAAAAAAGAAACAATTTGCTTTTTTGATGCTACCTTGCTTTTGGAAACACGTCTTGCAACTACCTCTCTTTAAAATCTGGGCGTTTCTAGGTACCTTCACAAGGAAAATGTCCAAACACTTCCTCTGAAAAGCAGATTTGATTTGAAAGTGCACTGGATACATGCAATCATTAGACAAAACATGAGTTAGCTATTGCTATTATTTTTTTCTGTCAATGCTTAGGTTATGATAAACATGCAGTGCTTCTCAATAGGCTTCTCAAAATGCTGCACACTGTGATTTCTTCCATAAGTTTCTTCAGACTACCCTGGGCATGAACCTAGTTTGTCTTCCTGGGAAAATCAAACAATATACAATACACATGGAGTTTGTTTAGATAAATGTAGGTTAAAACGGAGGATGTACAGGTACTGCATCTCCCTGATTTTTGTGACAAGATACCTGGTATATAAGAGGTTCAGAAATTAATATTCTGCTCAAGTTCTGATGCTGCACCTACTATCTGATTTTCTAAACACTTACACAGCTTGATAATTTTGCTCAGTATCTCCTCATAAATTGTAAATTCTCTCCTTATATTTCCTCAGATATTGCAATTTTGTTACTGATATTGAATCTACAAATTAAGATATCTACCTGTGCATGTCTAGACATGAGCCAGGCCTCTTGCTATTGTTGTCAGTGCAGGTGCAGACAACACAGTAGACTCCAATACATTATTAATCTCATTGTTAATTAGACACCAGGACAAACTAGTCATACCTACTGCCTTTTTCATGACTCAGAAAAAAAAACAACTAGATGATCAGTGTTCCTTTTTCTCTGAAAGGTGAAATGTGTCATGAGAGGACCCTTATTCTGCACTGCCATTTTGGGGGCTCACTAGAAGCTTACCCACAATGGCACATTTCATGCTAAGCAATTTTAGCCATTTTTCCATCAATACATTCAGTGACGCCTTTGGCAATTACACTCAGATGTAAAGAAAACTAAAAAGACATGTTTCATGGCTAAATGGTTTGAGATAATCTTAAAAAAATTACTTAAATATGGAATCACTCCTAGTAGTTATGCTAACAAGACTAAATCTCATATGAGAATGTCAATGTACATCTGGTTCAATGTTCCCTTTCAGATACCCAAAGTACACATAAAGGCTTGTTGGAGAGACCATCTGAGTCATAATTACTGTATGGTTTCTTCACACTCCAAAACATGTATTTTACTCACCTAAAAGCATCTTTGGAAAAATCACTTGCAGACTGAAGTACATTCCCTGTTAGCAGCAAAATTGTACCCAGGGAGGAGAGGTTGTGCACCCTGTTCCCTCTCTCGAGGACAGATGAAGATTCAACTTTCCTATTGATCTTTATGAAAGAAGGCATAGATAAAAGGGATACATTCCAATTATTTGAGCATGTTCATGTTTTTTTATCTGTTCTTCATCTAAGGCTTACTTATTTTAGACAGAGAGAGACATTACCAAGGAGAAGATACATCTGAGCATCACAAGACAATATATTGATGAAAAAAACTCTATTTCACTAGTGCTTATCATGATATCAATAATGTTCTGAGGTAATCACTGGCAAAAATCAACCAGTTAACAGGAATCTAATCCACAGAAATGTAACTTAACAGCACTGACAAAGTATGCCTAATATGAAACATAAAAGACAACCTTTCCTTTTCTTCTTCATTGATGGAACTGTGAGAGTAACTCATGCAGAGAATTTAGTACTTTTGTTTCTTGGAGAAAACTAGTTTGAATGATTGAAGAACATGTTTCTGGTAAGGTTAAAAAGGACAACATATTCAAGAGAATTATTGTAAAATCCTGGATTTTCTTTTCTCTTGTATTATACCATTTCTCATGGATTTAAATGCATGGGGGATAGGTCCCTTTTTGGTACTAGTACTTCACATGTAGTATGTTTTAATAGCAATATTTTTGTTTTTATCTGAAATGACAAGCATTTGGGTTACAATATTGAACTGTGTTCTCTTGTGTTAATGTAGAGATCTGAAAATAGATATCTGAATAAATGTACTAACTTAAAATTCAGCTTCATAAAGCAGTGAGTTATTGATTCAGTATCTGCAGCTAGCTCTCCTTTACAGGTAGCATAAACATCTCATTTGTCTTTAATACACAGTCCTTTGATATGGAAATAAGTCACAGGTGTTTCCAAATTATACTCACTATAATATATTTTGCTCATTTGACCCTCCATATATTGCAAAATATCATCTATGAAAAAAAGTTAATGAATCTTTTATTGACCTATTTCTTATTTCCTGTAAGCAAATACACACATTTTATATTCTCATCCAAAGGAGATTTTGAGATTTCCATGTGCTTTTCTATTGAATTTCTGCTTAAATTGATTAAAAACTTATTTTTTATTAGATATCTCAGTGACAAGCATTGGATTTAAATCCACTGTACACAAAAGACGTGTACTTTTATTTTTGTCCCTCTGTAATGCCAGCATACCAAAACAATGCAATGAAAAGTGTAGCCCTTTTTTCAGACCAGTTTCTTTTCATGGACTCATAGAGTCACAGAATACTTTGGGTTTGAAGGGACCTTTAAAGGTCATGTATTCAAACCCCCCCTGCAGTGAGCAAAGACATCCCCAGCTCGGTCAGGCTGCTCAGAGCTCTGCACACCCTGGCTTTTAGTGCTCCCAGGGCTGGACCATCTTTCACCTCTCTGGGCAATCTGCCCCTGTGTTTCACCACCCTCATTGTAAAAAATTTCCTCCTTGTGTCTTGGGAGCTTGTTCTCTGCTGTTCTAATAGCTGGTTTGATCGAAATATTGATTTTCTCTCTGTGAGGGAACACTAACTTGCTACAGAATCACCACAGTTATTCCTTTACACTGTATTCAGCTACTGACAGAGAAGCATAGGCAGAACAACATATTGTATTTTCATGTCCTTTTCTGAACAGATATTTTTTGTTCTGTTCTATTTAGCAAACTGGGAAGAAGGGTGCAGAGCAACAGCTCTGAACTTTGACCAAGACCATTATAAGAGCTCTTCAGCTGTGATTTGGTTATAATGAAATGTATAGAAATATGCACATAATGGGCAAATAAATAACCCAAATGGACCCCTTTTTTCCATTCCAGTACACTTATGTAAATTAAAATGGATTTAACAGAAGAAAACAGCATATACCCATATGAAACCCTTGTAAATGGGAGCAGAAACAGCCCCAATTTTCTACTGTTAAATGTCAGTAGTTCCCCATAATTTGGTGCAACACTTAAGAGATTTTCAAGACACACAAGTCTAAACCTAAATATCCTGAAACATGACCCTTTTTTACAAAATCTGTCCAGAGAAATCTTTCAACTCCTTTTTTACAAGAACTCCTTTCCTCACTGAATCTGTACTTCAGTAAAATAGAAATAATAGCAAAATATTTCTTTAAGGAATGGTGAACACCACTAAATTATTAAGCAGGTTCAACAAAATTTTTCATTTCATTCTCTCTTAAATATTTTCCATACTTAAAACTCACTAAAAGAAAAATGCCTTCTCCTTATGAGAATTCACAAAATTATGGGGAGTCCTAACACTAAATAGAGATGCTAATTGTTTTGGTTTTTTTAATTAGGACACTAAGAAAATGAAGATCTACAATAAAGCTTCATTATGAAAAATGTCTAAATGAACAATTAAATTATATTTGAACACTCATTTTAAAAAGCAGTTACATGTTGTGGGGTCTGACACAGCTTAGTTATCACCCAGTTCTTAGGATGTTCTTCCTCGTTATTGTTCACCACAGAGCTGCTCTCATTGGTTTCATTACTTTGGCAATTAATGGTACTGACTATAAATTACTCAATAAACACTGATAAAATGGGAAAATTTTGAGTCAGTGTGCACTCCAGCTAATATGCAGAGCTAAAAATCAGTAACAGGACTTTATATTTCCTTCTTCATATTTCATTCTTTCACCTTCATTATCTTGAGGTGATAAATAATGAGCTTTTGAGAATAATGTAAATCATTTTATATGCAGGCTGAAGTGAAATTTTCACTTCTCTTAGGACACTTTCTTTGCATAATACACTGATATGAGAAGAGGAAAAAAAATGCCAACAAGTTGATTGAATTTAATTTTTCCCCAACATCTTTCTTTTTATCCTTCAATGAAAAAGAAAAAAAAGGCTGACAAAGATCCATCTCACGTTGCATTACAAGGACATCAGAAATACTCTTTTAACTGCTCAGAATCATGCTGAGGTTAAAGTCTAACTTTCAACTTGCTCATCATTAACATTTTGACATTCATTTAGCCTGTCTGTTCAGAGAAAGATGAATTCATTAGAGATAGGTAAATAATAAAAAAAAGTTATTTTCTCTCTAAATTAATATAATTACATACTTTCATGATGAATTTTCTAAATCATTTTCAGCTTATACTTTCCTCTCTATGGGTTCAATTATCTCTGTCATAAAAAAGAGCTTTTTCATAGACAACCTTTAGCCATTTTTCATGGCCTAATTCAGCTATAAAGCTGTTAACATCACATTTCAAAGGTGATGATAGATTGCCTTTTAACCTATTAGAAATTTTCAGATTAGATATTATAATATTCATAGATATAACCTTAAAAATTGGGAAGAAAAACTCTGAAAACATAAATATGGCTTTAACCTTGAAACCTGACTGGGTTTCAGATATGAAGCTGTCATGTCCTATGAGTGCTTTGTCACTGCAAGTTCTGTGATGTCTTGAATTGACTTAGACATGTGAAGGCCAGATTCTTCTGAGACTTTGGTTGGATTCTTTTGTTGTAGCTGATTTTATGGCCAGTTCCCTCAGGTCTTTAAGATAGGTTTTTTTCCCACTCTTTACTTTTCCACTAAAATGACTCCTTTTATTTGTTTTGAAAAGGGGATGGAATTTGGTTGTTTTTGCTCTCAGTTTTTCTCTCAAAAGTTAGAGGGTGTGTTTTAACAAAATAAAAAATAACATACTTACACAATTCACTGAATTTCTTTTTGAGTACTTGAATAGTAACATTCATCATAGGGGAACTGCAATGCTTCTGTGATGAAAAAGAGTCTCTGAATTCAAAAAATATAGCTAAATTACGTGTTAGAATTTCACTGAGCTGTCTTATATAGACACCAAAAGAGAAAGATCTGTACCCCAGCTCTAACAGCCCAATCTTTTTCCAAGTGACTCATGCTCGTGAGTCAATGACAATCCTCCTTTCTTTCACCTGTGGATCATTTTCTCAGAGCACAGGAAACACAGTTTTATAAAGTGATAAAAAGAAAAGAGGCAACTTTTAATCTATGGCTGTGGAGGTTTCTATTGAGCTAAGACTTTTGTTAGTTAAAAAAGAATTTTACGATTTATCAAGGCAAGCAAGTTACTTTTACCTGTCTGATGTGGTCACTGTGTCAAAGTCCATCCTACTTGCCTCATTAGAATGGCTTTCATTATGGCACTTGCTTCAGTGTTTAGAATTCTTTGCCTACTTAGCCTCTCTGATGCCTTTTTCCTTTTTGGCAAGTCTCACTGTGGTATCAATACAAGGCTGCAGGTATCTGGGGTGTAAAGACCAGTAGCTGTTCCCTGGAACTCACTCAGCTGGCAAGCAGGAACACAAAGCAGCAGCAGCAGCAACACATCCTGCAGATAAGAGCTGCAACTCTTGCACACTTTCCCTGATTCAGTTGTAATTAACAGATAGAAAAATGAGGTACCAGGCCACCAAAAAGAGTGTAGCTTCCTTGTGACCATCCTTGCTGAATATCAGGACTTGTGGCTGGGGGCCCTGTCCCCCTGACCTCATGACAAAGAAACTCAGCAGCAGCCAAAGCAGCCTGCTGTGGCCAGTGGTGCTGAGAGCAGGCTGCCAGCTACCTGCCCTCCTTCTATGACTGAAGAATATCATTGCACCAATGGACAATATTACATGTGATCAAGAGTTTAAGTTAAATCCATTAAGGTAATGAGGGCTAGAGTTCGAGTTGACAACCTGAAGTATGTAGTTCATTTAGGATTCTTGGAAGAAATGTAATTTTACACTGTGAATGTGTCTTCCAGTGAGGTACAGACACACTTGTGGTATGTTTTTACTGTGTTTTTAAAGCAAAAATATAGTCAGACAGAATATGCAATTTTTTTTCCCATTTAATGTTTCTGGGAGTCACTGGTTTTAGAGTACTACATTGCTGAAATCCAAGTATGCTTATGAGTTAAGCATATATTGATTTGATTTCCTGAAATTATGTACCCCCACTGCCTGCTACTCTGTTCCATTTTAATTTGAGTGTCCTTACCAAAGAAAACTTCCTCTCCTATCTCTTACTCTGATCCCATCACTCATTCTCAATCCTTTTATTGACTGTTTTTCTCCTTTCTGTCATGGTAAAACTATTAATTATTGATGACAAAACCCTGTGCAATCACACTGATATTTCTATTTCTAGTTTCTTTTCATCTGCACATATTTTACTTCTTCTTCTCCCTTTTATTTCTACGTCTCTTGACTTAGCTTCCTATCACATTCTCATCCCCCAGCAAAATCAGTCCTCCTTTTTCTGCTGCTCTTTTCCATCATTCACAGACCACTCCCAAGCTTCCTTCAGCCAGTGATTTCTTGCTGTCATGAATAACCATCCCATCCAGTACTGTCCAGTGCCTGGAGCTGGCTGTCACTGGAAGCTCTTTAATAAAATGGCTTGAAATACATTTGTACAACATTGTGTAACCAACCAAGCACAGAACAGAGCTATTTCAGCTCAGAATAAGTGCATATAAGCAGCTTGGTCTGGTGTGAATATCAAGTCAAGGCTCAAGATCATAAAGTAAACAAGAGAAACACATTGCAGTTATTCTCCATTACGCTTCCATCGCCTGTTTTCATCTTGATTACACTCCCAGAATTCACATCTGAAAATTTTTAACGGGTCTTTTAGCAGACCATAGCATCTGACACCTTGAAATCTGGGTAAAGACAGTGTTTAGCTCACAAATCCCAGTAGAGCAGTTTTAGTAAAATCTATTTAAGCACTTATGCATGTAGCCTGAATACCCAAAGCACCCAAATGTAAGGACACCTAAAGGTGAACACGGACACCACTTGTCCTGAGCTGCAGAGTGCTCAGCACTTTAGAAAATCAATGCTCTAAGTGGTTCACAGCTAGAATTTAGGAATCTTCTTAAAGGTATCATTTTTATGTTCTTAGCTACCAGGCTTAAAGCAGAACTTTAATGGAAAGTTGCACCTATTTTTCTCAGCTCAACATCTGAAAGCTGACAAGGTGAGACATGCTTGAATCCCTGAATAAAGTGCAACATGTTTACTTTTAGTTGTCAATATCATTCTCTCCTGAAGTGTTGTGTCATTTTTAAGGAGGTCGATATGAGGATAAGGGGGGATTGTGGCCCACTTAAACACAGATTTAAGAAACATTAAAAAAAAAAATTAAAATCTAAATCTTTAACTATGGTCTTTTATGTCTGCTTCTGCAATTGCTGAAATAAAACCAAAGTGTGTTTACAGATTCCTGCATTGAACTCTCACACCACCACTGTCACAAATCACATTGCTTTTCAACAATGGGTCACTTCTAGCACTCAAGAATGGAAAGTTGTTTGAAATGAAATATAGCTGTGAATTCACAACAATTTATTTGCTGCCTTTAATATGCTCTTGGGTGACACCTCTCTTTTTTGGCATTTTGCAATGTCTTGCCTATTTTTCTTTGCAGTATTACAGTAAAAGGGAAGCAGAGCTTTTTTCCAAAGATTTATTTTACAAGTATAGAGAGTCTGCACTAAAAATTCAGCTGGCGTGCAAGATTTTGGAGTACCTATACATGATACATATGGCATCTGCATAACTTATCTATTTATTTATTTTATGCAAAATGTGCGATGAGATTGTTATTCTTTCTACCAGAGACTTACAAAGATAGAGAAAGGGAAGGGGAAGCTCAAAATCTCAGCTCTTGATGTAGAACATTTCTTGTCCCCAGATTCAGTCAACCCAGGATAGTGCCTATCTGATTTGACTGTCATATGCTTAAATATACACAATATGTTGCTAAAAGGAATAAGAACTTATTCCAAAAAACAGTCAACTTTCTTTTCTTTTGGTCATAGTAGCTATAAATCCAAGACTTTGCTTCTCAAATTAAATCAGATAGTTTCAGATGGCTAAGAATCCTTTTATTTAGTCTCTCTTAAAATATTGGTCCAGCTGAGGACTTTATATATCACTGAAGCAAAGATCTCTGTCCTGCCCAAACTTTAAAAACATGCAGTGCTTTCTTCTTCTTCCTGTTGCCAGATTTTATTCTGAGATGCTATTTTCTTCTTAAAGTACAATATTGGTTTATACCCTATGTGATATGAAACAAACACCTTGAGCATGATGGAGGAAATATCATAAACCTTCACTGTATCATTATGAGAGTTCCTGAATGAGTTCAGGAAAAGAAATTCTCAACCACAGAATTCAGACATAAAGATGTGGGTTTGTTGCCCATGCTGGGAATTGAAAGGAATCTAAGAATAAAGGTTACAAAGTATAAAAAGTTTTGACTGATGAAGGACTGATGGCTAAAATGAACCAGCATTTCTCAATGTTACTGGCTTACAAAAAATGACTGAAAACTAATAACTATTATGAAATTTGTCAACTCCTTTACCAAAAGCAAAGTTGAAATACCCACTTGGAGAATGTGCCAAACCCCAAATCCGAATTTTTTCAGAATTTATGATTTTTCAGCTCCAAAATCTTTGTTCAGAGTTATTTCTATTATGAAGATTTGCTACAAAAGATGTGTCATGAACTTAACATCCTATACCTCGTAGGACCAGATGCCTTGTTGAGCAAATTCTAATTTGAGACTTATGCTTACAGAAATAATGCATCTGTTTCTGCTTAAACATAATGCTGCTGTAAAATGTTAAAGGGCTGGACACCACCAGCTGATTGGGAGTAAAGAACAAATCTTCTGGTTTCCTTTGCTACCACATATGTCTTTGCTTTTGCTTTTTTTAGCTGCCTTGACACACAAGCTTTTACCCTCTTATTTTCTTCCCCTACTGTGTCTGGCTGATGGGGAAAATAAGGGCTTGGTGGGCCCCTGATGTTCATTCAAGGTCAACCCACCACAGTCTCCCTTTTGGCACCCAACATGTGGCATGAGGAATTTGAGATAAGGACAGTAACTGGGAGAGGCAACAGGCAAAACACGTACTGAACAATGCTAGAGAGCAGAATGAGGAGTGAGGAATCCTTCTCTGAGGGGGACAGAGTGGCAGAAAGATGTGATGAACTGACCATAGTCCCCTTTTTCAGCCCCCCTGCACTGCTGCAATGAAGAGGCAGAGAAATCTGGAGTGAAGTTGAGCCTGGGAAGAAGGAGGGAATGTGTTATATAATTTGGCTTTATTTCTACTTATTCTACTCTGATTTTATTGTTGATGAGTTCATTTCTCCAAGCCAATTCTGTTTTGCCCATGATGGTAACTGGTGAGTGATCTCCCCACCCTTATCTCAACCTATGAACCTTTAGTTATATTTTCTCTTTCCTGTCCAGCTGAGGTGGGGAGTGACAGAGTGACTTTGGTGGGCACCTGGAGCCCAGCCAGGGTCAGCCTACCACAATCATTCAAAAGTTCAGACACATTTCTTGTGGTATCATCACTTCTCACTCAGGCAATGGCCTTGGCTGGGAGGAAGGGCATTTCTCAGAGCACAATTGCACAGTTTGGAGCATGTGTTACAAGAACTGCATGAACTGACCTGGACCAGCCCAAGAACTGGTGTCAGCATTACTAACTGCATTCAGGGTTGAAGACCTCAAATGCAGACTGCTAACATGCCTGTGACACGTTTGGGACAAGAGCTGCCATCCCTACACAGCTCTGTCACACTGATACCTCCTCCTGTTGGGAAGGGACACCAAATGCTTGGATTGGATGGTGCAGGCATGCCTGTTGCTTTGGGGGCAGGGGAAGGCTTCTCCTAGTCAGCCTGCTCTCCTCAGTTAATGTAACAGAATGGTGTAAAATGCATTATTTTGGCTTCTAATAAGGATCTTTTATTAGGCCTCACCGGTAAATATATTGAAAAATGAAAATCTATTCAGTTTCTATAACAGATCAAAAACAATAACGAAGTGATAGATAAATATTTTGCAGGAAAAAATATATATTAAATATATATTTCAAGTAACAGAAGTCTCTGATGGACAGAGAAAGAGAAAAGAATTTCATATCAGGGTAGCCTCAACACAACCATATTTTTATCAGGGAACAAGTTGAAAGAGACCAAATATCTCAAAGGGGAAAAGCAGCTTTGTTTGAAGCATAAACAGGATTTCTGACCCTCTATAAGTTAATTAAAGTTCAAGGAAAACGAGCCATAAATGGAATAAATTACTTTTTTTTTGTTCTTAAATGATAGGCACATCTTGCTCACAGAAATGGTGTGACAATTTTATCAGGGCTTTTGATCTTCAAAAGGAGGTTGTGCCCTTGCCTGTGTGCTGCTTGCAGTGCCAGTTCTGCAGTAGAGAGAAGCTGATGGTCATTTCATGAAAGTAAATTTCCATTTCTCCAATGCGTAAAATTTTAACAGAACCTGGGAGCAAGCATTTCATAAATAAGAACGCATGAATTAATTCACTTACTCACTTATCTGTCTGCTGCCCTTCTGAAATATTTATTGCTTGAATGAGGTGGCTGGGTGAGCTGCATATCAAAGTTATGGGGCATTACAGGTCTCGTAACATCTTCCTGCCTTTGATGGCTCAATAGCTGCCTCTGCAGGGCAGGATCTGAGCTGGAAAAGGACAGAACAGCTGCTGACTCACTGCCATGGTTTAACCTCAGCCAGCAGCTAAGCCCTAGGCAGCTGCTGGCTCACTCCCCACCAGAGAGACTGGGGAAAGAATCAGAAGCATAAAAGCTGAAAAACTCATGGGTTGAGATAGAGATAGTTTAATATGGAAAGCAAAAGCTGCACGTGCAAGCAAAGCAAAACAAGGAATTAATTCAGTGCTTCCCATGGCTGGGCAGGTGTTCAACCAGGAGACCAGGGCCCCATTGCAGGTAACAGTGACTGGGGAAGACAAACCCCATCACTTCAAACATTCTTCCCTTGCTCCTTCTTCCCTCAGCTTTATATGCTGAGCACCATGTGCTCTGGGATATCCCTGTGGTCAGTTTGGGTCCCCTGTCCCAGCTCTGTCTCCTCCCAGCCTCCCAGGCACCCCAGCTCCTCACCAGTGTGGCTGTGGGAAAAGCAGAAAAGGCCTTGGCTCTGTGTAAGCCCTGCTCAGCAATAACAAAAACATCCCTGTGTGATCAACCCTGTGCTCAAGACTAATCCAAAACACAGCCCCATACCAGCCACTGGGAAGAAAGTTAACTCTACCCAAGTCAAAACCAGCACACTCATGGACCTCATTTAGAATTAATGAAAATGGCATATTACCACACCAACAGCACACTCAAATGAAGTAGGTTGTGATAAAGAAAATTCATCTCTCTGTGACCCATACAGGAAGTGAGTTAGGTCAGAAATACATTGGAGCAGGTGAGAGTTTTCCTTCCTTAAAGAGGAGGCAAAGGAAAGCTTTTTAGGTCTAAGCTTTGCCAAAGAATCTCTTACCTCAGATTTGAAATTCTGGTGATATGGGAAGCTGCTGGATCTGATTCCTGCATAATGACTTGTGACTTTTGATGTTGAAGGGTAGGGAATATGCTATCCCAGTGCATATGCATTGCCAACAGAAATGTGGCCATCATCCTGCCTAGCTAACACAGTAAAAATAATAATGATAAAATTGGTGCTAGCGTGTTTTCCCCTGTTATGTTGGGAAAATGAGAAAAAACATATTTTATATTTTTTAATATATAAATGGCTGAATTCCTATATGGCCTATTTTATGACTGAGAAAAATAATACAGGGTTTTAAGCAAACTCTGGAAAATGCCTGAGGCAGATGAAAATCCTCACAATTTGTTTAATGTGAACTATCTAATTCTAGCTTGCATAACAGTTGACATTGGTGTATCTTAATACAAAATTGGTTGACAAATTTCCCAGCATTCTGTGTCCTCAATGACCAGAACTGTTTTGGTTTTTTGTTTTGTTTGGTTGGTTGGTTGGTTGGTTTTGGTTTTTTGGGGTTTTTTTTGGAGGTTTTTTGGGGGGGGGGGGGGGGGGGGGGTTTAAATTTTTTCAACCTATTCTAAAGATTAGTACTAATTCACTGTAGGTGAAATGGAAGTGGGAAAAGGGGAGAAGCTGCTTTGGAAATTTTGCTTTCTAAATGTTGTATGGAAGTATGGAAATCTTGCCTTCTGAAGGAGGAATATGCCAGTAACAAGCTCTTGAGACAAACCAGTTTTTTGGTGTGATTGGAAACACATAGAAAACACATATACAGTTCTTTCATTTCCATCTCTTAGTTAAAATTTACTGTGAATTCGTGAGTCCCTGTTGTCTAGTGAAACTTTTAATCTTAACCTGAAGGTACAGGTGTTGCACATCCTAAGAAAAGGATGTTGCATTATGGCTGTTGTCTCTATTTGCTGACAATGTGAGAGAATTAAATCTAATGACCTAAACTATTTCTTTTGCTCTCTTCATTAATTACTCCTGACCAAAATCTTAAGCAGTTTTCTCTCCAGTGCTTTCACTCCTGAGGTCCTCACTGTTGCATCTGAAATCTACAAAGATCTTGAAGGATAGACACACAATCCATTCTTTGTGCAAAATATTTTATAAGATATATTATATGCTGTGACCTTATGTTTCAGAGCATTCTGTTTAATTCAATACATTCACATGTAATGTGCTCCTTCTTGTCACCTTAATTTGAATCCCTGTATTTTTAAGATTTTATTACCTTTCTGGAGTACTAAGATAATGTTTTCTTTTCCATCTTCTAAAAATAAAATTATATAAATGTTAATGAAAAAGTTACTTTTGCCTTCAAAAATATTAGCAGTCAGGAAAAATAAAACTTCAGAAACTTGAAAACATAAGGTAATAAAGACCAAAAGGAAGACCAGGGAGGCAGGAAGAGATGAGAACAAAACTACCCAGAACATCCCTAATTCATCATGAGAAATTTCCTATTTTGAACATTTGTTCACTTGAAAGACCTGTACCCAGTCTCAAATCTAGAAAGTCAAATAAATAAGTACAAGAACCTAAATTTTATATGTGGAAAACTTTAAAAAATATCTTGTGTATGAGACACACACCCCAAAAAAAAAAAAAACTACCCAAAGCCAAAACAAACAAAACTGAAAGAAACCCCTTTTAATCTCCATCAAAATAAAAGGAATAAGCATCCTAGAAACATGGAGACAGAGGATATAAGTGTGTGTGTTTATGTGTTTGTTACTTTTGCCTTGGCTCATCTCTAAAGCTGATTTCAGCAATTTTTTTTTGCCCTTTTTTGGGTTGTCATTTTGGGGAGTTTTTTCCTACTGGTCCAAAACCAATAAAAGTAAAACCCAAGAGATAACTGAAACAATTTTTGTTTATATATGGTTTTGTGGCCACATATATGAACCAGAAGTAGAAAATAGGAAAGGTGCAACAATTTATGGAGAGTATGTGGAGAGACATTTTTGCCTTTGGTGGATTTATGTAAGTGATTTTTTTGGTGGATGAGAGAGAGGATTCTAAATGAATCAAAGCACAGAAAATTTTCCTGTTGGAGACAAGAGTAAGGTGATGTGTGGTCAGTGACACATAAGGAAACAACTGAGCATCAGATTTTTCCTATTACAATAATTTGAAATGAATGTTGTTTATAGTTAGATGAACAGCAACAGTATTGAAGATCTGTGGTTCTAAATTATGCATGCATTTGTTAGAGCTCAGTAAACTCTAAATAATCAAATGGTTTGTCAACATCCTAAGAATTGACCTGATACTTGTCTGGTCTTACATCTTCTCTCTGTCACTCTTACTAGGCAAGACATAACATAAATGGAAACACAACATGGTTTCAAATCATAGTATTTGTCTTATTGATTCACATCTGCAATTAATAAGAATAAATTGTGTCCATTCCAAAAAAAGAAAATATTGATCATCTTTAAAGATATGCAGTTATTAGCTTTATGGCTCCTCAATCCCATTAACAGCTTGCTTAGTTCCAGTAATTGTAATTCATAACTGCAAAAAACAAAATTTCTGGTAAAGACTCCTGACACATGTTTAGATACATATGAGAACTAATGATGATTTATAAGGTATAGATCATAGAAATAAACATTTTCCTACATGGAATAGACAAAATATTGCATTTTGAGCTGGACTTGTGATGTAGTCAATTCCTAAACTTGATTTTCACTTTTTCATCTACACTGAATTAATATCTCCCATCTCCAAGGAGAAAGAATAATGCTGCAAAGATCAAATCAGAGAATATGGGAGTAGAAACATATAAGATGGAGGTCAAATATGAAGAGTTATTAGTTCAGCTAACTAACCAGATGAAAATCCATTTAATTATGCAAAATAAATAATGTAAAGAATATAATATCTGCAAATAACTGGGCAAGCCAGTGAAGAAGAAGAAGAAAGCTATTCTTTTTCAGGAACAGCATCTGTTTTTATAAAGCTGGTGGTGATAAAATATTACTTCTTGATATTTTTAGGTTTTTTGAGGCTGACAGTGTTGATATGTGTTTTGTTATAAGTGGCCCTACCTTGAAGATGCTCACACTGGAGCAGAGCTTAGGTCCTTGAGGGCATGGACTCTCCACTGGGAATCTGGCTCCAAGTTCTACTTTCAGCAGTCATGGCAGTGTATCACTGACATTAATAATGTAGGTTATATCCATTGTCTCACTTGCATTATATCTGATAAACTTATCCTCGAAAATACCTAAAAGTTTTAATGTCAGTGTGTTATTTTTAAGCAATTTCCTTTTTTCATTTCTGCACTGGTCATGGGAAAATAAGTGAGCATCTGTGAGAGATTAAACTGTGCTATTTAGTGCACTCTAAACCACACTTAAGTCATCTTACAATCATCTTATATTCTTTTTGGCTTGAAAGCAGTAGTAAGATGTTAACAATGTGAAAGGCAGCAGATATAACTACATATTATGTCATAAGAAGAGACAATTAGAAAACGGGTATGAGATGAAGTACCTGCTTAGAAAGCTGTAATTTTGACTGGTAATTAAACTCAAGTGTTTCATTTTCCCAGTCAGCTCATCAGTGACTCTAGAAAATAAATGATCTGAAATTGAAATCTGTTAGCCGAAACAATAGTAATTAATTACATTTTTCAAGGGACAATATATTCTCAAAGCCTGTTTCTGGATAAGCTCTTGAGCAATATATACTACTATGTACAGGTGGCAAATGAGGGACAATAAGGAAAAAAGATAACTTAATCTCAATATTCATGAAGCTTCTAGCCTAGCTTACAGTCTAACACATTTTTCTTAGAAACCAGAATTAGGAAAACTTTCCTGCAGTATGACATGGTTAATAGTTACCACCTTTGCTCATGTGAATGTGAGACAGTATTCTAAGGATTTGCTGCAGTGTTGTTGCTGTTAATTACATAGACAGAGAAATTGGTGCTAAAAAGGACCTAGCAGGTCAGAAAGTAATATTTCTTTGCAATGAGGGAATTCTCCCAAGAGAACACCCTCTTATGTTTTTCCTCTATATTGGATTTAAGGCTTGAAGTGCTGGGAATTCCCCTTTTGTTCTGGGAAATTAATCGATTCTACTTTTCCTAATTTTTTTCAGACTAATTTTTCTTCTGATTAATTTCCTTCAGTTGCCTCAAGTTATTGTGTTTACTCCCTGCATGACTATCAAGCCCTTCTCAGTTTTTGTTTAGCTACTCTACACATATTAAAATTTTAATCTATTCTTGTATGTCAATCCCTTCAGACCTCTTATATGTTTCAGTATTTTTCTCCATAATCCTTCTGTTCTGCATACTCATTCCTTTTATCAATCATTCACAGTGAGTGCTGCATTTAAAGCCTCTATTATCAACCCAGAGATTTTATAGAGTGAAGTAAAGACTTCCAAAAGAGAACTAACAGTTTTGAAATTGTTGAGGTAAAATATCCACCTGTTCTTTCCTCCCTGCAGAAAAGGTGCAAAACTGCACCTCTAATGATTACCTCAAGTTGTTTGTGTGTTATGATAGTAGCCTTAAAAGAGGAATTGAAATTAATATTTCCATGATGAACCAGTTGAGAAGCAGACGAGAGATGTTTCCCAGCCAACATGGAAGATAAACAAGCAGGCTGCCAACAGCACCTCCCAGGACAGGCCACAGAGACAGCTGTGATAAGAATTACAGATTTATACCTTCAGCAGAGCTCCACAATAATTTGGATTAATTTGTTCTGGGATATGGATGAGTTTCCTGCTTGCAGCAGCGTTAACTTTACTTAGCTATATCAAGTTGGTTACCACAGTTCCCCAGCTGTCCAGGAAAAGCCAGGCAGAAGTTTTCTGCTCAGGCAAGAGGAGTTCAATATCATCCTTCTTCACTAGCCCACCACTCAGGCTCCAAAGTAGATTTTTTTCTCTTTTCAGTAAGCCAGAATGCAGAATCCTCCAGAATACAGGACCCCATGTGAAAGTGTTCACAGTGCCCTGATCAAGCACTAGATAAGGCTGGGAGTGAGAAACAATATCTCTTATTAAATCACCAAAATTATCAATGAACTAAACAAACAAACAAAACCATAATAAAAGATAGAGAATCTTAGGCATTATTCATGGAACACCAGAATTTTATACCTTATTAACATAATTTTTTTCTGCCCTTGCCATTGGAGATTGCTCAATCTTGTCCTATCTTCATCAAATGGTCCCTCTTGTAACGATCAGACATCACTTGAGAATCCATCAACAGCCTTTTGTATGAGAATTATAAACAATTATCAAAGAAATGTCTGTATTACTACCCTATACCTCCTTAAAAACTTCTTGGCTTGTTATAGACAAAAGCTCTCCCATCATTCTCATATCAAATATAGTATGTCTTTAAATTTTCAATTCCCTGAAATTAAAAATTTTAGCAGCATAACAGAATAATAGAATAATTTAGGTAGGAAAATGAAAGAAACCAAGATGATATCAAGCTGTTCCTAATCATCAGAGAATATCCTTTTACCTTAAATTGCCTCTTAGAATTTCAATTATTAAGAGGAAAAAATTCGTATGTCTGTTAATTAGGCTGCTTCTATAGCTAAAAATCAGTGCTAGAACATCATTCATACTTAAAGTAGACAAAGTTATGAAATAGCTTGTATGGAGAAGTCTCTAGTGTTTCATGCAGATAAGTGTCAGAAGAGGACGAACGATGAAAAGGCAAAGTGTGTCAGACAAACACCTGTTTGTCTGACACCTGTTTTAAATCAGTGGCCTGTGGATAGAATCCAGCTGTTATGAGGCAGATTTTCAACACAGGATTCCTAAAGATTGCAATGCACCAAGGTGCAATGCACCAAGGTGACACAATTTGTGTGGCACTTAGTGACTGGCAACAATCATACTGACACATGTAGAAGCAGTGTTCCCATCCTTGCAAGACAAAAGAGCAAAGACAGGATGGCATAAGCAACAAGACTCAAACCCAAGAATAATAAATCATATTTATACATAATTCAGTGGACAAGAATATTTCTCTGAATTTCTAAACCAAAACTTTAGTAATAGATTATTAATCCAAACTTCCTACAAGATTTAAAAAAATGAGGCGTATTAAAACATCTGAACAGACTTGCAGTGTTGGATTTCCTGTTTATTTATTTATTTCTTTGTATTGTGTTAGTGCCCTGGAATAATTGCAATAGGCAATAGGCAAGTACATTATAGAGATATTGCCATTAACCAAGGAAAGCTCGGATTGTAATATAAAACAAGAAGTACACAGAGGAAGCTTTGTCACAGAGCTGTCTTTTTCTAACTGTACTTCTCAGGGTACATCACAGATCTGAGAGTAAAAACAGAAAAGAAAAAGGCACAAAAGAAGCACAGAAAGTACAAGGTTGTGTGATTGTAACAGTATATGAAGAGCTCTGATGAAGAAAACACTTAAACATATTCTTAGCTGCTGGCTTATGACATTGTTTTTTGAAAATCGGATACAAAAACTATGAAAATATAAGATTCCAAAGTAAAAAAATAATAAAATTCCCTAAAGCAGTTATTTATCTAGTAAGATCATTGAACTTTTAGTTTAGCCAACTATTGCTTAATCAGTATCTATATTTACAAGAAAATAATACTTAAAATATTCTAATGATCTGAAATATCACTGTACAAATTCAGTGTTTCATTCCTCCTTCATTCTTGTTTGAAAGTTTGAAACTCTCTAAAGACAAAATATTTGCCAATATTCTTTAGCCATCCCTTTATATATGTCAATACCATGCTACTATAGCCATAGGAATTTCAGATGCCATTTAGCAGAGCATCTCAATTAAGAAATCACATAACCTACAGCATTCTTTCTCAGCTCACAAAATACAAAATGTTGTATCCCTCATAAGGAAGGCACTTCTCGCTCAAAGGAACTTTCCTTGACAAATAAGAAGGAATTAATTATATTAGGCATATAATGATTTCGAAAAATTATGGAATAATATCACTCAAATGACAGAAAAGGAACAAACCATGAACACAACTATGTAACTAGACAGGCACAAGAACATATTGAAATTTCCTCTTAATATTAATAATTTGGACATAAAAACTGCTAGCTTCACTTAAAATCTTAATTCAAAATAATTTATAACTTCGCTATGGGAAGTTAATTGGTAAAGTAATATAAATTCTTGTTTTTAAATTGCCATATGATCAAAATCCAAACCCATAGAAAACTGCCATAAGAACATATTAGTATTGAATCCCAATGATTTACTATGGTCATTTGAAAGTTTTTTAACTGTATGTTATTTACAGACTTACTTAGCCTCCAGTGACATATAGAAGAAAAATCTGACTTTGATGTTTTAGGTGAATAATTTTTCTGCTTTTAGTGTCTTCAAACTATTACCTAGGAAAATCGGATTTAAAAAATCAAATGGGTTTAGAGGACAGTCTTTGGCAAACATTGAAGTTGAGGAAGTTCATGTTGTGATGAGAGGAAAGAAGATAATTTTTCTGCCTGATGAAGAGCAGATATTTTGTTTCTCCTATGATTTCTCTTAGGCATCTAGGCAGTACATTAGAACAAATTCAGTTGGAAACTGGAACAGGACTAAAGTTTCCCACTTTTTAAAGTGGGAAACTGAACTAAAGCATTTTTTGTTTGGATTTTCTAAGCCTAACAGTTATCACTGAAAATAAAAATAACTGGAAACTAAATTTTCACCTTTATTTTCACAGTTTTGGAAGTTTTTTAAAAGTATTGTCCTTGTGTTTGTTGAAGAGAAAAAGTCCTTAAGGCTGGCAAACTAGCTGCACAGAAGGCTTGAGAGGAAGGAATTTTCTTGAACCTTGGTTTCTTACAGACAGACTTCTTACTGAGAAACAGAGCCCTGCCAAAATGAAACAGATTCCTTATGCTAATTTTGTACAGACATTAATGGCCCCAGATAACAAAGAACAAAGACCATCGTAAGATCATGTGTATGTAACCAATTTTGTTTGGTAAAATAGGTATTTGTTCATGAATGTAACAGACATTGTGAGAGAAGAGAAAAAAAATTCTGTTTCTGATGTATGGAAAAGGAATCAGATAGAAATTTTTCTGACCACATAAAATCATCCAAAATTTGCTGCAATTAATTTTGAGCTGCCTGGCCACATTCAAAGTCAGTAGCAGCAAACAAAAACAGCAGTTTACTTTGAATACTGGTTTAGCCTAAATTAACCTGCAAAATTTGCAAGTCTTTTTTCTGGTTTTGCACAATTATAAGACTGGATTAGAAAAATTAAAATCTGTCATAATGAAAAATTGCAAACCACAAAAGCAAATGACAGATTTACTGCTTCAAATCAGAGGATGTGTTTTAAAGGGAAATTTATATTCATTGATTAAAATTTTTTTGAGAAAGTTTTGGTGCTCATATAAAATAAAACAGAAAAACTTGTACAGATCATCTCAAAACTCGCTATGACTTTAATAAAGAATTTTGCACTATTAATTTTTTCATTATATTTCCAGTTGGAATGTTTTTAATTCTATTATAGTTAAATAGTTGGCTTTGTTTCTAAGAAAGTTTTCATATTTTTTAGTTTTGATTATAAAATTAGCTTTTTGAAGCCTTCTATGTTGAGCAAGTGTTTCCCAACACACTACAGATTTTTATTTTAAAAGATTTGCTTTTCCTAAATGTTACACCTTATGATCTATTCTCTCTTCAGCAATTCGGTGGCCTAAGTTGTAGCAGTGTAATTACATCCTCCAGATCTTGCAGTTTCTTTTGAAATGTTCTGAAGTTTTTTCTGTTTTCTGAAATTTTGTGTTCCCAGCTCAAGAACTGCTGAGGACTCTGACCTGATTGTGAGGATCCATCTTTGGATGGATCTTCACATCCAGTTCCACTCACATCCAGCTCCACATGCCATAGAATATAAAAGAAGGCAAAGGTCTTGCCCAAAAATTTTAAGACAAAGTAGATGGGCAATGACTGAACAGACATGTTAGACACAAAAATTATAATAAATTTTCTTTTCTAATGCTCTTAAAAAGGTTCATATCCAGATGACTATGCTAGTCTACTATTTTTAAGTTCCTGTAATTTCCTTTGTAGTACCATTAATCCATCTGGTTAGAGTTTGTGGATGTTCTTTAAGGAGGGATGTCAAGGAGCAATCTGAAAGGAAAGGAAAGAGATGGGGCACAAGTTGCTTAACATCTGTGTGAAAAAAAAAAATAACTGAAAGAGAAAGTTGTACAG
Organism: Agelaius phoeniceus; assembly: GCF_051311805.1. Classification (NCBI taxonomy): domain Eukaryota; kingdom Metazoa; phylum Chordata; class Aves; order Passeriformes; family Icteridae; genus Agelaius; species Agelaius phoeniceus. The sequence continues at coordinate 11,937,094 of NC_135266.1, read as the reverse complement.
GCAAATTGAAAGATTAAATTTGAGATATAATTGGAAAAATGCCAAACATAAATCCTCAGGGGAATATTAGGGTGGTGAAAGGAGTTGTGGTTTTCTCCTTTTCCTGCAGTATGTTTTTGAAAAACTTGTTGGATGGTACACAGAAGAGGCTAGAGAAAGTCAGCCACTCTTGGGATGCAGATATTACTGTGGTAGAAAGAACAAGGAGTCGTGATTTAGCACCTAAATAAAGCAGCTAGTGGCAGCAGAGTGTAAGGAAAATAACGATCTGACCTTTGTGCTTGCCATGGCTTTTCAGCCCAGGAAGAACAGAGAAGGGATTGTCACAACTGCTGCTCCTCCTAAGCTGTTGACTCAGTAAAAAGGCTCAAACTAGCTACTAGGATTAAATTGGCAGGAAAATGCATGAATACAATGGTGATATATTGCTGGGGTTTGCATCTGTTTTTTTTAGTTTTGAACTTTTCACATACTAAAAATTCTAATAAACTTTAAAGGCAAATGGCATACTACAACAAAAGCTCTTTTAAATTATTTTCTTTTAAATTATTTTCTCCCTTGCTTTACAACAAAGATTGAAAAAGCTATTCCCGTAATTTTCTCTTTTTATTTTTTTTTTTTTTTGCTACTACCACACAGTAAATAAGATACTTGGTTCTGACTCTTCATTATTTGTTGATTTATAGCATATGCTTCACACACACAAATGCACTTTTTCAATATATCAGAACACAAAACCTAACATGACATAAAACATAATTGATAAATTGCAAAAATGAAATGACAGAAGAGGCAGCACTGTGGATTGAACCTTTGAGGGACTGAGACATCTGAAAAATGTTACATTCTGCACTCCAAAGAATATTTCCAGACTGCTCTCCAAGTTCATATTATTTAACTCAGAAATTCTGTGAAATAGTCCAACTTACATACTGAAGGCATGTTGTGAAATCAATAGAATTTAGCCTCAGCAGCAGCTGTAAGATTTGGCCTCTGGACAGTGTAAAAGAAGAAAAAATTATTCAGGAAGAGCATATATTTTATGAGTAGAAACAGCAATGCTAATTGAATTCTACAAAGAGACTATCATTGAAATGTGAAGAGCCTTTGAGCAAATTTATGGCCACATTATGCCTTCTTTTTGCATCCCATTGTGCTCATCTGGCTCATAACTTGGCTTCAAGAGCCAGATCCTCAGCTGCTATAAATTGGCGTCATTCCACTGAAGACAGAGAAGCTGCACTGATTTATACCAGCTGTGGACCAGGCATGTTTATTCCTTCTATTTTTTTCCACTATTTGAATGAAGGTGTAGCCAGAAAAGCTACTATGGTCTGAACAGCAGATGAATAAACATAGCTGGAAGCATATCCAGCATGGCTATAACATTTCCATTGTTTGAATAAAAAGAGAAGACCCAAACTACAACTGGAAGTCAATTAATTGGACATTCAGAGACCTCCCTCATTTAGAGACCTCCCTCTATTACTAATTGCCTACCATACATACAGGCACATGCATTTAAAACTTCATTTTACTTGTAGAAAACCAAATAAAAATGTGAATTTGTTCTGAGCACATTTGGTTCTTGCGTGTTTGGTTTTGTGCTTTTGGTTTGGTTTTTTTGTTCTGTTGGGTTTTTTTTCCCTAAATCAATGAGTCATCATATAGCTTTCTGAATTTCTGTGTTGATTTTTGAAACTCAAGGTCATAGTTTTATAGTTATTCATATTAAAATGTGTATGGCATGCATTTATGAACACAGTCTAACCTTGGGTGATACATATTGGCTTCTGAAATCAGAGTTCCCAGTTTTATTACATCCACTCTCCTTTTGTTTGTATCCTGTTTCATGTGAACTAAAAAATATAAATGAATATCGTTTTTATTATTTTTCCTTAACAAAAACTCAGTATCATTTTTCCTCAGTAAAGCCTTTATGATGAAGACTCCTGGACTTATGAATGTACTTTACAGCCTGAATGTTCAGCATGACTCACTCAAATTTAAGGTTTGTGTATTATGCCCAGAGAAAATAAGATGGCATTTCCTGATATACTCTCTGCACTCTGACATCTACCTTCAAAGCTGTAGATATACTTAGAACAGCAGCTCTATTCTCAGCTTCTCCACAAATTAATCTGTGAGATCTGATATGCATCAAACTGCCTCTGCCTGGATAGACCCTCAGCACAGTGAGAAGGGGCTCCTAATTTCTGAGTGACACATCCCATTCTTTGGCACTCAAAAGTAAGAAAGCTAAAAGTGTACATCAGAACATTGAAAAAAGAAGGTTTCTGAAAGGCTTTGATTGAAGGTGTCTTGAAATTTCCTGAAGTGACACTCAGTTCTTTGGAATAGCCAAAAGCTGTATTCAAATACTGAAGTACAACTTCAGTGATGTTCAGTGATGGGCCTTTTTTCTTTTTTTACCTCTAATTTTTGCTTCTTTTAAATGCATCATCTTCCATTGGAACAAGTTAATTAGCCAAGACAAATTAAGGATAAGGGTCTAATTTGTGGCAGGCTGGTACTGGCTCAAATGAAAAGCTCCAGTAACATAGCACTGGGAGCTATGTTCTCTAAAAGTATGGGGGTTCCTTCTTTAAAAGTATGAGGAAGAAAATAAATATGAAAGAATTTTTGAAAAATATAAAAAGCATCCTTTTGTGAGGTTTATTGCCTTTAGGTAATTAATAATAATAGGTTATAAACTATTAGTTGATTAAAACTGATCGGTTAATGAATAATTAATATTTAGGTGGATGTGATTAGTTACTAAATAATTATTGACTGACTAATGATTAATGGTGATCATTATTATTGATTATAATTATAAATTTAACTTCTTGTGTTTCTGCAGTAAAATTATTCATCCCTTTCCCTAAGCATCCATCCCCACAGCATCTAAAGTGCAGATCAATCACATTACAGGGAAATGAGCTCCTTGTTCTCCTTAAGAATGTATCTAAGTGACTTTACAACTGTTGGGTAAATGGATGGAGCCTTTAGTTTGTCTGTAATATCCATTTGGATACAATCTCTATAGTTCCTGTTGGATTTTTTTACCAACCCTATGCCAACAGGACATGACTCTGCTGTTGAGGTAATGTGCTTGTAATAATCTAAAATGCTACTTTATAACAGACATGTGGAAATGTCCTTTATGTTATGCATTTAGTTTGCCATTCAAGGAAAAAAAAGGCAATTCAACACAGTATGAAATGACAGCTATTAACAGGGTAACAGATGAGACAGTAGAAGGAATCTTGTAGAATTTTTTCAGAAAAAATTCTACAGATTGAGTTGTTCATCATAAAACCCAGAGTTGGAGTAATAAGGTGTAACTTCAGAGTTTTGAACTCAGCTGCTGTTATGCAAGGACAATGTGAAATTTGAGAAGGGAAAAAAATCCATTTTAGGAATTTGGATTAGATCCTTTTGAAATGAATGCATAAACTAGATGGTTTAGAATCAATATGGCTGGACACCAAGAAAATATGTATATGGCAAGAGAACCTTCAACAGCAAGTGGTGAGGCTGAATTACAAGTACTACATAGTGACATCAAATTTGGACCTGGTTCAACACTGGCTTCACTGAAACTTTTGAATTTTTGCTATTTACCACTCCATCAGCATCCAGAAACCCAGACCACTGAACCTCTCAACTCCTCTGTGACCATGATCTGTTCAGTATTCCCAGAAGAATAAAGAGGTGCCAGCCTGGATCACAGATTTGAATTTTAACCCCTTTCTAAATTTAGTCATTTTGGTATTACCTCCTTAGGGACTTAAATGTCAAAACCAGACATTTTGCTATCTCCAGGTATACATACTTTACATCTAGGGAGAGACTTTAGCTCATATTTGACTTCTGCCTAGGGAATCAGAAGCTTAAACATGGCAAAATCATGGTCAGTCATGCAAACCAGGTCCAGGCATGCTTGCTCCATGGCCATCGGTGTGCCTGGCACCTCTGGGTGAAGTTTCACCTCATTTCTTGTGTGAAGTCAATGAGGAGCAGAAATGTTCATGTCACTGTAAGCAACATGATGGCAGCAAGAGCTCTGAACTCCATCCTGTGGGCAAGGCTCTGCTCTGGATCTCTGTCCCCTCAAGTGAGGTCAAAGGCTGATGGCAGAAACTCATGGGTGTTTCCCCCTGTGCTGCTAAAACCACTGCATCAAGCTGCCCACACAGAGCTATTCAGTGTGTCTGGAGTGTGCTCACCCATTGCCATTCTGATGATGTGCCAGTTCTTTGGTGTATGAAATGGAAAGTGACAGTAGGTTATAAAATTGTGATGGATGATTTAGGTGGCTGTATTCAGTTGTAAGCAATAAATGCTGAGCTCGGCAGAAACTACTAAAGGCAAAACTGCAAGTGATTTACTAGCAATTTAAAGCACATGAGATTTGTAATGCATGAGGTCCTCAGGCCCAACACTTCTCTTCAGTAATGGGAAACAATATTTTGGTGGAAAATGGCATGTTTAGTTTCAACTTTGTGCTGCAAAATATGTGGATAGCATAGTTTTCTTCATTTCTAAGAGTGGTAGCTATTTGCATCTTATTCAAACTGCAAGTTTATGTTAAAAGAAAGTTGGCAATATTAATATTCCTTGAATGAGTTTTGATATGAAGGAAAATCAATACTTCAGGATAACTAAAGCAGTGCAGTTTTAAAACTTCTGGTCTGTGATTCCGATTTCATCTTATATTTGGTAAACTTGTGTAAGATTAACTCCATAGTGAGCCAATACAGCTATCCTTTGAAGGAAAAAATGAAAATGTCATCTATTTCTGCACATGTACCAATACAGTTAAGTAGTTCAAATACTAATTCTCATTTAAGAGGGCAGTGGTGGGTGAAGAGTTGCTGGCATGAAGCTGGATACTGAGATATCACATATTTGGTGTGACAGAGATAAACACCACCCAGCTGGGGGCTTATGCTGAAGTTTTCCTAACATATCAGTTTTTAAGTTTATGAGACAACCCTCAAAATACTGTTCCATTTTGAACAGTGAGCATGTGAAAATGGTGCAGTGAATGTCACCGTGAGTTTGCAGGACCAGGAGCTCAGGTAAAATCCATGTCTTAGTTTTCCAAGTATGGGTGACCTAAACAGTGGAAGGCACAATAAGCCTGCCATCTTACAAGAGCACAGAGACAAAAGTGATTTCTACTCATCAGAACTAATCAGGTTATGCCACTTTTCCTTGGGTTGTTTCCAACATGGTCATGTTATCTTAACTCATGGGTTACGACCTCTTCTCTGTCAAAGGATTAGATGTAGATGAGTTCTGCAAACAACCACATGGTGATCTAATGACTACAAATCCTTCCCTAGTTAGCAGGATCTGGGGTCTGGTTTCTCCTATGGTACCAATAGCTGAGCAACAGTCTACTGATAATCCAGGATGGAGATGAATGGTTTGTCTTGGCTGGCTCTGAATGCTGCCCCAAATACCCCACCTTCTGTGTGTTCCTGTGTCAGCTCTGCCTACCACACATCTCCTTGTGTGCACCTTTGCAGAAAGGATTGTGTTAGTTACAGAAAAGATGTTGCAAACATCCTGTAAGAGCTGAAATGAGGGATGTGGGACTCCAGGGGCTCTCCAAAATGCAGTTTATTCCATCCAAGATGTTACAGCAGTCCAGGGTCATGGGCAACAGAGCCTGTGCCTACAGCTGTCAGCTCCAGCTGTTGGCAGCCCTGGAGACCCTTTGGTTTTGGTTACAAAGCATTATATACTTTTCTTTGCTGAGCATCTTAATACACTAAAACCAATTTATACCTTAATTTTTATCTATAGCCTATCATAACTACTAGAATTACCATATTCATTTTACTATTCTCCAATCTCTAAAAGTTAGTACATTACAGTTTAAGCTAGAAATTGTTGTTCAGTTTTCTTGCAGTGGAAAATTCTGAGAACTTTCTTCTACTTGCAACATCAGCAGGTTGTTTGCCTGTGCTATCTTCCTGCTTGGTAAAAACATCTTCTTGTTTGGGGTGGGTTTATCCTTTGCTGTAAGCCATAAAAACCCCTTCTAACTAACACACCCTTTGCCTCCTTGGTTATCCGCTAAGACTGGCTCAGCAATTCTTTTCTTCTATATCAAAACTTGCTTCCATCTCTATTGCTTCTTCAGATTCTACATTCAAAAATCTTTCTGCTAACATACATATCTGTGAGACTTTCTTGTCAAACTGTCACCCTTCCCAACACATCCTGAATTTCAAAGCTAGTACAAAGGTCATGGAATACTTCTTCTGCAAAGGTAGATGAATAGGTGAAAATTGTACCCATTCATCCATTTGCTGATGAAGATTAAAGCCCAGTAGTAGGCAATGAAATTATTGTTGGAATTATGCTTCTATTTTTTTTTTCAAATCTCTGGTTAAAAATTTCCTTCACTGAAAACTTGAACCTTTTTAAACTTTATTTATCACAGCTAAACTCTAAAAAATTTTCTATCCAGAAATACAAGTTACTTGACACTCCAAATCCTTAGATTGGCAGCATGAGGCAGGAGGGAGGAAGTTAAAGCTATGAACTAGGTATTTATGCTTTTATCCTGAATCTATTGAAACCATGGCAATACATCAATCATTTCTGTTCTGCCGCTGAAACCCCTCATAACTTGGTCAATGGCAAGGATTAAGATGAAAGGAAAATTGTAAAATCACTTTCTGTCTAGTGGCAATGTACATACCCACTTAGAATCAAATATCTATACTAGGAGCTATAACTATTGAGAGGCAGTTTCATGTCCTCCTATGACTTTTCCCTCATATTATTCAATTGGAATTAAAAAACATCAAAATCACAAAAGCTTTCAAGAACTAAAACCTGAAGGTAAATCAGATCAATCAAAACTTTTCACCATAGTTTCTGAGTGAATTTTTTTAAAGTTTTGTTTTCTTTTTTAAACAAAGCTTCCATTTATTTTTCCAGCAAAAAGTTCACTTTTAAAATGTTGTGTTGGACTTTTTATTTGGAGTTATTCAGGAGTGGAAAAATGTTTAGATAACTAAACAAACAAAAAAAGATTGAAACATGAGAGAATAAAATTATTTTGGATAGCCTTGAAGGTAGAGACATGAAGGATTTTTGATAGTCAAAACTGCTTTAAAAGAAGCAGATCTTAGTAATCAGGTTTTATGGCAGTGAGTGAGAAAAATTTAGAGAAAAATTTACAGGACTGCTAGAGAGAAGGCTAATGTAGAAATTACATGAGAGGTCTTCAGGGGTTAGGGATGTCCAGAAAGGACAGATATCACAAATGCTACTGAAGAAAGTAACAAGATTTAGGCACATTCATGGCATGAGGAAGAACAAGATCTGAATATGCTCAGAGTTGCTCTCCTTCTTTCACACACAAACAATTTTCATCAGTCAAAGTGTTTTTCCACATGTGTGGGTGCAGAAAACAAGTGGTATTTTCATCAGTTTCTTCTATTCCTGATTTCCTCATTTTTAAAAGTGTCTAAACAGCCAAATCTTTGAAGACGTAAAACAATTTTCTTTTGATTTCTTTAATGTAATTGCCCCTTTTACTCTCCCCCTCATGTAAATTCTGTGGAGGCTTTTTTTTTTCTTTTTATTTTTCATTTTTATGAGCAGTGTGTTTACAACATTTTAAATCAAAGGGATTGGATCCTGGAATACTAGAGATCACTATTTTTCTGAATTCGTACTTCAAAGGAAGTTCAGAAATAGGAAAGGATTTGCAATTTATGTTCAATAATTGCAGTGGAGCACCTGCTAAGGCAGAATATTAGATTGTTTCATATAGTGACAAATGATGAGACACTGATGTCCAATGACTCTTGTAATGTAAATTGATTTCAGATTACTGTGGAGTCTCTCTTTAGTTGACAGTGATTGTGCAGACTGCTTTGAAAAAGAGTTAGTGTGCTCTAAATCCATGGGTTTTTACTCTGTGTTTAGAGGTTTCAGTAGCATGGTTTCAATGAAGACTGTTGAAGCTGTGACCATATAGAATTTACTTTGAATAAAACCCTTTTCCATACCAGGAGATTTCATTTTTGTTTCTCCCCATGAGCAGTATGGCCACAGTAGTTAGTCACTGTCATTTCACACTCCAGAGCCTGCTGAGAGATAGCAGTCACATTTTCCTTTCCTCTTTCTCTGGACTTCTGCCTGAAGTCTTTCCTCCATGGAACACTCCATTACAAGTTGCTCAGAAACAGCAGGGAAGGAGTCAAGAGATGCAGAGCCCAAAGAGGAGGGACCCGTGAGTGTGTGCCTGCTTAAAATGTGCCTGGTGTTCAGATGGAACTGTGGCATGGGCAGGAACATCTCTGCAAGTGTTTAGACCCAGAGGGATTGTGGTAACTATTTATCATATTATGTCAATCTATTTCAAACTTCCTGTCATAATAATAGAAAACCAAAAGAAGATCCAGATTGTGATTATATAGAATTCTTTTTTTAAAAGGACAACAACAAAAGTAATAATTTTCAAGGAACAGATTTTTTTTTAGATCTATTTCCCTCAAATCCCCTTTTTGTAGGATAGATATCACATTCTGCTTTGAATTTTATTAATGACAGTAGGTCTCAAGACTAACGGTGCCTGTTTTCAGAAATTTTGTCATATGTGAATAGTATTTGAATAGACTCTTATCTTTCAGGGTGGGATGGAAAGATAGAGGAGGATTAAATAGGTTTTTTATAACATTTTTGTCAGTCATTTGAAATGTCTCACACTTTAATAAAGGGCATATTAAATGCAGACATACTTATAACCTGAAGATTTGTCCTGTAGTCACTGAAAGCCAGAACTGTACAAATTAATATTTCAGAGTAAACTGCATGTAAGCAGATTGTCTTTCTTTTTGCATGTACAATTTCCATTTGTGTGCACATCTAAGCCTAATATTTTTAAAGAAGACACTGTATTATATAATTCATTCTTTTGTTAATAATTACTCTGCAATCAAGAAAAAGATTAACTTACAGGTTTGGAGGGACTTGGTGATTGGCAAGGACAGTCCCCTTTTATTATGAAAATCTGTATTAAGTAAGCCCAGGCTTAAAATATGAAACTGTATTTCTCACTATTTTCTTGACTTGTGCAACTGAAACATGGTTAATGAAAGAACAGTGTGGTCTACTTTAGATTACATGTTTAATTCTATATATTTTTATTACCTGAAATTCTTTTAATTAATCTTATCATCATAAAAATGAACTTTTACCAGATATTTATCATTCATCCTTTTTGGAAAAATTATGCAACTTTTCAATACTCAGATATATGGTATGTCTAACATGGTAAATTGTGATTAATTTTTTTTTTTTTTCACAAATATGTTCCCACTATAGGAATTCAAACTATAATGAAAAATTATGAAAATGCTCATCACTAAAAACTTTTGAGTTGAATTTAAAAATAGGGGCCTTTTTTTTTGTCACAGCTGGAAATAACCTGTAATTTTTTTCTCAAGTATACTGTTCTGTTGGCTTAACTGTTTTTGGTTTTATGTATAAAGTTCATTTATTCTTAATTAGGCAATGGTAATGGTCATGAGTGACACTGAGATCGCTCTTGGAAAAATTTTAGAAACAAATGAAACTATTTTTCCAGAAGTTAAAAATGATTGAATTTGAAAAGTCTGATGAAGTCTTAATTATGGAGAATCTCTACTGGGAAAATTCAAAACTGTGAGATAGTTGTCCAACAAAAAAAACCAAAAAAAAAAATTAAATATAAAAAAATCTAAACCAAAACTCTGTTCAACCTAAAGAATCTTAATAAGTCAGTAAGAGCAGCTTAAATTTAAGCAAACACATACACCTGTGTACATCATTAATCTATTTCTATAATTTATGTCAAACCTTTTGATGAATGAGTTTAATGCCTGTAATAAGGACCATTACAAGAAAGGTTAAAAATGTGCTATGGGTTTTCAGTAATTCTGTGGTATTGTTACAATGTTTATTACACCATCGCTGAGATGTGGATGGAAATTATCTTTTCCCCCTAGGCAGTTTGATATTAGTTCAATTTAGCTCTTAATTATTCACTTTCTATTGTAACCTGTGATTTTTACCTAATTTATTTTGTGTGAGTGCAGCAGAGAGAGGAGTGGAATGTTTAAAGGTAATCCATGTTCTTCACCACAGTGCTGAATCAAAACCACAATCAGATATAACACAAGAGTTCATCTCCAGAGTATTTAGACTTGGCCAATGTGAAAGAATCTTGTCCTACACCTGTGGCTAATTGTGGCTGTTTGGAAGTTTCACCAGACCCTGGGGTTATCCTCACAGCACCTTGGAATGGGAAAATATCAGCTGCCCATTTGTTTCAGTAAATTACCTCAGTTTATGTGAGAATATGTGAAAGTTGTGATATGTTCTTGGTTACTTGTATGGTTACACTGACAGCTTCTTTGTAAATTTGCTTTCTGGTTAAGACTTTTCTGATGAATTACAGGGCAGAATTCCCAGCATGGCCCTCCAAGTGCCTGAGACATTTCTTCAACTCAGCTTCCCTAATATCAATCCAAAGTACTCTGTACACTAAAAAAAACCCAAAAACCAGACCACAAACGAAAAAAGAAAAAACCCACCCACACAAAAAACCAACCAAACAACCAGAAACCCAACAAAAAAGCCACAAATAAACAAAGCAACCAAAACAAGACACAAAACACCGATAAAACCAAAACCAGCTAAACAAACCTTTCCATAAACTGTAATTCAATACAGCTCATCTAGTGGGGGTACAGCAGGCATTAGTCATTCATGAGAGTTAGTACCCTGTTTGAGATGATTACATCTGAATGCCAGAGGTACATGGAATATGGCAGAAAACAATTTTTAATTTGGAATTCAAGTCAAACTCTAAACAAAGCATTGTCTCAATGGTTCAGGAGATTTTAACACCTTTTGTCTATTCCTGCAACAGGAATTCTCCTGGCCTTATATAGAATAGAAGTACTAAAACAAAGGTCAAAATGACCTTAACTGCTGAAAGCTCAGTAACCTGGATAGAAAATGTTCTGGTATGGCATATATTGTTCCAGGCCAAAGGAATCATATTCCATTTTAGTTTTGATACATCACCAAAAGAAAAAAAAAGATGGAGTATTTTTTGTTATAGATGGTAGCAGGTAAACTTCTGGTTATCTGTTAAAATTTTTACAGTAAACTCCAGTTTACAGTAAAAATTGTTTCATCTGGGGAAATGTTTTGTGAAAAAAAATTCAGAAAGGATACACAGAAAATTTCTTGGCATGTGATCTTTCCAGGTTCTTGGGTTCACTCTGTTGTTTTTAGAATACTGAGAAGTCAAGTAAAGTCCATGCAGGCTCCTCCATGATTTTAGGCTCCGTGTAATTCAATGTCCACACTGCTTTTCATTGACACGAGATGACAGTGACCACACAAACATGTAAACTGTCACTGTCACTCAGAGGGTGTAGTTCAAAGGAAATTTGAACTCACAGGAGATAGCCTAACCTGAGTCTAAGGGGCTTGAAGGAATATAAAGTGTTAAAGTAGTGTTTACACATCTCACCTCTTGACAGAGCTCAGAACTCATCTCATCTGGAGATGCAACAGCCCTCCCCTCCTCCCTGCTGTGAAAAAATGCCATTTGCATGAGGAAAGGACAATTTAGACATGGGAACTTAAAACATTAAAGAAGTCTGTTCTCACAATAATTAGCAGAGTTCAGCCCTTGTGATTTGAATCTGCCAAGGATCAATACTTGGCTAAGAAATGAGTGCACTTTTTAGGGTTGAAATTAGATAACCTTTTCAGGAATATTAGATGTAACAATGATGTCATACGGTGTCTCATTTTGGAGAAGCCAACTATGTCTTTCAGCACAAAATAATAAGTGGCATTTCCTCTCCAGTTTTTCAATCCCTTTTGAAAAGTCCTTCCTTTGTCAGGGTAGGTCATTTCTCAAATTATAATAAATTAAAGTAAGAAATATTGAAAAACTCTTTTTGAAAATATAAGAAATACCTCCCTTGATATTTTCTACCCTTCTTTAGCCAAAATTCATCTTAATTCACAAATAATTTTTCATCTTTCTTCCTTTCTGTAACTAGACATTCACTGAAAAAAAAATCTTTGTCAAGGCAAAGTGCATTGTGTAAAAGCTTTGTGCAGACCTGAGGAAGCAGGAATAGTCATAGTCTATATAGTATTTTGCTGGGAATTCTGTTCCTTGCCATCTCCTAAGTAACTGGGATGATCACAATTCTAAATGAGAGGAAATGAACCTTGTTTAGGCTGTGTCTGTTTGCAAATGAGTCTATAGTGGGTATTTCTGCTTTTTACCCACTCCAGTTTCTTCTGTTTGTAAGGTTTCCCTCTTTACCAAAAGGATTACAAATTTCACTATATTTTTATCATCATCCTTGAATAGCTCCAAGCAATTTATATGCATGAATCTTTTAATTGACTTAACATGCCTTTCTTAGGAGGATAAGAATTAGTTATGAAGCATTACTAAACGGGTCAATTCCCACGATGTCATAGTCTCTGGTTAGTCCTCCATTTTATGCATAAAAAAGCAAAGGCTTTTCTTACCATATCTTTAGTGTGTAGAAACCTTATGTTTTCTATGAAATCAGAAGAGGAAGACAGATCATTTAAACTGAGTTATTACCCATACATCCACAAGAAGATATAGATTGTATCCAAGCAAGCCACAGAGATTACTGGCAAAACTGGCAAAGGAACCATTGCCCCAACTGTTCTATCAGGCAGCTGGAAAGAGAATGGGAATACATGTTTATTTCATGAGGGCAAATATTCCTACTAAAACTCTCCCAAAGGGAGTATATTTCAATCTACCAATAAAGGGGATAAATTCTAGAGAATGTTAAAGTGAATTAAAATTAATTGTATAGTATTTAATCAAAAAGCATTTGTCTTGGCTTCTTTCCAAATTATACAACTTTCTTGCTGGTCTTTTGGCTAGGCTCCAGTAAAATACACTGAGTATGTTAGAAGTATGAAAACTATATCCTGCATGAAGGATGTGGACTCAGGGATCTGAAAGATCTTTGCTGCAGCCACCATGTTTCTATGACTTCCTTTCAAATTAGCAGGAAATTTTCATCCCCTAACACCAGAAATAAAATCCTCTCTTGCAAGGTATGAGTTGATTTTGTTTCTCTGTCTTCACAATTAGGCCAAGACTTAATTATCCATCTTGGCTCCCAAAGGAGCCAATGTCATAGCTCTTTTCCCAGTTCAGCATGCTCTTCTTTTGTCTGTGGTCATCACAATGGCATTTGGTGGGGAAGACAGGCAGCATTGGACAGGACTCTTCTTGGTAACATGAGCCAGAAATACAAGAAGGACATGAGTAATTGTTGTGAGCAGTGAAAATTATCCAGAGACCCATGGAGGAGAGATTGACTGAACCCCCTTGTTCTTAGTCCACAAAAACAACCAGATTCCATTTCTCTGCTGTTCACTCATTGTGAAAGACTCCAAAGTGATGCACCTTTGCATAGAACCAGTTATGTGGCTTGAACTCCTGCATTTATCTCACAGCAATAGGAGCTTTAAATGGTTTTATATTTCATTATACTATTACAGCTGCTGAGCTGGGCAGTGCTAATGATGAGGGTTATTTTGCCAGCCACAAACAGATGGAGCATTACTGTACAAAATGCTGTGGTGCTGCGAGGACAGTGGGTGAAATCCCAGACAAGGATGGGAGTTCTGCTGGCAGCCCAGATAGTTCTTCTGCAGTTGGTTTCTCACAATATTAGTCACCATAGAAGTGTATTAATTGTGTTCAGCTGAACAGAAAATATAGACCCAGCCATTTGTATCAGGAAAGTTGTTGTACTACTTAACAACACTGCAGAATAATTTAGGTGGTCTTTATATAGACCACCTCAGAAATACAAAATGCTATCCATATAAGATGTGAAACTAAACATCTTGTAAACATAAACCCACCCATTTTTATGTAATTTGGGGACCTAAATTTTCCCAGTGGATTGCAGAAATAGGAAAAAAACAGGAAAAAAAATAGGACCCCCCCCCCACCTTCATCATTGTAGTGAGGTTGGACTTGATGGTTTTGGGAGGGCCCTTCCAATACAAAATGCCCTATGATTCTATGAATTAATAAAATATGGGAGACAGACCAGTTTTATAGCATGGAAGTCAGAATGATTTTAATTAGAGGTGAACAGGACAAGTGTTTGTCCTAACTTTGAGATTAATGTTTCCAGTCCTTCACATCATCATCTTCTAGCAAATATTGCCTCTAACCAATAAAACCCCATCAGGTTGTAGTTAGGGTCCAAATTTATCACTATTACAATACCACCCACAAGATGAATTATGCTTACAGGTTGTATTTTAAAAGATGTATTCAAATAATACCTGAGGCATTAAACAGCACATTAACATCCATTTAAGAACATCTACCTATTTCTATATAATAGTTTTCATCTAAATTGTAGGTTAATGATATGCAATATCAATATAAGACAGAGCAATGACCAACACCTGTTTTTATTCCACATATATTTCCTTCCCTAATACAATGACTTACCTTGCAAAATGTTTTCCCTGATTTGCACCTTTACAACTTGGTATTATTTTTTCATTTTTCCTCTGCCTTTCTGGTACAAAAGTATCCCAAAAGCACTATGTTTACTGCAAGTCAGTAGTGAAAAGAAAAAAAAAATAAAAAGACACCTGGGATGTTATTACTTAAACTGCAAAGATATTCTGACTAGAAGCAGGAAGACTTCTAGAAAAAGAATTAAATTTTTGGTGTGTAATGAATATGGGAGAGATTATTCTCTTCCCCCATGGAGGTTATGATGCAATGCCCCCAGCCTATAAACAGTTATGTAAATGCTTAATTTGAAGCATATGAGTCATCTCAGAGCTTACAGAGTGTTAAGCAGTTTCCTCATTGCAGAAGTGCAGCCTAGACAAGAGTGATAACAAGGGTGCTTTGCTAAGGTTTCACTACCAATTTGTTTAGAGCCCTTTCCAGTGCCTAGCCATTCTGATTTTATTTATTCTTTTCCTAATAAGTTGAAAGTAATATTGCCCTACAGATTATACTGAATTTAACTTGACACCCTTTATGTAAATGCATTAATAAATATTCTCCCTTCTTCACACTTCTTCAAGTAGCCTGCCAAAAACAAATGACCTTTTTGAGGAACAGATGAAGAAATAGTGAAGGAAAAAATGAGCAATCACAAATGTAACTAGCAGTGCTTGTTATCACAGTGACATTTACTGGCCTCCACCAGAAGGAGGTTCCATTGCAATTTAAATCAAATTTGCTCAGAAGAAACAGTGTTCATAGACCTACAGCAAGCAATGCAGGCTACACTTATAACACCAATGGGGTCCAGAATAAATAAGCTCTGGTACAGAAGCAGAGCAGACAATCCAATACAGCATTTTACAGCTCTATTGCTTTCAGGATTTTAGCTATTATTTTCTGATTATTGGTTTCCTGTGGGACATACTCAGGCCTATCATGATCCTGAGGGTCTCTGTTGCGGAATTTCATCAACTTGCTGCCCTTGTAGTTGAATTAAACTAAACAGAGGATTAGGGGACAAATTTCTCTGAGCCCTGATGGCAGGTAAATTGGAAGAGAAAGTGACAGTAAGTATCCCAAAGTCCTACAGGTAGTAGAGCTGAAACTACACCTAAATGTCAAGGTCAGTAATTTTTGGGAAAAGATAGTCTCAGACAGAACAAATGGGCTTCACAGCATTTTGGTAAATCAAACATCTTAGATCCATGGCAAGTCAGTAAAGATCACCAAGATTACAAAGTCCTCACCTTGCATACTGATAGCCATGAGGGATGGTTCCTACCTGACCAATAAAACTGGAAGTCAGAATTTCCTGTGGGCTACAAATGTCACTTTGGAAGATGCCTTCCTGTCCAACATGACCACTGCACCTGTGGTCTTGGTGCATCCTGGGTCTTGAGGTGGTCAACAGTAAGGCAATCTACAAGCTACAGCTTTGAGAAGCTCAAGCTGGACTTTCAAAGACTGTGTTTCCAGGCAGAAAGACAAATAAGATTTTCCAAGATCATTGATATGAAGCTTGTAGCAGGAAAACCTTGGGATCCCTTGCCCCAAGTAATTTGCTTTCCTTAAAAAAAATTAAAAACTCTTGGAAAATAAGTGGTCAAGGTCCAACTGGGTTACCAAACTTCTTCCTGCATCACTTGAATACAAATTCTGCAAGTCCTGGGAGAGATGCCACAATCTTGTTTAGCAGGCCAGCCTTGCTTTTGTGACTATCCTGGTCTAACAGCTCTAAAGTGCTGATCTATTCAAACTAAATAAACTAGCATACAGGGAAAAAAATCAATAAAATAAAATGGCAAATCTTTTTTATCAGAAATCCTGTCTCCTGGAAATCTCTGCTTTTCATACCACAGTCTAAGCCACAGAAAATTAATTCTGTTGAACCCAATCTGTCCACTCTATGAATTATTCATTTATGAGCAGTTGATAAATAAAACTGTAAAAAAAAATCATATCAAAGATTATTTTATTCCTGTCTAACTTATTTAACAATTTGCCTTTGTAATTTTAAATAATGTATTGGAGCTTTTCATGTTCTCACTTAGTGAAAGGGTGAGCTAGTAGCTCTGCATTTTTTCATTTCTTAGTGAAAATCTATGAGTTTTCCGTTCTTTACGTAAACAAGAGCTCATCTGCAACATCTCCTATGGCACCAAGACAAGTTTTTATTCATAAAAGTGACATTTGAGTAACTAATAGCTTTTTAATAGAAATACCTCTACAATGAACATAGAAAGCAGAGGGTTTTTTTCCTTGTAAGCATTCATTTATGAAGAAAATGTCATGTCAACCTTTTTCTTCTGCCTTTTCGACAAATGCTCTTTTCAAACTTAAATTTCATATTCATTCTAATATGTAACATGTGCTAATCATATTAGGAATGATTCATTTTATTCAGAATGGCAAACTGCTGCTCTTAGCTAGTTCTTATTAGTAATGCCATTCCTAAAGTTACAGCAGAAGAATCTTTCTCAAGGATGAAGGAAAGTGGCTGCTCTCAGCCAGTTCTCCCACACGTCTTCTGCAGTGTCTTATTTTGTTGACTTTGTTATCTTTTATGATCACACCTCAAAGTAATTTCATAATATTTAATGATCTCTTATGTTAGAGATCTGGCAGGTTCCAGACTTCCTCACTTTATGTGTGAAGACAGAGGTGTAAGGTGAATTTACATGTTAGCGGGGTTCAGGCTGCCTCTTGCCTGTCCTGGGTGCTGGAGATCAAGGCCTGGAGTTGTCTCCAGGCAGGGAGGTGCTGGAGGTTGCAGGACACCTTTAGGATGGGAAGGAGGGATGGGATGACACAGGTTGGCTGTGGGAACAGGACAGCAGGAGTGTTGAGGGGTTTTGTTTTGAGGAGAAACAGCAAAATCCTTGTCTTGCAGCTCAGCCTTTTTTGGAACCTGGTTTTAGGCTATTGCATTGTCACTGGGTAGGTGCCAGTAGCCCATCTCTGAGGTTCCTTATTCCCACCATCCAGCTTTCCATGTGCATACCCCTGAAGAGGTCAGGTCCTAACCTAAAAGCAATCATTTTCTGCTTCTCAGCCTCTTCTTTCACACAATACTGACCGACACATTCAAGATGGAAATAGCTTTTAGAAGAATTCCTTATTGTAATATAAGGGGGGGAAAATGAGCTGGACATTGAAAAGTTATTGCTGTTCCTACTGAATTAGCTTTTTCCTCACACTCATCAGGACAGGTATTCGTTTCAGAGACTGGCTGAAATGAAATAGAAAAGATACAGGACCAAACACCCTTTGTCATCCTATTACCTGCCTTTGACACCAAGGAACTGCTGCCTGCCATCTCAGTCTTGAAAAAAAATCCTCACTTCATCTTTATATGATGACCTAGAACAGGAACAATTTTGCCTCTTTTCCCTCTGCCTTTTATTATTCTCCTGTGTTTTTTTCAAGCTTCTTAAATAAGCTCATTATTTATCAGCTGAACTTTAGCATCTCACACTACAAAATGTTTTAGAACAACAAGTTATGTAAAGTATAGTTTAGCATACTTGCTATCCAAAATCTAATGCATTAAAAAAAAAAAAAAATCCTTAACAGTTCTCTCCAAACTTGAGGTTTAGCTATCTTTGATTATACTGAGATGTGGAGAAAATAAATGATAACAAGTTGGATACAAAGCACTCAATTGGATAAAATCACTTCGCTTTTTCTTATACCAATAAATTTACATCTTTTAAATTCTCATATAAATGCATGCTTTCTTTAAAAAGCACATTGCTGAACTTCCATTAGAAGACCTATTTTTTTTCTTTTTCTTTTTGTATCCCAGTGCTAATGAAACATATTTTTGGTCCTATTTTATATGCGCATCCTGTTAGAACAGACAGACAAACTGCTTACAAAGGGCAGATATACGACCTTGCTTTTTATTATTTGCATTGCTGTAGTTAAAGTCTGTCAAAATTTTCATCATAAAACTTGGGCTGCTTTCAGGGACTGTGACAGTCATACCTAAATATTTGCCTCTCATGCTATTGAATGGTACAGATACAGGATGCTGGGGTAGTAGATCTTTGCTCTAATTCAGTATGGATGATTGTTTTCTTTCCCACTTCTTGTGTTTGTAGATCAATGATCCTAAATTACCATTACAGTGTTTTAAAGTGTTTTTTTTTTTGCCTCACTATTCTCACCTCATATGATTCTTATGACTTCCCTTAAGTATGGATTTTTGAGAGTCCACTCTATACATATACAAGAAACTTGCTGGATGTGTGATCATGCAGTACTTAATGCTTAATGCCATCCATTTTGGACTGTTTTATAAATAATTTTCATGTCTCCATTTATGACACATTTTTAAAGGGATGGATGTCGTTTAGATGGCAAAAGACAGAAAGCAAACACTGTACCAAGCACTTTCTAAAAATCCATCAATGTTTTACTATCCAGTAGTTTATAACAACATTTGCAAGTAATTGCATCAATAAAAATCAAAGCCTGTAGCTGCAATGATATTCTTTAGAGCTGGTGATGGGCTATTTAGTGCAAGGGTTAATACACCCTCTTCTTCTTCCCCAGACTAAATTTCTAGCTCTGAGCCAGAAGTGCAAATGGGTTTTGCAAAGTTGCTCTGGTCCCCTGTGGACAGGTGTCCCCATTAAAAAGCCACCATGCAGCTTGGGGTGAGTGGCAGCCTCAGCTCTGGGGGGACAGGGGACGGGGTGAGTGGTGGCACACCCAGCTCTGCAGAGACCTGTGCTGGTACAGACACCAGCCTGCCACCTCTGTCTCCTGAAACCACCAAATGTCTCCTTGGACATTTTGTATCATAAACATTGCATCATGAATATTTTTCTCTGTTCCTGTAACCAGCAGCTGTGGTGCCTTATATTTCTATTGTCACTCAAACCCTGCTTTCAGTCCTCGCTTTGAGACCTCCAGAAACTGTTAAAAGCACAAATGGCATTGTAGAGACAGTGTTCTGTATTCCCAGAGCTTGAATGGAACAAGGTGAAATTTTCCTTCATTTTCCTCCACTTTTTAGAAATGCCATAACTCCAAAGACTCTCAGAACACTTAGAAAATATAGAAAGAAAAACACAAGAACAAACAAAAAACAAAACAAACAAAAAAATCACCTGAACATCAACAAAACCAAACACAAAACAAAAAATAAAAACACACAAAAAACCCAAACAAACAAAAAAAGAGGAAAAACAAAATAGCATCCAAAACAAAACAAAAAAACACAACAAGGAGAAGTTACAGCATTGGTGGGCATGCAGCACGAGGAGGGTGGGTTGTGTAGATTGTTCTGGAAATTCACAATTATGTAAGTAAAGAGGATTAATATCCTACTTGCTG
This sequence comes from Agelaius phoeniceus, assembly GCF_051311805.1. Lineage (NCBI taxonomy): Eukaryota > Metazoa > Chordata > Aves > Passeriformes > Icteridae > Agelaius > Agelaius phoeniceus. Next base: position 11,917,155 of record NC_135266.1, on the reverse strand, counting down.
ACCTCAAGCATTTGCCTTCAGACACAGGAGCCCTAAACCTCTCAGAAGTTTTGCTGGCAGGACCCTGTGCTGTGCAACCATGGAAATGACAACTAAAGGAGAGAGAAACAGGGCCCACATGGCTGCTGTGAGAGGAGAAATCATTTCAGCCTTGCTGCTGTTCAGACTTTCCAGTATTGAAGAGCATCTCCTCTTGACAAAAATATTCAACAAACCAGAATAATTTAATGACTAATTGTTCTTGGGAAGGAAGTTGTTTTGGGAGAATCACATTTTATGATGCCCAGGACTGCACCTACTTCAAACACAGATGGGGACATGAGGCTCTGCTTCCTCCTACAGTGCCTCCAGTTTGGCCAGGTCATTTTCTGTTAAAGAGGAAAAGCCAACGTGAAGCCAGCCCTTGATCAGGTGTTATTTAGCAGTACAAGAAACTCTCCCCCTCTGTCCTGAGAGATACAGGAATAGCTACTCTTTGCAGAGGGGAATGAAGTTCACTGGTCTTCACTCACATCAAAACCAGAGATAAGGGGTTGGGAGCAGTGGGCAGGCTCTGCCATAGAAGAGGAGCTTTCATACAGAGTGAGGACCTGCAGGGTGGATCTGTATGGCTCAGGAATGTGTGGCAGGAGCCCTCCCTTTGGCCAGACACGTATTTTCCCCTGTGGGAATTCTTGTAACTCAGGTCCTCTGCTCCCAAGGTCAGAAAGCAGGGTACAGCATCAAGAATTCAAACTTGCTCCCATTTATAAACTTCTTTAAAGTGCAAGATTTCTTTAAACTTCAGGTAGCACGTATGCAGTGCTAGCTGGATTTTTTTATTCCATTTGTGATATTTGTTCAGCTGCCTATCACCAAGCATTGTCTATCAATCTGCAGTTTACTGAGGTATAATCAAAAAACCACCTGGGTGCCTTTCATGTGGAAAGGAAGCCAATCAATAGCATTGGATTATTCCAGCACGTGTATGGTCCCAGAGTATGGCACATTTGTCACTGGGAAGCAAATGAGTTTCTCCATTTGCATCTTTGTGAACCAGAGGGTTTTGTTCTAATGGATTTTGTTTCAGTGTTTTCTTAGGAAAGCACTTATTAACTAAAGGTTAATTTCTTAACATGTGTGAGAGAAATAGAAAGACTACATAATGTAATGACTACAGTGTAAAAGCAGAAAGCCTAGTGCTCTTAGGAACAGCATGCATTTCCATTTTATGCAATAGAAACATTTGATGTGCTAGGATTTTAACATTATATGAACAGATACTAGTCCATATGATATTTAATTAAATGGCAAATTGTTTCTAAAGTTATGCTAAGAATTAGTATTTTCTCTGTCCATTGCATTACACCTTCTTGATTTAAAGCAGAAGCACATTTAACTATATATATTTACATATCTCACTCTTTTTCTTTCTTCTCTTCAAGTAGGAAAACCCAGTATGAATAAACATAAAATCCCTTTCTACTATCAGAAGTTTTACTGCAGTAAACTGAAAGTTGGTGCTGATTTTATTTATCTGTTTTATTAGTAATCAGTAGGTTCATTTCACCAGGGCTCCAATTTTCAGAGGTTCTTAAAAGCTTTCCTGGTGAAAATTTGAACAGGCTAGTGCTGTCACATATTTTAGAACTAAACTGAAGTATTTTGATTTACATAATAGATATGGTTTATTTCAATTATACTTATCCTGCTGTGCCACATTGCTTCATGGGAGCAGTAGTTTTCCCCATTCAAATGTTTGACAAACTAGTCTAGGTCTTTTCCAAATGACATTCTCTGTCACATGATCTGATCTGACAGAACAGATTAATTAATTAAAATCTCAGATCTGATGATGTTCACAGTGTGTGCTGAAGAGAAAGACCACCAGAGGAAGACAGAGTGTTTAATTACTTGTTGCTTGTAACCTGGAGTCCCAGGAGTCCCTTTATAAGAGCCCAGGTGTAGGTGACATTGTGCATACTACTTGCAAAGGCTCTAATTTTATTTTTTTTTTTAATATCTTCAATATGCAGCCCATCTCTACAGCATTTTTCTCAGAATACCTCCTTACCCAAATAATTCCCTGCAGCCTACTCAGTCCTACTCAGTGGTAAACTTGTTTATGAAAAAAGAGCAAAGAGAGGAAAAGAATAGTCAGGTTGACCAATGGAAAATAAACACACTATTTATTATTTAGTATATAAGCATGACTCCAAAGTTGAGAATTTGATGTATGCACTCAAATTACCTCATGATGATACAAACACTGCAGTCCCTCTCTCCAAAGCAGTTAAAGAGCAGCTATTATAAGACATTCCAGTAAAACATATTTTCTAATGCTGTTCATTAAATTCTGTGTCCAAAGACATCAACAGGATGAATAGGTAGGAGATGAAAGAGCCACATGAAGTTGAATTTGTATTTAGCCTGAATTGATAAAGCTGATCCTTAAGATTGTTGATATTTATATTTAAGTGTGATCTGACATTAAGTTGCTTGCAAAGTTTGGGAAAATAACTATGTCATTTATCACTATCTAGAATCCAGAACATCATCTGCTATTCTTTGTACAGAACATATTGTGCAGTGCACCTGAGAGGGAGGCTGGGAGAAGGTACTGCTTGTGATGATTTATGAGCAGAGTTTTTTGACATGGACTAGCACCCACCAGAGGCCTAAACAAACCCACTATAGTCTGTTCAGAAAGAAGAGGAAAACAGGATTTATAAAAAAACCTCCATAGCAAGACATTTGAATGCTTTTATTGGCTGTTCAGGTTAAAAAAAAAAAAAAAGGCAATTGTATCAACAGTTTTCACAAGCAAAATAAAGCAGAAAGGGACCTGTGCTGGGCTGCTGTGTGTTATTCAAGTAGTTCCTCAGCAAAACAAGTCTAGCAACAGCTGTGCTCTGACCAAGAGAGCCACTCAAGTGGCTTTGAGCTGCTGCTGCTGCTGCTTTACCTCTGGATTCTGTTTGGGATGGATAAATATGCAGTGAGAGCTGTAATGGCTTGAAACTGTCTTTTCTAACTAGCAGAGAACTTATTCTAGCTTTGTAGTTTCTTGAGGCCCAGAGTCACCTACGGAACTGCAAACTGCAGGAGCTGATAGGTCCTATTGCATTTCTTGCCAGTAAATATTCTTTACCAGAGGGACACACATTGCATTATTGAATTTTTTTGTTTGTTTTTTTTTTTGTTACTCTCCAAAACATGAAGGCCTTAAGCAAGAAACCTCTCTTGCTTTAAACTAGGACTCAGAGCAGGACTCCACAAAGCCAAAGACACAAGGCCTTTCTGGAGGTCAGTGACTGCTGAGGGGCAGTGGCAGCCCCAGGTGTGGGACTTGGGGACTCTCTCCAGGCACAGGAAGGAACCACATGTCCCTTATGGGAGCCCTTTTGGACTCCTTTGTGCAATGGGAACTTTGGGCTGTCAGGACAGAGGTTGGTTTTTTTTACCATGCAACATGATTCAAATGAAAATACCAGGACACCATAATCAAAGTCAGTGTGGTTTAAAGAGAATCCAGAAACAAAACAGTGAACAATATTAAGCTGTGCGTGGTATGAACAGATTTAAACTCCCAAGACACAAGTCTGTAAGTGGTAACAAACATGTGAAGTTTGACATTTAGAGCTACCTCTTCCTCTTTTTTTTTTTTTTTCAATTAGAGATATTTTGTTACCTAGGATATTTTCTTGTGACTTTTATCTAAAAACAGCTTAGCTTTTAAAAAAGAAATTATCTTTAGATCTCACAGACAGGACACAGTAAAAAAGTGTCTATAAATGCATTTTCAAAAAAAACTTTAAAATATGAATTTCTAGAGTAAAAGTTAAGTCAAACTTGTAATACAATTGCAGTGGCTTTCCTTTTCTTTAGCAATACTTGCTTTATGTTGTGATAGTTGTCTTCCACTCCAGCCTCTACTTCTGAAGGGGAAGGAGTGAAAAATACTTGCTGAACAGCTAATTTATCAGCCTGACATTACCATCTATCAAGAGGAGAGGCCTGCTGTTAGGAAAATCAAGATTATTGGTTCAGGGGTTTTGTTACCTCTTGTGAAACGAGGGCAAGTTTGACAATCCACACACCTGAGAGATGTTCTGGACATCTTCAGCCCCAAGTCGCATATGTCACTTCATTTTCTGCAGTCTGCTCTGGTGGTTGCTGTCTTCATTGACTCTTCTCTGACAGTCCAGCTGCTAAAGAGCCCATCCAAAGCAGAAAGGATTTGGGTTTCTTTTCCTTCACAAGCTATGAAGAAAGCCACTACAAAATTTTTGTACGCAGAGGTTGATCTTAGATCTCACTGTATATGTTTGAGTTCTGCACCCTATAAAGTGTTGAACACTCCAGTATCTCAGGGCTGATCAGCAGGAATATACAGACAGGAACATACAGACCCTTCCTTCAGGGATCCTGCTGCTGAGTTGGAATTCAGCAGATGGAAGCCCTGGAAGGCAAAGGGCTTTTCATGTGGTAATGGGTAACTTTGAACAGGTGAATGACTTCAGCTCTGTGGTGAACCAGGACTATCTGCTTGGTGAAAAAAAACAACACAGAAAAATCTAATGAACAGGAATTAGGTTTTTGGTTTCTCTTTCCAATTAAAAAAAAAAACAAAAAAAAACCAAAAAAAACACCAAACAAACAGAAATGGAAAGAAGGGATTTGCTTAGAAGTTCAAAAACAAAATCTCTGGTCTTTATGAGCACCTTCTCCTGATCTCTCCTGATTTTTTTTATTGTGGAGGAATGTAGTGTGTACTCTAAGTTTACACCATTGTGACCTGAAGGACATATTCAAAATGTGATTTATATTCCAATGCAATCAAAATTCCACTCTGCAGCACAGCAAAATATGGACAGGCCTATTAATGAAGAAATATAGCTGTGTAATCACATTCAGCACTTTGTATGATGCTTACATGAAAACACTTAGTGAATGATTATGTCAAACCCTCTCAAAATTACATATACTGAATTAAAAATACAAACAGCATTTGCACATTGCATCTTCACAACTGTATGGAAGCAAGACCTGATGACTTGCCAAAAACATGCAAAAACTACTACTCAGTGCTGAGATTAGAATATTGCAATTCCCAGGTTACAGTTATGTTTCAGAAAATAGTATTTGGTTTTGCTTGGTTTTGTTTTGGTTGGTTGGTTGTTTAATTTTTCCTAACTCGCTGTGGGAAACATGCAGCAGGACATTTACATTATATTAAGGGAGTACAAGTTATCAAGATGCAAGAATGTGTATGGAAACTGGAGGGCAGATAGCAATAGGTGGTGCTTTGTGCATGCAGGGAAGGAACCCAAAAGAATCTCTGCAGTTCACCCTCTTCTAAGAGGATCCTTACAGATCAAGGGTAGATGATCATTTGATCAAGTCACACAGCTGAAAACTATGTGGTACCTCATTTTTCTTTTTTTTTTCCTTAATCACATTTGCATGAAGGCTTTCAAATACTGTTGAATTGTTTCAGGACACAAGACTTCTCTGAAAATGAGAGCAGCTTCTACCTACCTGCCCGCTGGCCTTGTCAGATGACATTGGCAAAACAAGTGGGTCATTGACTTGTTTCTGTCACTGCTGATCTGTCACACCTAGGAAGTTACCAGCTTTCACAGCCCTCCACTTGGAAGACTGATAATTTGGCAGTATTTTTTCCTCAAATGTGAATGGAAATAATAGTATTTAATTCCTGTGTGCAAGATTTTGATTGCATCTGTCTTGACCTTTTACAATTTCATTTTGAGAAGTTAACATTACAAATAAATGGCATACTTGTAAGTGTGTAGGTATTGCCTAGGTATTTCCTGCACATAAGTTGTACAAATGGTTTACATTTTACAGTAAAAGAAAGTCCCACATTTCAGTGCACTTAACATTTTCAGTCTTTTGGCCCTCAATATTACTAGATGTTGAACATGGCTCTCAAACACTTCTATAATATGTTTTTGAGAGATCTTCTAAAAAGAGGTTGCAGAGCATTCTTTATTATTACAGTTGCTGCCAACCAAAAATGGTTGCCCTTCACTGAAGAACCTGTCAACTCAAAGGAGAGGAAGGTGCTGTCCTTCTCTGTGGTAACTTGTGTGAGTGGAATCTCAGCTGACCACACAAAATGGCATTTCAGCAATCACAAAACATTCACTATTTTCTAATTACAGCTAGCACGTTCTTAGCAGGCTGATGTCTTTAATGAGAAGTTATTCACTAGGAAATTCCTTTTTTTTTCAATAATGTTTGGAAGTTAGACAGTGCCCTCTGCTGGGCACAGGCTCCCCCAGCAGTATTTAGCAAAGAGCCCCCAATGTTGGTAATTTGTGAAAATGAACACAAAATCTGTATTGTTCTGCTCGAGATGTTTGCTGATTTCAAGGAAGAATACCTTGTTGTGGTCCCTTCCTGCATTCTGCTCTACTTGGAAGCGTACTGTGCAACAAAAACAGGTCTGAGTTCGGATGGCAAAGAGCTTTTTACTAATTGAATTTGAACCCAGTTGGATTGAGCTGAGTGTGACTTTATCACAGGGAGCAGCAGCAGCATGTAGGGCTATACATTCCAATTTTTACAAAAATAAACTCAATACTCTAAGAGCATATTCATCAGAAAAAAAAAGGTGATGGAGAAAAGTGCAGTTGAATTTACTTCTTATGTGTCCTCTTGCATGTCTTTGGTGCATTATTTCACAGTTTAAAAATTTATAATTATACTGAGAAGTCAAAAGTGTTGTTTTTCTCTTGATGTTTTCTTTAAGTTGTTTTGTTTTTCTGTTTGTTGTTTCGAGGGGATGCCAATAAAAATAGCAACACTGTAGGTTTCACTTAATAATTCTATTCTGACGCCTTTGGATTTTTCCAGGGTCCATTAAAAAAATATGAATTAAAAAAAAAAAGCAACACAACAAACAAACCCAAAACAAAACAAAGCAGTTTACCCAGGATGTAACTTGAATTTACATCTTATAGCAAAGGGGACAGAAATAGATTAATTTCCCTAGTAATTTAATTGAAAACATTCAGTAAATTTAAAATACAAAATTAAAATCCTTCAAAAACAGGCTGTAAAACTGTAGTAATCCAGCATTTACAGAAAAATTTAAACTAATGGCATAGAAATCATTATATATCCTTTCATGAAACTTGTATGACTTTCAGATCTGTCCTCTAGTTTTTCTCAGTACAGAAAAGACATGGAGAGAAACAGTTGCCTAAGGTTAACTGTGAGGGATTTCTATTAATTGATTGACAGGTTGTTTATACCTTAGCTTAAAGATGAAGCAAAGCAGCTCTGCTACTTGTTATATGTTTCCTACAAATTTTCATGTTTTCTACAAATCTGCAGACTTTTAAAAGCAGATTGTCCATGCAGAACAGCTGCTTGGTGCCACAATTGAGATTGTGCCTGCTCCCTTCAAAGCTGAACATCTAGAGAAAAGCACAGCCCCTCCTACAACACCCAATCACTCACTCTCATGATGGCAGCTCTGGAGTAGAAATCAAGATGTGCTCCCCAAATACTGAGTCCATTCATAGCATGGCCCTGCAGTCAGGTTTTATTTACATGTGCCTGCAGCTGGAGGCCTCTTTGCTTCTCCAAGGGAGCCCCATGCCCTCTGCACAGAGCTGTGAGTTCTGGATAACAGGGCCCCTTATTAATGGTCACAGTTGGTCATTAGCTGGTCACTGAATCTTCCTTGATGGCCAGCTAATGAACATCCCACTGGCTTATTGTGAAGATTGCTCAAGATAGACAGAGCAGTTAATTTATAGCTGAGGCCCCAGCATGCTAATGGCCTTCCCTGGGTACCTGCAATCAACACAGTACTACTAAGTGGCATTACATTCTTCCTAATTTATTTCTCACTTGCAACTTTTTCACGTTGAATGGAGACTTCAGATTCTACACTTGAAGATATGGTTGCATGTTTTATTTAGTGAGAAAACTTCTTTAAGAATTTAATAAAGAAAACAACCTTAATCTTAAAAACTCTCTGGTTTTGAGTTTTGCTCTTACCAGAAGATGTTTATTTTTTGAAAAACAAATCTATGCTCATAACATTCATCTATAAAAGGCTCAGAAGCCCAGCCAGAGCAAAAATCATGTCTCAGGGGTACCTGTTAGCTGCAGGAGCCTGGAGAGCTTTAATGGTCCAGCACCCGTGGTGTCTAATCTCTGTGAATTATGGATAAATTGGCCAGAAGTTACAGTCTCTCTAACTGTGATCTTGCCAGCTCTTAAAAGCTATAAAGTTTCAACCAAGCCTTGGCTTGGTAGGAAAGCCCTGGAAAAAGCCCAAGAAGTGGCAGTGATGCATTAGGTAGCACTCTGAGTCTGGTGGATAATGCCATAGGGGTTCTCCAATTATCACAGAAGCTGCTTTGGCTTCACATGTGCAGGTACCTTCTCCCATCTCAAGAGTGCACAGATCCCACTGTGGCCAAGACTTTCATAATCCTTTAAGCTTTTATATTTTCATTTTCACACATTCAAGCATCATAATTATGATGCAAAACCAAAACAAAAACCCCAAAACCAAAACCAAACAATCCCACCACCCCCCACCCTCTACTTGGAATATATCTGCAATGCAACTGCTGTAAGAAACCAGGTTTGCATGGCAAGGAACCAAGGAATTGATCTTGTTCCACTACAGGTTTTCATGCACTTGAACCACAATATGTCCCCGTGCTCATCTCACTCCCTTCAAATGGCTTCAAGATTGCAAAAATCTTTCTCCCAGGGGTTCCAAATTGCACTTCTTGAGCCATGAAGAGATTGAGAAATTGAGCTTCCAGGGAGGTGTCCTGACCATGGCTCCCTGGGGTTTGAAAACAGGAGCTATGCTTGTTTTTAGAAAGAGAGTCTTTGCCTTCTCTCTGAAGAAACTCAACTTATATGTGGCAGCTTTGCTCTAGACTAAGTGAGATTATTAAAATTTCTCATTATTAAGAGATTCCATTTCATACTTTTTGATTATGAAGGAGACCCTTCTCTCCATCCTAGTTTCAAGTACTGGAATACTCCTGTCTCCTTAGCAGCCATTGCTTGCAAAAGGTATGGTAGCAACCAAACCTTCCTGAAATGACTAAAATAAAATGAGATCCTAAAGTTCCAAAACAGATTGTGAAAGTAGCAGAAATGGTATTTGCCTTGGTGTTGCACATTTGGAACAAAAACATTTGATTCTGTACCTTTCATGCCATGGATGTGAGAGTTCAAGGTAGTCATTTGTAAGACATTTATTTAATAATTACTTCTTGTTACACAGAATCCTGCATTTGTTTTCATGCTAAAAAGTAAATATGAAATTCAAATATTAATGTTGTATGTTTGAGAAAGACCAAGTCCTGACAGAACCTGGTATTTTTGAGGAAATTAGAAGAACAGTGTATTTTCGAGGAAATTAATTGAACCCAGATGGGCTTATGGCATCTTGGTACAGATGTAGTAGTGATAAAAACGCTTTTCTCTTAATTTTTGTCCAGGAGCTGTGGTCTGTTAGCTTTAAAGTCCAAAAATTAAAAACTGAAAGTGTGAATAAAATGTTAATTTGGTCTTAGCAGTATTATAAACTCCAGGGAAATACTCTCTTCGTGAGGGGAAAAGACATCTTCTTAAATCCCCACTCTTCCTTAAGTTACTGTGTAATTATGCCCTAAAGGAATGCATGTGGCAGTTTAGAAGAGTTGGTGCATGTTGGGACAGATATCTTTAGAGCAGCCAGTGGGGGATCTTCAGCTGTGTCTGTCCTCTTGCTTTATCCAGTCTTGCCAACACACAAAAATTGTGCAAGTTGCCATTTCAATCCCTGTATGTGCCCAAGGTAAAGCCCAAAGCCAAGTGGTACAAACACAATGTAAGGCTCCATGTGAAAATAAAGCGAAGGCATATTAGTTTTTAAAATCCTCATTATAATGATTAAATAAGTAGTGCTGTGCATATATATGAAATTTCTGCTCCCTGCTGCATGCTCTGCTAATGGTTCTTCCCATTCTAATGGATTTTAATGTTCAGAATTAGTTCACAGGAGCTTTTTTCAAACTTTCCTGCTAAAGTGTAGCAATGAGCACACATCCTTCTACCAGAAATCCCTTGGGAATGGAACTGGACAGGAATATACCAGCCTCTTTGCAGAAAGCATTGCAAGGCTGAACTAACACAGATGAAATTGCATGTCTATTTTACCTAACTTTTATCTTTTTCAGAGAAAAAAAAAAATTAAGTTAGCTCCTTTTGAAAAGAAATTATCTCTGATGTCCTTACCAAACAGAAAATGTTTTGAAAAAAATTAATCCTGTTTTTACATATGATTTAATTTCATTTTTATTGCATTTATTTTCAGAAAATGTATTGTGTCAAGACAAGCAGATACTCTTGGAAACTTTCAACAACAGCTGGAAATTGAGGAACCCTCTGAATATTTTGGTTTTTAAAAAGCAACTGATTTTAAATTTTGAAATAAAAATATTTTCTTACGTTTTTTGCAACAGGTGGTTCTGCTAATCTAACCTGCAGAGCTTTCTTTGGATACAGTGGAGATGTCAGTCCTTTAATCTACTGGATGAAAGGGGAGAAGTTTATTGAAGATTTGGATGATAATCGAGTCTGGGAAAGTGACATTAGGTAAAAGAAAAAGGTTTTTTCTTTTTTTCTCTGTATTTTTTTGATAGTTAATGTTACACTTTTTATCACAGACTAACCAACGAGCATATTGGGTCTGATATATTTTTTTCCAACATCATCCACATGCTATTTGACTCCACCAGTAGAGAACAGAAAAATGCCATCCTCACCCAAATCTGATGTTAGAGACCTGCAAAAGCAGAATAGCTACCCAAAAAGAGCTGTAATGTTGGCCAGGTGGAATTTACCTTTTTTAAAATGTGTGCTGGAATTTACCTTTTTTCAAAAGGTGGCAATCTACAAAAACAATCACGAGGACACTTAGTAAGATGAAATAAAGAAAAATTAATATCTTCAGAAAATCAGCTTAAAAAGTATTTTCAAACATTAAACCTTAAATAAATGGTGAAGTTTGACTTCCCTTTTGGAATGTTTTGATTTCTTCATGAAAAAAACCTGAGTTTCCTGGGATGTTATCTGGCTTGTGAGAGCCAAGCATCCTGTTATGTGGGCTGCTTATATCTACTGAAATACTTGTTTGGGAGAGGATCTGGCAATTCATGCCATATACTTCTACTGCTCCTAAAAGTGATGCCTCATTTAGAAATTAATGTGGATTCGTATTGAGAATTACATGCTTGACATAGCTTACTAAATCCTACCCAATGTGAAATATCTGCTTGGATCTGAAGAGATTCCTTATTCATTTAAACTCTGTGTGTGTGAATATCACTGTTTCTATGTATCACAGAAATTGAAACTCAGAAATTCAGGCAAATCTTAGTGTGCATGTCGTGGTTTAACCTCAGCCAGCAAGTAAGTTCCTCACAGCCACTGACTCACTCCCCTGTTATCCCCCTCGGGTGGGGAGAAGTACCAGAATAGAACTTGTGGGTTGAGGTAAAAACAGTTTAATAATTGAGACAAAATAAGAGATTATAATAGTAGCAATAACACTAATTATAATAGTAAACATATATTACTAATAATAATTGTAATGAAAATGAGACATAGACGAATAGAATCCAAGAAAAAGAAATTATGCACAATACAATCACAATTAGCAAAATCAAGTAGACCTCAGTGACCTTCAAGGTCATGATCCCCAGACACAGGCAAGAAGAAAGTGTGTTTCACCCCAGTGTACTTCAAGTTTATTCGACAAAAGTCAAGATCAATAAACTAAATGGCATGTGACAATAAATTCAGCTATATTTTGTGTTTAAAACTTTCCCAAGTCCTTCAGCCAGTGACTTAACTAGCTGATGACTGACAAAAAAAAAAGTGACAATAAACCTGTTATAACTTTCTTGTTTTGCGGAGGGAGGAGCAGAAAAGCTCATTTCCATTTCATTTGTCAGGCCTGCAAAAAATCATTTGTCATTTGCTTTCCTGAGTTCCTGAAACCACTGATGGTCTTGTTAAGAGGGAAAGAAAGTAATGGGAAGACAGGTGGAGTCTTACACAGGAAGCCTTTTATTTATAATCTCTATGAGCTAGTGACACCTGGTGTACCAGTTCTTCCTACTGTTTGATAAAACATTATAAAATTTTATAATGCATCCCAGAAATTATCTCTCCTACCATGGTATGAACATGTTGTTCCTGAGCGGCATGTTGAAGAGCCTCAGAAAAAGGACAAATATTGTGTTTGGCCCAGACTCCTGGTGTGAGTCTAAAACCCCAGAATAACTGTTTTCAGTTTTCTCTCTTCTACTGTTCCAAGATTCATGGATCAGAGTCTCCATCAAAGTGTGCAATGATATATTATCCATGTGCATATCATTCTTCTTTAGGAAGACAATGAACTGCAGCTCTCATTAACATTTACAAAGCCAAAACTCCTTATTAGAAGTGAGGAAGAAAAGGGCATGATATAATTAAATTAAGATTGCATCAAACCATAGCCAGATTTGAAGCCAGAGAGTTGTGAGTTGTAAGTAGCATTGTTCTGTCATGATTATCTAAAGCTTCACTGTGGTACAAGCAGAACAGCAGCAATGGTTGTTTTTTCCTCAGGGTTCTCAAGGAGCATCTTGGGGAACAGGAGGTTTCCATCTCATTGATTCTTGACTCGGTTGAAGAGGCAGACCTAGGAAATTATTCCTGCTACGTGGAGAATGGGAACGGACGCCGCCATGCCAGTATTCTGCTACACAAAAGGGGTAAATATGCAGCTTTTCTCCATGAAAGGGTAAAGTGTAGGGATGGTCAGTTTGTGGAGATTCCCTCTGATGCAAGCATGAATTTTAGCTCCCTAAGAATTAATAGTCAATGGTTATTTTTCCCAAGGAATTTGTACAACTTGCAAAATAAAAGAGAAAGGAGGTTGTTAATTATGGATGTCATTGGAAAAAAATACAGTAACCCCTTTTAACTAGATCTCTATAAAAGATGCATTTAATAATTCATTCACTTTAAAATTTATGAAGGCTCAATAGAGAAAGAATAGTAGGAAACCACAGGTGATACATCTGTAATATTTTTCTGTAAGAAAAATATTACAAATTTTAGGAAAACCAAAAATAAAAACCTTTTACATCTCTGAGAAATGCCACCTAAACCCCAAGCCAGGGGGGTTCCTGCATAGCCTGACATGGACATTTTCCTTCCAACACTTTTGTTTTACATCAACATTTCTGAAGTGAAACATCATGACAGAAGCTTCTAAGAACCTCCCTGTTTCTCCTCACCACTCACATCCCATGATCCCAGCCTGCCTAATGGGATCTCCCACCAAGATAATTACAGGGAGATGGAAAATCTGCAAATCAAAGCTCCCAGACCCATTTTGTCCACTTTACCTCCCAGAGGGGGCTCCACATCCCTGGGATTGACACTCCCTACTCTCATGTAGCTTCCTGTTGACTTCAGAAAGCAAAGAATAAGCAGGAGCAGTGTCTGCATTTTGCTGACATTCCTGTGCTTTTTTTAGATTGTTTGTAAAAGTGAGCAAACCAGGATCTTACTGTGGTGCTGAAGTACTTGTGGCATCTCAATTTATATCAAAGCAGTGATATCTTCCCTAAATTTAGTTTTGTAGTATACAAAGTCTGTCTAAGCTTAGAAAGAAACCATAAATCAAGAGAGTGTGACCAATTTATTTAAATGTATTGTTGGGTACCTCCAATTACTTGAATAGAACTTCATTTGTAGCCATTTTTCTAAACTCTTGTCATTGCTTCTTAAAAAGATGCAGATGTGAATTACCAGATGTTCTGCTTAGCCTGACATTTGTCATATTTTCTTGAATTTTCTGAGATGAGAAATTAACTTATTAGGTAGTTGAACCTCAATAATATACCAGCTAGTAGTCATATACTCTGGTTCAGAGGCATTTGAACTCAGAGCAAGAGCTTAACCCAAAAAGCACTGAAATCCAACAGCTTGCTCTAAACAATCAAATTACTTGATGGAATACTGAAAATAAAATATTTTAAAGCTCAAATTACTTTAAAACCAATACTTATTTAACTGACACCTATTAAGTCACATGCTGATGCTTAGTCCTTATTTTCTTTTCCATACAAGCAGTAGCTCCAAGACTGAAAACATGTAAGTCTTCTCTGTTCTGTGACAACCAGATCTCTAATTTAACTTTGTGCATGCATGAATTTTGCAAGAATCTACTTTCCTTCTCCCTTTCTTAGAGAACTCAGTAAGTCAGACATACTAAAATATGTGGCCTCATGAAAACATGCTTAAGAGGAAGTAATCTCAATATTTAATTGCCCTTATAAATAGTAAAAGGACAAAAATAGCAGAAAAACTCCCAAAAATATTTTTTTCCTCTTTAAGTAAGGCTGAATCTGAAATAGATCTGGAAGCCAAGTCTGTTGTGCCCTCAAAAGACAAAAGGTACCAGATACAAGCCTTCTACACATTTTGGGAGTTGACAAGTGTTTCAGTGAAAAGATAAATTAAGCATGGCAGATAAAAATTTGTGCTAGTCTCTCAGGTCTCCCAGGAAGAGGAGTTTTGCACTGCTTGCTTAGTCTCCTGTACATCACCATGACAACCTTTCAGTTTAGGTTTCCTTGTTTAGATCCATATTTAGCCTCTGCTAGGAATGAGTTAGCTGTTTATTAATTTCTGATTATTTGGCTGACTTGGACCAATAGGGACCTAACAATTAGGTAAATTTGCTTCCTGAACACCAAGATATTTGCAGATGTAGTAGTTTTGGCTGGGTTTCTAGCTAGTGATCCTTTTTTTCCAGCAGTATAAGAGTACAAAAATGATGAATCTGGAATGTTCACTGCATACCTGAAAAAGAAATTTTAATCCTTCTTCAACTTCCTGTGTGGAACATTATCACCAGGATCAGAAGGGATAGCAAAGCAGAAAACTCTGCTGCTGAACAAAGAGAGTTCCTGGGAGAAGAGGTATTTAGGGCTAAATGCTGCACTGGGTATTGAGGTACAAAGTTTAAGCCTTTCTAACACCCTTGCAACTGCTGCTTCACCCTGGTCAGTAGAATCTCTGTACACTTAAAAGTCCAGGTGGAGATTTTAGACATACCTACACTTACACAGGCCCTGAAAGCATAGGAAGCCAACAGGCTAAATCACCAGAAAAAGCCTGGATGCATCTTCCTTCATATCCCCCTGGTCAGCCCAGCAGGGACACACTCTCACCTGACAGAAACCCTGAGCAGGCTCCATCAGAGGCTGGTCCTGGCCCAAAGCAGAGCCTGGCACATTCACCAGGGACAAGGGGCTGCTGCTTTTCCCCTGATGGAATGGGAAGCCAGAGCCTCCCCTTTCCTGACATGAGCTCATTTCAGGAGGGGAGCAGAGCACAGTGCCCCTGGACTCCACCACCACTTGTGCAGGAAAAGTGAAGCCAATTTCAGCATCCAGCACTGGGAAAAGCTGGGGCCCTGGTACCTCCCTCTGGTGCAAACACCAGTGCTCTCTATCTCAGGGAGCCCAGCTCTCATTTTCTCATCAGCTTCTTTTATTTTTTGACATCAATGGAGAAACCCTATGATCTATTTTTTCTGCTGGCAGCTAACAATTTTTAGAGTCCTAAATTTCCTCAGATGCTGTGCATAGAGAGCATTTAACTCAAAGCTAAAGGCAGTAGAGCATTTTAACCATGACAATGACAATGCTGTTTCCTTTTCCTCATTCATTACAACAAAATTTGTAAAAAAATAGGAAAAATCAATCAGAACCCAAAAGATTTAAGTTTCATCCCTTTCCTCCACCTTCTGACCAAATCCCTGTCACCCTTACAATAATCAAGTTATTTTCCCTTCTGTGTGAGAAAAAAAAACCTACTTGTTATAATCTAAGGTTGATTTTGTTACTTACTGGTGGTAGGTGGCATTGATCATCCAGAGCAATTACAGTTTAATCTTCAGCTAGGTAGAGGAACCTTCTAGAAATCAATTTTGAGAGTGGTACTGAAAGCAGCTAAGCAGAAATTTATTAATGACAGACCAGATTGCAGATGATATAACAGTTGGATCACAGATTACCATTCCATTTTTTCATAAGTTTTTTAATTAAAGAAGACAAACTTACAGTCTATCAATGTAGTAGATAAAAATTCAATGCATGAGGACAAAGAATGCTTTTCTGCAATATTATGTATTGACAAGTATGACTTTCATGCAGGATCAAAGTCTTCATAATCTTATCACAGACTGTGTTGTAAATACAGGTTATTATCTAATTATGTGATTTTTTTTTTAAAGTCCTCTCTGTATGTCTTCAAGTAGAACTCTACAGCAAAAATAATCTCAAATTCCATCTTGGCATTATTCTTTAAGTAGTATGGATATTATTTTAAAAGCTTAATAACATTACTGATATTTTTCCTGGGACAGACACCAGAACTAAGGTAACATTCTTTCATGCATTTTTTCAAAGTATCTAATTCCCTTTCTTCCCATTGTCATCAACATAGTATTATCATCTAATTTCCTACCCTTGGCCTCTTTTATGGTTTCCCTTTGTTTTTCTCTGTCATAGGTGTTCTCAGTGGGCATATGTGAATCTTGTTGATTGTAAGTTAATGAGGGGTAATTAAAACAAGTTTGGGGTTTTTTTCCTGTCAAGAAAAGTAAATATTTTCACTGAAATATATTGTTTAGAGAAAGAGTATGTTTAAATTGCCCATGAAAATATGTGTTTGAAAAATATGCAAGGTAATATTTCCTAGAGGGAATGCATCTTGAGGAATACTACCTTTTTTTAAACTCATCATTTCTTAATACATAAACATTTTATTAATATTTCCTGTACAATGTAAGAGAAAATTCTGAATAGAAATTAATTCCAAATTATCTTCATATGGTTATTAATGATAACAGAATGGCTGACAAGCACCTTAAATTGCATTCATTCACATAATAGAGTAAATCTGGTTTATTACTTACAGACTTGAATGTTTTATATGCATTTTCAGTCAGTTAGACACAATTTCACACAGTGGTAGTGATGAGTGACAATTAAGACTTAAAAGAGAAAAGAAACTAGTTCTTTTCTAACCTCTGCAAAGAAACCCCAGGTGTTATATCTCCTTTCACCAAAAAGCTTCACAATGCTTCTGAAATTTCTGAAAGGAAACTCATCATATGAAATATGAGAACAGTGAGTTGTATTTCAGCTTCTGCTGGCTGGACCTGAGTACTTGTTCACTCCAGTGAATCCCTGAGTCTCAGTGGAAGCTAAACTGTGGAAGAATTCCAACCCACTTGGTCAGTTCTGACCTTACATGAGTCTATCTTCCACTGTATAAAGTATTCAGTTTTTATTCTGCACTGCAGGAAAGGCTTTTCCAAGACCCTCATCAGGTTTTAGAACTGGAATTGAAATTGGATTGGATGGGAATTGATTTTTCATTCACCTATGGCCATTGAAGAAGCCTTCACGTTGTCACTGTGCTCAGCAGTGCAAATGTTCATTCTCCCAAGAGGTTCATGACACAGGGCCAAAGGTCAAATATCAGCTCCCTTCTTGTCCCAAACCTAACCAAACATGACTGTCCTTTCACACTCAACCTCATCTAAAATCAGTCAAGGAACAGAATGCTAAAGACCTCTGCCTGAAAGAAACTCTTCATAAGACCACTCTTTTATTCAGTCAGGTTTTTCTCATCCTTTAGAAAACTGGACTAAGATAACTCCAGTGAAACAGTTTGTAAGATTACTCAGCATATGCCTACGTGTAACTTTCATCTCACAATTCTTCATGCTGACAATGTGTCAAACAAGTTGGTTTGTTTCACAGATTACTTTTTAAAACAGCTTTTGTACCACTTTTATCATAGTACTTCCTTCTATGTAATGTCTAAGTGCAAGTCTAACCTTGATTGGCAAGGATGAAAATATTTTCAAATAAAATGTCACAAATTTTTCCCATAATCCATGCATAGCTAAATTATTCTTTAATCCTATCCTCAGAAAAAAAAAAATGCAAACAGTATGGTTTATGATCTTACATCCTTGGAACTCAGTACTCAATTTTTTTCCCCACATTTTTAGCACTCCTCAGTGCCTCTTACATTAATTTCTTTCAGAAATTCTAAGTGGAATAATAGTGTGGGCTTGTCTGATTTCTGTAGTACAATTAACAAATAGAAGTGTCTTGGTTTAGGGTAAATTTGGGAGAAAATTTTCAAAGGGGTTCTTTTAGAAAGCAAATTTAATCAGCCCCTTCTCCAACTGATTCAGAAAAAGATTTCTTTGGAGAGAAGCGGAAAAAATGTTTATTTAACAGGCAAAATATTCACTAGAACAAAAAAATGAACAGTATAAAGCAATAAAACTTCTTGTCACCCAGAAGAGATGACAAACTCAGAAAGTCCCTTTGTGGGCTGTAGCTTGGCTCTCTCAGTCTCTTCTCAGTCCCTCCGGCGCTGGAAATGCCATGGCCCAGGCCAGGCCCTGGTGGTCAAAGGTGTGAGCTCCTGGTGCTCTTCTGGGTCTTTAGTCTAGAGAAGGTTTGAACAATTCTAAGAAAAAGAAAAACCACATTCAAGGGGAGTTCTCTGCCTTAGCTAGCTAAAAATTAACTAAAAGCAAAGGAGAGCGTTGTACCGCCGTTTGTTCATGCGGCAGACAACACAGCCCAGGAGAAGGATGCAGTTTCTGATAACAAACTCTGCATTTCTCTCCCTTCTTTTCCTCTTGGAACTAGTCTTAAAGGTGCAAAACTTATTTTTAGGCTAAACAGATGAATGGGGATGTGATCATCATAAAGGACAAGAAGCTCTCCTAATGAGGAAAATTTCATCATACACATATCATTAATTTGGGGAAGATAACCAAAGATTACTGCAGTCCCACACCATGACACTTTTTCCCTTCAATCTATATCATAAACTGCCTTTAAAATGCATTGTTATATATTTAAATGTAGTAAGCTTCAGTAACATTGCAGCATTCATATTTTCCCAACCTTATCCTCTTTTGAGCTAACATACTGTTGGAGATAGTCAGTGTAATTACTCTGCTACTGGGAACAGGTATCCTGCACTTCTCAGCAGAAGTAAAAATGCCATTAAGAATATATTTCTATTATAATAATTTACTATCTCTCTTCTAATAACACTGGAAATCCAGCAGCACTAAGGCTCAGAAATGTTTTCTGCCATACTAATGAATAGATTAACAAGATCACTGTGTTGCATTTGCACACATACATGCTTATGTATATATAATCCCAAACATGACTAGTTCTTTTTCATAAGGGAATCAGGAATATATATGATTTATTGTTATAAAAATATAGAAAGAAAACCAGGTCCCAATAGTTCTAATGAATAAAATGAAATTACTGCACTGAAAACCATACTGAAAACCATAACTAAATTCAGCCAGCTTCAGTCAGTTCTGCAGATATCCACAGGCGTGGGTGGCCCATGCTGGCAGAAAGCATATACTTTGTGCTAAGAAATTATATCATAATCAAGCTAATGAGTAGCCCAAATCTGCTTCTACTGCAATCAGAAGTACTATTGTCCTACAGAATCAATCAGTAATTATTCATAATTGTATCCATATAGGATATCCATATAGGATATTCACACATACCCATCTAGGTACCTTTAGCACAACCAGATTTTTTTTTTTGCATTTTGAAACATACATGTATTGGATATGTGTATGCTGTTTAAAGCTGTGGTTCCAAATACTTTGGGAAGATTATTTGTTTTACAGCTATGCCATAACAAATAATTTACTAAGCAGGAAAAAAAAAAAAAAAGAAAACAAAACAAAGCAACAGAAAAAAAAAAGGAGGAAAAAAAATACATGCTTCTTAATTTTAAAACTGTGAGTATGGGTTTCTTTGTTGCTAGCTTAAACTCTGCCTACTGTTTACGGCTGATCTCTGAAATGAGACTCAGACAAGCGTTCCTGTGTTAGGCAACTTTCTTCTTCCTTTAGAAGAAAGAACCCTGTTTGTAACCAAACCTGCATGTTATAACACTGCAGTCCCTGCTCCCCTTCCAAATTATATTTATTATCTTTATGGTTCCTTTAATAATTGAAGTCTGTGAAAATATACCTAAACAAACTGAGATCTGCCTCTAACCAAACATCTCTTTGTGAGTTAAATTATCCAAGACAAGTCGAGAATGGAAATCAGTTTAGGCCACAAATTTGCAAAGATTTATTTATGTGCTAACCTGAAGCTCTGTGAATAGTCCTGTTGACTTCAGAGGGATTACTTATAGTCCATGAAGTTGAGCAATCTGTGTAAGTGATTGCAAAATTGAAACCTTAGATAGACTGTAATTGGATTTTGAAAAAGGCTCAGAAACTGAATACACAGCTATAAATCACATGTGCTCAAAGTGTTATAAATCACAAAAAAAAAAGAATGTTTGAAATATAATTATTTTTCTTAGCAGTTCAGCTATATGAGGCCTAATTAGTGAATAAAATTAATTTTAAATTTTTACAGATCATAAATGTAAAGCCCCTGAAGCATGTCATATAAGTCAAAAGATATGAATCTTTGACAGAACACTTTTATTTACTTTCTTCTTACAACTTCAGTCATGATAAGTGAATTACCTGTATGACACAGTGAAAGGAAGTTTATCAAATATTAGATCCAGGTGAAGATCAAATACATAACCTACAAATGTGTCCAATAATTAAGAAGGAAAAGGTATAAAATAAGTGCATTTATTACAAGCCATATAGGCTTGATATTTGGGGAGGACACGTGTTTTGTTTTAATTAGCTGTCTCTTTCACTGAGTTGCTTGGCCAAAGCCTCCTGATAAGGAAAAAAATTGCAGCCATTGGTCAAAATGCTTGTAACAAATCTTGTTTTAAATTGAAGCTATTTATTCAGGAACCAATCTACTACTGCTGCAGCAATCAATGTGTTTTCCTTAGAGTAGAACTACTCCTGAGCTACTGGAAGACTATTGTTAATTGCCTGTAACTAAATGATTGCTGTGCTTCTGGATGCAACTCCCTGGCACTTGCTCGTTTGTTGTGTTTAACAGAATGCCTGTTGCCCTAAGGGTTAGCCAAGTAATTTTCCTTCACTCTTTTCTACATTCAGTCTCAGCTCCTTAAGGAGAGACAGGTCTGTAATTTGAGCACCGCAACGCTGGGGCTAACTACATTTTAAAAGGTTTGCACTTCTCATATCTTGCTTCTGATGTGGAATTGTGAAGAAATGGAATCTTTTTAGCATGTAGCCTCTACAGAAAACTTGAATTTCAGCAGGAAAAACAGATCACACTTCAAAAGGAGTGTAATGCCTGCTGCAGCAACTGTGCTCAAATCACGCTGTAAAAGGCAGAATAAAGCAGCAGAAAAAAATGCTATTGTGAAGGTAGCCATGAGCTGCAACCTTGCTGCTACTCTTTACCTTGTCTTTAACAGTCACTGCATCATTGTTGAAACTGCTGACAGACACATCACCAACACCCTTGGCACCCACAGAGCATTTTTCAGGAGTAAGCTCTGCTAGGGAGGAGCCAGAGCACCTTCCCCAGTTCGCGTTAGGAAAACCAAGGCACAGAAATGTGAAATGGCTTCAGTCACTTGAGGGGCCAACAGCAGAGACAAGACTGTGCCTTCTGCTTCTTCCACCTTCAGTTCAGCTCAACACAGAGTAATACTGTTCCTAAAACCCCTGAGGCATCTCAGAGCTAGTCAGTGGCCTTTTAGGGCATAGTCAGCATCCTGCAGAAAGACAAACTGAAGGCCTGAAAACAATCAACCTGGTGTGACACTGTGCCCAGGCCAATCCCCCTGCCCTCCATGGTGCTGCTGTCCCATTTCCAGCACTTCCCATTTCCAGCTCTTCCCACTTCCAGCACTTTGGGTTGAGCTCAGGCACCTCATGGGCTGGGTGTAAGGATGCAGCAATCTGCTGGGCTGGTCACTGCCTCTGTCTGCCTCTGAACCCTGACAAACTGCACCCAAAACACAGAGTGAACATGTGCTGATAGATGCTGTCCAGCACAGAGGAAAGTACAAGCTGGCTCTGTTAGATCAATAGACCATGAAACTTCCTCTGCAAACAAATCTGTTTAAGAAAGAGCCACTTTATCTGTGTACCATCACGATGGCTCAGCAGCAACACATGAAAAGGTAATTGCTTATATGTTTCAGGCTGACTACAGAATTTTGTTGTTTGCTTTGATGGCCTAATTAAGGACACTTTCATGTGCTTTCAGATAGATTTTACTGAAGCAAACATAAAGGCATAATCTTACTTTATGGGGAAACATATAACTAAGGGGGACTCTGATGGCAAAAGTGATGCAGTGCATTAGTCTGATTTCATGCACAATGACAGAAAACAGATGAATACCTGCAGTTATTTCTTTCCATTTAATATAAAAATCATTAGTTGAGAAAAAACTTCTGTTTTCCAGTTGTAAAGTTTTTCTTTGCCTTTAGTGAGTCATAACAGCAGGCACATAAATAGAGTACTTTGTGCCTAGCAACCTGAAATATTAAAGCCTTTCTTCTAGTTACCATTGAAGAGCTGCATCACCTGTATTACAAAATGATAAACAGGTATAGTAAGCCAGTGCAGAGTAATTTCCATTTCCATTTATATTCTAAAATACTGCATTATTTGTCTATGCAAACCATATTTTATTGAATGTTTTTAATAACATTTCCCTCTCTGGACCAGAAAAGTATTGGGAGTTTGAAATAACCATGCCAGTCTTAAAAATATCTAACACAAAAGAGTTTCCAGCACAGTTTTGGAACGAATGACATGGAATATAAATCCCTTTTTATTTTATTTTATTATACTTTTAGTGTCTTCTAGAGAGCAATGAAATCTTCTTACAGTTGCCTCATAATAATATAAAAAAAGGTGTGTGATTCTCAGTAGATGCTGTCAAATAAATGCAGTTTTCATTTTTTCCTCTAACCTTTTATTTCTCTAATTGAATTGTATTGTGCTGGATTATCAAATCTGCACAACCACACACAAAAAAGGTTTCTCCAGGTCCACACTACATCACTCAGAGAGAAGCTGCCCCCTGTGAAAATAACACTTGTTCCAGCACAGATCTTCTATGAACCAAACTCTGTACCTCAGATGTCCAAGATCTGGTGTTTCATCATTCCTCAAAACTGAGTGATTTGGAAAAGCATGGAAGCTCTTCAGACTTGCCATCTAGTGATTTCAAATTACAGAATTGTTAACAACTCTCCTCCTACCCTCCTTTTTTGTCACTGCCAGTTTTCAGTCAATGAGCAAATGAAAAGTAACAAAGCTCTGTGAGCTTCCTTCAAACTGGGGGAGGCAAAAGCCCATGGTGGCATGTTTCCTTTGGCCTGAAAAGTGGCTCCTCTGCTGGTGCTGGACACTTGTGGTGGCCACAACTGACCACACCCTGTCCTCAGGAGCAGAGCTCCATGGTGATGATCCCAATCCATCCTGTGAGCAGATGCAGCAGAGACACCAGGGGCTCTGAATGGGAATGTCACAACAGGAAAACCAGGACTGTTTGCTGTGTCTACACATCAGCTAAGCCCACTGGGGGAAAAGTGAGAATAAAATGCAGACCTCTGGGAAACTGTTAAAAATATTAACATAAATATAACTGAGATGTGAGGTTGTAGGGTTCCTTGGATAATGTGTCTTCACATCTCTCAAGTGTTTTGTGGGGTCTTTTTATTTTTATTTTTATTTTTATTTTGGAAAAAATAATGAAATTCTTAATCTTGTCCAGTTTGCCCACATTCGATTTGTGTATGGAATAAGGGAAGAGCCGATTTTGCATTATCGTCCTCAAGAAGGAAACATTCACCTTTGCTTTCACTCTAAGTCAAATGTCGGCCTTTATCTAGGTAAAGTAAACTGTGATCTATCTACAGAAATAAAAAAGGAAGAGAGTTACAAAATATATCACATATATGCACATACTGATAGACAAGCACACGCACACACACACACACACACACACACGTCCCCAGCAGAATTTGTTTTTTAAATGAGCAATTCATATGGTGTATCAGAGGGAAAAAACAGCTTATTGAAGAATAAAAACCCCATCAATTAGGTATTCATTCAAGGGCTTTATAATGAAATAAATACATAAAATAACCCATCATTCATTATTTTATTTTAATGTTCAACAGAAATGCAAGGTCTGCTGCTTATCTTTCTGTGGTTTGGAATGTGGTTGTTACTGCATTTTGTAATTCTTTGCAGAGCTGATGTACACAGTTGAGCTTGCTGGTGGGCTTGGTGCTATTCTGCTGCTGCTTGTTTGTTTAGTGACTATCTACAAGTGTTACAAGATAGAGATTATGCTCTTCTACAGAAATCATTTTGGAGCTGAAGAACTAGATGGAGGTAAGGCAGATTCTTAGCACATTTCCTACTTTCTAAGAATATCTGTCTTTTATTTCTCTCCACCAAGGCCCAAATTTCGTTTCAGTTCAAGATGTGTTAACAACTGCAATTTCAGGTGCTGACTTGAATATACATTTCTCATACAGCACATAAGCACAGTCACTGCTGAGCTGGTGTATGTGCTGCTCTCTGGAGCTCCAGAAGACATCCATGTCTTTTAGATTTTTATTCCCAACACTGAATGTAAATTGCCAACATCTGTGCATTAAAGATTTTCACTTCCTGTCAGTACTGAAAGCCAGCTTTACTTCTCTGTGAGCAAGGGGGTGTTTTCCCTAATTGTGTTGAACAAATAGGTAGAGGTTGAAGTATATCTCAATTTACTGCTTGTTTAAGCTGATCAGTTTCAATAAACTGTACTGAGTGTTTGGGAATATACCCAGTAGTTCATTTGCTTGAGTTCATTTACTTAGTCACTGAGCAGGCTGCAAATGGTCATTAAAGTTGTTCTGTGATTCAAGGACATCCAGCCTAAACAAAAGTAACCCACATTATATGCACCAGCTCTGTCAAACATATGCGTGAATTTTCATCTTTACCTTTTTAAGGACTGAAGGAAAAGGTAATCTTTGCCTCTAGCCTTACTAATCAAAATTGTTGTTGAACAGCAAACTGGGTTGAGCTGCAGGCTCTGATTAGTTAGATTTGGTTTCTTGGATCAGATTTCCTGATGTTTTGGGCTAACATTATGTCTTTGGTGACAGGACCTTTTTTCCCACAGAAATACTAATAAAAGGTTTTTTTTACAGGTCAAGATAATAGCCTGTAGGCATAAGCCACTGTGATATATTAAAATAAATATGTACTGATAAACAAGTGATAGCTAAATCTGTCACTGATAAGGAAAAGAGCAGTTGCAGAATTACAGGTCCTTATATAAGACTTCCATAACAAAATCACTAGGGAATGACCCATTTCTGCCTCCCATCTAAAAATGCACAAGGATTCAAAATAGAAAATGCTCAGAACAACAAGCCAAAGAACATCAGAACATTTTGAACCTTCTACGGGATTTACAAAAAGATGCATTAATGTAGCAGCTCAGTGAGGAAAAAAGTCAGGTTATTCTATTTATTTTACTGAGGAGGAAACTGAGGCCCAGAGGGACCATGAGTCATGGAGGATTTTGACAGACACCTTTTTTTACAGAAGCTGAGGTCCTCTCCTATCCACAAAGCAGCTGCCAGTTTAAATGTGCACGCTTACTTCCATAAATTATGTGAATTTATTAATAGTCATATTAGAATATGCAGAAATAGACACTTAAAAACTGTTTAGATAGATGTAACTTATTTTTTTCTCTCTTATTATCAGTAATTCTTGCTTTTGTAGTTGTCATTTATCATTTTCTCAAGTAATTCCAATTCCTTTGAGGAATTACTCTGCCAGGTCCTATACTCTTGCCTCTCTCTCTTGTCCCATCCCAAACATTGGTCACTTGGGGACAGCAATACTTGAATCATGGATATTAAACATCAAAAAAAGTTACCTTTAAAAGATACTATAATTCAAAAGAAGGAAAACCAATATCCATTCAGTTTATCCTTCTGAGCAAAGGTCATTGTTAAAGAAGGTCAAGCATGGATTTTCCTTAGAAGATCAGGGTAAACACTGATAGCTTGGGTGCTTAACCACAGCAATATAAAAAGAAAAATACTATTTATAAATTCCTAATGAAAACCTGTAGCTTCTACCATGTTCAATATGCTGGCAACATGGATAAAACCCATTGTGCTAATGAAGTGACTACAGCTGCACATTTCACTCTGTCTCTTCCACTTAAACTCGTGCAAAAGAAGGAAGATGGAGAGAAAATGTTCCAAAGAAGCCCAAGACATGTCTTGTGCAGAAATAAATTGCAGACATAGACCGAGATCCCTTCCTTGGGCTTAGTTTGTTACTGACAGACACAAAATGCTGAACTCTAAAATCCTATTCTAACCACACCTCCTGCAGTGCAGCAGCAGAGCGCCCACGTTCTATTCATAATTTACACCATGTTCTGTCATACTCCAGGACAGCATGGAGATAAGCAAACATCAAAATATCACAGTCTTTTTTTTGTATGCACTGTATTGTACCCAGAGAGGATTTGAAATGCTTTAAAGGTGAGGTCCAATTAAAATTTTCAGTAGAAAATCTCTTTTAAAATTCAATGCTTCATTTCTTCCCTGATCAGAGAACAAGCCCTTAAGGATGTCAAATCTCATCACAATTTCTTTTTCCTTTTCAAGCCTTAGACACATCAGTTTTTCTGAAGCTAACTAAAATACACATTTTTGTGGGAGGCATGGGTAAATTGTGAGAAGTATTTGAAAACAAAGTATTTAACCCTCACAGCTAATGCAACTCAATTTATTACTTTCTGTATGGATACTGCAGATTAAAGAAGTGGTCGCAGCTGTCAATTGCTCATTTCTCTAACTTACACTGTTGCATTTCTCAGTGTTTTTTCTCAGCCTAAGGACAAGACTCTCCTTCTGTTTTTCACTCTCCTGCAGACACTCCTGCTCAGTCCTGAGAACGGGAATTGAAGCCCCCTTTTATATTTTTATGGTTGATTCCCTGACTTTCCTACTGATTCGGAATACAGTAACATTGCTGCTTCTCCTCTCACTCCATGCCTGTGCTTTCCAACTGCACAGGAGCTGGCTCCTCACCAGGGGATGGGCTGATGGACACCACAATGTGTCCTTCAGTGCAGAGGAGCACAGGGTGCCCCTGTCCAGTCTGGGACCTCACTGTGGATGTCTGACAGCTCCCCCAGTCACTGGAGCACAGGGGCAAGAGAAAAACTCTGACCCTTTTTTACCTGCAGGTGTTTGCCATGACCTTGCATCTCTGAGCCATAACTCACCACTACTGGTTTGGTGGCCAGAAACTCCCAAATCTGTTTAGGAGGAAAAATCCAGTTTAAGATCTTTCTACATACACAGTAAAGATGATAGCTTGAAGTGCCCTGCAAACAAAGAAATGTCCTGACTGTTCTGAAAACAACAACATTTTCAGAAATAGATACTTCACTGGGAACTTCTAAGGGCTAATCTTTGTCAAATGTCAGGTAACCTTTATAGCTTTGCAGCCTTAAACTTAAAAGCTTGTTTTTAAAAGCCCTGTCCATAAAGCACACTTTAGGGACTAAAATTATATTAGTGAAAGCCACTCTTAGAAGTGATGATTTCTTCTGTTTTGTTGCACATTGAGCTGCAACAAAAAGGATTTTATACCACGTTCATTCTCTGTGTAGCTTTTTAGCAGTGGCTTTTCATGTATTTTTTACTTTCCAAGGACCTTCTCTTGCTGTTGTTCCCGGTTTTTAAATGACTTTATGAAAAGAAGTATGGCACTTTAACTGACAGAGTGAAAATGTAAATAGCCATTTACAAGTACCAGTGATCAACACATGCCCTGACTTCTTTCTAGCTTGCACTCTATGACTTTAAAAGCTAATTGTATCAGAAGAGATATTACTACTATACAGAAATCTGCTTTTTATTTAAATATAAGCTGACTTCTAGGCACCCTAAAGTCAGTGGAAATTTTCCCATTATTTTACCTGGGACAACTTTCTTGTTTTATTTTTCCTGCTCATCAAATTGTGCAAGTTCCCAGCATTCCCAGCCACATCAACCACAGTGAGGGTGGAGAGGAGAATAATTTCTCCCAGTGGTGCAGTTATGATCCTGCCTCAGAGTGGATAGGAGGCTCAAAGTGATCAAAACAGCTTGTTTTGACTTCTTTTTTTTTGCCATTTCAAGATCTGTCAGGTTCCAATGCATATCTGAATGACTGTATGCCAGTTTTAATTTACATTATGGATAAATCCAGAAGTCTATGGGTGACAAGCTAAAAACCATTGGACATGGTCAGATAGGCAAACATACTCTACATGTGTTTGTGGTTTAGATTCTAGTTTCAGAGGCAGGACCATACAGTACAGCTAATAGAAACAGTTTGCAAGTATCTGTTGCTACCATTACCTGGGTAGATTTTTAACCTTTTAAATTGGTGAAAGTTTTTTATCAAGGAATTACTAAGCAAAGGTGAACACGATCTTAAAAAAAAAAAGAGAAAAGAAGAAATGTTACACTAGTTTTACACTAGGAGGCTGCCAAAAACAAGTAGTAATTGAAGACAAAACCTGACTAAATTTATTGTAATGAGAAGTCAAACTTTAGGCTCGAGAAATAAAAAAGACTGTAGGCAACTGATAGCTAGAAAGCGAGAGTTTTGTTTGAGAGCTGAAATTATGACCTTCACAATGACCCTTGGTGCCTTTAGGTTCCATCAGATGTTTCTAAAATATTGGTCAGGAGCTCATTGTGGTGTCCTCAGTCTCAGCTCTCTGTGCCATGGAAACCTTGTTGAACTGAAGGAAGACACAGCCTCTGTGCAGCTCTGTTACAGGGAAGGCCACTGGGCCCAGGCTGGGGAGTTTCAGTTCTGGAGGAGGGAAAGTGGCTGCTTGTTTGTTTGTTTGTTTGTTTGTTTGTTTTCCACCACATTGCTGAAATAAAGAAAGAAAGCAAAAGTGCTCCTAATAATATTAAAATGTGCCACTGCTGAGCTCTCCCAGTTCCAGAAATCTTGTTTGGATTTGGTGCATGACATCTGTAATGTTTCTTGTCTGGGTGTTTGCCCTTTCATGAGAGATGAATTTCTGCTTCTTGCTGAGGGAAAGCAAATCAATGCTCAGATTGGGAGATTGATGAAACTGGTTCTTCCTTGTAGGTTCTGTTGCACCTGGGAGTCCTAATGTAATCATGATTTTGTCCTTGCTATAATTTAGCTGCAAAAGACTAGTAGGGTTCATGGATGAACCTATGGGAATGCCCAGATAATGTCTTATTAACTGTCCAGGACAAGAGCAGATAAATACTTCTTGGTGGTTTCCTGGGTTTCATCCCAGTGAAACTCTTAAGCAGCAAGGAATGGCAGCGTTTTAATATTCTTCAGGTTTCTGTGTGACTAAGTTATTAACTTTCAAATATAACTTTTACCATTGGTTTAAGCACCACCAAAGCACTTGTGTTAATGATTATGCTATGCAGGTATAGCTAGACTGAAATTACTGCTGAAGTTAGTGACTTTGCAATTACTGAATCTTCCCTGGGGATGCACAAAATAAGTTTGCAATAGCAGTCTCACCACTCGTTTATATATTCTTATTGGCTATTGGCAAATTGTGACGATAAGAAGTCCTGCTCTATGAATATCAATTTAAAATTCTATTAAAATCACCTTAGAAAAATGAAGCTCTCTTCTTTCTAAACATTACTGGTTACAAAAAGGGATTTTTCTCTTATTTAATTACAATTTTATTGCTGGAAAACTGTTTTTTTTAACTCTTCTTGTTAATGCTATTTATTTACATCTGAAATATAATTCAAACAATAAAAACTCAATTTATGTCTCCACTGAATATGGGATTTTTCTAGATTCTGTACATGAAATGTCCTAATTCAAAGGAAAATTCCTTATTTTTTCTCTCTTCCTATTTCACAGAATTTAAAGTGCATGTGTAATTTATTTTATATATATATATATATATATATATCTTTAAAAATCAAATATTACCAAGATCATCTTTGGATTTCAAACTAAGAGATTGTTATGGGTTAAAAAGTTCAGATACAAAGTAGAAAAAAAATACTCCCATACAATTCAACATTGCTCACTTGCACAACAATATGAACTATCACAAGGAATGCTACATTTAAAATATACTATGCTATGGAAAAAAATTGTGTGGGTAGTTCTTAATTTTTATTAATATTAAAAGGGCTTGACATTTAAAAATAATAGAAAATGTTACATCAGCAACAGTAAATAGTGTGAAGAAAAGTAGAAGTATTTTGAAAGACCTAGGATTTGAATGGTTTATTCAACTCAGCATTAAATGACATTTTTTCATTATATTAAGGATAACCACTATCCCAATGTATATATTAAATGTAGCCCCCAAAATAGCGAAGCAAATACAGATTAAGAAATGCCATAATTTTTAAGCAACTACAGTCTCTGAGAAATTTTGAAAGGTTCTTTATAACCTTTCCTGAACAGATCATGTTTTTTTAAGACAAAAGTTTGCTGTATCAGTTTGACTCCAGCTCCCTGCAGCATTTGGAAGGATCCAATCTCCTGTTTCCCACTGAAATCCTGTGCATGGCCAGCTGCCTCCACTGCACTGAATGTGTCTGAAGGCACTACAAACTGCTCCGAGGATTTCAGGACACACGGACACATGGGCTGACTCCATCCTCTAGGTCTTAGAGCTTCATTGAAATAAGGTTCACTATGAAATACAACATTGTGGGATTTCTCCTTGTTTTGATCTCTTAATCGGTCATGTGCTAAAATGTATAATGCCAGATGAAAGTTAGAATTTGTCACTGGCTTGAACATGGCTGATAAGGAAAAAAAAAATACTCTAGAAAGTTTTTTGGTCTTTTTTTAATTTTTCATGATGATTTCTCTGTCCCCCATTAGCAGAAATATCTTCAATGTTTAAGTTTAATAAACCCTCAAAGGCCCAAACTGCTGACTTCTTGCAGTGTAACATGGAAATCATTAGAAAACACATACATCTATAATGCAAATTTGATGTTAAATGTGCTTGGTGGTCCCTGTAGAAGAGGAAGTTTTATCTTTCTTTCTGTAGGCACCAGCTTATCATTTCTTCATGTGTAGCTGTTAAGAGACCATGCATACAGATGAGTTCTTAGATGTCTGATAGCAATTTACTTACCCAAAGATCCCATTTGCATGTGAAAAAGTAGATGCATATAGAGTCTGGGTTTCATTTTATGCTTACACTGAGCCTTTAAGTGACTGCTGCTGAGCACATCCTTGGAATAACAAGAAGCATTTACAGCTTCATCCCCTAAAAATTTATATCACTTCTGTTAGATTAACATTGTAGAAAGTTACAGGGAGTATGACAGCATACTCTGCATTTAGATGAGTACCAAAAGGAATGGGCAGGATTAAAGAATGCATGCTCCAAAATGATGCAACAGGTGCTTTGCCTAGAAACCTGGGCCACTAAGTGAACTAATCTTTCCATGTGTTTTTAACGAAGATGAGATTTGACCCTCAGTGTTTACCCCTAAGGTCTATCTAAACCTGTGGCTGAGTGAGGCTCCATGACCATTGCTCACTTACAAACTTCTCCTTTTCAGCTCCATAGAATGGTTGAATTGATAGGACAGTTTGTAACTCACAGTCTGTTTTGCCTGAAGTCCTGCAGTACTGGTGGCTTGGGGCTGACTGAAACATTTGTGGACTGAATGAATCACACCTTGAGCACAAGCTGCATTTGACCTCACTGTGGTGAACTAATCCAGAACTTCCCCATGCCTGATGCCTGAACACATCTCTGCAGATATACCCTAGACCCCAACCATTCTTTGCCCTACAAAGACTAGTAAAACTAGGAGGGAAAGATATCTTCCCTGCAACACAGGTGATGCAGCTGTAGCTAGGGGAGATGCTGAGATGCTGGAGCCTCCATGATATGAAAAATGTGTACTTTGACTAAATGCATAAGTGTGAGATTTGCATATGCAATAAAACAATGTCACAGCACAAATAATCCCCTCCAAGTAAGAATGTGTGTTTGTATCTTATCAGGCAATACTCAGCCTTTAAAACAGTTAGAATTCTGCTTTATTTCTTATTATTTATCTCTTTGAAAAATGATGCATTCTCATCTTTACTCAAAGACTTTGAACAGAGCAGAACTTGTCTCAAGCATGTTCCATGGTCATGACCATTAATGGATGACAATAGAATATTCCATTGCAGCACCAGCACTTTTTCCGTTGTAATAATTTCCCCATATATAATTATATAAAATAATTACATAAATAATTTCCCCATATAATTTCCCCATTGTTGACCTCACTGTGTTCTAACTCTTTTGCTGGGTTATCACTGTCCGACTGCAGGAAAAAAAGCTGCAGTGTATGTCCATCTATATCATACTTGATCAAATCAGTCTTATTTTAAGGCATTATAAAAGTCAGGAGATGCTTTTCTGTTGTTAAAGGACATGTTTTCATAAATACTCCCAAAAAATCCTGGAAAGTGTGACCCAAAAAAGGCAGTGCTTCTCTTTTTCTTAGTTTCTTTTTTTTGCTGTTGTTTTAGCTGGGGTTTTTTTCACTTGTTTTGTTTCATTTTTTTCTGTGGCTATAACAATGCACTAGATAATATCGCACAAAAGATGTGCAGGGCACAGAATGAGCACAGAATGGCCATTTCATGGGTTTAAAAGTTTAAAAGTAGTAACAGTACAACCACATTTGTTCTGTCATCTGCAAATGTTAATTAGCATAGTGCACATGGTTCCTCAGAAGGGATATGGTTCCTCAGAAGGGAGAGAGGACTGCTCAAGATTAGCACCGCTCCATTAATTTCATTTACATGCTCTCCATACTCCCTGCAGCTGGCAGGTTTTTCAAAATACTACTACCAGACTACAAAAAGGTGTAAAATGAAGAAAGGAGCTGCTCAATAAATAAATGAAGTCAGCACTGACTGAATATTACATTACTTATGACACACAGTATTTAGAATATTCAGTCAGATCTCTTTTATAAGAAATTGATATTCTGGGTAGTCTGTTCATAATGTTGTCAAGAGAGTTAGAAGGATGTTAACATTTCATTACTCTTGTCATTGATTTTCCTCTGCTTTCTTCACAACAAAAGTCAAAACATGACCTCTCATTTCACTGAATTAGTTCCAGAGCACTTGGCATTATTGACCTCCTAATGAAAATTAATGGCAGCTCTTTTGATTCAGTCTTTCAAGTAGGCACAGCAAACACATTTAAAACACAGGCATGGTTATTTCTCATATTGAAGTAACACACTGTTAAGTAATGAAATGTACATTAATGCAACATTAAATTTGCAAATTTAAGTGCACAGAATTCAAGAAATTTAAACTGCATTATCAGGAGCTGATGCTGGGAAGATTTAAGCTTGGCAATAATTTCAGACCTGGAGAGTTAGAGAGTTTTAAAAGGAATGCTATATGTACACGTAGAGCATTTCAGCCTCAGGTCCTAAATTTATAGTAAAATTCTGGCAAGACTGACATGCTTTTACTATGCAGCAGAGATATTTGCACATTAGCCTAGTTATTTCCATGCTCTTCATTCTCCTTTTATGCTAGAGAAGAATGCAAATTCTTCTCAGTGACTTTTGACTTTTGTGCTCATGAGCTGTCACCCTGCAGTTGAATGGATTTTCTTCATCCAGATTCTTACATAAACTGACTTCTGTCTATGGATATGGAGCCTTTCTTCCTTGCTTCTGTGTAACTCAGGATTATCCCTACCATGTGAAGCAGGAAAGCTGAATGGATGCATATCTGGAGACTGGGTGAAACCTTGCCACTTTATCTAAACCATTTCCTCTTCCTGGAAAATTCTCCCAGAAATAATATCTGGGGAAATATCTGGGAAAACTGCTAGAATAAGGAATAAACTAACTTAATTTCCCTCTTTCCTTAGATAACAAAGACTATGATGCATATCTATCTTATACCAAAGTGGATCCTGACCAGTGGAATCAAGAAACTGGAGAAGAAGAAAGATTTGCTCTTGAGATTCTACCAGATATGCTGGAAAAGCATTATGGATACAAGTTGTTCATACCAGACAGAGATTTGATTCCCACGGGAAGTAAGTCATGTCTTTATTCTCACGTGATATTGAATGAGAAAATGAATGATTGCAGTGATTGTTTTAGTCTTGTTTCTATAGCTACTCCTTCAGAATGTCATCTTTTCTCCCATGTCTTAGAGAATGGTGAGGATAAACCACCAAATATTAATGTGCATTTCCCAGATAAGAGGATTATTATTTAGTAATTGTATTGTTTTAATTGAAGATAAAACAGTGAGGAAAGGGGATGCAAAAGTAAAGGAAATGAAAGAGACTAACATTTTTCAGATTTTTTGAGAACTTGCATATCTAGGAATGAATACCAAGTTCTTTGTTTTCGGTTCCTTAGTATTACAGAAATTCACACAGGAAGGAAAGAGCTGTGTTTGGACTAAGGCAATGGTTGAGTAATAACTTCTACACCAGAAAAAAGTAGTGAATTCTGTCAGTGCCCACTGTAGCCAATTGTGTAGTGGATGTACTTGATCATTCTCAGAGACTGAATACTAGAATTGATTCCAGCTGGTACAAGTAGATCTTTTTCATGTTCCTCTCACATATTCCAACATAAGTGCAGTAACATTTTGTCAGTTGTTGTAATATTCTTCATGACTTCAGTGTAACCATATAGACAGTGATTAAGTTCAATACCTCTAATGAAAGATAAAAAAAAGGATACCTGGTATAGGCAAACAACATAGAACATCAAACAGTCTAATGGATTTTTCCTTTAAAATCTACAGCAAACTCAACATTAATTTACAGGATTTTTTTAATTTACATATTTTTTTATGAATGTGTGTGGCAGGGACATGAAGGAAAAACAGAATATAAGCCTACCAAAAAATTTAGAGTATCATTTGGGTTTGAGACCGAGGTCCTGAAGCACATGGCTGCTGCTCTGTTGTCTAACTGGGTGACTTTGCCTTTTTAAAGGTAAAAATCATGATGAGCATATTTGCTCCAATAGCAATATAGATGATACAAAGCCACAGCTCATGAAGAAACACTCACAATCCATAGCACATGTGGGAATAGATCTTTTGCAGGAACACAGAATGTATGAAGTTGGAAGGGGCCTGTGGATGTCATCTTTTTCAACCTCCCTGTTCAATCAGGTCCACATAGAGCAGGTTGCTCAAGATCATGGTCTGCCGGGCCAGCCTGGCACATTTATAAATGATATTTTTGCATATTTTAGTGAGATCTTCTGGGAGCAGGGATTTGCCTCTGTTCTTTCTCACTAGTTTATGAGAGCAGACTGTTTTCTTAGATTGCATTTTGAGCAATTGTTTTGTTTTGTAGCCTACATTGAAGATGTGGCAAGATGTGTAGACCAAAGCAAGCGACTGATCATCGTCATGACTCCAAGTTACGTGGTAAGAAGAGGTTGGAGCATCTTTGAACTGGAAACAAGGCTTCGAAATATGTTAGTCACGGGAGAAATCAAAGTGATACTGATTGAATGCAGTGAACTACGAGGAGTTATGAACTACCAGGAGGTTGAGGCCCTAAAACATACCATCAAGCTCCTCACTGTCATTAAATGGCACGGACCAAAATGCAACAAGTTGAATTCCAAGTTCTGGAAACGTTTACAGTACGAAATGCCTTTTAAGAGGATTGAACCCATGACAAATGAGCAGGTTTTAGATGTCAGTGAGCAGGGGCCCTTTGGGGAACTGCAGACAGTCTCCGCAATTTCCATGGCTGCTGCCACCTCCACTGCTCTTGCCACTGCCCATCCAGACCTGCGCTCCACCTTTCATAACACATATCATTCACAGATGCGCCAGAAACACTATTACCGGAGCTATGAGTACGATGTACCTCCTGCTGGCACCCTGCCTCTTACCTCAATAGGTAACCAGCACACCTACTGCAACATCCCCATGACACTTATAAACGGGCAGCGGCCGCAGACAAAAACTAACAGGGAGCAGAACCCCGAAGAGGCTCACACAAACAGTGCCATACTGCCCCTCCTGCCACGGGAGACCAGTATATCCAGTGTCATTTGGTGACCGACATGCAAGGGGCTGTCAACCCCCTTGAGTAGGAGCAGAGTCTGCAGTCTGGTGCCTGGAACTACATCCTCGACTGCTGCTGTTAAACACGCATTACAATCGATAACAAACGAGGAAAAACAGGGTCTTGTACATATGTTTTTTGCAATTTCTTTGTAGCATCAGTCTTCCTGTTTTACCCATGTCTCTTCCCATTCACATTTTTGACTTTGTTTTATATGTCATTGGAATTTGTATATTTACATTTTTTTTAAATGAAGAGACTGCTGTATAGATAGGAAACTTTTTTGCTTCATTAGTATAGTTTTAGACTTTTTGTTTGTTTGTTTATAACCTCTCTTGAAAATGCTTGGACAAAGCTATGTTGATATCAGAAGCACCATCCATTTTGTTGGCCTGCCTAGCCATGCCTGCTGCAGCTCACCTCTTTTGGAGAGTTTTTGTTCTTAGAAGGACCCCACTGCTCACTGAGAGCTCCAGTTTCATTTCTACTCCCGTAATGTGCACTGCTCCTTCCCTGCCCTTACAAAGACCCCCATTTGGGGTAACACTACAGTCTGACCATCTAACATGTAACTTGGTAGATACCTGTCAAACAAGAGAAAATACCCAATCTGTATCGGTTGCTTCACAGTAGTCACTAGAGTGTGTAGAAACTATAGCCGGTTTGGATTTTGCTTTCTTGGGTTTGGTTTCTTTCTTAATTCTTATTTTAAGAATGAGTTGGTTGTATCCTTTTATAAATATAAAAGCAACCCTATTTTTAACACATCCTGGAAAAGTATTAATGTGGTTGTGGATTTTATTTTTTAAGCACTCTTTTTTTTTTTCTTTTTCAACTTTCAAAATCTTGCAAATAACATTTGCAAATGTCAGGCGAGTAAGACAAGTGAGGCAATAGACACCGAAGTGCAGAGTCCTGCTGATATGTACAGTGATGACTTCCAAACCAAAGGGGAATAAAAAGGACAGTATTGTAGATGGTTTGTCACTTTGTATTATAGAAAGTGTTATTTTCAAAAAAAAAGTAAGAGCAAAACATTATTTTCCTGTGGATTTCAGAGTCCCTTGTATTTTAATGTTCCAAAAACTGTATTTGCTTTAAAATTATATATTCAAGATTAAGAAATCTTCTTTCATTTGGTTTTAGCTTGTAACAATAAATAAAACTTTATTAATTTCAACATGATTTCAGTAAGAACTCAGGCAGAAAAAAATGACGTGATTACCAGAAATATAACTGTTTTCAGAATAAACTTTATTTATACAAAATTAATATTTAAATCAGACCTGGAAGTATTAAAAACAATTTATTCACTTTAATGAATAAATAAATTAGTTTTATTTTTATGTATGATTCCATCTTTGAGGAGTTGCAAATAATGCATGTACCATGGCTGACAGGGAAGAATAAAAGCCCACCACTGTGTTTACATCCAGACATCTTTGAGACAAATTAAATAAGCACCTTACTCATACTTATGTTTTAAATAACAGAAAGTCCTTTCTGGTTTTAGAAGGAGAGATGAGTGGTGCAGGCTCTACAACATATTCAGGCCAAGCTCCCTGCTAGTCCCCGCTGGCAGAAGCAGAGGAGCTGGAGTAGAGTTACTGGTTGCAGCACACTGTCATAGAGCCATGGGTTTGATTTACCCTGGCAGAAGTGTAACTGGTGTCCTGGCAAACAGGCCTTAGAGTCTATTTAATTAATTAATTAGCTTTAGGTGTTTTTATGGCAGCTGAATGATATCGGCCAATATAAGGGATGTTGTGGGGTTTGCTCATCATGATTGTCACAACAAGAAAAGTAGAGCTTATAATATTTTGGTCTTAATGAGAAGTGAGTGGAGAAGCTGCAGTTTGGGGGATATTTGTGGGAGCAATCCAGAACTGACAGTGTGGGAGGAAATGACTGTGCTTCTGTTGTGAAAGTCAAGAAATCTCAGTATCTGCATAAGAAGCTAATAGACCTTTGAGGTGTACACTTTTATTTGCTTAAAATGTTTATTTCTCTGAGATTAAGCTCAAGTCCTTTTCTACAACCTGTTCTTTATTATAGTGTCTCTGGACATGTGCCAAACATCCACAAAATGGAAATTAGGCTGCCAGGTCACATAAAATTTTAAGAGAACTTTGCACGTTTGCTTTAAGAAAGCTATTATTTATTTGCTCTTACAGACACCTGTCAGGCACTGATGGCATTTTCCTTCATTCATTTGGATGTCTGTCCTGGATTTCACTGGGCTGAGGGTGGGAGAAGGGGAGGGGTTGAGTGAGTGGCAGTGTGGTGCTTAATTTCCATCTGGGCTTAAATCACAACACTCCCAAATACCCCAGGATCCTCTGAAAGCAATGCATTATTATTTTCCCCTTTACATGCCCTGGTGTAAAGACTGGGATGTGGAATAAATGTAGGATGTAATTATTTGACAATGGGTAGGTCTTTTCTTAGCCACATGGGAAGTACTTTTCTGTTCTTCTATTTTTAGTGTAGATTTAAGCACTTTGAATAGCATGATTCAGGGAT
Organism: Agelaius phoeniceus; assembly: GCF_051311805.1. NCBI lineage: Eukaryota > Metazoa > Chordata > Aves > Passeriformes > Icteridae > Agelaius > Agelaius phoeniceus. The sequence goes on along the minus strand of NC_135266.1, from coordinate 11,878,432 downwards.
TGACAAATACTATTTGATATTCACACTACTTAAAGGAAGATTTTCTTATAATGTTTTGTCATAATATTAAATATAAGAAAAACAAACAAGCAAACAAAAAAAAAGAAACAAACCACAAAACCTGAAATAAGTGGAAAAGTTGTCTGTGGCTTTAGAAACATTCCTCCTTAGTATTCCTCTTCTGTGAACAGCTCTGTGTGGGGAACAGTGAAGGAAAGTGTTGTGTGTTCACGTGCTCTATGTTTGACAAAAATTCTGTTGGAATGCAAAATAAAATGGAAACAAACAAACAAGCAAACAAACCAAAACCAACAAAAATTGTCATTGCCCTAGTGCTTAGGCTCCATCATTTTTGGTGAAGGTGTTTTGGTTTTTGACAATGCAGCCTGAAATGTGCATGCAATAGCCACATATAAGGTTTAGCCATAAGCAAATAGCACTTTATTTTAAAAAAGGCACAGTGTGATGATCAGAAAAACTTACTCTGCCTGGTCAATAACTTTGGGTCTGTATGTGGATTCTATGCACGTGAATTATCCAAGTGTGGTGCTCTGTCTTTATAAGGCTCTCTCCAATCATGGTAGTCCATGTTATAAAAGGACTCTTGTTATACAGCTTGTGTAAATTCAGTACATAGGGTCTCCAGAGAGCATATATAGCTGGAAAGAAATGGGAGAATGTATAGAATGCAGCTAATTATTTTGAAGGCAAAATACATTCCTGGGTCTGATTCTGTTCTCAGTTACAGCACTATGATTTGAGAGTAAATCTAATAAAACTGAATGAGTGCAGGATTGATTTGTGTGGCAGAAGAAAACTGGGAAAAACAAAGAGAAAAGGAATTCATATTTGCAGTCTGTGACAAGCTGAAATCTTGGCTGCAAGGAAAGGAACAGCAAAATGCCTTCTGAATTTTAGTGGGGACCCAGTTCTCACCTGGCAGCCAACATCAAACGCTTTCGATATGATCTGTTTCAGAGTTCAATACTGTCAGGCTTAGATGCAAACTAAGATTTTTCTATTTCTGCACAGCTGTGAAAACCATGGGTATTTTACATAATGGGTGATAATCAGTTCCATAATAGTCAGAAAGCTTGTTATACCCGTCTGATCCAAATTCACAAAGTTTTATTTGGATATTGCACATTAATGACTCATTTAAATTATAGGTAGAGCAGTGAGATTTGGGAAAAGTGGCCTAGTAAAAAGGATTCCTTCATTTTTACACAAAAAAAAAAAAAAAAAAAAAAAAAAAAAAAAAAAAAAAAAAAAAAGAAGAAAATGTCACGCTAGTAAGCCTAAGGAGAATTTAATTAAAATCCAAAGAAGGAAGAAAAACCACAGTAGTAAAGTAAGCTCAAAATAGAACAATGGTCAATGGAGAATAAAGGGCAAAATACCCACTTGCTTTTTGACTGTGTTGTGGTTTCTTTTGTCATGCAAAGCTCTGTACTCTGGCTGACCTACATCAAGCAACTGGCTTTTTTGGAGGCCATCCAGACAGATCAGCAGCACAAATATGTCCCTGTATGTCTAATACACTTCCGAATGATTTTGTACTTGTTGATAGTCCAGCACAGAGAGATTTTTGTTTGTCTTCTATTGTTGTTATAACGAGGAAGGCAAAAATCTGTTAGCACTAAAAAAAATCTCTGTATCAGACTTACTTTATTAACTAGAATAACTATATTCCTTCACTCCCACCCCCTATCTGGTTTGTTGATATTAGGACACATTTTCTAATCCAGCTGAGAAATAGGTTAAAGTGGTTGGCAACAGAAAAAATGTAAGCAACCTCATAAGAATGTTTCCTTGTATTATGAGGGTTGAAAGTTCCCTGGCCTTTTTTTTTTTTTTCTGCATAGGCACATCTCTTCACCTCCTAAATAGCCCACTGAGTGGAGGTTGAAGAACACCATTGTGTCTTTAATTTCAGATTCACTGAATTTAGCATGGATATGAGCTGTTGTTCATGATGTAATTCTGCTGGGCCATTTCCCATTGACTCTGTCCCTATCCTCCAATATGTTGGCAGCATCACACTTCACCAAACCGCCTTGACTTGATGATCCAAAACTCAAAGTTGTTGCCCTGGGGAGCTAAAATGATAAAAATGTTTCAGCTATTAAGAATTTTCCTATGGGTTTTTTTTTTGTTTTTGTTGTTGTTGGGTGGGTTTTTTTGGCTTTGTTTTTTTTTTTTTTTTAATTCTGATTTTAACAAAGTTTGACTTTTGCTCTGGATTAATAAGCTCTGGTGTATGTTTAGAGTCCATAGCATCATGAAGTAGTTAGAGAAGAAATTACAAAGGCAGGTCTGATACCTTATGTAGAAAACATATCAATTCTGAAGCTGTCCAGGTTACTGAAAAATGAGTATATTTTTATTGAGGCTTTTTAAAGGGACATATTTAACCTGTAATTACAACCAGATTCATCCCAAAAGCTTATCAGCATTCTTAACATTAAAAAGGTAATACCTTAAATAACATAATTTCAGAGTCATTCAATAGTCGATTCAAGTATTGTTATTTGGGGGGACTAAGAGTTTCATGATTCTCTAGGATCTAAATGTTAAATAGTTTATCTAGTATTGAGGTTATAGAGAGTACAAACATTTTTATTGATCACTAGTATAAGGAAAATAATTTGAAGCAAAATACGAGAGCTAAGAATTTGAGGGAGTTATTGATATCTTTTATAAAGACCTCTCTTAAGCATCAGAACATGTCAAAAGGAACAAATCATGAAAAAATAAAATAGATCTGTTTTTTAACCATCTCTTTCTCTGTTAATCAAATACTAGCTCTTCTTCTGCCCTCCTCAAAAATACAAATTCATCCAGGATCAATTAATACCTACTGAGCCCATACTCTCAAATTCATTTTGTGACAGATAAAGAAATGCAAGCCAGAGGAGGCAGCTGCAGCACATGTCTACAACTGAGAAGCTCCACAGAGGGGAAAGTGTATTCCTGTGCATGGAGAAGGAGAGCACAGGCCCCTCTGGCCTCATGTTTAGCTGCTCCTGGGTCAGGTAGGCACAGAAGGAACCTCAAGGTAACACCACTGTCCTACCTGCTGTAGGCAACACGCAGGGAAGGTGGGCAGTAAGTTGCTACTGGTGTTAGTGAAAATAAACATGAGAACTATCAGATGTTGAGGGACAGATATCCTGTGGCAAAGCAGCTGGAAGAGCAGGAACAGCTGGCAATATTTGCAATATTTCCCATTTGCTCCATGTTCAAAGCGAATGCCAGCACTGAGCATAGGAAGAGGTCAGCTTGCTTGGTTAGTGTGCAATGCACTAAATGGCAGCTACAGGAAATTGCCATCTCAGTCAGGTAACACCACACCTGAGCACTCTTGCAGGAATTTCCACCCCATCCTATCCCATCCCATCCTATCCCATCCCATCCCCTCCTCTCATATCTGTTTACCTTGCAGACTGAAGTACAAGCACTCAAAGCTTGCTGTAAGGCCTCAGGCTGGGGTCCACACTAAAACTCTTTGCAGAGGTGTTTAGGGTGAGTAGATGTCTTTTTTCCTGTGACTTGCAGGAGTAAAGCTTTGAGTTGAAAAAAGGCTGTATTTTTTTTCTCAGTATACCATTTTTCACATCCACATAGAATGCTCATGTGAAGGAACATTCTGATACTATTCTGATCTTCTCTGAGATAAAAAATCTTTAAAATATCAGTTATGGGCTCAAGATATTCCATTAGGCTGCAGTCTGCACACACACACACACTTGAAAAACAAACATAAAGAAAGAAAAACAAATTAGCAATGCAATTACTTAATCTTTTTTAACCTGGGTTTGTAGGAGTCTTTTTCAAGAGAAGGTTTTTTTCCCCTGATGTTTTGTAGGAAGTTAAGTAAAAGTCTTTTCCAAATTTCCTCTCCATTCTTTGCATGACAGGTAAATCACAGAGAGATTTCTTTAGAAAATCCCATTATTCTTTGTAAATTTAAAACACAAGTCACAATGAATTTACAGACATACAAGAAGTTGTTTGCCAGAGTTAATATTCTCTGGTGAACAGCTCACTGCAGCCCTAATTGAGTTCTTAGGAATGTTTCAGCAGAAAACTTAAACAATTAGTATTATCTGTTTACCTTTAGCACCACATTAGAATGCTGTACATTTGTCATCCTAACACCCAGGCAACTTCATATGGAACAATTATGTAAATACAAAGCAGTAAGGAGAACAATGACAAAACTGTCTCTCCATCTCTCTTAGCAAAATATTTCAGTGACACCAGGCTCCTTCTTTGATACCACTAACCTATGCCTACCTCAGCAAAACACATGAATCTGCAAACTGTGCAGATATCTGGGACAAAATTGTTGCAATAATCACTCTCAAATCTTACATCACAGAAAGCACTTTATGCAATTTTATTCCTGTACATAGGTATTTTAACTTGTAACCATTTAATCGTAGAACTGCACAACAAAATAAAATAAGTAGCCCTCAAAAAAAGGCAAGGAAGTCCCAAAAATCTGGGTTTTTTCATAGCAAGGTATTTCCCATGTGCTGCAAGGAGATGACAAACTTGTAACCAAGGGATTGCTAGGGATGCTGTGACACAGATACATTGCTGGGGTGACACGGGGTGGGAGAGGTACCGGGAAGATTTTTATTGGTCATGCCATGACCAGGCAGGTTAATACAACTAGCATTCATCTAGTCCTGCTGCCACAGAAATTACAAATACCTCTTGCCTCGAAACCCAAGTTTAGAAGATACTTCCTTCACCAACTGTTTGCTATCTGAAGCCATTTATAGAACCTTGTTAGATGTAGGATTTTTTTTTCCTAGTTAATAGGACCTATCTGAATATCTGCCAAATTTCCTATTGCAAATAATGCTGTCAGTACAGTTCATGTCTTATTTTCTCTGATTACCTCTTCACTCTTCTAAACGAAAGAGCTTGTGAATAGCCTTCAGTACCACATAGCAAATACTATTCCTACATTTTTTAAATGTTTTTAGTTGTTTGAAGAGTGAGAAGCAGCAGCAAAGATGCTATCTGCTTGAAATGACACTTACCAAGATGTTCTTTAGGGAATGTTGAAGAAAAATTCCCTTTTAGTCATCCTGGACACCTTACCAGATATACAACTTTCAAGATCCCCTCAGACAGGAATCTAGAGCAGAGGAAGTTTCACAGAGACTGAGATGCACATGCATATAATTTTCAAGAATGTTTTCATTCCTTGTAGCTCCTTGAATTGTGTTTTTGTTTGCTTGGACTTGCTTTGTTTTGTTCTGCTTTGTTTTCATAAGGACACATCAGGACTGAGATACCATTGCACTACATGAGTTTATTAAAAAGAATGGAGTGGAAGTCCAGAGAACTGGAGTAAAATAGTCATAAACGAGTCTGAAAGTCAGGAGACTTTCAGCACAAATGTGCTCATGGCAACTGTTCAAAGAGCTGTTGGATTTCCTTAGCTCCCACTTCTGTCAGTTCTCCACTTCATAGCCAATCCAAAAAATAGGTATTTTAAGGGAAATTTGTACTTTCAGGTGCTATTATACCTGGAGTCTCAGGCACAGTGAGTCCGATTCCCTCTGCTCACTGAGAAATGAGCTTCCTTTGAAAAGCTGAGTTTTTTCCAGCCTTCTGATTGCTACCTGTTGGCTTTCTAAGGCTCTCCAAGGTCTTGAAAAATAAATAAAATAAAATATTTCAAAGTCAAGGTGAATCTATAGGAACTTACAAAATTATCATTGGTTATTTCAAATACTTTACTAGAACACAGCTATCCTCCCCTTCTTCCTGTAACTCTGTGGTCAGTTTGTCAAACCATGACAAACTCTTATGGTTTCTTCTGCTCTAGGTAATTTGCTATAATTTATTTTACATGTCCTGTAAAAATATGACCTAAGATATTTTTATATTATTCAGAAAACTCATAAATAATTTGTGACAGCTTCATTATAAAGGTTTGAGGATTTGATAATGGTACATGTTCAGCATGCTGATAAAGTTAAAGAAGGCAGCTGCCCATTGCTGGGCAGTGGTGAAGCAGCAACAAGTAGTGAGTGGAGTATGCTAAAAGAAACAATACTAATCTTAGCTTTTAGAGTAAAAGGGATTATGTCCCAACAATGCAGCTAAATATCCCCTGCTGTCACTCATGGCAGTTTTGAGCCACCTCTGAATTTTGCAAGAAAAGCACATTATTAAATTCTGTGCAGTTACTAATGTCATGAAACTTTTGATAATATATAAAATTAAACATATGCACCATTTCATAAGTAAATCTTTTTATTAGCATATTGTGCATTCTGCACCTTCTTCAGATGACAAGTAAACAAAATGACCAAAAAGATCTTTAACAGAAAGAACATATGTCTATTTCAAATACTAGAAGAAAAAATTCATCACCTACTCTTTTGTTAAAAAAGCTGCAAAACTAATACAAATAAAGCAATTTGTCTAGGGGATTTCGTTTCTTTAATTTTATTTATTTCCTTTACTCATCTCAGAAGGAGCTGACTGTCCACAAGCAGAATGCACAACACAACTCAAGCAGTGATATTCCCTTTTTGGGAACCCACTGTTCAAAGTTATCACCTGGATAAGCATCTTGATAAAGCACTTTGTTAATAAAGCTCTCAGCTGGACTTCCATAATCTGAGGAACCAGCAGTGTGGAATTGCTTTGTAGCTCCTGTTGAATATATGCACATACATTGAAGAGATAAATGTCTACTTACCATCTTTAATTTTGCATTGATGGAATGGAGCGAGGAAGTTCCATGCTAGGCTTTGGCACCTTTTATCTTAATTCTCTTTATAGTTTAAAGTAATTAAAGTAAAAAAAATACTTCTACTGGAGTCAGCAGAATTAACTGTAGGTCTGTATAAATGGTGCAAAAATAAAGAGCAGAATCAGGCCCAGTATTTATGAACATGAATTTCTGTTTATTCTACAATTTAATTGAAGTTTTAGCGGCATTGCCTTTTCTAAATGTCCATAACTATTGCCATACAAACCATAAATTAACATATGCATTATTTTCAAGGTTTTCTTTAAGGCTACAGGTATGACTATAAATTGGAAAATATGTCTCTTCCTTTATACACTTTGTTCAAAATCATTAAAGTTAAAAGTATAAGCACTAAAGTTAAGTAGAAGTACGTCAACCTATATTTATGCCTACTGTATATTAAAGATTTTACCTAAAGAGATTTACTTATATTTATTTTTTAAAAAAAATTAGATAGGTCATAGCTAAAAGGAACTGCATTTTTGTAGTAATACTATACTTATTGCTGAGAAGCAAGAGAGTCATGATCAAAATGTTACCTAGTTTCAGTGTATGTTGCTTTAAAATGAACATGTTTATGTTATCCTAACTTTTGGAAAATTCACCAAGACTGGTAGGAAAAAAAAATGAAGACCTTATTGTAATAGCTACAACATATTAAGCATTTTGTATTTTCATCAATTTTATTCTTACAAGAGAAAAGACATCACTCACTAAATATGAATGCTGCACATGTTAGCAATAGAAACATTGATTTTTGTAACTTTGATTGCACTTGCCTTAACTTTTCCACACATATATACAAACACAAATAACACAGAGGGGGGTAAAAGAGGATTAAGAGAAATAAAACCCACAAAAGTAGGCAAGTTTTACATTATTTAATGAATAAAAACACATGAGCTTTTTCAATAGAATCCTTGTAAAGAGCACATGATGCCATAAGTTTGTTAAAGCACAAGGTGTACTTTGTCTAGATGAAAAAAAAAACAACAAAACAACACAAAGCCAAACAAAAAAAAAACCCTTTTGGTGTGACTTTGATTTAGGTTTAAAAAAGTTGGATGTTTAAAAAAATCTTTATTACTTGCATATGAATATTTTTGTATGATAATATACAAAGAAGGTTTTAAAACAAAACAAAAAAAAACCCACTTGCTTTATAGTGTGCAAATTTTAGAGGAAAGTAAACAGGGTATGTGTCCAATTTGTAAAACAATGTCCTCCTTTCAAGATTACGCTTTCACTGACTAAATGCAAGGTTATGACAACTTGAAATACTTTTTTTTGTGAACTGACAAAGAAAAAATAAAGCAATGTGAATAATTTGCGTATGCAAATTTTTTTTTCAAAAGAAATTTTTGCTGGTAGCAATACAAATTTAATAGCATGATAGGGAAAGCTTTGAAGGTACCAGTACAGAGATTTGACTAGAAGGGCACACTGGGCCAGAGCATATGTATTGGATAAGCTGGCATAGCTCCCCTGGAGGCAATGGAGCTGCTCCAGCTCACAGCAGCTGAGAATCTGACCTCTAATGTTTTCTTTCTTGTGGTTTCCTCTTGTTCTGCTGTTCTATTTCTTAAGGATATTTTGTTTAGGATATGTTTTGGGTTTTTTTTCCTGTGTACTCTTTTTTTCTTAAAAACTCTAAGGGTTATGGTTCTAACCATTGTAAAGCAAGAAATGCAGTCTCACAACTCTCTGGGGCAAAGACTTTGTGTGTGGGTGGCGCAAACTTGTTTGATTTGTTACAGCACTGCTCAAGTTTTGTGACAGTTTAGCTCCACTGGAACCACAGGGTGGCAGGGGAATAGAACAACATGGTGGGGAACAGAGTAACATGGTAGGGAACCATTTTTAGCACTCCATGTGTGTGTGTGGTGTGTTTGTGTGAGCAGCATCATGGAAGACCCTGACTGATACAGAAACTGTAGTGGAGCAGAAGGAGCTCAAATCACAGCACCAATGAAAGCTAATAAGAAAATGTCAAAAAGGGCATTACTGAAAACCTGGATGAATGTTCTTCTTTTTTGAAGTTTGTTGAATATGACATCATGCCTGGGTTAGGACAAATTCCATCCTTGAGTTTCTGAACAGACTGTAAGCTTTGTGGCTCTCTTCTAAAGTGCAGAGGCATAAATCATTATCCAAGACAATGTGTTTATACCCATATTATAACACACAAATGAACTGCAACCAGCTTCTTTTTTGCCTTCCTATCAAGACCCTCACCTTCAGAAGTCCTGAAAGATGCAAGAAACAGTAAACTTGTTTCCACTCTTTTATTATTTTTTAAAGCCGTGATGCTCCTCAGATGCTGGGGAATTGCTCCAAATTTGAACCTCTGTAACACAAGAATTTGGGGCCTTGCAATAAGAGACAGGCACCAGTGCACAGCAGCTCTTACAAAGGTCTATTTTATGTCATAGCTAGAGTTTAAATTGTCAAAAGGGCTGGTGATCTCCTGGCTCCAGAAGCCCGGGCCATAGACCTGTGCCAGACCCGTGTCTCTGTAGCTCATGAGTATCACAAGACTTTTAAGATGTGACAACTGAATTGGTTCACCTGCAGCAACTCATATTTAAATACATTTTTAATATTACTGTATTTTGCACCTGCAGTCTGAAGTCAAGGTGAACTATATTAAAAAAATATTGTTTCTACAGGCATTCACCCTTTTGAACTTTGTCTGCTTCATCTACTTCTCATGAGATTTTTATCTTTGCTATACAAAATATTAGTAAGATCATTTGAATAAATGATCATGGTTTCACCAGTATTAACATGATTCATTGGCCTGGTATGGTGGCAGGAAATGCATTTAGCATTTGATTAGACATCATAAGAGTTATGATTACTCAACTACCAGCATGTGACGTGCACAGAAATATGGTATCCACTGTAAATTCAAAAAATATTTATGTATATTTAGTTACATTTTTTAAATATTGCTATTTAACAGACATTAATAAAAAAATTGAAGAACATCATTCTCTATTCTTTACTGCATTACTCTGAATTCCTTGCAATTCTTAGACACATGACTGAGACTAGAACAAGAGCAAAAATTTTATTAATTTCTTGTATTCTCTCCCAAAATCATGTATGTGTGAACAGGCTGGGAAGCCACATAGGGCTGCATGCTTGAAGAGGGACAATCACAGAAAAAAGTAAGTAAACAAGATGTTGCTTAAAGAGTGATGGAGTCTTGGTTTCAAAAATAAGTAAATAAAAAGAAAGAGGCAAACAAACAGAAAGAATAAAAGCACCAACAAGCATTAATATTGATCAAAACATTTAGAATACCTCTGGACATCTTTCTTGGATTCTCCTGACATGTACCACTTATAATCAATTGCATTGAGTGATTAAATTTTCCTTCTATTTATGAGTACTTGTTTACACCTTTTATTTTTCCAAATGTCCTGGGGTGACTTTATGATGTTGTACCCTGATATCCCCATCATTCCCTTCCAAATTTGTCCCAAACCAGGACATCTAACCTATGTTTTCTTTGTTTTGTTTTGGTTTTTTTTTTTTTATTTGGGAGCAAGTTTTCTTCATATTTATTTTATTTTGCATAGAAAATTGCATTTTGTATTTAATGGGAAAAAAAAAAAAGTATTATTTCAGTACTAAGTTTGTGTTGTTAGGAATTTAGTGTTGTATCTGTAATTGAAACATGGGTTTATGAACAGACCTGTGAAATGCAACTGTTCCCACACTGGGAGCCTACATGTCAGCTACTGGATCAGGGAGGTCAAAATGTCATCTGAAGAAATACACACATAACTGAACATGAAATGCTCAGGTATTTACAGAATCCACTGAAGTGCAAATAAAATTCTTGTTTGCAAGTAAAAAGCTGTTTTATTTCAACTGGAGAATTTTAAAAGAAGTTCTTCTGTTAAACAAGAAACATAAAAGACACCCTGATAGTCATATACTATAAAAGGTGATGCTGAGTAAAAGAGGCATTATGATGCAAGGTAGATCTGTAATTGTAGCTTAAGTTTTCAAAATTGCTCCAAAAGGTCTGGGAAATACACCCTCACTTCAAATGGACTCATAGATTGTACACAGATTAGTTTCAAAGCTCGGTGAAAACAAATGTCAAAAGTAAAATGAACAGTAAACATATTTTTCTGCAGAACAGGAACTGCAGTACTGAGAATAATGTGAACAGAGGAGATAAAACAGTAATGTAGAAGCGATGTCCAAATGCATTGTCTAGAGATTGAAAAATAGGCTCCAGAAAATTAGTCAGAGATCTTTAAAGTGTTTTACTTTCCAGTTGCATGCAGAATGGATTCATTCTTTTAAATCAATATGCAAACCACAAAATCAAATAGCTCTTCTTCTCTGAATGCTGATGAACCTTACCCAGGTCAGCATGTTCTCCCTGCTTATACTGCAGGGAAATAAGCACTGAGCAAGGTAAAGCTAGGACAAAGCCTGGGCCCCTTATGATTACTTCATATAGCACTCTCATTTCTGTCTTGAGAAATTAGGTGTTGACTGTCTTCAGATTTAGTACTGGCTGTGGTGGAGACAGCTGTCAGAAGCAACACAGCCTAAATATTTGATGTGGGAATAGACTGTGGCTTTTCTGTCAGCAGCACTGGATACACTGCCAACAACAAGCACAAGATTTTTGTTCTCCAGCGAGCATCATCTTGCATCTGATGGTAGCACCACATCTACTGGAAATGGAAAGAATACAAAAAAGCATTAAAGGAAGAATAAACTATGCAAGAAGATGCAAGAAAAAGGACTATTGCTCCTATGCTCGTTGACTTCTCATCTCACAGGATAGATAAATTCCTTGTTGCCTCCTCCAGGCCTTTCTCAGGCCCCAAATGAATGAGATCCACAGGCAATGCTGAGCCACAACATTTGAACACCTCCAGGCAGTACCAGCTCAGCCACCTTTACACTCCCCACTGCAAGGGGTGACTTCCTCCAAGTTAACTTCCAAAACTCCCCTAACTGTAACTAATTATTACAAGTTCTGCTTGGCCACAGAATTTTGTGTGCTATCAATACACTACATTTCTGTCTTCGATTTTTGATTTTGATGTCCTGCTTTTTAATAGTCTAAGAGGACATTTTTGTTTTGAAGAATTGGTTGTAAAGTTAAAGAGTATAAATTTATTTGAATGTATAAAAAAGGGGATCTTGTTATGTAGTGGTTTGACCTTGATTGGACAACAGATGCCAACCCCAGCCACAGTCACTGCCCTCCTCATCTGGATAGGGGAGGGAAAGTATAACAAAAGGCTCATGTCTTGAGATAAGGACAGGGAGAGATCACTCATCATTCCTCCTCCTCCTCCCATGCAGGAACACAGGGAATGGGGCCGTAGTAATTTTGTCACACATTGTCTCTGCTGCTCCTTCCTTCTCAAGGGCAGGACTCTTCACATTCATCCTGTTCCAGGGTGGGTTGCTCCTACAGGATATAGTCTTCAATGAACTTCTTCAACATGAATCCTTAGGCTACAGCCCTTCACAAGCTTCAGCATGGATCCCTTCTGTGGGGTGCAGCCCTTCAGGAACAGACTGCTCCAGCATGGGTCCCCCATGGGTCCACAGATCCTGCCAGGAACTTGCTCTAGCTCTGGCTTCCTGTGGTGTTACAGCCTCCTTGGAACATCCACCTGCTCTGCAACAGGATCCTCCATGGCCTTCAGGTGATACTTGCTCCATCGTGGAGCTCCATGGGCCACAGGGGCACAGCTGCCACACCATGGCCTTCATCTCTGCTCTGACACCTGGAGCACCTCTTTCCACTTCTGCTTCACTGGCCCTGGGTGCCTGTAGGTCTGTTGCTCAAATATTCTCACTCCTCTCTTCTCTGGCTGCTCATGCTTGTTGCACATTTTGGATTTTTTCCTGCTTTGCTTTCCCAGTGGCACTGCCGCCATCACTGGTGGGCTCAGCCTTGGACAGTGGCAGGTCTCTCTTGTAGCCTTTGGCTCTGTCAGACATGGGAGAAGCTTCTGGCAGCTTCTCAGAGAAGTGACCCCTATGGCTCCCCTGCTACCAAAACCTTGTCGTGCAAACCTGTAGGGGGATACAGTATGGGTAAATGAAGGTGGTGTAGAATGTAATCTTATCCCCCAAAGAGTTGCAGCTGAACCAATTACTAAAGATTAGGAGCAGGCCTGATCTTAACAGGCCATACCTGTAGACAATGAGAATATTGTCTACAGGTATAAAAGAGTGGATTGGTGGGATCTGGAGTTAGATAACTACTGCAAAGACCAGAAAGAGTCAGTGCTTAGAGGAGCTGCCTATAAGAAACATTGAGGAGGTGTGGAACTCTGGCAGTATGGAATCCTTGCACTGTAATGGTAATAGAACTCTTGACATATAAGACAACACAAACCCAGTACAAGTGGTGTGAATTTGAAATTGAAGTAACATGAGATGTCATGATTTTAAGGCTGAAACCAGGATATTAGTGCAGCATTTATTCTAATGATTGAAATGACAGAAAATATTCTTCCAAGCAAATAGTTAATTAACAATTAAGGTAATCAATAGATGCCTGGGTAAAAAAAATCTCCTTAGGTTATATGTAAGTGAAATACAAAAGGTAGCAACCTAAACAATCATTTGCCAAAAGAGATTTGAGCATGTTCCAAAGAAACTGTTTCAAGCTATTAAGTTTTTTAAAAAGCCTCAAAAACTATGTTTTCATCCATAATAACTTCGTAGAAGTTGCCTCAGTCTCTCTGGTAAATAATTATAATTTTTAAACTGATTAAATAAATATTTATATTAGAGATTAGAAGGGGTTTCAAGGACTTATTACAGACTCTCTTTGTTGTAAATAGGATGAAATGGCTCTGATCTAATCTCCTGGGTAAACAACAGATTTTATAACTTTTAATTAAAATGGGAGAAGTGAGATCATTTTAAACAAATACTAAATACCATCAAGGATTTGATTCAAAAGTGACAAAAGACATCAGATATAAAAAAACAAAAGAATATTCTATCCTAGATTTCTGTTTTCTCAATAAAATAAAATGCCAGCTGCTGATAGTTCCCTTCAGAGCTTGTAATGTGAGACTGAAAAATGAGGTCTGGTCTTCAAATCTATATGGACCATTTTATAGACACTATTGTGGTTTGAAGCCAGCTTAACTTTGAGTGGACAATTTTTAAGATTTGATGTCCAATATGTTCTATACATCAGCAGAATCTGGAGAACATGGGACAGAGTTACAAAGATTTTTATTTCAGTGTGGAAAGAGACAGCTTTGTTCCTGAAGAGATTACTCTCACAGGTCAGGAATTTTTGTCACTGTTCATCCCTATATTAGTCTTGATTTAAAAAAATCAACTCAGAAACAACAGGAAACAAGTTGATTTTCCTTCTAACTACTACTTGTAGGTCACTTAATCATATGAGGGAGAGACTTTCACCCTCTTTCCAGAAAAATGAATCAATAATTGGTGGTTGTGAATAAGTGGTTATGATGTATTAATTTCCCCACCCATTACTCAATTGTGAAATTATTTCTGGGAAAACTTTTCTCCCTTGAGAATCTTCCTGTCTTAAAATAACTTGTAGGATGCAGCCACTTTGGAAAATAAATTGTGAAGGTGTGAAGTAGAAATGTAAATCTCCTCTAAAAAAGTTATAAAAATTTATAAAAAAGAAGTGCAAAAAAATCTTGGTATCTACTCAGATAGTTCTTGAAGGTGCCAGAGAGGAGAAATAAAGGACAGTCCTACAAATATTGTGTTAGGAGAAATGCTACTGGCTTCAAGGCCAGTCCTTCCTATAAGGGCCCTAAGTACCCAATGTGGTACATTTCCTAAACTTAAATCCAAGTAGTTTTTTATTATTACTCTTATATTTATTGTTCCAGGCCATCAATTTCTACCATTCTCAAGTCACTATATATTTACCTTGAATTTATTTTTTCTGTGCCAATTTTGTTTCTCTGTACAATTAATTAATTCTCTCATTCTTTGCATTTACTCAGAATATATTAGGTATTTATGTATCATTCATTCATCTTGGCCTTTTTTAAATTTTGATAAACAAGACGAGATAGTCTGGTCTTCCCATAATTCTCTTCCCCCTCAGCATCTAAAAGGTTGCTCTGTGGTGGTTCTGGTGTGGTATGCTGTTGAGGATCTACAAGAAATCTTCCACCAAGGCTTTCTAAAATGTCAGTGATATGTCTATCTCTATTTCACATGTAGTTTTCCTGATTATTTTTTTTTTTTCTTATGAATGTTTTGAACAATGACTCAGAATTGCCTAATGATGAACTACTTGCTCTATGCATAATGTACTATATATAAGGTTTTGGGCTTGCTCATTGTTTTTAGTGGTTGTTTTTTTGGATGCAATTTTTACAATCCCTCATCAGCTTCCAGGCTTCAGTGAATTCTTTAAGCCCTCTGTTGTTTGTGTGTGGAATCCTTAGACTTATTCATTGACAGTGCACAGTGCATCCCAGAGCTGTGAATAAGAACTTTTCCAAATTTAAGCAAGGTCAGGATGCAAAGACTGTCCTCAATACTCATCTAAGAGCTTATTACCAGCCTCTCCTGACTAAAAGGTTTGCTTTCAATATCATCATCCTCTTTTTCTATTATTTTATCAGTTTTTCTGTATTGTCTAATAATGTCCCATGTGTGTTTTACTGAAATCTGGATTGATAAGTGTCACGACCCAATGGTGGTGTTTGGTAAATTCTCATTAGGCTGAAGAAAGACGCCAGACCTCATTGTCAAGGAACTCTTTATCATACATTCACCATAACTTTGGCAACCAGCCCACTGTTTAGACTTGAAGAACACTGGTTAACAAGCCCTTAAATTTGTACAACAGATTTCCCCAAGAGAGGAGGCAAACAAGCCCTTAATTTTGTACAGTACCCTTCAGTATTCACCTGTCCTGGCTCACAAGTCACAAAACACCTTCATAATCCCCCAGCTCTCACAACAGTGTTCAGTATAGGATAGACATGTTTTCCTCAGAAGATAAAGAATGTCAGCAGCTTTTAGATCCCATGTTGGTCCTGCCATGTGGATGGTCCAGAGCTGGAGTTGAGAGACAAAGAAAGAGAAGGAGAGGGCCCAATCCCCTTCCTCATTTAGTTCACCAGATGCACACCTCTTATGAAAATTAGCCTTTTCATGCATTTGGTTCATGTGTGCCCAGCCAGCCCTTTTGCAGGAGGTGATTTGGGGGTGGCAGGAGCTGAGCATGAGACTCAAGGTGAAGCACAAAGTCAGCTGAGACCAGCACTGCCTCACCTTCACAGGACCCCCTGCTCCAATCACATTTTTCCTGTCATAACAGTCAAAATTTGAGAAAACACATGCTTAGGTCTGGTTCTCTGCAATTAGTTATATTTTCATTTTCATATATTTTATTTTCTGAGTTCTCTACAATTAGTTATATTTTCATTTTCATATATTTTATTTTCTGAGTTCTCTACAATTAGTTATATTTCATTTTCATTTTTTGAGACCTTACCTCGATGGTATTGCACAATGCACAGATGATAGACACACACTACTCACCATCATTTTAATTGCTTCCATACCTTTCAGAAGTATTTTAAATAATCCAAAGCCCTGCCTACTGTTTAAGTCAGATAAGGGACTGAATTCAGCTGTTGCTCTTTTTCCATTTATTAAATGTAGATGCTACTATTCCAATTGTTGCCAAGAGGTACAGTTATCAGCCTTAAAAATGTATTAACGGTTCTTGGTATTTGACTTAGATTAAATGTGCAAATTTTTTAGACCTCTGGAATGGATATCTCCAAATTGAAATATCTCCAAATTGAGTTTTACTTCAGTCTTAGATTTAGTAATTCTGCTTGCCTACTGTGTCTCCCATTATTTTGGGGCATAGTTGACTAACCTTTTTCATCAATCATACCAGAAAAAAGACAAAGCTTTAATTTATATTTGAGTACATGCCAACACTGCCTTTAATTTGTGCTCTATCCTTGCCATATAGCAGGAGTCAGGGTAGAGTTGGGACACCTTTATTGGTATTGATTATTTATATGACAATTTTTATGGTATAAGTTAATTTGCAAGTTGTAAATCAGCTTGACTTTTGGTGTTGTTGATATTATCTGACCACAGTTCTAAGTTCACTTTACAAGTATCTCATTTTTTATATTTCTTAGTTAGTTTTTTGTTTATTCTTTATGTGGAGGGGATTCTCCCAGTGACCCTACTGCTTTTCCCTACAGATTTTCACAATGTATTTTCCCAAGGGTTCCTCACTTTGGTCACCTTGAAAGTAGCAAAGGAAGCAGTGACTGGCCCATTCTTTGGCCCTGGGGCCAGCTTGTGCATCAGTACAATTAAAACTCTTCTGGCATCCAAAAGAGGTGTCCTATCCAAATTGTCTATTAGGAGCAATCATGCAGACTTGCTTAGGCACTGACTAGGAGAGCCCTTGGTGGCCCAGAGTAAAATTGTGCCAGAGACCCTTTTAACAGCATGAGAGTGAGATAATAGAGCACCACAGGCAATGTTTAATTAACTCATGTAGATGAGTCACTGTGTGCCCCAGCTCTTCCTGCACATTTCCTGCAAACCAGGACAGAAAGTTGTTAATTCTCATGATCTTATCATCAGTTTCACATATTTTGGAATATACCTTAAAGCACAAATACTCTAAAAGAAGTATTTTGGGATAGTTTTACTATGCATTCTAGAAAAAAAAAATCCAATTTTCTTTTTTTTTTTTTTTTTTTTTGGACGGTTGGTTGGTTTGGGTTTTTGTTTGGTTTTTTACTGGTTTTGTTTTGTTGTTTCAGTTTGTTTGTTTGTTCATTTGTTTGCTTTAATTCACCAGTGGAGAAAGAAAAAATATCACTTACTACTTGAACACAAGACTTTCAATAAAAGGTATTCTGAACCCTGATTTTTATTTTCTCCTCATTTCTATACCCAAAATAAGAAACGTGTTTTGGGTAATTTCTTCTGCATTTTCAATCAAACTGATGACCTAATTTAACTGTAATCTTGAGTGTTTTTCTGGAGAAAACAGAGCTGGAACATGAATCAGCACATATGCTTCTCAAAGGCTGCAGCAACTTCTGATATGAAGCATCAAACCGTGACAGGTTATGGATCAACTGAAAGCACAAAATAACAACACAAGTAATGCTTGAAACATGCTTTTCATGGGTTTGAGAGAACAGCCAACTAAAAGAAAAAAAGAAAAAAACCCAAACCAAATAACAACAAAAAAAACCCAAACAAACAAAACTATTAGAAAGCAAAGCATGAGATTTATTGTGTGCCATCTAAAAATGAGACTCAGCTAATTCACAAGTTGAAAGAAAAATACATTATTAGTAATGTAATATGGGGAAAAAATTGAGAAGGAAAAAGCTGATACATGTCAGTAAATCTTTCACTTTACATTTGAAATGCCAGTCTTTAGCTTTTTGGGGGGTTTTGTTGTTTTGTTGGGGGTTTTTATTCTATTGAACAAGCTTTTCCAAGACATGATTTAGGCCTCAAAAATGCCATGTTTTTACAGTAACTCCGTTTGAATCTGTTGAGAAGGAGTTTGAATATCCTAGGTTCCTGATCTGGATCAACACTCTAAAAATAAGTTAAAAAACAAAAAGTGAAGCTATCATTTTGTTTTCTTCTCCCATGAGGCATTTCTCTGTAGTGGAACTATTGAGGTGCTATATTGTGCAGCTATTCCTAATACTAGCAGCCTTCAAGATAAGATTTAAAGACAGACCACTAAAGATATTCTGTTTTGATTCTAAATGAATTTTCTGGATTGCTGAATGATTCTCTTATTTCACATATCTCAATCCATACTGCTATGGTGATATTATTTTGTTTGTTTTCTTGTTTGTTTGGGTGTGTTTTTTTTGTTTGTTTGTTTATTGTGAAACTATTCCTGTAGAATCTCAGTTTTGCTCTCTATTCTCATTTGGTGAACTGACCTTGGCTGACTGCTGGGTACCCGCAAGCTGAACTTTCTCTCCACCTCCTGAACACAGAAAGGAGAGAAAATTCAATGGAAGGCTTCTTTGTTGAGATAAGGACAGGGAGAGATCACTCCCCAGTTACTGTCATGAACAAAACAGATTTAATTTGGGGAAATCAATTTATTAATTGTCAAATCCAAGTAGAATAATGAGAAATACAAACAAATCTGTAAACACATCTCTGTTCCTCACAGACTCAGCTTCACTCCCAACTTCTGTACCTCCTCTCTCTGAGTAGCCCAGGGGGCCATTTCTTTCTCCACATACTCTTCCTCCGCTCCAGGATGGAGACCCCATGGAGATCCCATGGGAGGCAGTTCTCCCAAAGCCTCTCCAGCGTGAGCCCATCCCACAGGCTGCAGTTTCTCATCAATTGCTCCAGTGTGGATCCTCTGTGGGGTCACAGCTCTGCCAGCAGCCCTGCTGCAGCGTGGGCTCTCTGGGGTCACAGCTTCCCTGCCACCAGAGCCTGGCCAGGTACACCCACGACACTGAACCACTGTGATCTGCAAGGAGATCCTCTCATCGTTCTCTGGAAAGCTTTCCTGTTTCTCTTCTAAGTTGTCATCGCCTGTATTTGCCAAGAAAAAATGCCAGTTTACAGAGGTTCAGTGCTTATGTAAGCCAGCATTATGTTGAAAGATGATTGCTGCGCTCTAGAAAGCCCTGGTTATCTAGGTTTAATATCAACCAAGTAATCACAGCCAAAAAAATACCAATTCAGGTACTTTTAACTGAATTTGGAGCCTTCAATATTTCCCTTTTAAAATCTGTGCACAGATGATTCAATATTATTTTGGTTTGCTTCACTCAGGGCAAGCGTCTTTCATTTATCTCAGCTCCTACATAGTTTAACCCCATCCCACTGTCAGGAATTCCTTTCTTGGTTCTTTTTGCCTGTGTGTACTGTCTTTCCACACAGAAGTACCTTTCTAGCTATGGAATGTACCAATGAAATCCAGATTACCCCAGTGGTCTAAGAGAATCCAGAAATCTAAGGTGAAGATACCTGACTTGTCCTTGCCACCTGCCACTGTATTGAACTAAATAAGAGGGCAAGAAGATGGCACCACAGTAAGGATTATGGATGATGTGTCAGGCATTATTTTAAATCTTTTTATCTTCTGTCAGCTTAAATCAGATTCTTGAAAAGGTGCTGGGGCAGAGAACAAGACTGCAGTAGTACCTAAATTAAAAATTTTTCATTTTTACCCATGAAACAAGATAATTTCTGTTACTTGTTCAGAGTATTATCTGTTAAATGTGGTTAAAAATGTAAGATTTTGTTTCTCCTGCTGCTAGAGGCAGCTACAGCTGTGTTCAAATGAAGGTTTCTCCCCAGAAATAAACAAAATAACACCGAGTGCAATCTGAGGCAATGATCCAATTTACTGATGCCCTCGGGTTGCCTAGGTGCCACAACTGACTCTAAATGAAGGTAATGTGACTATACAGCTGTCACCAAGGGAATGGGGAAATAAGTGGGGTTCCAAAAGTATACACAGGGGTAGGATTTGACCTGGAGAACAAAGAACGATGAAGGAGGTTGGAAAGGGCTGATTTTGGTACCTCAAGCTGGATGGAGAAGGAAAAACAAAAGTATCATTTTGTCAACATGCTCTGCCCATCGCTGGATATTTCGGTGTCAGCGTCACCGGCACCTGTCAAAACACAGGTTTATGCTGAGTCCTTATGGAGGAATTTGGCACAGCTCAGGAGAAGTTAATCTCAAAATGCAGACTGACAGTTCAATGCCCAGGTTTACAGTGCACAGTTACCTGGCAACATTCACAGCCCTTCCTAAGGGTTTATGTTCTTTGCACTGTACAGGAATAAAACCTCGTGTTTAAGAAGGCAAATCACAGAAAATAGCACACAGAGTAATGAGCATTTATGCCAGAGGATAGAGAACTGTGAGAACAAACATATATAATAAAATGTGCCTTTCTCTCAGAGTTAGACACTTCCCTGAGGTCAATATAGATTGTCTGTCCCCAGCAGAAATTCAGCCTCTGAGCTCAGTGTAAACGAAAACTCCTTCTCAAACTCAGAACTGGTGCAAGGGTTGTGATGGCTTTGCTTTTTCATCCTCTGTTCCTGCCAAGGGCAATGGGACTGATTTAAGCATTATCAGGTAAGGATATTTGAAACTGGGTAGATTCCTTCCATTGAAGCCATTCTACTTCATATACAGCAATTAAATATTCAGTAGTCCAAAGGAAAAATGACTGTAGCCTGTGGGTGAGCAGCTTGTTTATAAAGAAGATGCCCAAATTCATATACTTCCTCTTTTCATTCCTTTCAAACATTGCCTAAAGTTTGCAGTTTCAACCTCTCCAACAAATTAACTATTAGATTTTCCCAAAAAAACATGAGGCAGCCAAAGGCATTGGGTTTCAGAATGTACAGGGCAGGGGTTTTTTCAGTGGATGTAGCCTTCCTTTTGTTTCGTAGATGGATATTTTTTTGCAATGCTCTTTGCTTCAGTCACATATTGTTTCATACACTTTTCCAAAGCAATCAAGTAAAGTACTAACAGCAAATTTTATTTTTATAAGACAAGATAAAAGTGATACTGGGGATTTTTTCTACAGTTTGTTTCTACTTGGAGATTGAGAAAAAAACCTGGATACAATTTCTTCAAGGATTTGACACCAGATTATTGTAGAGTTTTCAGAAGTCCCTCATGACTTCATTGTAAATCCACACAACATATACATGGATGGGACAGAATATGAGCTTAATACCTGAGAAGAGAGGCTTAACCATGCAAAGATATCAGTGGGAGGTGAGTATCCAGAAAATCCCTTAGGTAGGATTTTTGGCTATTTTTAGCATATCTGAGAACGTCTCAAGAAGAAGGGATTTGTTGCAGCCTTGATTAAAAGTTAGAAAGTCCCTAGAGTCCTTCTCCTTTCCTTATACTACTTTATTGTGTTTTCTTCAATTTAATTTATTCATTGTTGTGAAGTTTGAATGTTTTGATAAAAACCTGGAAAACATACTTATTCATTAATTTACTGGCTCTTAAATTGAGAAAAATTCAGTAGTTGTTTAGGCATGAAAAGAAAACTGTATTGAGACTACATACCTTTAAGGACAATTCACATCTATTAATAAAAACTGTTTCTGGTTCTCTCTTTGTCTACCTTTAAGTCTCAGAATCTCTTGCTAGCCCTTTTCTTTGGATGGAATTAAATGGGTTAATTTTAACGTTGTTGGTTCTTTCCCTTTCTGAATTTTGTGAAAGATTAAAGGAGAAAAAGTATGCCCAACAGGAACAAGTAATTTATAAATATATGACAGGAGTAGTTATACAAACAAACAAAATATCTGATATATTAAAGTAGGTGAATTCATAAAATTTGCAATATATTGTGAGCCAGATACATATTTTAATGGGTTTTCATTGTTATTTGGTTCAGATACATGGAGAAATTTATTGAAGTCTACCATGGTACAGATGGCAGGTGCACTAAAGAAGACAGTGCTATAGACTGTGAAAACAGGGCAAAAATTCTTCCTTCTGATTTAACATCTTCAGAAAAACCTTTATTTTTACTATTCTTATCTTCTTGCTTTCTTGGTCATGCTGTACTGATGCTGATGGCAACTACTTGCACTAATCCCACAGAGACCTGAAAATTGAGTAAAGACTCAATTCAGGCTCAATTTTCTCATGTTAGGTTTTGCATATCTTTTGCATACAATCTTCTAAACACACTCTGACAAGGCTCTGTGCTATCAAGCAAGTTCAGGTCTGACAGATACCTAGCTTGAAAATGGCACAGTGTTTTCAGCAGTGTTCTTTCAGCATACCATCTTTCAGCTGGATCTCTCTGGAATCTATTGGGTACAGAATACATGACATACCTCTCAAATATACAATTTATTGTGGCACTGTCATGGTTTACCCCAGCAGGCAACTAAGCCCCCTGCAGTCACTCATTTGCTTGCTCCTGGTCAAAAGGGGGAGAGAAACAAAAGAGTAAAAGTAAGAAAATCTCGTGGGTTGAGATAAAGACAATTTAATGAGTAAACAAAAGCTGTGCGCACAAGCAAAGCTGAAAAAAGGAAGGAATTAATTCAGTACTTCCCACGGGCAGGCAGGTGTTCAACCATCCCAGGAAAGCTGGGCTCCACCATGCAGTGACAAACACGATCACTGAACACCTCCTTTTCCCTCTCTGTGCTGAGCCACACGTTCCAGATGGTCTGGGATGTCCCCGTGGTCAGCTGGGGTCAGCTGTCCCTGCCGTGACCACACAACATCTTGTGCACACAAAATCTTGTGCACTGGTGGGGTGGGTGAGAAACAGGGGAGGTCCTGACACTGTGCAAACAGCTCAGAAATAACCAAAACATCCCTGTGTAATCAGCACTGTGTCCAGCATGAAACCAGAACGCAGTCCCATACCAGCTACTATGGAGAAAATTAGCTTACCAAAGCCAAAATTAGCTCTGTCCAAGCCAAAACCAGCACAAGCAGGCTGGTTCACCAAAAAAAAAAATAAAATAACCCCCAAGGGAATAAAAGAATAATCCTGATTTGAGAAAATGCAGCACTAACCTAAACATTTTAGGCGTGAAACAGTAATTTTGTAACACTGAATGTTATAAAGATCTCTAAAGCAGTTCTAAGTAATATTATGTGTGGTACATAATTTCATGTTAGATTAAGTCATCAGCAAAACTAAATTTAAAAAATCTATGCATACATATATTTATTTTTTTTTTCTAATCTTCATAATCCACATTCAGGCTGAGTATCCAGATTTCCTCTTCTGTCTGATGGTTCTGCTCCAGCAATAAGGAATATCATGTACCTTCTGGGGGCAGGCTTGACATTGGAGTCTGCCATCTAGGACAGAGACAAATTTCACAACAAAGTACTGTGAAGGTAATTCATAGGATATTATTGTTGAGAATTGTGTTCATTCATTTTTCAGGTGGATGATTTTTCATATAACTCTGATCTGTCCCTTGTTTCCCTCTCCCTATTCAGTATCTTCCAATATCATCATCTTGCTGGTAAGAAAAAATCCATTTTGGTAACAGAGGGAGAGTGATTCTCCAGCTAGCTTAAAGCATAACCTAAATTATCACCTTCATAAGCAATACAAACAAAGTCATAAGTTCCTTCTGTGTTCATTCTTGTGATCACATGAATGAGCAGTACATGGTGTTTCTGCAGCATCTTTAATAGAATGTCTCAAACTAATTTTCTCAAACTAATAACACACATGCAACCTAAGATTTTCAGTAGTCCCACTTCTTTCAACAGCAAACTTCATGTTCTTATAGTTCAGAAGATTTTAAAAATACTTTAATTACTTTTATCAAATTAAGAAAAGTTAATTGCTTTTAGAATTTGAAACTTAAATAGTAATAGAATTTTAAATGTATAATTATACAGTTTTAAGAAGTTGTTATATTTATTTAAAACGTGAACCTTCTAAAATTCTGAAACATTGTTACCCGAGAAAAATAGCTTAATCATTTTCTATCAGTGTTTATATCTGTTTTCAATAACAATAAAGAATCCAAACTTCAGTTGAGCAATGTAGAAAAGTGGAACCAAAACAAGAGTGACTTTAAATATTACTCACACAGCATATCTCAAAATTATTACCCTAAATGACATGGAGTACTAGATATTAACTATTTATGTGCATTTGATCCTTTAAAAAGCAGCAACAAACTAAACCCTGCTTTGCAGTTGTCACTTAGATTTGCATCCAGAGAGAGGTAACAGAGTAGGAATTCACTAAAATTCCCTTTTAGTCACTGTCATACTCCAGACATGAGCCTTGCTAGGAAGGTGACATAGATTCACTAGAACAGAATGGGGCTCCACTTTGATGAGAGCCTAAATTCAGAAAAGCAGTGAGTATCACAAACCATGTCACCATCCAGATTAAAACACTACAGTCCCAGTTTGGGAGAACAGAATGAGGGCTCTGAGCAGCCATGACAGAAACACTCAAAGGACCTGAAATGGAAAATCATCCTCAGCATGAAGCTGTTTCCACCCCCAAGTGTTGGAAACTTCTAATTTGCTCAACTGCTCTTTAAAAGAGCTGTACAGAAATTACTGACAGTTTTAACAGAGTAGCTCTTTCTCTGCCAAGAATTAGATGCACCTGTTGTTCCATATATACAACAATAAAAATTATGCTAAGTGTAAGACACAGTGGGTCTCACTCTTAACCACATTACTGCTTATTTGTGCAGCCTTTCAGGGTCCAACACAACAGGCAGGTAACAGAAAATGAGATTTGTGACAGTGTTCACAGGGGTCCAAGGATGAGGGAAGAGATGAGGATCTGGCTCCATGTTTCGGAAGGCTTGATTTATTATTTTATGATATATATTATATTAAAACTATACTAAAAGAATAGAAGAAGGGATTTCACCAGAAGGCTAGCTAAGAATAGAAAAAGAAGGAATGAATAACAAAGGCTTGTGGCTAGGACAGAGAGTCCAAGCCAGCTGACTGTGATTGGCCATTAATTAGAAACAACCACATGAGACCAATCACAGATGCACCTGTTGCATTCCACAGCAGCAGATAACCATTGTTCACATTTTGTTCCTGAGGCCTCTCAGCTTCTCAGGAGAAAAAATCCTAAGGAAAGGATTTTTCAGAAAATATCATGGCTACAGAGATTCAGGTGAAACACGTACATAATATCATGGACTAAACTTTAATGGTGTCTGCTTATGTTTTTCAGGAGGCATTGCTATTGGATTAGTTGAAATGGAGTATCATGGTCTCTAAAACAGAGCACTCTCTAGTGTGTGTAGGGGGGAGTTGATTATTATTATTAATTTCATGTTCATATTTTGGAAAAGTGTGAATTTTCTTGCAGACAGGATACCTACCAGGTTTACTTAATTTCTATATTCTTCAAACATGCTTTGGGGCCACATTCTGGAATAATCCACACTAGTGGCTCCTTAGGAAACCTGCCAGCATATTGTGTCACTTGAGATATTTTCCAGCACATGTTTATTAAATGGATTTTCCTGGCACTCTGCAAAACCTCCAGATGCCCTTGCAGAGATGGCACCTGATGCAGGAGACTGTCACAGCCTTTCCTAGAAACCCCCTGATATTGGCTGCAGCAGCACTGGGCCTGTCAGCAGCTGGAGCTCCACTGAACTCGGGCTGTGTGCCATGAATGAGTGATGGAGTGTGACAGGGCTTTTTGGGAACACACCCAACAGTGGGCACACATCACTACTTTCTTTAATATCTCTGCATGTCAGGCTGTATATATAGCTGGTTAATATACATGACATACATTTTATCATCAATATAATTGGATTAGATATAAATAACTTTTTTTAATAAAACATAATTCAGCTTCAATGACAATAGCCTTCCATTTATATGGTATGGGGACCTCAGAGAGAGAATTATCCCTCAAGAACACCTAATGATAATGATGAAGCTGAGACAAAGGTAATATTTTTGGATTTACCGAGAGTAACAGAAACATTTCATTAGCAACAGAAAAAGTGTCTAAAAATAAGCTGAGCCACAAATATATTGCAAAGAATGGAAAACTCAGCTCCACACCAATCTCTTTTTTTCCTCTTCAGTTTGCTCCCTCTGGGTTGTTGTCTCCAGGACTATCTTCTCTTTACTATATGGAGAAAAAAATCTTTCCAAATTTTTGGAGGAATTTAGACACAAATAAAGGATAAATCTTTTTTATTTCCAATTGTTGACTAAAGATTTGCTTTCACTTTAGAGAACTTATAGTGAGGTTGTGTTTAACCCATTGCCTTCATCCATACAAATTAGAGTGGAAGCATCCAAGTTTGAAAGCTCAGAAGCCTGGATAGATTGCATTGTGGCCCTTGAAGAAGGCCTCTCTCTGCATCCCAAGGCAGTGCACATCTGCCTAAGGGTTTTGGAGAGGCAGAGACCTATTTCTGCCACTCTCTGATATGGGCAGATGCTGTGAAGAGTGGCAGCAACAGTGCAATTTTCCCCTCCCTTCCTCTCCTCTTTCCCACAGTCCTCTTCAACTTAGATTTGTATTCACTGTAAGCACAGACATTCTCTAAAAACATTAATAACCTGGTCATCATGAAAATGTGTGATCTTGTGAATGCTTACTCATTTTCACAACTTTATCCTTTCTCCTGAAGATAAAACTGATGGGGATAATTATACAACTTTTGCATGTAAGCACATAGAGTTTACATATAGTGCTTTGAAAAAATTAAATATGTTCTCATTTCCAAATTTTGCATACCTAGCTCTTTGGGGCATATATGGGAAATTGGAAAGCTATCTGTTAGTTTCTAGGAACACAGTGAATTTCAGAAACCCTTTTTTCCTAGCCCTTGGGTATTGTGCAAAAGCTGAGGATCCTGAGGAAAGCCTTATGTGCATCTCAGCAAGGCTGGCAGTCATGGCCTGGGCCAGTGGAATTTGTTATTTATGACCATTCCCATTTTAAAGGACACTCACAGCATCCAATGAAACACACGACACTGAGAACATACCCTGGTACCATGACACTGATCAGCTTTTTCTTACCAGGAACCTGACTTGCAACATTCCAGTGGAGCACCTGTAGGTGTAGGGAAAGATTGTTTCTATTGAAGAGAAAGTAAATCAGAATCCTCTTAATTTCAGGGTTTGATTAAATTCCCTGAGATTGTATTCTTCTAAAGTTCAAATCTAAAATTACACAAAGGTTCACATCTATTAGTTCCTGAAAAGCACAGGTCTAGTGTCCATTAGAAGAACCCTAAACACAGTGACACCTTATATTTTTCTTCTGTGTTAGAGACACCTGTTTTTCTGGACACTGTAGCATATAAAGTTTGATTTTATTGACTTGCACTTTTAAAACTAAAAATAGCACTTCTAACTTATATTTACAATGGCAATCCAGTACCAATACATTATCACATTTGATTTATTTTGATAGCTAACCAAGCTCATAGCAAATCAAAAGTGAATGCAGTAGGTTGTGGAAGAGAAAATGGAAGTTTAAATGGAAGAAGCAGCAAGTTTGATTCAGTAGTTGAAAAACAGTAATGCTATTTGCTATTTTATTTGAGGTTATGGTCTGTTCAGCATGTTTTACCACAGAAGGGGAGAAAAAAACAACCAAACACAAAACCCAGTATATTCATTATAAACCTCATGATTCTGTCTCCAATAGTAACTGGTAAATATGCTAATGCTTCACATTTCATGATGGACTATGACTGGCTACATGACTTGTAAGTCATGTGAAATCCTTAAAAATTAATGCCCTTGAGAGCTGTAAATTTTATGAACCAAAACTGTGCATTTTAAACAACCTTCCAGTGATTTTTATGAGACTTTTCTATACCTCATTAAAAATCTGGTTTGTGCTTTGACTAATACAAATTTTCTTTTATTTTTTTCCCTATTGCAGTACTTAAAAAATGCCCTCCAAGCTGAAATTATGTACTTGTAGTGATTGCAGTGATATTTTCTTGTCTTTCATTCTTTTAACAGTTTGTAATTCTCTGAAACTGAAACTTGCCCTTCTCACAAATTAGAATATGGCTTTTACTCTTCATTTTATCCAAGTCATTAATTCTCAGAATTAAACAACATTAACTATCACAAACAGTAAACAATTGCTTCTGTGTATTGATTAAACCATAATATGTTACTGTGACCTAAATGAGAGCATTTAAACTCATATCCCCAGTGTAATTTTGGGCTAAACTGCTGAATACCAGCATTTCAAAATCTATTTGAGTGTTTAGGCCCAAGTGATAGATCACAGATGTCTTACCTATTAAGAAAGTGCAACGACACTATATTAAAAACAAGTCTCTTGCTAAATACACATGCAGTTTTCATGCTCAGAAAATATTTCTTTATTCTTTTCATATATAACTGTCTCTTGTGACAGAATGATAACTCACTTGTCATCAATCAGTTCTGGGACATCCAGGAAATTGTGAATACACAACAGAGCTTCCTCAGTGTTTAACTGAAGTGGAACATTTTGAAATTCAATTAAATTTTAAATCAGTAAAAGGCCTTTTCACATTGCCATTTTCCATGGTCTGGATTTATTCTGTTTAAGTCATTTTTAATTCATCTTATCATATTTTAATTTTTTTTTCAGGCCATAATTATATATCAAACTCAAAGGACAATCTGCTTCTTATATCGCACATTTCTTTAGTTGCTACCAGTTTGGTGATTTCAACAAAGGTTTGTGACAACAGATAGAATAGGTGGTATTAGCTTTTCAACAGTTCACAAAGGAAAAACTTTTGCTTGGGTGCCTGGTAATTTTGTCCCAGATGGGTAATTTTGTGCCTTGATGCCCTTAACACTTCTGCTGCTAATGAAATAAGAGGATAACCTGACTCTCTGAATCAGCAATTTGTTCAATAAGACAAAAAGGGATTATTTCCACAGCTGTTCACTTAATAAGGACTTTATTTCCACACCTGGATATGGTTTGGTGTCATGTCTGCAATTAGCAGTGTTAGCATAAGTCTCAAAATTTCCTGTTACAATCCCAGCAAGCAGATGTCGCAGACATCTTTTTGTGAAAATCTTAGGATTTTTCCTGCTGAAGCTGAGAAGTTTCAGCAACAATGTAAGCAATGGTTATCTGCTGCTGTGGAATGCAACAGGTCCATCTGTGATTGGCCCATCTTGAATGTTTACAATTAATAGCCAACCACAGACCAGATAGCTTGGACTCTCTGTCCGAGACACAGATCTTTGTTATTCATTCTTTTCTATTCTTAGCTTAGCTAGCCTCTGAGAAAACCTGTCCTTCTTTTTCTTTTTAGTATAGTTATAATGTTATATATATATATATATATCATAAAATAATAAATCAAGCTCTCTGAACATGGAGTCAACATTCTCGTCTCTTCCCTCATCCAAGAACCCCTGTGAACACAGTCACAAGCAGACTTTAGGATAATTCAATTTTTGTAAGCAAACAGGAAAGGAATGTCTTTGCTTCATCTCCATTGCCAGCTGGTGATGGTGAAAGGTGAATTGACTCTTGTGTCTTCAAGGCTCAAAGCAGGTGAAAACAACATTTGTTTTATTTTCATTAATATTTTCCTGAGGCTTATTCTCACTGAGCATTGATTACTGCTTTGCTTGGATCAGGAATACTATTTCAAAACATTTCTCCAATGCCCCCCCTTATCATGCTTTGGTCCACACTACAGATTTGGCTCAGCATGCTTGATCTGAACTTCCTTTGGATGGAACTGTACTTCAATGAACTCTCCAGGTCTTCACTGAGTGGGAGCTCAGGCCATGGAACCAGACAAGACATGGCCTGAAACCTCCTTTTCCTCCCATGCTTGAAATGTGTGTACCATGGACAAGGCGTGCTCAGTCTAGCTTGCTTGCCAGGGCTGTTCACATTGCTAAATCTGAGGGAGGAACAGAAACATACTCCCTCTTTTTCCTTCTCTCTGCTTAAAAAATAAAGTTGGTATGAAATGTAAATGCCTGAGAACATGAACCCTGGAAAAACTTGATGTCAATCACTCTATGCTAATATATATGTCATGAAATGCAAATATCTGTTTACAAAATTAGTTTCACAAGGAATTGCTTAATGTCTGTTGGCCTGATATTTTTCAAAGATCAAGATCAAAGCAGATATATGCAGGTTATTTTTCACTTAAGTGGACAAGATTATACAAGGTTGGTTGTAGAACAGCCATCCTTACCATAGGCTACATTACAGCAGTTAAGATTGTTTTACAATTGACATTTTTTTAGAAAATCATTTCATATTCAGAAAGATGAGTAGGTTTACCTGACAGGAACAGGAACATACTGACCTCATCTAAATGGGTAAAGGCTCATGGGAGCACTTCTGATGAAGGTTTTATAAAAATGTCAGACAGAATGATTTTACAGACAGCAGACCCCATGAACCTTCATATGGTATTTTCAAAAGTACTTGCATGCACTTGTAAGATGATGAATGCAATAATAATGTGAGAGAGGAATAACGTAGGCAGCAGAAGATCTAGCTAGGTCTCTAAGTTAAAGATCAAAAAAATATTTCCTGTTGCTCAGATTTTTTTTTTAATTTTAAAACTATCCAAATGTCAGAGACAGGTTTATGACCTCTTTGAACTTGCAACCATTCTATTATTGGAGTGCCTGCAACTGAAATATTATGGTCCCATTTCAGCAGACAAACAGGTAATTCCAAATAAAAACACATTCTATCTTACCCACATTCTTTCTTATTACTTTAAACAAACTTGGGAGGCTAGGGTGTCTCCAGAGGGTAATCCATCCAAAGATTATTCAACAGCTAAAACAGGAGGAATTATTCCCATTGTGAAAAAGCCTCTCTCTAGTTGAAAAGGGAGTACAATGTGTAGTATATGCTGACTATTTAGGTAACCTAAATATGTTCTAAGGTAACCTACAACTAACCTATGCTGACTATTTAGGTAACCTAACTACAATGTGTAGTATTTGCTAATTATTTAGGTATTTAGGTAATAGTTCAGTATGAAAATTCCCATTCTTGGTCTTCATTTAAAATTTTTGTGGTGGATGAAAAAATTCCCTTAAAAATCTTTCTCTCAGTGCTAGCTTCTGTTCTCAAGTCCTAATTCTTTCCTCTTTTTATCTTATTAGGATCATACGTGTGTATGATATCGCTCCATTGACACAAAAGGGTGTTTTTGATCAGATTTCTGAGCTCAGGTCAATGCTGTTCACCATTAACCATCAGCTTTTCTTCCTTTCCAGCATTGTCCTTGTCTAGAATGAGCCCAGACTACACTAATTAAGCATAATTGTCAATGCTGTTTCATTCTCTGAGTGCTCAGAAATGCTCAGATCAGCTGCTCTCTGATGCTCAGATGTGACCACAGTCAAAGAAGAAACAGAGTTTTGGAATTTTGGGCAGCAGTGGCTTGTGCAGTATTGTAACCTCAGGGCATTTCCTGACATTCATTGCTCTACCAACCTCTTTGCAACACTGTGGGTGCCAGTGAGAAAGTGAAAAAGTAAAATCAGTGTAAACACTGCTGGCAGGGGCACCGCACTAAATCCTACTGCCCCACCTGAATGTTTAACTTTGGTTACTCCATGTTTCCATGGGTAGGGATGGAGGTTTCTGTGCTGCTTTGGTACAAGTGCACATTCTGACTCATCACAGAACCAAAGGCAAAGAAATCCTCACAGTTAGCCAGCTGAATTTTCCTGGTTTTGAAATAGGGCTTCACCTAAGCAGGGTATGTAAAAGGTGCTACATCCTTCCCAAAATTGCATCACATGAATTCTGAATCCAGAGTAATTCCTTTTATTTCATGGAGAAAATTAGTAACTTTAGTAAATTCGTTTTAATTCAGTCTACCCCTCTTTAAAGCAAGTGTTCAAAACCATTTTACAAAGTTTTTATATGAGTTTACCCATTAATTTAGATTCTTTCAACTGCTATATGGCTACATATTGAATATTTATGTCATAATAAAAATTAAAATTTCTGGGAGTTTAGAAAAACTTGTTTTCTTTTCTTCAACTGAGAGTTCCATTTGAAACAAAACTAAAAATTTATATTTTATTAATATTTCCAGTAGTGAAATTATGAACATAATGTCTTCTAATTTGTTATTTTGGTTTTTTTAAAAAAAAATTAGGAAAGCAAAACCCCATAGAAAATTCTGAACTCCACATATTTCATTTACAATAGTTCACACCATGGTTGCAAAGGAGCATATTCTTAACTTTATTTCCAGTTCACAGAATATTCTAAGTTGGGAAAGAAACACAAGGATCATCAATTCCAAATTTTCTTGCAATTATGTTCTCAACTTTTGTATCATCAGATTTGTGTGTTTTGGTTGGACTTCTATAATTTTTTGAGGGGGAGGTTTGATTTGTGTTGTTTTTTCCTGAGATCTGCTTTAAAACAGTGATGTGTTTGGGGGCAATCTCATCTATATGTGAAATAATAAGTCCTGATGTGCCTCAGGTGCAGAATGAGTCTGTGCCCAGCCAGAGCTGTCCAGCGCTCTAAATTTCAGAATGCTTATTAGCTAAAATCCACTGCTGTACCTGAGCAGGATAAATCTGTTCTTGGTACATTTATTTGAGCTATGCAACATTTCCAGCTTCAAAGTGAAAGGGACTCGTGGTAGCCTGAGCTTTATAAATTGCAATAAAGGTAAGGTTATGCAATGAGTTTCAAGGCATGGGTATTATGAGAATTCTTCATCACTTGGACTATCCCACTCCCCTTGTGTTTTTTCTTTTAATCTACATAGTTGTCCTATCAGGTATGTCACAGCCCAGAGATAATTACATCCAAAACAAACAAGCCTACCTTCTCAGTTTGACTCCTCTCCAGCCTGCTGGCCTCAGCTCTTTAGTTCTTGACACAGCAAATTCTAATCAAAAACTTAACTCAGAAGAGCAGCAATTCTTGTTAGTCCCTGCACTTAGTATGACCTATTTAAGATATCATCCTAGCCCTGCTAATCTCGGAAATTCAATCGATAAACCTGGCTCTGCTCTTTCAGGTGCCTGCCCTAACACAACCATTAAATGCAAGTGCAGCGACCTTCCCCAGTCCTGATATCAATCAAATGCCAAATGCCACTGCTGGCATTGACCTTCATCTTATCTCTGCAGGCTTTGTAGGATCTCTCAGTGAAACACAGTGGTCGGACTTGATTCTAATTCTAAGCCACATTCTGTCATTGGGATAAAAACAAGGTACTGTAATGTCCTTGATTAACTCAAGCGATAATCACAACTAAATGGCTCACTTGATTTGTTGTTTTCCAGTCATACCTTCTTTCCCGTGGCAGTATCTCAATCTAAAGAAAAAGCCTGGTTTTTACCTCATGCTAGTTTATTCTCATATAGTCAAGCAATTAAGCTAACCCCAGATAAATTCAGCCAGTTTTCCCAAAGGCTGACACTAAGTTTGACTTAAATGTAACACTACCTTTAACAAAGTCAATTGGCAACCCTCTGCTGGCATTCACTCCTTCTTAGTATGATCAAATACAATAATTCTTCTTCCTAAAGCCTAATGCCAAACCTATATTTAACACAGGAGTTTATTAGCTCCATCTAACCAGGACCAGAACAAAATGTATCTAAAAGTCCCACTCTGTGTGCCAGGCAGAATCATACTTGGAATTCTCATACTTCAGCTGTCCCAAACCCCACTACAGGTCTAAAAATAGCCTTATCACAACAAGCACTCACCCCTCACAGTCTCAGAATAAATTATAGGCTGAATGTAGCAGAATTAATCAGGAATTAGTCCTTCAACCTCTGCTATCCTGAGATCTAACTCTGGGCTAAAACAATCCCTCCCCTGAATCTTGCAGGATCAAACCAGTCTTTCCTCCTCTCCCAGGGATGATCTGGAAGTCCTCAAACACCCCATGATTCACCTTCCCTGTTCCAGGACTGCTCACCACCTTTAGACATGTAGCATTTTCAAGCAGAAACATGGGATTGTTCCACACCTAACCACAGCCATGATGAAAACTGCTCTAATTCATTCTCCTCCTGAATTCTGCGTAAGATATTTGCCATGTCAGCAACAACCTTTATTGATCTTAGCAGTACCAAGATATACAGCTGTCTCCCGTGTTCTAAATTTTACTGCTGCTCTAGCAGTGGTAGCAGGGATCTCCTGACAGCTCCTGGTCTGACAAAGTGTCCCAGCTGGGTGTTTTCAGAAGAGTCAGTCACAGCACTAACGTGCAGCTTAATGCTAATTCTTGAGCCAGTGACAGATTTGGCTGTATACTGTCAAGAAGAGATTAAGACTAGAGTTAGAGGACTGGAGAGCAAGAAGGCACTGGGAGATTTATTACTCAGTCCTGTGAGGCTGGGGTAGGAGTTTTTCACAAGTGAATGTTATAAGACTGTTAGGAATTGATGAGTGGTGGCACAGTAATTTCATTAGGGTTAAGACTAGAAGTAATAGGATTTAAAGAACAAAATGTATCTATATCATGACAGATCCACAGAGTTAGGATGTAACTTTTATATGCTTATAATATCAGTCTTTCCCCCTTGCTCTGATGAGCTTCAGGGGGAAAACCAGCTTCCACCCTCATAGGGGCAGCAGTCATGAGCTCCAGTCTTAATCCCAAATTCTAATACAAATTCTGCTGGATAAAATCCTACTGTTAGCATCAACATCTCCAGTTCTCTATCAGTTCCTGGACTTCATGTTGGTCACAGGCCGCAGATGGCCTGGAGGCAATCATACTGGCATTATAGAATCAAGCAGGTCATTAGATCAGAAACTTGTGCTTTCAGATTTTCAGTCTCAGAAGAGACCCAGGCAGCATTCATAAAGGCAGGAACCAAGAATATTTAATAGAAATAGTAGTCAGCTTTATTTAATGAATCAAAAGTGATGTTTGGATTGTCAAATTACAGTCTCATAAATGATCAATGAACCATTCCTTCCACCAAACACCCAGCTCCTCCTTGGTTCCTGCAGAGGTCAAAGAAATGTTCAACTCTGTTATTTTATATATAGAAGAATTATTCTTATTCTTCAGCAAGCCACAGGTATTTCTAACTAGATAAACTTTTCCCCATTGGTTTTCCACTTCTATCACTTTGTCTGGAAATTTATATAGATAGCTATAAGAACAGCAATCAAACCATAATATTTCCACATTAAAAAAAAAAAAAGGAAAAAAGAAAAGAAAACTCTAATTCTCTAATTTTTTGACACATAATCAAGACCAAGTATCTACACATTTTCAAATTCACATATGATTATATGTTTATTCCTGTTCATCTTCTGAGCCATCACTCGTTAAGATGGCCTCTAATGCTGGTTAATTTGAAGGTTAGGGCCTTCATATATTAAAGTTCATTCCTCCCACCCCCTGCTGTCTTAAATGGTAAAGCAAAATCTAGTTCTAACTCAAATCTTGCCATTCCCAACTATAACACCTTGTTTGTTCTTATCCTGTGCTCATCTGCTTGCCAAAGCAAGAGGGAAGAATGTGCACAGATGAGAAAGACAATTACTGATTTAACATGTGCAATTGTTTCAGAGTGAGGACTAGCCTAGGTTATATTTTAGGAGAATTTAGGTCACAGGACTGCTTAAAATATTGCAGTAAAGTTCATGTCTTGGATACAATTTGGACAAAAGAAAAATAATGAATAAACTGAGTCACACAAGGCTGGTGAGAATGCTCTGGTGGAGAGAAATAAGTATCATACTTTAGTCTGGACCAGGATGGGTTCACTTGTCAGCAAAATATATTAAAGTTTAAATTTAATGTCTAAATAAATAGTTTTACTGCTTAAATCATATTATATCCTTGTGGCTAAGATGATGAAAATTTACAGAAAATCTTAATGTTTTTAGTAAATTCTGGATGAAGAAGATGTGGCTCAGCTTCAATTCTGGGGTCAGGGCAGGAACAACTGAGTAGCTACGATTATTGCTATGGTCAGAAAAAGTTTTACATTTACTAACAATGAACATGATCATCTCTGGGCTAAGGGTAGACTTTTTGCTTTTTGAGGGAAGCAAGATACAAGGCTTGTAGGATTGGGCTGAGCTGCAGTGGTGTAGTTTTAACCTGAGGGGTAGTCCTGAACAGGAGAAGGAAGGCTGTTAGAGTTCAGAAAAGCAGAGAAAGTTACTTGGTGTTCAGAGATAGATTACAGTTTGAGACTTGGGCTTGTGTCTGTAGCCTTCCAAATATATAGACTCGAGATCCTGGGTGTCAGCAGGAATTGAGATTATGATTTATGGTCCTGATGTGTATTGGTGTAACTAGGCCATGATTTTGGTACAGTATGGATCAGTTCTCGAGCTGAAAGCAGCAGTTGACCAGGTACATTAACTTCTGTATCCTCTTAAGCAGTTAATACTGGGATCAGAGGCATTGGCAGAAACAAATAATTCAAAATCTGATTTTCAGGGATATGCTGTTTATCCACGGAGTTTTGTAGACTAATTATGCTTAAAGTTGCATTATGGGTTTGGCTGAGGTTAAAGGCAAGAGACCTCAATCATCTGTTGGGAAGCTCAAGGAAGGAGGACTCACACGAGGCCTCTCTGAAAGTGCAAAGTGTGGCACCTTTCTGACAGCAGGTGGGACTTACTGCACCTCTGGACGTTTCATGCTGAGGTTGGTGTTGGATTTGGAGTTAGGACTCAGCAAAACCCAAAATGCCAAGTTTTTTTCTCAAATACCACAGGACAAAAGTAAGGGTTTGTAACAATATATTGCCATCAGCCAGGGGGATAATGAGGTACTCTGCTGTAGCAGTAATTTGCTCCAGTGTAGATTGCAGCCACAAGTGCCTACATAGGAAATATCCTAAATTCGAGTACCAAACTGAGGATAAGTGACAATAGGAATGTTTAAGGGAGACACATGGGAGTCACAAGGTTATGACAGTTAATTCAGAGTCAGGAATTCATTTTAGGGGAGCAGGGACTAATGATTGATTTGAATTCATTGCTGGTCCTATTTGGGCAAAGGCAATCATCAGTAAGTTGAGTTTTGTTGTCATCCTGAGGTAATAGCAGTGTCTGTGGTGCATGAGTGGGCATGATTCCATGTGTGTATATGTAAAGATCTATATATGTATAGAATATATTTGTATAAAATATATGTATCTATACATGTATGCAAGTATTCACAGAGTTAAATTTTGACTTAGGATTGAATCTAAGTTAGTTTTCAATAACAGTTCCAAGCTGAATGACCTGAAAAATTGACTATGGTGTCTTAATTCCTTACATTCTTGAACAAAGAAATAATTTTGAGGCAGTCTATGTTATTAAGCATGGAAATAGAATCCAAGCCACCAGACTTCCCAGAACACTGACTTGTAGCTGAATTCGGAGAGCCCTTCTGTGTATCTGGGACACAAACAAATTCTATACACTTCAGAAGTAAAACAGGGCTCACCTGGCTCTGGTATTAACATGTATGTGCAGCTGGGAAGGCAATAAAATTCAGTACTGCCTTTAGCCACAGCTAAAGGGAGCAGAAGGAGTGTTGCCCTAATTCAGCTAAAGCTGTGGCACTGAATTTTAATTCCTTTCAGCCTAGGATAGATCATCCAAGCAGGAAAGAGTAGAAAGGTTTCAATTTCTGCAGTAATCTGTTCATTGACCTGTTTGTTGTTTCCTCTCTTCAACACCCATTACATGAATACATGCAGAAGAGAGGAGCATTTAGCTTAATTATTCCACTGAAAACATCAATTTGGGGCTCCAGAATAGAAAAAGTAACTAAAAAAAGAATTTTAAAATAATTAGTTAAGGGTTTAACTTTGTTTCTTACAAAAATAGGGATCAGATAGAAGCAAGTAATTACTTCATTGGTTACATCGTTCTTTCTTGTTAACACATAAAACCAATTATGAAAAATGTAGATATTTTAATATAATTACTACATTGATTCATTTTTTTCTTGTTCTTTTTATTTCAAAAGAGCATGACAGATAAGTTGCTACTATAATCAGTTTGAAGTGAATTCCGTGCTGGTAAATGAGGTCAGACTAATGGTCTTCATAAATGAAGTTTTCAGAAGTAGTGCTAGTTGAAAAAAAATTTTATTACTTCCTCCACAGAAAAATTTGGTTTTTAAAAAAATATAAATTGAAATGCTTCATTTATTGCATTTATTTAGAAATGTGACAATGATTCCCTACAAGATTGAGAATATAAATGTGATTTTACTACATTCTCCTATCAGTTGGGTGTAGCATGCAGCTGTGGCTATATATTTAAATGTATACACTACCTATTTTCTCATTATTTTCACAGTTGTTAAAAATTGTTGCATCATTTAAACCATTTAAACCAAATCTTTCATCATTTGGTGAAATACATGATATTTAATAAGGCAGAGTTTGTCCAAATAGGGCACCTCACACATGTAATTTCTTAGTCTTTGATTGAAATGGAAACCAAAATATTCATAGGATGGCAGAAGCTGAATGGAAAAAAACTTTCAAAGTGAATTTCTATTATTACATTTGACACTCCCTATGGTAAACCACATTCCAATCTAATAAATGCATTTGTGAAAAAAAAGTTCCCTAGATCTGACTGAAAACCCATTTCCGTTAAAATCAGCACATAACCTCTCGTAGGCTATGGAGGGTCTGAGTCTTCAGTTATTTTTATACATATTTTTATACCAAGTCAGGCACAGGCAGAGGGTCCCTGCCTGAGTAAAGTGGACCCTGGTGGTGTGGGTTTCTAAAATTCTCATTCCTCTTCCCATCCCTGCTTATCTGTCTCCTTGGAAAGCTACAGGTGTTTCTGTGTAAGAGAGGATCAACATGAGCTCATCATCTCAAATAAGGCTCAAGAGAGAGAACCACAGCCAGAATGAGGCACCT
The DNA here is from genome assembly GCF_051311805.1 of Agelaius phoeniceus. Taxonomy (NCBI): domain Eukaryota; kingdom Metazoa; phylum Chordata; class Aves; order Passeriformes; family Icteridae; genus Agelaius; species Agelaius phoeniceus. The sequence continues at coordinate 11,839,230 of NC_135266.1, read as the reverse complement.
ACTCTTCTCTTTTCAGCTGCCTTGGACAGCTCTTCTCAGCCCTTGGCCCTTTGTGGCAAGGGACCCTCAGGATGAGACACTTTACCCATGGCTCTAGCTTCTGAAAGATTGGAAACCTCATTTCTCATGCCTCTTATCAACTGAACTTAAGAAATTAATTTTTTAGTATTTTAGGCAAAGCATTTAATTCTTTTAGGAGAAAAAGAAAGATTTAAAGCACTGTAAATCTTATTTTCTGTCATAATTTTGGAGCTGTTAAATAAAATTCATTACTTTTGGTTCGTTTTGTGGGAAGTGTTAATCAGAAAAGCAGTGCAACTATAGAAGCCTTTTCATCACATATAAGCACTTTCATCATTAAATGTGGACTCCAATCCTATTTAAGTAAAAGACATTTTGGCAGCAGTACCCACGTGTTGTTTAAAAAGTGTCCATCCTTCCCTATGGTTCTTTATGGCATAAGGAAGTATTTCACAGACAAAATTGATCAGCTGAAACTCACGGTTCTACAGTGGAAAAGTTCAGGGTTATAAGAAAACATTGCCAGTCTCAGAGCTAGTTCCTGTTTTACATTTCTCAGTAGGAACACAGTTTTTGTCTAATAATTACAAATTCTTTTGTGGACACATGATGTCACCTGAGCACATGGATACAGCTGAATAAATGCTGGCAAGAAATGGACAGAAGTTACTCTTAGTTGGATAAAAACTGACACAATCCCATTCCAAACCCTTGCAAGCATTTGTCATGGGGCAAACTCAAAGCTTTAGTAACTTCTAGCCAAAAAGTGATATCAATTACACTTGCCTGTATAGAAAAAAAAAATTTCTGAAGTTGTCTATTTTTCTAGTGCTGAGGAAAAGTGACAGAAAAATCTGTCCTAAACATCAAAAAAGAGAAAAAAAAAATATCAGAGTTAACACAGTCTAACACATTAACAAATTACAGATGGGGAAGATAAAAGCCCTGGGTTCCTCCTGCAAACATTTGTACAGCATGGAGTCCTCACAAAGCTTTTGAAGTGTTGCTCTCACAAAACTGACTCTGCTCTTGTCGGTGTCAGTGGGAATTTTACTGTGAATCCTGAAGAGCTACACAATTACTTTTGAAACTATAATTTGGTAGATATCTACATTTAAAAATTTATGGGGAAAAAAAGGCATCACCAGTATGAGGTGGTTCTTGATTTCATGTAATGCATATGAATATAGGTGTATACACAAATTTCAGTTAAAGCTATCATGGCAATGTGCAAGTGGGGAGACTGTGAAATTAAAGTTATTAATAATGAATATGCCTGTCCCATTTGGAAAGATTTGGAAAAAAAATGATAATTCAAAATCACCATATGGGAACTACTTTGTTTAATGCACACTTCTGGGTATTTGAATGAATAAAAGCAAATTGAAATGCCTTCATTGAAGAGAAAAGGAAAAAAAAAGAAAAAAAAGTATCACCTGTGCATAGAAAATAGAGGCAAACTCTATTTTCTGTGTCTCAGGTCTTGACTCTAGGGTTCTGCAAACATGAAGAAGAAAATAAGAAAAATAAAGATGAGCTTAGATGGAGATGCTTAGATTATAACAGTTATTGTTGCTTTCCTTGCACCAGTAGTATTTCCAGTTCTGTCACTCTGTCTAAAGAAAGTAATTAAGAGAAAATAAATATTTACAAAATTTATAGCGTAATTATTTGTGATGGACTTCAATGGGCAAGCTTTTTAATGTGCTTACAAGACAAAGGTTATATGATAGAAATACATGCAAAGCAAATATAGTGAAAGGGATATATGAAATAACAGATGCCATTACAAATATTCCTGTTTCATAAAACAAAATGTGAAGAGTTTCTTTCTCTCTGAAGGAAGATGCAATTGTTGGGATCCAAGACATGCAAGAAACTTTTATGAGGATAATAATAACATCCAGATTGTGTCAGTCAGGAAAAAGTATCAAGTATTAGCTTTCTATATTAATGTCTTAAACTAAAGAGGACAATTATCCATAGTAATTTCTATTTCTAAGGGAGAATGTATCCAAGTGGATCCCAGAACAGAAAATAGTTGAAGTTTTGCAGTGACAAATGCTACCTCAGGAGAGCAGGCTCTGTAGGGTCAGCTGGCTGGTGCTGAGGGCACCCATCTGGGGAGCAGGAAGGGGGGCAAATCCCATCTGCTTTTTCCTGAAGTATAGGAAAATCCTTGAGAGTGGAATTTTTTTACTGTCATTTTTCTTGCTTATTTATTCTGAACTTACACCTGACCAGACTGCAGCACAAGCCCAGGTGCAGGATGTGCATGGTAAGATTCAGAGAGGACTCACCATCAGGGCCATGGCTGCCAGTAAGTGCCTCTTGCTTTACTTCATTAGACAAGAGCAAAGAAGGCAATGCATTCTGCCATTTATAGCCCTCAAAAACATTATTATTGACCATACTTAAACATATATGAGCTGTCTTGAAAGGAAGCATTTGAATTTCCCACTACGAGTAAAGCACCTGCTCTGATGATTTTAGAGGAATTAATGAAACCCCTGAATCTCAGAGCAGTTTCCTGATAGACTTAATGAATAGCTGACAGCACAGCTGGCACTAATTGGCATGCTTCTGGGCACCCTGAAGGAGAAGGAGCCAAGTGGATAATAATCTCATACTTCTTTGATTTATAAATGTTCAGAGTCAGACTGACACTTAATTTCTGGGGCAGTGCATTGATACTTGTATTTTTGTTTGTGTGCTGATTCTTGTTCTGTGCACATGCAGGGATGATAATGTCTCCAAAATGTCAGTTTTGTGTTTTTTCCAGAAACACAAATTCTTCCTGTGGAAGAATTTTAACAAAAATGATTGTGTGGGCAGGAAGGAAAATGAAAAACCTTCAAGTTGTGAAAGGAAAACATAACTAACTTGTGTCTGATGTTTATAACCTCAATTTCATCAATCTAGCTATTGTGCTAATTTAAGTAAGTCTACATATCATTGATTCTGCCCAGACTAACTTTCATGAGGTCTCAAGCTTTCAAAGCTTTGCCACAGTCAGAAGTTTCTCACGAATGAGTGAGATTTAAGCTCAGGTTGCATGCTTGACAGGTTATACCTGTCTCAAAGAGAGAAAAGGATCTTTGCACAGGAGTTATTAGGGGTCAATGAAAGAACTTTAAATGGATCTGAAGGGGAAAAGGGATAAAACCAAACTCACTCAAGATAACCTTGGGGACATCACACCAGTATTTGAGGGATGGTTGCTGGTGATGTCATTTGGTCTGCTGTCTCAGTGGGGCTGGAGATCCAAGAAACAGCAAAGACACAAAGGTTATTGATGTGGTAGGAATGGTGGAAGTGCCTGAGATAGAACACACAGGAATAAGGGCAATTAGGCATTCAAAAGGGTGTTGGGATCAACAGCCCAGCTGAAATCTCCCTACACTAATACACAGGAACAACAAACAGGAGAAACTGGAAACTATTGTGCAACTGGAAAATGATCACATAGCTGTCATCACAAGATGTGGTGGGATGACTCACACAACTGTTGCAGACCTCCCACCCAGGAGGAAGAGGAAGATGAAATATTCTGTAACCAGCTGTGAGAAGTCTCACTAGTCCTTGTTCTCATGGAAGATTTCAGCTTACCAAATCCACATCTGGTAAGATATCTGGAAATACACTTCAGAAATTTTCGCAGCAGAAAGGAAATCATGTAGAAGTTTCCTGGAGTGTGTGGAAGATGACTTCCTGATGCAGCTGGTGAGGGACCCACCTAAGGAAGTTCCTCTGCTGGACTTGCTGTTTGGGATAAGAGAGGGATTGGTGGGTGACATGAGGTTTGGCAGCCATCTTGTGATCAGAAATTCAAAATTCTCAATTCTCAGAGAAGTAAGGATGGTCAGCACAACTGCCACCTTGGACTTCTGTAGGGCAGACTTTGGCTTGTTTTGGAGACTGTTTGAGAGTCCTCCAAGGGATGGTCTTTTAAATCTCCTTTGGCTTCAGAGGATATTGAGGGAGCTGGAAGAACTCATTGATCCACTTTCTGTCATTTACCAGCAGTCATGGATAACCAGGAAGGTTCCAGTTGACCAGAACTCAGCAAATGTGATGTCAATCTACAAGAAGGTCTAGAAGGAGAATGCCTCTGTGCCAGGGAAGGACATGGAACAGATCATCCTGAGTGCCATTATGGGTAGGATAACCTGGGAATCAAGACAAGCCAGTGTGGATTTATGGAGGGTAGGTCCTACTTGACCAACCTAATCTCCTTCTATGACAAGGCTGCCTGTTCACTGGAGGAGGGAAATTTCATGGATGTTGTATACCTGGACTTCAGTAAAGCCTTTGACACGATTTTCCACACCATTCTCCTATAGGAAATTGGCTGTTGGATTGGATGGGTGCTGTTTCCTGGGTAAAAACTGGCTGTGGGACCAGGCCCAGAGAGTGGTGGGGGATGGAGTTACATGCAGCTGGGGCCAGGCATCAGTGGTGTTCCCCAGGGCTCAGTAATGGCCCCAGTCCTGTTCCACCTCTTTACTGATAATCTGGAGGAGGGGAGCAGAAGTACCCTGAGAGCCTTTGCAGACCACACCAAGGTGATTAGGAGTGTTGATCTGCTGGAGGGCAGGAATGCTCTATAGAGGGATCTGACCTGGCTGTGTGGATGGTCCAAAGCCAATTGTATGAGGTTCAAGAAGGCAAAGTGCCAGGCCCTGCCCTTGAATTACAAACAACCCCAGGCAAAACTGCAGGCTTGGGAAAGAGTGGCTGGAAAGGTGCCTGGAGGAAAAGGATGTGGGGGTGCCAATCAACAGCAGCTGGGCATGATCCAGGTGTGCCCAGGGGGCCAGGGAGGCCAATGGCACCTGGCCTGGATCCGCAATAGTGTGGCAGCAGGACCAGGGCAGGGATTGCCCCCTGTGCTCAGCACTGGTGGGGCCACAGCTCAAATCCTGTGTCCAGTTTTGGGCCTCTCACTACAAGAAGGACTTTGAGAAGCTTGAATGTCTCCAGAGAAGGGCAGCAGAGCTGGGGAAGCATCTGGAGCACAGGTCTGATGAGGAACAGCTGAGGGAGCTGGGGGTGTTTGGCCTGAAGAAAAGGACACTCAGATTGGGGGAGGTAGGGATCAGTTTCTTCTTCCACATAACAAGTGACAAGAGCAGAGGAAATGGCCTCAAGTTGCACCAGGGGAGGTGTAGATTGTGAATGTCAGGAAAATTTTCTTCAGGGAAAGAGTTGTATGGTATTGGAACAGACTGCCCAGGGAACTAGTTGAACCACCATCCCCAGAGGTATTTATAAGACTTGTAATTGTGGCAATTGGAAACATGTTTGATGGTAGACTTAGCAGTTCTGGGGTCGAATTCAATGATCTTAGAGTTATTTTCCAACCTCAATTATTCTGTGATTGTATGAGAAGTTATTTATATTTCGGATTTTCCCAAAATAACATGTTTGCATATGCCTTTTGAAGCACCATTCTTGCCTGAGAGTGGTAGCCATGGTTAGAAGATAATCATTCTCAGTAACTTTTTCACTCTGCTCATGTTAAAATGCTAATAGCTTTGTTCTTATATTTAACAGAAATTGACCCAAATGATTATTTAGATCTGCTCTGTTCACAGAAGCTACAGTGAAGGTTGCCATATCCTCAGACAGGTTCTCTCAGAAAGCTCAGTATTAGTTGCCATGTAGCAGAAAGTGATTCATTTTTTAAATCTATTCAGCATTTCATTTCCACTTGTGGATTTTTGGCTGAAGTCCAGGATTAGAGAAAAAATTTGGTATTAGTATTGGTAACAGCAGCTTCTTCTATATAGAGATATGTGTTTTCTCTTGATTGTCTAATTTTTGGGACCAATAATAATCTTTAAAAACATTCAAAATTGCAAAGCAATCCAAATTTGTTACAACTTAAAAATGGAAATTTGAAATGTAAGGGTAATATACTAATATAATTGAATCAAAAGAAAAGGAAATGCAATTATTTTCTTGGAACAAGGGCTTTTTAATTATAATGGTGGCTGCATTAATCAGATGTCATATTAATGCCTGTAATAAAATTCCTTATGGAGCTTTCTCAGCCTACAGAAAATGTACAGAAGAGTGATGAAACCAAATGTTAAAAGAATAAAATTATGTTGAAGTCTGGATGGATTAAAAAGGATAGATAGAGTCATGTGAATTCAGGGGGATAATGTTTTTTTAATTCCTAGAAGTTAGAAAATGAGAAGAGATAAAAAAGTATTTTTTAAAGCAATGTTAAAATCAAAGGGTGTCCTTAGACTTCTAAAAGGAATTGTAAGAATTGGTCAGTCATAAGCAGTGCTGTTACTCTACACAGGCATCCTGTCAATTTGACTTTATCAGAGGCGTGCTGAAGGAGACACCAACTACCTGCAACCGGAAATTCCGTCCAGCTGACTACATGCAGGAACATTTTAAGGCTTTCTGGATAATGAGAGTGAAAGCCACTGAGTTTTGTTCCCTTGTGGATGTAAAAATGATCATATTCCAGGCATGGCTCCCCATGTATTGCCACAGAGTCACTGGCTGTGTGTGAATCCCCTGGACGCTGCCTCTTCAATTCACTCCCCTGGGGATGGGCACTGATGCCCTCCTCCCTCCTCTTCCTCCTCCTCCTCCTCCCTCCTCCTCCTCCTCCTCCTCCTCGGCAGACAGGAAGCACAGCCGGCTCCTGGGTACCCCCAGCCCAGCCCATGCCTCTCCCACCAGCAGCACCAAATACACCCTTTTTCATATACTTCAGGGGATTTAAGTTGGTGAAATTCAGGCATGTTCTGTAGCCTAATTTTCACTGGGTCTTGTTTCATTTTCTCTCCTGCATAATGCATGAAATGGCACATAAGAAAGCAAGATATAATGAAAGCAGCAGCTATAAATAAACATGAAAACTTACCCACGTTTTCTTAAAGGAAATCATATAATGGAATCAGACTCTCTTACGGAAGATGGATTCTTGTCTTTTCAAGCAGTAGTCTTATGAATATTTTCATGAAAATACTTTGAATGTTTCAGTACCTACAGCTACCATGTTTGGAGTACTGAAGAGATATTCTTCAGCCAAGAGATATTGTCAGAAGAAATCCGAGCCCTTAATGCTACCTCTAACTGCAGCATTACCTGCTGAAAGACAAAGACCCTAAAGATTTCAATTCACTTTCATTTTCAATTCAATTTAATTCTGTTCCACTGGATGAAGCCCTATCATTTCATAAGACCATTTCTTGCTTTCTGCTTGAACAAAGCAATGAACTCAAAACTGCTTTTAATCATAATAAGCACTGAATTTGGTTATGTTCCCTATTAAATTTTTTTGCATATTGGCAACAGATAATTATATCCCACTTTAAAATGTTTCTGAAAATGTTCTTGACTGACCCACTAAATTTAATGCATATATATATAGCAAAAAGAAAATTTAGGATCCATGATTTTAGAAAAGTTTGGTCTGACAATGTTTGCTTAATTACAGCAGCTGTAAAATTCTAAAATGCTTGGGCTTATTTTAGTTGAGCAGATCCTGTGCTATGGTGAATAATGCTTCATTAAAGAAGAGCCTCCTAGGAGAGAAGTTGTCTAAAGCATAATGACTCAGATTAGCTTTTCAAAGGAATTTGGAATAGTCAGAGCCATCTTTGATCTTGTTTAGTACACCAAAATGAGGATTTTGTATATCAAGTCTGCAAGCTAAATCCATGGCAAAGGAAATTGAATAAAATGGATTATTTCCTGTGTGAGGTCATTCAATAGATTTAATTCTAAATGCTCTCTCTCTGGAATTGCATGAGATCCTGCAAGCTGGAGAACACACAAGCAGGAAGATGTGAATAAGGCTGCCTGGTTAAATCCATCAGCAGCTGAGACTGAGACAAAGCTGAGTGGATTTTTCAAAGTGGAAAAATAAGGCAAGTAAGGAAGTGCTAATATTTCTTAAAGGGTACATTTTGATCCAGCTTCAATTAAAAAGCATAATACAGCACCCATGCTAACCCCACCCCCTGCAGTGCTCTTCCCAGGCTGTTGGAGACTAAAAGAAGGGATCTGTGTTTCTACCAAAACTTTCTTATGTTGTCAAGATAAATCCATAAAATTTTTGACCAGGTAGTGATACAGATATATGATCTCAGCTTGCTCTTATCTTCAATCTCCTTGTTTTCTTTCTCAGGTCACATTCTCTCCCACACTGGAAGCATTTTTACATTTTCTTTTATAGGACATATATTTCTTCTGCCAAATAGTTTTGTACTTATATTTCATTTGTCTTATTTCTTTGGAAAAATCACAGAATAGTTTTTCATTCTTTCACTGTGCCTCAAATTTGGCATTTGATCAAATAATCTGGTGATTGGACATCAAATTTGATGATTGAACATGTCTGAAAATTTGAAAATTAGCTGGGGATGTACCATGCTGCAGAATTATTTTAAATGTCCATGTACATAAATTCTTTAACATGCACTAACTTCTTGGGAGAAAGAGGAAATTAAGAGGAAATTATGTTATAGAAATATTCTTTTAACAACATATCTGCTCAAAGATATTTAGTCTGAATGTGCTGCATTGAAAATATTAGTACATTCAAGAATACAAGACTCTTCTTAAGCTTTATACCACCACTATGATTTCTTGAAATCCTGAATATATAAATTCAGATTCAATATATTTGACAACCTACAAAAAGGCAATATAATTTTGGCAATTTCTGAAAACTTAAAAGAGGCCTTTAACAAGGTAATGTAAACCACTTTCATGGAAACCTAAGGGTTTTTTTTCTTTAAATCCAAAACAGTTTGGGGTAAATATACAACCGTCTCTAGCAACAAAAAATAGGTTCATCGTTTTTATTCAAAATTTAATATAGCTTTTCCACAAATAAAAGTCATATATATCTAACCACCACAAAACAGAGTGTTTCCTGACCCTCAGAACAGCCCATATCTTGTGCCTTTTTTTGATTCAATAGTTTTCTTTTGATTACCATAGTTCTGTGTTTACTCACCATATTATCAACTTTACAGATTTGTTTGCTAGTTATTTCAAGAGACCTCCACATTTTCATTCCAATATCCTTTCTCTCATCACCATGGGAACCACTGTCTTTTTTATCCTTCAAGAGTATTATGTTTTAGAAAAGCTCTCATCCTTGTAATGGAAATTTGCAGGTGAGAACAGCTTCATTCTGTATTCCTAACTTCCAGACAATTTTGCTGCTTGCAATGATTTTTCATCTCTGTTGGTTCTGTCTCCACTGTAGCCGAAGGTACCATTGCACCTCCTGGAAATGCACAGTGTCCACTTGAATACTCACTGCAGGTTTAGCACTGCACAAGGGTGAGTCTGCAGCAGCAGCAAAGGGCTCTGCAGCTGCTGTAAAAGCTGCTCCATAAGTCTTAACCACATCCAAACGTGCAAATTTTACAGCTACTTTGGGTATTCCTATGTAATCTGCAGCTATTACAGGTCCTCCACTGCAGATGTTATTTTGAGAGCCATCTCTGTATTTTTCTTATTTATAGTTTGCATTGATAAATACTAGGGAAGCCAGGGGGGAAATCAAGGAGGAGAGTTGGAGTATTAAAAGATCTCATTACAGAATTAACATTGAAAAGAAAAGAAACAGTAGAAGGGAGATGAATATAATTTTCAAGGCTTAAAAGAAATTTTAAATTGCCCTGAAGGATAAATAGAAGAAAGAAAAATGTATTCCCAGAACAAATTGTTCTGTGCTGGGTTTCCCTCTCCTTCACACACTCTGGTTGTAGGACCTTGGGGGCAGCAATGTCTCAGAGGCCATGACAGTAAGGAAACTACAGTAGATTTGGGAAAGATAGCTTAATATTTGCTTCCTTTAGGGTCACCTAGACTTTCACATCCATGAGCTACAGCTGTCAGATGACACAGTGTTATCATCTCATGGTAAACTACATGTTAATTCCTCATGGATTTGGTAAATGTTTGGGGTTTTAGCCACAGCTTTTCTGACATGTGAGAGAAGGGGATGAAGAAAGGTAACTGTTTCCTAATCAGCTCAATTTGTCACCCAGGTTTCTGGTGACACTCAGCTCCCACCTGAATCCAGCAAAGAAAATATCTCCCACTTCAGTGCCAGGGAAGAAGGCAATGATGGGTTTGGTTCCAAATCTAAGGTGGCTGAAGCATTCCTCAAGACACCTCTTTTCTATGTGCAGGCACACAGTGAAATACAACTGAGCCTCCAAGTGGACCCCCCCAAGCACTACCATAATGTAAATATCAGCAGTTTATCTCATGGCAGTCAGGTACAGCCTGCCCACAACAGTAATCATATTTCCCATTCTGGTTCTGAAAATCTCCTGTCAAAGCCTTTCAGTCATGAGTATCTGTGGACATAAGCCTTAGACAGTAGGAGAACTGTGCTTCATCTCCATTCTTTAGTGTCCATGCTGTTTTCATCCCCTTCCCACCACCATTCATCAGGCACACAGACCTAGGTCTGCTACTTTAAAAACAAAGAAACAACTTAAACATTTAGGTGAGGTATTTTTCTTTTTTCATTTTTTTTAAGGAGGTAAGCAATTTGGTGCATTAATGCACATCAAAATAAAATCCTCAGACTCCATGTCATGTGTCAGAGTCCTTGTCTTTCCTGCAGAAGGCAAAGTATTTCTTTAAGTAAGCAAACTAATCAGTTTACGATTTACTGGCGTAACTCAAAGTTACTTTTATCTGCTAATTCCTTTTGGAACCCTGGATGCTGAGAATTTTAAGGCCTTAAAGGCACAGACCCACAAGAGAACGCTGCATTTGACCTGAAGCTGTGGAGAAGACTTCAAAAATTAATTGATAGTACTGGGTTACAGATGTGTTAGTTAAAAGTGTGTAATATCACAAGGTAGAAAATTTAGAGTTTGGAGTTTTAGAATATAGAAAAAAATATGAAGCAAGATGGAGGTTTTAATGCAGAGACAAGTTGTTCTTCTTTACCTTCTTCTTCCTTCTTCTTCACCTTCTTCTTCCTTCTTCTTCACCTTCTTCTTCCTTCTTCTTCATGAGTTTGAGAGATGTTTTGTAATTGGACAGAAAAATCTGCATAGCGGGCTTTGAGAAATCAGTTATTGGGTTAAAAGGGGAAATAATCTAAGTGTCCTTTCTTAATTGGATAGTTTAGTCTTAAAAGACCTTGTCACAAGATTGTTAGCCATTTTGTACATTGCAAATGAAAAGCTACCAAACTCATCGTTGTGAGGAGGTTTCACTGATAAGAAATAATAAACACTAATAATAAAAGTCCAAACATAAACTACCATCTCAAGTGCCTCCAATCCCAACCTCAAAAAAACAATAAATTCCCTTTTTGTTTCCTGGACCTTACACATTCAGAGAGCAGTTTGAATCTGTGATTCATCAGATTTTCAAATTCTTCTGAAAAAGTACATTATAAGATGGTAGTAGAGAACATAAGTTGTCATGATATGAAAGATAAAGTGCTGTTAGGGAGTAAGAAGAGCTAAAGACAGAAAACTAAGTAGGAAAAAAAAGTCAGTTTTCAGCAGGGAGAAAGGGTAATGATGGGGTGTGATCACAGACTTGCAACACTGCTCTGGTTATCCAAACTAAACAAAATGTTACAAAAGTTGTGGCTGTTCCATGAAAAGTAATAAGAATCATTATAAAAGTAAAAAAAGTTCAAAGAGATTAATTAGAAGTATAACCTGCTTTTGTGTAAATGTACTGACTAAGATAAAAACTTATGTAGCTGGTAAAAAAAGCAAATAATTGTAAAACTCCTCTCTATTGTCACTTACACAAAGTGTCAGATTCTAAACTGATGAAATGCTTATTTTAGACAATTTAGAGCTAATCTGTAAAATTCATGTGGTGATTCAAACTAAGCAGTAGAGACTTCAGTAGAATAAGGAATGTTTATAGTTTTTCCATCACCACTTTGCTGAAAAGGAACGCTTCAAACATATAAAAAATTTTACTTTTTCTAGTGACTTTCCCTTTAAGTAGAAAGATTATATGTATGTGTTCTAAGAGAAATCAAACAAACTAAAAATAATGCTTACACACAGTTTAATTCAAACTTTTCCATCTCATTATTATCTGATTTTTATTTTCTTATTTTTTATTTATTTCTGCATAAATTTATTTCATTTGTTTTCCTTTCATTTCAAAAATTGAAGAATTGAAAGAACTGGTGTATGAAGATTCATGGCAGAGAAAAAAGTAGCCCTTTTTTGGCTAAGTGTTTTGATCCAAAATGTATCACCATGCAAGTTTCATAGAATCATAAAATCATAAATTATGCCAAGTTGGAAGGGACCCATCAGAATCATCAGGTCCAGTTCCTGGTCCTGTACAGGACATGCCAAGAATCACCTCATGTGCCTGAGAGTCCAAACTATTCCTTTAAGATCTTTTTACTTCTATTTTGAAAAGTATTACTAGAAAATGTTTAACACACTTTCAGTTATTCAGGACAATTCCAAAGTTAAAGGATCCCATTATGTGAGGATGCAAGCTGCATCCTTACAGTAGAATTTATATGATAATTCTTTTTTATTATGAAAAAAGGATTTCCTGTGAGTGGCTCACATGGGTTTTTCAAGCTTTGTCCAAAGCAGTGGACAGCTCATCAGGAAGCAGGCACACACTCACTGCAAGGTTTGGAGGTGCTTACAGAGCTGTAACTTCTTATTTCTTGTCCAGGGGACTGTCACACATTGCACAGGGACTGACTGTGTCTAATGCTCCACACTACCCCTCCTCTCCCTCCTGTCCCTCCTGTCCCTCCTCTCCATCTTGTTGCATTGGACTCTGGCACCAAAGTCTGAAAATGCAGACTAATATCCTTCATCACCAAAAGGTTTCAAAGGCATTAGGGAATATCTAAAGCTGTGACACTGAGCAGACTAAAACAGAAAAACAGATATATCTGCAGCCTCTCAGTGAGAGCAGAGCACACATCCTGTGTTCCCCAGACTGTACCTGGGTGTCTGTGTGTGTGTGTGTGTTTTGGATAAAACATCCAAAACCACCCATCCACCAGGATTTGTGTGGCACAGAGCTCTGATGCAGGCCAGCAGGTACAGAGGGGGCTCCCCAGAGGGTGACAGTGGCACAGAATGTGCAAGGGACTTTGGGAGCAGGGCAGGATGGGGTGTGAGGGGTGATCTGGCACCGTGATGGTGTCACCAAACTCAGGCCATTTGGGCAGCTCCTGTTGGGGAACAGGCGCTGGTCTGGAGAGTTTGGAGAGGATTAAGGATTTATGAGGCAGTAGCAGGAGATAGGCTAGAGGTAGGAACAGAGTTCAAGTGGGGCAAGAATTCAGTGGGAAGAAGAAGACAAAAGATTGATATACATATAAGTGCATATACAAATATAAATATATAAATTCAAAATAAACATACACATAAAAATGCATCCATGAGTAAGTGGGAGGGTCATGCTGGGGTGCATTTTGAACATTCTCTTTGAACTCCTGAGACCTGGAGCACCCACACAATGGCACAGAGAGTGGGAAAGTGCCTTTCCCTCATCCTGCACACAAGCCACACTGCCACACAGGAGAGGAGGCATCATTAAAGGACTTTCAGCCCCACAGCCATGCCAGGCTCTGATCTTTTGTCCAGATTTGCTACACAGAAGCAGAAAGGCAAACATTTCTCCTGTGCCCTCTGAGCACGTTTTAGGAGCATGAAAATGTCACATATCCTGTTGCTCAAGGTGCCAGGGGAATGGCATTTTCCCATTTGAGTTCCATTTGAGGTTCATTTTATTGGGGATGGCAGGAGGAAAGGAGAGACAAAAGGCTAAATTTTACAAGAGGCAGAACTGTAAACTGTGATTCTTTGATTTTAGCACTTCTACAAAGACTCTTCTATAACAAAAATTTGTAAGTGTAAGTTGTTAAGAGACTGATAAATTCTTTTTTCCAATATCCTGAGTTTTAAAATTCCCAATAAAAATTTGCATGTTTGGAGTATATTTCATCTTCAAAATGTTGAATTAATTCTTATTATTTTTCTCTAGGAATATATTCTTATCATCCCTTCATCTTGGAGAGAGCTTTCCATTTCTCTGCTTTTCATTAAGATTTTTATCATGAATTCATAGAAATTAAGTAATATTATATGCAAATATAAGAATAAAATATTAAAACTTTAACACAGTCTTCAGAATGCCTAAAAATAATGGGATAAAAATCTTCCTTAAATTTCAATAGTCATTAGAGGCAACAAAGGTTCATTCCTCAAATCAAAGATAAAATCTGACATTCTTTTTTCTTTTCTACATGACATTCTTCTCACTGATAATTCTTGTCTAATGTAAGACTTTCACTTCTTACATCAAATTTTCATCTATAGACCAAAAAAAATAGACAGTACTAAAGGAATCTATTGCAAAATTTTCCTGCACTATTTTTTTTTTAAATTGTATTTTTGTTCTAGATCCATCATGTGTTCTCCAGGAAGTTTTTGGCAGCATCTCATCAGAATTGTGAAAGAGTATTCAGTTTATCAGTCTATTCCCATCTAGGCAAACTTGTTCCCTATCCTACAACCTTTTCCAGTATTTTGCTGATAACATCTGGCATGGGAAAAGCCCTGGGGATTCCACAAATCCTTCTGGGAGTAAAAGCCTTCACATTTCATGAGGTTGTTTGTAAAGTCTACTGAATTTGCAGGATAGGAGGATTTCTTTTGGATTTATCATTCAAATTCCTGTGCTACTAAAAAATATTTGCTGGCACATACCAGGGTCTTATATTTGCAGATTCTATTAACAAATCTGGCAGCTTTATGGAGCATGAGTTGAGCTGCAGTCTCTCTCATGAAACAAGACACAAATCACACCTCAGATCAAGTAGTATAATTTTCATAAATGTTTAATCTACAAGCACAACTGAAAGGATAAAGAGAAGTTTTTATTTCATAATATATGGTGATGCACATATACACAGTTGGCACTTATTCCAGACACAGTTTCCCTTAGGCGAGTAAAGGTCAGGAAAACCTCAAACATTACCAAAGAACTTTCCCAGACCAAGACATTTAACTTCTTAGATTCAATTTTAAAAACTGATTTTCTGCATGGCAGAAGCGCCTTCCCTCTGTAAAGTCTCTTTTCACAGTTATGGGAGGTGTCATTTGAACAGGAATTACAGCTCCCTGTAGAACATCCTGTTGACTGACATTCTCTCCTTCATTCTATCTTGTAAATGCTTTTAAATCCCATCTCTGTAAAGTTTCTTCTCCCTTCTATATCATTATTTAAATGAACTCTGACATTTCCAAGTACAAATCAATGGGAGACTTAGCTGCATTACAGAAGAGATAGTGGAACAAAATGCTTATCTAATATACTAAGTGCAGTAAGATGTTCTCAGATTGGCAAATTTGCCTTTTTTCCCTGTTCCACTCTATCAGGTTAAGCCTCTGTTCATGTTATCTGTGGTTAAATTGTCTCACTGGTCATAAAGTTAGTTTACTTGTACCACCACAACTGAGAGGGAGGACATGAGGACACATGAGGATGCTCATGTGTGAATGTGTGAGAAAATACTTATGTATGTACATAAAAGTGTACACAGACGTGTGGAAATTTATATATATTTTAAATATATAGTAATATATATAAATATGTACAAATATATTTATATATTAAATATATAAATCTATAAAAATATATTTATAAATATGTAAATATATAAATATGGGGTGCCATATTTATATATTCACATATTTATAAATATATTCATAATCAGGATTGTGACAATTTAGGACATTTGCATACCAACAAAGATTATGCTGGAAATTCCCTGCAGGGGCAGCCTTTTTGGAACTCAAGCAGAGACAGAGGAGGAGCAGAACCATGAGATAAAAATCCCTGTCCCAGTGATCATGGCTTCCTCACCCCACTGCAGCACCTTTTTGACACAGCTGTGGCATTTTCACTCCCAAGTCTCATTTTCTTTTGTTGTACATATGGTGCAAAGGACTCTGCACCAATGATGAGAGTAGACTCAGGATTTTGTCTGAGGCAGCCCCACAGCCCTGTGTGTTTTCTTTACCATCCTAGGGATTTTTGTGTCATTCAGGTACCAAATATACTCCAGAGTGAAAGCAAATGGAGGATAGGAGAGGAGACAAAGAGACAGATCATTTGTCTTCAGGTTTATGTTAAATAATTGGGTAGAGAGAGAGAAAGAAGGCAGTGAGAAGGCTTTTCTATCCACTTTTTCCTCCCAGCAGGGAGGAGTAATGAGGAATGTTTTGGAATGAGAAATCTTTTCTGATGCAGAGCAAAGGCACATCTCCATGAATTCAAACAAGCCTTTAGATTGATTATGTGCTGAGAGTAACAAATTATTCTGCAAAGAGAAAAAGAACAATGTTTATTTCAATGTCCAAAGTAATTTATATCTCCTCAAACACTTTGAGGACTATCTGATGCTGTCAGAACTATTTTTCAGTATTATTTGTCTTGAACTGAACCTTTCTGTGATTTCAGGCAGCATTTTCAACACAGCACATGCTGCACACTTCTTCATGGTATGCCCTGGTCCTTTTTAATCACTTATTTAAACAGAGTAATTTGTGATTGTTTTGTGAAGATAAAAACTACTACTCCTGAGCAAAATAGCATTGAATGCAATTGTAATTGTTAGTACCAGTCTTCATTCCTCACTGATTACATCAGAATCAGTGTTCCCAGATGGATTTCCCTGGGAACAGTGCACCAAGTCCAATGATCTTGCCACCCTCCTTCCCTGCTCCTAAGATGGCCTCTATGGGTTTGGCTGAGGGGGAGCAGATGTCCTGTTTACTGAACCTTTCCTCCAGAAAACTTAGGAATAGTGGGTCCCAGTGTCATTGGGAGGGAGAAAATGAACTTGCATCTGATTACACCAGCAGTGCAGAGCAGGGACGGATGAGAGAGGACTTCAGTAGTTTCCTCACCATCAATCCATCTCACAAAATATGTGCAGTGCCTGGGACAACATACAAATGTTATCAGCATTTAGGAGAAAAAGCCAGTGGGAGGTGAAAGGCTCTCACAGTTGCTCTTTCACAGCACTGAGGAGACCTGTGTGCTGAGAGAAATGCTTTCCAGTCCCCTGATGAAAACTGCTGTGGACAGACAAAGGATGTGTAGGAAAGGAAATAGAGATGTGCTCACCTGGAGATGATGAAACTGAAAAAAATAAAACTGTCTTGGATGTAGAACTGGAACAGATTCTCACAGCTGGAGTGGCAAAATGGGGACCTGACAACGGGGCTGCAGCAGAAACAGTGCTGAGGACAGGCTGGTGACTGGAGACAGGACAAGCTGTAGTGTCAGGTCTTGGTTTCCTGACTTCTCTGAAACACACCTACACATCTGGGACAAAATTTGTTGAGGTGAGGCACAATCTCAGTCACAAATATATTTTAACTTTGCCTTGCTCTTTACTCTGTTACCTAAAAAACCATATCTGCTTTTCATTTGCACCTGCAGCTATTAATAACATGGTTTTTAGTGAAAGCAAAGTCTTTCAATACAGCCCCTGTGCTCTGCAAGGAGCTGCACATACAGACACCACCATATCCCACTGGATGTACCAGCTCTGCCTTGGTGGCCAGCAGGACTTCTCCTGAAATAACCAGCTGCAATAAATTATGATTCAGTGTATGTAAGCCTCGGATGAACCAGCTCATCAAAGGCACTGTAAGTGTTCTTGTTTGAGGTATTCACCATGGCTATTTTTCAGCTATTGCCAGCAGGTCTAAATGGAATAGGATTGCTGACCTGTGGCACTTAGAGCTTTCAGCCACAGCAGTTGTGTTGAAAAAGACTCTGCTAAGATGCAGCTCATTATGTCACCTTTGTGGCTCTCTTGTTTTGGCAGCAATTCATTGAGATTCTTTAGTCTTTATTTGAAGTTTGTTTGTTTGGGGTTTTTTTCCCCGCAAAAAAATCACAAGTGAAATCTGAAATCAGAAAAAGATACTCCAAAATCATTGTAACAATTGCTACTAATTGTTTAATTTTGTAATGTGTGTCTACCCTGTCTTTAGTGATTTTGCAGTTGCCCTAAAATCTGGTTTTTGTCAGAGAATATTTGTCTTTGTTCTTGATCACCATAGATCTTGTTATTAGAAAGAATATATTTTCAAATATCTTCCAAAATTAACCTGTTTGGTGTCTTAAATAAATACCACGTGATGGTAGGAAATGTCCTGTTTGTCTTAGTTTTGAACTGTAATTGCACACATTTAATTTTTAGGGTGGTAATTAATACTAAAGGTCTTCGTAACAATCTCCTAATATTGTTGTAACAATATTGTATTGTATACAATATGCATTTTATTGTAACAATCTCACCCTAAGTCCCAACTATCTAGCAATTAGAAAATATTGTATAAATCTTTAAACAGAAAATGCTGATATGTAAAAACAACCTAGTTGGTTTAAAAATGTTGAAAAATATTTCTAATTTGGTGTTTGATCTCCTGTAATTCCCCTCCACCCAAACACCCACCAGTAGACACTTCCATAGCAGTTAGTAACTTAGTGATAAGAGAGGAAACCCAGAGTTTGATATTCTGAATTAATTCTGTCATTCAAACCAGGGTCTTGAATCTTGGTGTCCTGCATCCATGCCTGTTTAATCCAGCTAAGTCCAGAAGCAGCATTTAGTTCTTGAATTTATATGATGAAGTGCCTTGGGTCCCCAGTATTGTTAGGGGCAAGGCACACAGCAGAATCACAGGATGGTGGATGGTGAAAGGAACATTTGGATGCCATCTGGTCCAACCTCTCTGCTCAGGACCATGTCTAAATGAATTTTTGACTGGATTACAAAACAGAAAGACTTGCATAACTAACATATCATTGATTTTTAGTCTGTCAAAAAATGCCCACTTTTAGTCCACTTGTACCTGTCATAAAACCTACTGTGTATTGCAAAAGAATATTTTCAATAATTTTTTTGCATATCAGGAGATTAATCCAAAGATAAATGCTATTCAAACTAATCTCTGCTATTAAGGCCTAATTTTGACTTTTAAAACTAAAGTAAACAGATTTGGGACAAAAAAGTTATGATTTTATAGTGAGCTTACCACTCAAAGCTATGAATATTGGATGCTTATGAGTGAGAAAATGTCAAATCTGAGCAGAAAGATAGTCCATGATACTTGGCATCCAGCTTTAGGAATGGCAGAATGAGAACTTGGCACTGGCTCAGGAAAAAATGGAGCTGCAGTGGAGCACAGGATTGAAGGTGATGGGCTCAAATGGGGAATTGTCAATGTCATTTGTGATGTGATCATTGCAAACATTGAAGATATTCTTAACACATACAGCCCATGTGGAGTATTGTCACATGGCAGTTAGCTTCTGTTAGGATTGACCAGGATTTAGGATGTGAAGACAATTGAAATTTATATATATATATATATATGTGTGTGTGTGTGTGTGCATGCGTGTGTGTAGTTTTTGTTTTGTTGTGGGGTTTTTGGTTTTTTTTGGTTTTTCCTTTGGTAAATTTATTTTTAAACTTTCAGAGATACAGAAGAGCAAGATTCACCTCTGCAGATGTGTTTGTTTTGGCTGGGGTAGAATTAACTTTCTTCACAGTGACTAATACAGGGCTGGGCTTTGGATTTGTGCTGAACACGGTGATGATAATTTAGGGATGTTTTTGTTATTGCTGAGCAGGGCTTACACAGAGCCAAGGCTTTTTCAGCTTTTCCTATAGCCACACTGGTGAGGGGCTGGAGTGCCTGGGAGGCTGGGAGGAGACAGAGCTGGGACAGGGACCCCAACTGACCACAGGGATATCCCAGAGCATGTGGCATCATGGCTCAATGTATAAAATGAGGGGAAGAAAGAGGAAGGTGGGGGTGTTTGGAGTGATGGAGTTTGTCTTCCCAAGTCACCATTACTCACGAAGGATCCTGGTTTTCCTGGAGATGGATGAACATCTGCCTGCCCATGGGAAACAGTGAATTAATTCTTTGTTTCTCTTTGCTTATGTGCATGGCTTTTGCTTTGCCAATTAAACTGTCTTTGTCTTAACCCATGGGTCCTCTAACTTTTACTGTTCCACTCCTCTCACTGATCATGCTGGTGGGGCAGTGGGTGTCAAAAGAAGTGCAGAGCATAAAGATTTTGAGCTCTACAAAAAAAAGGAAAAGGAAAAAATTGAATTATGGCATTGAAACAGATGAAAGTGACTGGAACTGGAAAGTTATTTCAATTGTCCTTGTCCCTCCACTGGGCCATACCTCTGCAGTTGACCTGGAGATGACTGGTGGGAGGGCAAACAGTATTCTTCTTTGCTGAAATTGCTGTCATTTAGCACACACAGTTTACACAAAGCTGAAATAAAGCTTTTAATTAAACTAGAGAGACCAGCTTCAGGGCAGGCTGTTTCTCTTACTGTTTTAGTTAGAAAAGATGTCAAAAATGCAAGGTGAGAGAGAGCACAGACCTGAAAATCTGACAAAGTGAACTTGCTCATTCTAAAGCTTTGAACTATTCGTGGTGTCTTTCTCATTCAATCCACCTGTGGGAAGATGAAGAGAATGTCTTCTGGCCTGATTGCCAAAGGTGCTGAGTACTTGCCACTGCCATTGACTTTTTGCTCTGTTTGCCTGGCTTCTTGTGGTGAAGCATCTCAGACTCCTCACAGGAGCAGCCCCTTCTCAGCTTCTCTGTGGCAATTTGGAGATCAGCTCCACCTGGGGCAGGAAAGTGAGAACACTCTAGAGTCATTCAGTGTGGCTGCAAATGCTCAAGCCTCTACACCAGGAGCAGCACTCCAAGGCACTTCACTTTGCCCTTGACATATCTCTATATAATAAATATTTGTAGCTAGTATTGGCAGCGACTTCTCCTCTTCTTGGTATATAGTAGGCACTAGGAAAATGTAAAAGCACTGGGTATTTTACATTTTGCAGCTCTTTGCATTTTTGTGGTGCCCAAAAACATTATCATTCTCCATTTGAGAGCATTGTGCTAGACTGGCAAAACACCAGGGCTGAAATCAGGGCTATGTCTATCACTAAATTGATGGTACTTGTAGTATGTAAAGTGAAACTGTTTGTTTCCCTTTCAAATAATCTGAAAAGAACCAGTTCATTAGTCCCCCTCCAAACAATAAAGAAAATTATTTATTTTGCTTTTTTTTTTTTGCTTTTCAGTGAGAAAAAATGACTGGCTTATTAGCTGTTTGTTCATTTACTGTCATAGAGTATGCATCAATTTTTAGGAAATTAGTCTGTATTTAATTGACACAAAAAGATTTGGTACATGCAAAATACAAGCAGTCAATTCTATCAAGGTGACATGGTGCAAATTAACTTTGATCCATTTTTATTTTAGTAATCATGGGGCCCCTTCAAAAGCCAAATGGTGGTTTTGCTTGAAGAGGTGATATGTTCTGCATAGTGCTCTATCATTTTAAGCAGAAGAGTGGCAGCTTTCTATTGTGCATTAGCATATATATTAGATCCAATCTATGCACAATTTTTACATTAGCTTGCATTGATTGTAACATGAAAGGGGCTGGTAGCATAAAGCTGCATCCCAGGCAGTTATACCAGAGCTTCCTGCTGGTACAACTTGCCCACTGTAGCACACAAACTTTCCCAGTGTAATTGACTTGTGCTGCTAAGAGAGATGAAGATGTGGAGATTAATTTGTAGTCAGGCTTTGGTGTATGAATTGTGGTGAACAACCCACCACAAAGATAGAGAGTGAATTTACAGAGCCAGGTCATTTGCACAATTATTCATTGGAAAATGCAAATTCATGTTAAGTTGCTTGCCTTTGAGCAAAACCAACATTTGCTACCCCACAGTACATTGTGTGAGAGGAGTTTGCCCAGGGCAGTTAGCACAGATTAATTGCTTGTCTGTGACTTCATGGACTGTAGCATGTTTGCCACACACCCATATCTGTGCATTACAATTTCTTGTATTAATGTAAATAAACTTAACATGGAGAAGGGAATCATTACCTGGCTGATATAGGTGAGTTCACCAGTATCTGAATTGCCTTTTATCATATTGAGCCCATATTTGTCATTCATGGTACACTGGAAAAATTATTAATGAGGTCTGCCATCTAAAGTCTGTCCCAAAATAAAACATAGTTCAGAAACAGGGTTAGTGGATATTCAATTTCCCCAGAAAAATAGGCAAATGGAGTTGGCATCCCACACAAGGGAGAGTCTGCTCTTGCTAATTTTGCTCTTTAAAAAGCTGAATAAAACACAATTTATTTGCTAAGGAAGTCAGCATTTTATATTATCAAACTTTCACCAGTTTTCCTCATATGACTTCCTATATGAAAGAATTTGTTACCCCACAACAGTCATAACTGGGGAGTAATTAACATAATTTTTTTTCTATTCCTGTGTTGAGCTGGATGGATCTGGGATAATAGATATAATGAGAGTAATCACAGGGCTGTATTTCAGTCTTGAGAGATCTGCTGACTGCAGAAGCTGCCAGGATGGCAGCACTGCCAAGCTGCCATGAACTGCCACCAAGCCCAGGGCATAAACAAGGTCTGGGCAATTCCTCCCCTGGGGACAATGCTGCTCCCAGAGATTTTCTTCAAGCCAGACACTTTCCCAAGCTGCAGGGGTGAGCTCTGGTGTGACAAAATGCAACTGCGCCTTCTCTTTTTGCTGCTCTTTAACTTCCCCAAGGAACAGCAGAGAAAGAACATTTCCTGGAAACCAAGACAACCAATAATATAAATGTTATATCTTGAAAACCAGATCATTTACTTAGAATTTGATATACAATAGTAGCACCCAAAAAAATAAATAAAGCTATGTAGAAAATAAACTAACAAACAAATAAGCAAACAGTTTCTTGTTAAAAACATGCTTTTCTTTTACATTTCCTTCCTGTCCATTAGCCTGAGAAGACAGTTTTGAAAATATTTGTTTCAGGTCACAGTGAGTATAACAGAGCATAATAAAATGATATCTACATTTGTACATGCAGACCTAAATCAGAATTTTCATTTAAATTGGGTATGATTGCATTTTTGTGTTAGATATATCCTCTAATTATTTTCTTTCTACAACTGTACTAGTGTACAGGAAAAAAACCAAACTCCAGTTATAGAGTTTCTGAGGTTTCAGCAGAAAATTGATGCCTTGAACAACCACCTTCAGGCATTTCCATTTTCTGAGGGGGTTTTTTTCAGCATTATATAAACTGTGACTATTTGCAGAACAGGGCTTTCCCATTTTTCTCTGAAATAACAGTACTCAGACTTCAACTGGGATTATTGAAAACATTTCAGAACATCTCAGAAGTATGCTTGAAATATGGATAATATGTCTTTTTTTTATATTCTTGTTCTATACAATTAGGGTGATAATGATTTCAATGAGGGAGATTTTGGTTATTTTTAGAAAAGTGACAACTCATTTTGAAGTACCGCCGTCTTTATTCTACAAAAAATCAGATGAAGATAATATATACTTTTTAGTTCTGAACTAGCAATTTCAAAGCAGTTCTGGACTTGAAATCCCTGCTCTGTATTTAATTTAATTATGTTAGTCAATTAGACAATCTGAAAGAAAAATGTGGGTGTCACCAGTCAGGAAAAAGGGGATGTTAGAAAAAGAGGAGATGATAAGGTCATCAGCTCCTGAGAGACAAAAAGAGAAATTGGTAATTATCAACTATGGAACACTGAGTTATCAGGAAACAGCTTGGGAAAAACTGCAGTATGCCATAACGCTAATATCTCAATTGACTCAATGGCTTTTAGTAATTTTGGAGGTCATTCAACTTTGAAAGGTATATTTTGTGAATTCCTGCTGCTACAGTGACATCAGCAGTTCCATACAAAGTTCCAGCCAAGGAGGTTATGGCTAGATGAGTTGGCCTTATATCTAACATCCATTGGAATAAATGGAAAAATTCTCAGTCACCAAAACTAGAGTTAATCATTATTATAATGACATTATTTATTGCTACTATTATTGCTGTCACTACTACTACTACTATGACTCTTGTTATTCTGTAGATTTTAAGCCATCATTTAGAAAAAAAGGGTCTTTCACTTTGATGAAGTCAAATATTTGGTCTGGAAACTTCACTAAGGTGCTTGAAACCACTGAAGGTGCTACAAATGTTCTCAGTGTGAATTTATGAAACAAAAGATGCCTCACAATTATCAATTCAAGACCATGGTTACGATTGTTCACAAGTGCTCTCATTTCAGCTAAACAGCACTGTTTAAAAATTATAAAGGAGAATGATTTGTAACCCTTAAGTAGGTCACCTCCCACACTATCTCTAAAATGCAGGTAAAATAACATTCCTTTTTTTTGAATGGAAAATTGAAGCAGAAGAAGTCATTAAAACTTCTGATTTCACAGAGCTGCTGACTATTTCCACACTTTGTGCTCTAGAGGACTCTTCCCCAGGAAGGATTGTAATATTTCACACTGCTTTCATAGTTCTCCAGAACTGCAAACTATGGAAGGAGCCAAAGCCCAAAGCACCAATCACTTCCAATGTTTTTTCATTACATGAGATTTAGTTATTCAAACCTTGCACAAATTTCCTCTCATGCATGCATCCTGAATAAAAGCAAATACCATTTTGAGGCATTCCAAATAACTGCTTTCCTCTCCTGTCACAAGACAGTGGTTCACACAGGAATAATGGCAGCTGGCAGCCAGCAAGGAGAACCTGAAACACAGACAAACCGAGTCACTGAGGAGGGGTGACTGTTAGCCAACCTCTACATTAGATCCAAATGTCCTGAAAACAGTGAGGGTTATTTAAAGTGATTGCTTTCCGTACCAAACTAAGCTTTCTCAAGTTCAAGCTTATGTGATGTTGGTTTCCTTTCATCAATTTACTCAGCTTCCAGGAACTCACCCAGATAAAAACAAAACAACTCAAGTTACAGGGTTTGGGTTTTTTTTGGCTACTCAGGGAATAATGCAAAAACTAAGGTCTGTAGAGTGTTCAAAATATTTTGAAACTGAGGACTTCAAGTTGGTTACCACAACATTTAGAAGATACCCTGCAAGATGAATCATCCAATACAGATCTTTCCCAAATTTTGCTGATACTTCAAATTTTCCTGGAGGCTAACTTGCACATTTTTCACATAAATCCTCTGCTTTGTTTGTCCCCACTGGCAACCCTCTCATCTCCTGTAGTCATCAGTGTCACTAAGTTGGTGGTTTGGTTTTTTTTAACTTCTCCCTCCTTTCTTTTCCCCTTGTATTGTCATTAAATCCTGCTGCTATTTCTAATATATCTGAGAAATCCAGTGATTCCTCTCTGTCCCTACCAGCAAAACATGTGTTCCAACTACATTTTGCTTCTTTGCTGCAGCAGAAACATTTCACTTAATAGTGTTGTCATTAAACCCAGCTCATATTCATTCCTCTCAGCAAAGGAGCTTGATCTAAACTCATCTTTGTTTTCTCTGCCTCATTCTGCAGCCCAAGCTTTGCTGCCTTCTGTGCATTCAACTTTTCAGATGATGTCCATTGCTTTCCCCCCTACAAGGGAGTCCTGGAGGACTTCCTAAATTGTTGATGTCATATTTTCTCTGGTGTGGTTAGTTCTCTGTGTCTTCCATTATTTTGGTGGCCTCTCGCCCTTTAGGAGAGAAATAAACCAGTTACAAGAGGAAAAAAAGAGGAAACTGTGATTATGGAGAGGCCAAGTCAATGGAAAGAAGAAGACCAAATTCTGATATACATATAAGAGCGTACAAATAATAAATATATAAAATATATAAATTAATAAACAGACACAAATGCATCCATGAGTAAGTGGGAGGGTCGTGCTGGGGTGCATTTTGAACATTCTCTTTGAACTCCTGAGACCTGGAGCACCCACACAATGGCACAGGCTCCTGACAGTAAGAAAGTGCCTTTCCCTCATCCTGCACACATGCCACACTGCCACACAGGAGAGGAGGCATCATTAAAGGACTTTCAGCCCCACAGCCATGCCAGGCTCTGATCTTTTGTCCAGATTTGCTACACAGAAGCAGAAAGGCAAACATTTCTCCTGTGCCCTCTGAGCACGTTTTAGGAGCATGAAAATGTCACCTATCCTGTTGCTCAAGGTGCCAGGGGAATTCCATACACAGAGTCCCATTTGAGGTTCATTTTATTGGGGATGGCAGGAGGAAAGGAGAGACAAAAGGGCAAACTTTTACAAGAGGCAGAACTGTAAACTGTGATTCTTTGACTTCAGAGATTCTACAAGGACCCTTTTCTATGAGAAAAATAAAAGCTAGTGTAAGTTGTTAAGGGAGTGATAAATTCTCTTTTCTAATTTCTTGAGTTTTACAGATCCCAATAATAATTTGCACAATGTTTGGAGAACATTTCATCTTCAAAATGTTGAATTAATTCTTATTATTTTTCTCTAGGAACACATTCTTATCATTCCTTCATCTTCAAGAAAGCTTTCCATTTCTCTGCTTTTCATTAAGAGTCTTATCTGATTCCCATGCAAGTAAATGGAAAAATAGTGCTTATATAAATAAAAGAATAAGGGAATAGTGCTTATATAAAAAAAGTACAAATAAAGGAAGATGTACTTGGATTTCTCCTTCTCCTCTGGGATATTGTTTACATAATTCTTTCCTTTTTCTTTTGATTTTTTGTCATCTGTGGTCCCTTAGAAGATTTTAAAACCCTTTGTTTAGCTTGTGTCAGTACATAATTTGTTCTGCTCTCTATACTGTTCATCTCATTCTCCTTTATTTACTTTAGGTATTTTATTAGTGTTACTTGTCTGAATATGTCCTGTTTCCCTTCTCCTTTTGATCATTCATTTTCCTCTCTCCTTTTATATTTCTTCCACTAAAGCAGATATTGTGGAATGTTGGTCATGTAGGAAAAGCATTATGTTTTTGAGTTCTTTGGGTCAATAAGGTTGGAAAAAAATAAAATATGCAGGCATGTGAATAAATCTGTTGTGCCTCCAAACTATTTTTATGAGTAATTTTAAAACTGTTTTTCTGAAAACACGAACCTCTGTGAAACTCAGTGGTGCCGCAAATAAACACTGAGATAAAAAATTCTAACCAGCATCTCTGAAAAAGGCTGGGGAGAAAATCAGTACAGTGCCAGTGGTTTTTAGGGGTGATGTGTTGTGTGGGTACTCTTCATTTGGATGGTTGGGTTTTTTTCTTTACAAAGCCTATTCTTACATTTAAGCTGTGGTGTCATTGCTCTGTGCTGGCAGTGTAAATTGAAACCCAGTGCTGGATTTCTTACATAACAGAATAAGGTAAAGCCACTTGCAGCAATTCCTGAATAAAAAAATCACCTTTTGTGCTAATATGCACAGCCAAAGGAGATTTTCCTGTTTTGCCTCCCACGTTATGAGGCCATATGCAATCAGGAGCTGATTTTAAACAGCTGGAAGTAATGCTCTACTGGTGTACCAAGGGGCAGGATCAAGCCCTTGATATTTGTCTCACATTTATCATACTGCTATTCTGAATCCCACAGGTCATTAAATAGGATAACTCTGTACCATGGTTTCAAAAGCCACTGCAAATTTCTTGCATTTCAGTTTTAGAGAGAGGACTTTTAGAAGTTGATGTACTAAATTACATTCTTTTCTTTTATTCTGAACATCTAAAAGCATCTGGGATTTTTCCTTTTTCTAGAAGTGCAGTTGCACTTCTTTCTCTCTCAGTAGGTTTGGGTTTTGGAATTTGGTTTTGTTTTTTTTAAGGTAAATGAGCTATTGCCTTAGAGCGTGAGCCAGATGAGAGGTCAGCAAGGCACCTTTCTACAGGTTCCTTCTACACTGTGATCTGTGAGAATGTTAGACAGAAGGAAGAAAGAATAAGCCAAGAATATGGGGTCAGAGCCACTGAGATAAAACAAGCTTCTTCCTTGTGTAGACAATTTCAAGCAGGCTCTGCACAGGCACCAAATGAAGAGGATGCAAGTTAACCCCATTCAGACATGCAGGTATGGGGCTGTGCCCCAGCTCACTCCGTGGGCTCTGCAAATGGGGCTGGCTCACTGCCCACACTTTGGGCTGCAGCAAACCTGGGTCCTTGCTTGGCACTGAACTCTATAAATAAACTCTATACATTCATTAGGTTCTATAGCTGCAGGAAGTTTGGAAATTATTTACAATATTCTATATAAGAGAGATTAGTGATTTTGACTGTGTGTGGGAAATTGGAGGGTGGTAGGCCTGTCTGGTCATTAGATGTGAAAATAACAAAAACTCTTAACCATGACTCAGCTCCTCTTAAACACTATGGAGAGCAAAGGCCACGTGCTCAGGCAAAGCAAAATAAGGAATTAATTCAGTGCTTCCCATGGCTGGGCAGGTGTTCAGCCATCCCAGGAGAGCAGGGCCCCCTCACAGGCAATGGTGACTGGGGAAGACAAACCCCATCACTCCACACATTCCCCCCTTCCTCCTTCTCCCCCCCTCTTTGGATAATGATCAGGATGTCACATGGTCTGGGATATCCTTTTGGTCAGTTGGGGTCACCTGTCCTGGCTGATGATTCATAAGAAACCACCTAGCTCACATGTAGCTAACTCTCAAGAAATTGTCCCTCCCCAAGATGGGAGGCATTAGAGGAACAGGGTCAAACATGCTGAAACATAAGAGATGGCCCTTACAAGTCAGTTTCATAATTATTAATCTTTTCAGCATGTATTTATTTATTTTAAAGTGCACCCAAAATATGGCAAGTTCCATGTTTCTTTTAAGAAAGATGTCAGCTTTTTAATGGCTGTATTTCCAGGTCAGGAGAGTTGTAATTTTCCCCCTGCTTTCCCTCACCTTTGACTGAGAGTTTGCATCTTCTCTTCTTCCCTTTAGATAATTTTTACAGTATTAGTCATTATTTCAGCCACTCTGATTGCTAATGAAGACAGCAGAGAGTACTGTAAATACCATTTAAGGATCCAAGGCATGCCAACTACTCTCTAGCACAGCTCTCATCAAGAGGCACAGAGAAAGTCACTATAGCACACTTCCACTCCATTAGCACCGAGGGGAGATAAGTTCAAGGGCATCTCTTTGTGTTCCTTACACTATTCTGTGAATGTTTTTGCAAAAGCTGCTGAGCTTGTTTGGTCTCTAAAGCCTATTTGCCTTTTTGCACTGTTTTGGCAACTTGAGGGAATATAAAGAAGCTCAAAGCGTGCATGTGCCAAAATATCTAGCAGTCATTTCTGTGAGAAAAGAGCTCAAAGTAAAATTTACACTGATGTGAGTTGCAGCAACACCACTTACCATACCTGAAGTGCTCATCTCATTTCTTTTGCTGCAGAATTGCAGATCAGAGAGGCTGAGGTAGGTACAGTGTGAAATTAATGTAATTTATCTTTAAGTGTCAGGATAATGTTACACTTGATGTCTACATTTTTATATATTGTGCTATACCAGGTACATTTTTAACATTTCTCTAACCTGGGGTATTAGATTTTTTGGAAAGCTGAAAGTGAACATGGATAAGGAAAGAGAAGCTCTCTTCAGGAATACAGACACACAAAAAATGATGGAGGCAGTAGTATAATCTCCCCACTCACTCTTATGGACACTTCTATTACAGCAGATTATGTCCAAACTTTTTTATTCTATTTCTTCCTTCTTTTCCCCTTTTGCTTAGAACAGCACACTAACAGCAAACCTGTAGCATGAGCAACTTCTTCCTTCCCTGCTTTCTTTTTTTAATACCATTTGATTTGATAATTCCATATTGGCTTCCTTTAGTGCTTTACACTCTTCTATAATGAGCTAATTAAAGATATACGAGATCTCTTTATTGAGGCATATGCAGGCTGTTCTTTTTGCAGTACTTTTTTGTTTCTGCTGTGAGTCAGACCTTTCTTTCCTCCCACAGTCTCCTCTTACTGGGTGGGAAGTGGCTTTTTTTGAGATGGAGGTCAGAGAAGGTTATTCTGAAGCTCGTTCCCCCACTTGTCTTCTGGCACTGTTCTAAAAGGTTCCCCATGTTCCCTGGGATTTTTTTTTTTTGTCTTGTCAAATGAAGTACACCAGCAGCACTTCATTGCTTAGTTCAGCTGCCTTGCTTACCAAAAAGGAGAAACCCTCAGCTGAGCATGAGTCTGCTGTATTTGCTTTCTGGAGGAGCAGAAATGGCATTTCTACCTCCTTTCCCACAATTAACACCAGTATCAGTTATTTGTTCCTCCTGCAAAGATGTTCCATGGGTGTTGTAGCTTTCTGCAGGTGTTATCTCCCATTCATATAAAAACAATCTCACTGGTAAACTCTGTTGGTGCTGGGTGGAACATGCTTGAGGCCAGACTTCTAACTTGAAAGCAGAGGTTTTGTGTTGTACTGCTACATGAACTCATTATTTTCCCCTGTGTTGACTGGTATATTCTCTTAAGGTGAATTGAAAACCTTGGGAACCCAGGTTTTTTTAAGCTTCCTGGTGAGATGCAAGGAAAGCTCAGATCTTTTCTGGGATATGAACAGTATGCTGGTGGGTGTCCTTCTCAAGTTTCAGGCTGAAGGGAAGATCCAAACTTTCTGAAGTG
Source organism: Agelaius phoeniceus (assembly GCF_051311805.1). Taxonomy (NCBI): domain Eukaryota; kingdom Metazoa; phylum Chordata; class Aves; order Passeriformes; family Icteridae; genus Agelaius; species Agelaius phoeniceus. Next base: position 11,808,674 of record NC_135266.1, on the reverse strand, counting down.
CAACATTTCAATCCACAGTCAGCAGGAGACCAAGCCATGATCTCCATTTGGGCCTTTAATTTTTCTGTGTCTTTTCTGGGTCTGGAGACATTAAAGTAGACCATGCAGCTCCATTGTGCTAGGAGTTTGAAAATTATGCTGAACTCTGCCTAAGCAAAGGAAATTGGTCAGTGTGCTCTTGGGATCCAGCTGTAAGCTGTCAGTTCCTGGTGGCACAGTTTATGGTAAGTAGAAGGACAGATAAGTTGGCCAGCACATAAAAATGGAGATGCAGTGTCTTCCAGAGATGTCTCCTTGTGGGACACACAGCATCTTTTTTGCACACATCCTGTCACTAAGGCAGGACAAGTCAGGAAATTTGTAGCTATCTATTCCCTTCTTGAACTCATCTGTGAGGAGTAAAGGAACATTTAGATTTGTCCATTTCCCTTCCCTCCACCTTCACTTGAAGCAAGAGGTCCCTCACTCAAACTTCCAAGTTCTTTCTTTGATTGAAGCCACTCGGCAGAGTTATTTAGAAAAGAAAAGCTGTATTTGAACAAATATTCTGGTCATCTCTTTATCTCATGCACCACAGAATGTTGTCTTTATCATCAACAGGAAGGTATTGTCACCCACACACTAGAGTATGATGAGCAAACTAATCAGCCTATACCTATTCTCATCCAGTAAAACAAAATAAAACCATTCTCTGTTCCCTACTTTCAGTATTTTATTTGTAGCTGGAACTGTCAATTATTGCAGCTATCCTAAAAAACATCTTCCTTATTCATTCCTGAGGCAGCTATAGAGATGTGTGTTCTGAATCCCCATACACTTTATATCTTCTCTGCACACCTGCAGAAGGACCTTTTTGCCCCAGTAGCCTGAGTACTATAATGTCTTTATATATATCAGTAGAATAGCAAGAGTTTTATTATGGACCATATCAACAGCTCTGAGATAAGAGAAGAAATGGGAAAATATGAAAAATAGTAGACCTTTACATCTGTTAATACTGGTTTCCTAGGTTACCTTAATCCCCTATTACATATGGACAGCCAGCACGGTAGTCAGAGGAGAGTTGCCTAAAACCAATAATTTCACTGGGGAAAGAAATTTTTGGGTTTTATCTGCCACAAATCAAAACCAGGGAATTTTTAAACCTCAGTCTCAGTAAAAATGGCATTGTAAGACACTGCACTTATTATCCTACCATGATTTCCACATTTCATTTTATTATTTCACAAGCCAAAACAATTGAACACAGTGTTTACTTGTACAAGGCAGTACAGGAAATTCTATGAAAATTTCATAAGTATGTTTGCTACATTTGAGTGGTAAATGAATTCAAGAGGACATATAAAAATTATAGAAGTTTTAAACTAGTGTAACATAATTAAATCTGACATTTTATGCATGAGATTATCCTGAGAGGTAATATAGTAATTTGTGATCAGGTGACTTGTACATTCCTAGTGTTGATTTTTATGCTGTTACTTAATTTAATCCCCATTTAGTTCCCGGACTGCAACAAAATACAGTACTCTTCTAGTTATGTTTATACCCATTATTATGCCTCTGGCATTACACATTATTATGTCTCTGACATTATGTATAAATCATGTACAAGATTACCTACCTGTTAAAATTTTCCTGACAAAAATTTCGGGCTGAATTAGTAATAAAGACAAGAAACCTCCAGTTCAGTTTTGCAGCAACTTCAAGGATTCTGTTGTAGTGATGTGGCAATAGGGACAGGGTACCCATTAGATTTTCTTTTCCTAGGGTAAATGCATTAAACCAAGCATATAAAAGGATATAAAAGGATGGAACTGCCTGTGCCTTCCCTCACCTAGAGACAGCTGAGCTAGCTATAAACACAAGAGTATGGGCTGTAAAAATAGGGTATCTTCAGCAACACACACCTTAAGGAAATCCCAAATTGTGGCAATGAGGTTGTTTCTGGTACTTGAGCTAAGCTAATATAAAGCTGATGACACTGAAGAATAGACATAGGCTTTTAGGGTTTCTTGCTGTAATCATGTTTTCAGAGCTTCACAGGTGGCTTCTGAATGTTCTGTTATGCTGGAGATTATTTAATGGCTTTTTTTTTTTGCCACTAACATTGGAATTTTGGTTTGTATAAAATGTCTAACTCAAAAAAGCTGATTCTATTCTCATTTATCATATTTTTTTTCCTGTTGATACATGAGTATATATATATATAAATGTTGATATATTTAATTGCTGATATTGACATACCTGTTTATATATTCATATATATATATATAAAGTCTTTAAAAAGGAATCAACCAGTTTCACATCACCATCTGTTCAGGTCAGATCTTTTGTAAAGAATGTATCCTTTCCCTGACCCTTATGTGTAGAATAGAGTATGCCCAATGTACTTACTGAAATGTTTGCTTCTGACATACAGTGATAACACAGCTGTTCTGAGAAATGGGGGTTTACTGCTCTGATCTGAAATGCATAAAATAATATAGCTCCAGGTATGCTGACTGTAAGAAGTTGTTTCAAGGACTGACAGCTCTTTAAATTCTGACCCATCTCTGAAGTTCTCTAGAGAACTGGCTGTTACTAAGACCATCATATAATATCTCCCCAGTAAGCAAAAAAATCTGGGCTTTGCTGACCAGCAGGCTGAGTTACAGCATATACATGACCAATATGCACACAACTGAAAAGTAACTCTCAGTTAATCCCCAGATTTACCTTTCAAAAAGAAATAAAACAAAGATTATTTTAAATGTTTTCCTGAGGCAAAAGCATTGGTACGACTCATCAACTAGAAACCTTAAATTTCACCTTAAAGGTCTTTGTGAAACTCAGCTTTTTGCCCTGAAGCTATAAAGAAAGACATCAAGTTGGATTCATCTTTACATTAAGTTATGCTAGTATAATTGCATCCCTTCCAGTGGATTTGCATAAATGCAAATCAGGCCCTCTCTATCTTACATGAAAGTAAAGAGAATTTTCAAGTTCTTTAAGGCATTATCTCTTCCCCTTTAATGAGTTAATTCTCCTCTCTTACCATTTTAGCCATAAGTTGTAGGAATAAAGCAAGGTGAAATGTGATACGTTATCATTTAGAGTCTCATGTTTCATTTTTCCATCTATATTTACAACTCCTGAGAGTCATCTTAAGGATTAGAGAATACAAAAAGAATCTCAGGCGAGTTTTACAGTCTCTCACATGAGAATGGCAAAGACTAGCATTTTTTTCAATGCTTTTGCTGTAAATACCAATTTTTCTCTTCTTGACAAAGATCCATTTTAATTCAAAAGCTCTTTGTGAATCTCAACAAAGCTACAGAAATTCTTTCATTTGCAATGAAAAGTAAGAAGCAAGCATATTTCACATCATTTATAGTACTACTAGGGACATTTTCTTCACCTCTACTGCAGCCAAGCAAGTAATTATCAACAGAAGGACTTGACTGTAGCATTCATGAGATGGTGTTGGCACCAGAATCCTTTCAGAGATTGGTTTTCCTGGACCTTTCATCTTGTTTTATTTCACCTTTGATAGCAATGTGAACTGAACGGACTCTTTAGTAAAACCCAGAAATGTGATTTCTATAGGCACGAACATAACTATCACAGGAAGATTTGAGATAAGTCTGTAGAATTTCATCCTACTTACTATCTACAAGTTCAGAAACCCAGCTGATATTCCTCTTTTTCCCAGGAAGTTGGGTCCCTGAGCCTGGGGCTCGCTTCAGCTGCTGCCATGTGCTGGCAGCAATATCCCCTTCTTTCATTCTGTGTCCTGAAATGAAAACTCAAAATCTCTTATTCAGTTTCTCTTGCAATCATGTAAGCCATACTATGTATTTAATAAAAAGTGTGTGTATTTAAAGTGGATATAACTTAGGATTTTTAGGTAGACTTTTCACAATCTACTGGAAGAGAAGCTCAAGCCTTCATGCGCTACAGCTGAGTTTAAGGAGTCGATAATCTTATGAGCAATGTTTGCAGTTACACATAATAAGCTGGGTAATCAAAATTCATGTGACAGAGGATAAAGTAAATCACATTGGGTTCAAACAAGAATTTATAAGCCATAGAACATATTGAAAAACATGACCAGGTGCATTATATAATTTTAAATATTGCCTTTTGCTTGAATATCAGTCAGTGATCATTGGCAAAGCATGAAACAGCATCCATCTGACCAAGCTCAACATTCTGCTCTGAGAACTGAGCTCTCAGCCAGCTTTAATTACACCCTCCTTTGGATAAAATCCAGTGACAGGGTGTAACAGCAGCAATAAAAGGTATTTAGGAAAAGACACATAAGAGCAAATTGTTGCGAGGCACATGACTCCTCTAATTCATAGGCATTGTTAGTGTGGGCAACATCATTAAATAGCTTATCACAGTCAAAAACATTCTCTGAAGGCAGATGGTCTAAAAATTGCATGATTTTATTTAGGTTTTGATTTACATACTGATCTGAAAGGACATTTTTTATTTCATTTTGCATGAAAATGAAAAAGTTAGTTGCATTCTTGTACAGATAATTCCATATGCTTAATTATCTCGGTAGGATATGTTTTATTAATGTACATGTTTTCCTTTGAACATATTTTAATTTGCATTTGTGGCAAGAAGTTTCAGTCTTCCTTCTGCACTATTTCCTGTCCGACCAACATCACTCTTTGGTTGGAGACAAAAGGATATTTTGTTTCTTGTTGACTTTAACGAGTATTTCTGAACCAAGTTTACTGTCAGTGTCCTGAGCACACTAATGTTTCTTGATGGCCCTGACCAGCATGACCAGAGTCCTCCTCTCACAAACCCTCATCCTCCTTGCCCAGGAGCTGCCCCAGCTCAGACTCTCCTGGTCCTGGCCTGAGCAGTGCTCCTGCCAGCCAGGCCCTTGTCAGACCCTGGTCACCATTCCCAGCACCTCTGCTGAGATGGGGCCACTGCAGGAGGTCCTGTCCCACTCCCCTGACAGTGCCTGTCCCACCAATTCTGCATCCACTGCAAGAGGTCCCTGTCACACTCCCCTGACACTGCCTGTCCCACCAATTCTGCATCCAATAGTCACTAAGACATGGACATTTTTTAACAGTTAAATTGTTCCATGAGGAAGTTAGACGTGTGATGATCATTTCCCAAAAAACCCTTTGGGCATCTCCAGCACTCAATGACAATTGGCTGACCATGAGCTCATTTGTGTTGACAACTGGGGCTGGAATTTACATTCTGCTGTCACCATGACATTTTCTGAAAAATCTCTTCGCCAGGATTTTTCTCCTGAGAAGCTGAGAAGCCTCAGAAAAGAAATGTAAACAATAATTGTCTGACTGTTTGGAATGTGGTCTGGAGGTTGCTTACCAACAGGGGCATCTTTGATTGGTTCCATGTGAATTGTTTTTAATTAATGACCAATCCCAGTCCAGCTGTGTCAGACTCTCTGGTCAGTCACGGGTTTCTATTATCATTCTTGTCTAGTCTTCTGATATCTCCTCTTTCCTTAGTATAGTTTTAGTATATAATTTCTTTTAATATAATATAATATAAAATAATAAATCAGCCTTCTGAGAACTTGGAGTCAGATTCTCATCTCTCACCTCATCCTGAGGACCCTCACAACACTGTAGCATTGGTGACCCCGAGTGAGTGACGCCACACACTGTTTTTGTCTGTAATGCAAATTTGAACCCATCTAGATTGAGAGGTTATTTTTGTATCAGGATGCACAGTAACTAAATGTAAGCTCCTCTCAAACTCAAAAAATACTAAAGTGCTTAGGCAGAAAGAGGCCAAAGGATTTTAAGACCCTACAGCCTCCCTGTGAAGGTGGATCTTTCATCTGTCCTTCAATGACAAGGAATCTGGATGAGCACAAAATCCCAGATATACTGATCCAACCCTAGAAGCAGAACGAGGGAAATGTCTTAGTGAGACATTTTCTGATAGTGCCAAGGAGTGTCCCTCTGGCCAGGAGAATGTGAGAGATTTCATCTCAGCTTGGGATGGCGACTTCCAAGCCAGAGGAGATGCCCTCATTTTGAGAGCTTACACTTGGTCTTCATTGTAGAATCACACACCCTCTGCCTCCACACAGCCACAAGCTCACTATGTCCTGAAGCAGTGCCTAAAAGTGATATCAAGAAATATTTCTCATCTAAAATTTGGACAAAACCATCCCATTTCCAAAGATAAAGAAGAGAAGGTTTTCCTGTCCTCTACAGGATAATGCTGAGAATGTGAAGCACATCTGCAATTCAAATGTTAGAGGAAGATGGCCAGCTGTCCTGTTTGATGAGATGATCTCTTTTTTTAGTCAGGTGTCCTGTTGTTTTGATGGGTTTTTTACAGGCTGCCATTTGTCTTGCATTGTGGCTTTAGGATAAATATTTTAAATTGTCCGTTTCATAATGCAGATGTGAGGTGTTCCTGATTACCCTGAAGAAGCTTGCTGAGCAATTTTATTTTAATGTTGGAAAAAATGAGCTGGAAATTATCTTGGCATCATACCAAAATCTGTAGAATTAAAAAGCAGGTTGATTGGGTTTTATGCGTGTATTCAGACTGGGAGTGCTTTAATGAAGGTTTTGCTTTGTTTCATCTGCTCTTTCTTCTGCACTTCTTTGCAAGTGGTTTTGAAGAAATGAGCCTTATTTGGTCTCCTGGTCATGTGTTTGTCAGTTTATTATCACTTTTCAGTACAACACAGATAAACCCTAATGTGATAATTTAATGAAATTTTAATTGCTTAACTTTTGTTTTGGTAGCTTTAGACTTAAATAGAATATAAATATTTTTGGGAAGTCACTTGGATATCATGAAACACAAATAAACTCAGCAGTCACAATATAATTAATTTTATTTGAAAAAATGTGTTTAGGGTGAACAGAGTCAGGATTGTTTCCTCTCACTTCCCTTAAATAAATTAAAAAATCAGCAGCTGGTATACCCTGGAGGGTAAGTGAACTTGCTCAGGAAACAAATGGTTCTAGATGCTGCCAAGTGTAGCAGGAGAATAAAATTCTCAGCAAGGAGTAAATCAAGCAGGTCTCAAGGTCAAATTCTTCTGGTATAAGATCAAACTTGTGTACAGAGAGCAATCAGCAAGACAGAACTGACATAGAGGTAGATTCATGTTTAGGATACTTCTCACGGCTTTTCCACTTACCTTACCACTTAGTATAAGTTTTCTCTGCTCAGAAACCTCATCAGTCTAGTTCAAGCATAAAAGAGAATATCTTTCTGGAACTTAAAGTAGCTCTCTGTATGGGAAAGATTTGCATGGACTGATCTCAAAACGCTAGGTCCTAGCACAAACCAAAGATTTCCCTGCATCAGAAGGTGATGAAAGACCTCAGTCTAAATCTAAAAGTGCAAACCTAAGCATACTAATTCTGTATGCTGTGCAAGAACTTGGGGGTGATTTGGTTTATGAAACTCACTTTTCTCCTGGATGTTACTTCAAGTGACATTTAGCTATTTTTGCCTCAGCTATACACCTGGAAGAGCAGTATGTTCAGAGATTTTAACTCTTCATATTTAAACTGTGAGAATGCAGAAGATATGCCACAGAAATCTGGAAAAAAGAAAAAAACAAAACTATTTAACATATATTTTAGCTGCCTTTTAAGATGATAATCTCAACCCACTTTTCCATTGGTCAGGAAGAACCAACACAACAGGCATATGGAAAAAGCTAAATAAAATTTTGAAAAGTAGCATTCTGGTATGGATAATTTTGTCAGAACTGCTGGGAGAACTAGGAAAACTTCACTGTTCATTCCAACAGATTTGTGCTTGGACTTTTCAGCTCTGGACTTGGTCAGTATATTGCTGAAGATTTGCTCCTTCCTGACTGGGGGATGCTATAGGCAGGTTTTCCTGCCAGTCACCTCCAGCCTGAATTGCTGTTCATCCAGCAATATTTGAACCAGCAACATGGATTTATGTGGCTTGTCTCACAAAACACTCAGACTCTCAGTCCAGAGGTAGTTATAAGATTAACTCTTAAAGGAAAAATTACTATAAGAGGTGTGCTGGTTGGCCTGCTCTGCCTGCTAAAAGATCATAAATCAGTGTACTGGGTTGTAATTCTGTCATTCACATCCTTTGGGAAATCCAGCCACCAACATCATGCAAAATCTGAGATCATCATGAATGTGTCAACTGGGAGATGGTACAACTAGTCTTGCTGTCCATTAGAAATAACTTCTGACTCAATTGTAACATAGCAATTATATTTCAGTCCACTCCCTGGCACTGGACTGAAACCTGTTCCCACTTCCAAGAAACCCACAGACAGGGGAATAATCATTTTGCAACTCATAGTTTATAACAAACTACAGGAGGAGGTATCCCTTAGGATCTCAGCATGCAAGCTGTTTTCACTGTAGGCACCCCCTGCAGGAGGTCAGCCCTGGAGCACACCTTGAGCAGGGTGCTGGGATTAGATGATCTGCTGATCCTTCCCAACTTGTATGCACCCTGTGATTTTGTGAGGCATGGACTGGTGTCATGGACCCTCAGTCAGGGCTGAGCTGTGCTGCACTGCCCTGGCATCACTCATCCCTGGTGGAGCCCTGCCACTCACCAGCTGACTCCTCAGTCACCACCATGTTCTGCTCCACTCTCATTTCTCTTCAAAAAATACTTCTGAGAGCCCACTGACCTTCTGAGGGACTTCACAGATTGGCTAACTTATTTTTGCTTTAACACTGGGACAAAGAAACATTCCCTGACAAGGTCAGTGAAGCTGTGTGGCAGTGGCTGCTGGTATCAAAGCTTGTTTAATCTGTTTCATGAATAGCAGCTCTCACTGGCTTTCCTCAGCAGCATGAGTCTGCAGGGCTGGGAAGTACAAACCAGAGGAATTTCTGTTGTGTTCTGTGCTTTAGATCTATTTCATTTTTTCCTTTACAAACAAATAGGATAATTTGTTAGGCCTTCATTGTTTTTTGTCTGCAAGTTTCCCACAGTGTGGTGTGCAGGGCACACAGAGGTTCGAGCTGGTCCTCTGGGTCGCTCCCATCAGCTGCAGGGAAGGGCAACCAGGGCACCTCTTCTCCAAACTCCACAGCTCCAATAATCAGCATAAACCAGGTCACCCTACAGCTTGACAAATATTAGAAGGGTTGGTTACCTCTGCAACTTCATCCTAATCTAAATCAAGAAACAGGCTGACATAAATGATATTTTCTTCCTCTCAGTGGGAAATTTGAGTTGTTCAACAATCCTGCCGTGGCTATGTTTAATGTTTTTGAGGTGGCTAGAAAATGCTTCTCACAATAATCAAAAAATGGAAGATAATAATATCTTGGCTTGTGAAATGGGCAAAGAGTTTGATTTTTCTAATTATGAGATTTAAAAACAAGGACAAAGAAAAATTTTAGACAATAGTGATAAACTTTTTGCAAGCAAAGCTTGAATTTTCTGCAATATCACTCAGAGAAAAGCAACTCCTCCTCCAAAAAGGCTTCTGAACTAATTAAAGAAATTAACTTCCTGGCAAAAAAGCTAAAGATTTTATGACTTGAGTTAATGAATTTAACAATACACATAGAAGAAGCTAACCTTTTTTATCAGTTTATAATGAAAGAAATGAAGTGCCAAGTGAAGGTTGAAAATAAATATCAAGATAATATTGATGCAGATAAAGGATGAATAGATGTATTCAAATATTTGGATACCCTATTGCATGTACTTCGTAAAAACATGAAAGCACAAACGGAATTTTCATTGGCAGGGGTAAGAACTACTGCATAATTTAAAATGTTGCTTTCACCTATGAATTCTTTATGAAGAGATGAAAAGTTCTAGTTTAGCATTGGAATTATTAATATTGTTATCATAAACCAATATTTTTCAATATTTTTCCTACTGAATATTTTATTCTGCTTTTTCAAACTCTTGGATTTTAAGAAGAGATACACTGTTCAAAGGAGCACCAGAACTGAGAAGGCTCAATCCTACAGCTGCAGAGTATTTATGTAATTGTAACATTCAGTAAGCAATTCAGTAGTGTTACCTAAAAAAGTTGTGGAAAGTGCTTTCCAAGACATAACACTTGGCCTCAGTACTCCTACTGTTTCCAGTAGTTACCACTTTAGATAGATAGACAGATACTTAGATAGATATAGATATAGATATAGATATAGATATAGATATAGATATAGATATCGATGATAAAGATATAGATATAGATATAGATATAGATATAGATATAGATATAGATATAGATGATATAGATATAGATAGACGTAGATATAAATATAGTTATGGATATATATATTGTTGGTGTATAGATATATATAGATGATATAGATAGATAGATAGAGATATAGATATATAGATATAAATATATAGATAGAAATATGTCTTGACACTAATGAAGCAAAGGTAATTAGTTAATTTAGCCTAAAATATTTAGTATATTAAACCTATGTACTCCATATACTTTGTTAAGTGTGAAGATGTGGAAGGCTGAGCATTTAGGAAGCCATGGTATGAACCAGCTGCAAGCACTGGTTATGCTCTGCAGAGGACAATGTGATCTAATGCTGAATATTTAGAATTATTAGACATGTAATTTTTTTTTGGCTCATAAAGAATTTGGAATAATCACAAGGCAAGCACAATTCATTTTTTAATTGGCATAGTTCCTTGTGTCTTTTATCTGATCCAAGAATAATTTTCACTCCAAGGCTTTCTATTTTATTCCTTTTTTCCTCAAAACGACACAGTCCCACATCTTCATCATCCCTAGCTATGAGAACCCTTTTTATTAGTTGTTTTGCTGTATGTGTTAAAGTTATTTGTCTCATTAATTTATCTTTAAACAATTGAAAGTAAAACCTCTATAAAATATCTGTGTTAAACTTACCTGTTGAAAGCTAAAAACCATGCTTATAATACAAACACACAGACACATCACCAAGGTACAGCTTTTACTGTATTAACATTGACTTTAACTTTATTAATGCCAAAGAAAACCTTTATTAACAAGTAAACATCAACACTTAGCCAATCAATGAAAGCCAAGTAACCACCACTGCACAATAAAAGTGAAACATCACAAATTGATGGGAACCTACCAGTTATTGTCAGAGAAAAAAGTCTGTGGGAAATAGTTAAGTAATTAGAAACAACTTAAAGAAGATAAGCATTTTATGGTGCAGTTTCTTTTCAGCCAGGGAATTCAACATTAGGTATTTACTGAACCCCTGACAAGCTGAGGAAATGCTGAAACTGGGCTGCACATTTGGGGCCTGGCACTGCAGGCACCTAAAGAGGAGGTGGCTCTTAGGGCCTGCTGGAGGCAAATGCTGCTCAATTTTCATCTGAAAGAGTTACTGACCATTTCCTATGGAGAGCCCTGTACACAGGGATACCATAACATTCCCAGAGCTTCCATGCAAAGTCCATTCATCACAGGATTGATTCCTGACAATGTCTGAGGTGTACCAGAGAAGAGAGAAACCAATAATGAGCTGCAGCCAGCAGAGAAATCCACATGAACTGCTGCAAGACCCCCTCTGTCTGGGAACTGCAGGGAAGACCCAGAATAAATGTTTTGGCAATGACAGAGCCAGCTCCCTCCTAGATTTTATCTTTCCCAAGGTCATTTATTCCTTTCTCATTTATGACTTCCTGTCTGGGCATGTTGTACAATCAAGAGCAATCACAGGGCTCCCAGGAAAAATTAAAAACAGAATGAGATGTCACTGCCAGCAGAGCAGTTTGTCAAGCCTGCAGATGGGTTTGGAGGAGCTCTTGGGAAAGATGCTCAAGCAGAGAAAGAAGGTTATTAGCTGGATGAACTAAGCAGCAAAATCCACTCTGAAATGCCATTCTTTTGCCATAAATATCCACCAGAATCCATGCCCCCAGTGCTTGCCTCTTATTTCTGTGTGGTATTTATGATCTCCAGCCTGCATAGATCATCCTTTCACCATAAGAAGCAATGAAAGGATGGGTAAAGCAAATCCATGTGACTCTCACAGAGTATTCTTCACTGTGAGCAGAGCTTCATGTCTGTGAGGACCACAGAGCTGCCTGTGTCCATTCTGGATTTCTGCCTGCAATCCATGAGTCTCCTGTCCATGAGGGGCAGCATGGCCAGAGCAGGTAGCAAAGGGTCCCATGGGACAGACTGGCACCTTCCCTGGCAGCCTTGTCCTTCTGTGAGGAGCAGAGCTGAGCCAGGGGCGTGGTGGGGCACACCAAGAACCTCCCACATATCAGTGAACACAAGAGGTCAACCCAGGTGTCCTAGGGTGATGTTATGGCGCTTGTATCCCCATTTGTGTGTTCTGTTTATACTGGATATTTTGTGCTGCACCTTCAAGACTGGCTCTGAAGAGTGAAAGTTTTGTTTTGGTTTCTTATCAGCCGCTCCCCCACGGCTGGCGGGACACACAGACAGGGCAGAACATGGTGCTGCTTTTGCTCTTTGCTTTTCGCTTTGCTCTTGCTCTTGCTCCTGCTTTGCTCCTGCTTTGCTCTCGCTTTTTGCTTCTGCTTATTAGTTAGTAGCTAAACAGTCCAAATTCTTTTCCTGGACTGTTTCTCCTTTCCCTTTTTTGGACCTACTCGAACCTGATCCAGACCAGCACCTGGGAACACCGAGAGTTTGCACCCTGTGGCTGCAGCAGCTGCCCCAGCGCCGGAGGGACTGAGAGCAGAGCGACCACCCCCGGAGAGACTTTCTGAATTTGTCACCTTTTTAGAGTGGTGAAAGAGTGGTGTCATCTGGTATTGTTCATTTTGTGTGCTGGGGGGTGCTGTGCCTGTTAAATAAACAGGTTCTTTCCACTTCTCTCTGAGGAATCCTTCCTGAACCAGTTGTGGGGAGGGGGCCATGTGGGTTTGCTTTCTGGAGGGGCCCCCTTTGGAGATTCTCTCCCAAATTTGCCCTAAACCAGGACGCCAGGATTTCTCAAATGAGCCAACACAGATTACCATATGCTACCCAAAGAGTAGAAATGTGTTTGGAGGGAAAAAGTGAAGCAGGAAGAAAGACTCTCAGTATGCTCGTTGCCCTGTCCCTGAGGTAATGTCCTTCAGCAGCAAGAGGACAGGGGGTCAGCAGCTGCTGGGGAGGAGGCTCTCACACTAAACTGGGCACTGCAGCAGCTGAGCCAAGGAAGCTCTGGCAGAGCAGGACTGCCCAAAAGCACTGCTGGGTGCTGGGAGCATCTGACACAGCTTGTACAGGGTGATTTATAAATGGAAGAGAGGAGGCCTGTGACAAAGAGCCTGTTGCAAAGGGAGAAACACGAGGAGATGCTGCTGTCAGTGCTGTGGTAGAGGAGTGATTCACCTGGCAGTTTTTCAGATATACTGCTGCTACTTTCATTTTCAGAGGAAGTTTTCTGTATTTCCTATTAGAACTGAGAGCTTATGAATAGAAATGTGTTGTCTGTGAATGTAAAGCACACAGTAAACAAAGTTTAGTGAATTCAGAAGCACCACATAGAAAGATCAAGCAAGTTATAAAGTTATGCTTATATTTTTAATAAGTATCTCAGCTATTTAAGCCCACCTCATATATCTGTCTACCATATCTCACTGCAGGCTCCTTTAACTTGCTGAAAAAAACTGGTTTTGCTGAAGTCTTCCACACAGTATCTAGAGTAGTGATGCTATGGCCCAGTGAGCTGCATATTCACTGTGTGTGGAAGACAGAGGACTATAGCTGACTGGACTTTGTCAACACAGGGATCAGAAGTGCAGTCAGACCACACACACACCACTAGCACACAGCTCCATGGTAGAAGAAAGTTCAGCAAATGCCACTGGTCAAGTCGTGTCTCTGGGTCTCATTCCTCCTGCCTAAAATACTGAATGGATGCAGAAGTTACAGCCACTGAATTGAGGGCAGAGATTTAATTTTGGCACAGAATAAGCTCATTAAGTATATTTCACCCATGTTTCTAAGATTGTTAATCTTTTTTAAAGTGCTGTGAAATTTGAAGGCACACATAAAAAAATTCTGCTGAAAGCATATCCATTAACACAGACCACAATGACATCTCTAAAGCTTTTGCATCATTTCAGCAGTATTGTTTATCACATGTGTATACTAGGCAATTTATTTTTCAACCACAGATAGTTAAGGGATAATAAAACAGGAGTCATCTTTATAAGGTAACAATCCAGTTGCAGATCCCAAGTGCAGCACCCACAAGGACATAGCTCAATTTCTACCAATATGGTTTTGGATAACTGTGAAATGGCATTAATTTCACCTTTCCTTGCTTCTCCCATTGTTCATGGCACTTCCTTTTGCTGAGTTCAGATGCAGAGCTGAGAAACTCGGAAAATACCCAAGGGTCAAGGAGTACTGTGTCAGCTTGAGAACAGAAGGGATAATATTGCTAATGCTTAATGTTTTCTAAATTGTCAACACTGAACAATGAAAAGGGGAATAAAATAACTGATTACATTTTGGCAGAATAGCAATAAACTTAAAGATGAAGGAAACTTAGGAAATTATTTTGAGGATCTGAACACAGCTGGTGACCAGAATGAGATGTGTCAAAGAAAGGCTGTGAAGAAAGCCACACTGCAGCTTTTGTACAGAAGGACTGGGAATACTTTCTCAGTTTCTTTTTCCATTTGGTACATTTGATAGGCTAGATTAAGTAATAGCAACCCAAGAGTTGTAATTAGCATCTGCTGATGGTGCTCCCTGGAGAAAGTAACCATTTAAGTGTTTAACCAAGGAGTAGAGGCTTGTACGGTGCTTCAGAACACCTGTTGGAAACAAGAGAAATGCTGCATCAGCAACCTCTGTGATTGCCTGATCTTCCTCATTGCTCTGCTTCCCACATGTCCTGCTGATGTGCCCAGGGGTGTTTTCCCATCCAGACCTGAGCCTTTCAAGTAGACAAGCATGCTACATCTCAGGACTGCATGGATCACAGAACCTTCTGGCAGGATGGATTCAGAAAAAATACCATTTTATTAATCCCATTTAGTACATTTATTACTGCCATTTAATAATGGGAATATTTATGATGGTAAATGTTGCAGATATTCATAACCTTTAGAATGAAAACCCAGATTCAGGGACAGCTATTCCAAGGCAATTGCAGACAATTTACAGCTTGGCTGCTGTACACAGCTTTACCTCTGTAGGTTGCAAAAGCTGTCACCTTATAGTACAGAAGATACCACTGTTAGGAGAGTAGGAGGGCAGAATGTTTTGTTACTGTTATGAATGAAGTCATCAATCCTTTAGTTGAACTGCAAATAAAGGGATGATTTAGAAAATTCCCTCCAGAGTGATTATTGTGTGTCATCAGTCAGAGCAACACACATTGTTCAGAACCAAAGGCAGAGGACAAGAAGCTCACCAGGTTCAGGAGATGAGAAGAGGCCATGGACTGATGATGCAACTGATGAGGCAAATGATGATGCAGGACTGATGAGGCAACAATTCAGCATTCAGCCAAGACAACACAACAAGGGGACTCCAAACCTTGAGTTTCAATACCACCAGTGCAGATTCTGAAATCTCAGAGGCAGACTCCCAGATGTGACAGTCCCACATAACTCCCTTCTGTGTCTCAAAATCTCACATTGTCACTTCACTATCTTTATGTTATATTTATGTTATTTGTTCTCTGCACAGCTTTACTCATCAATTTTCTTTTGGAAGAGAAATTACTACAGCTTTCCATCTGATTTTCTCTTTGCTGTCTACAGTGGGTTTTTGGTTTAAAAAAATAATATCTGTTGCCCCAGTAAGTGTTACATAATTCTCCATTTACCCATACAGTTTTGCTCACTCTTTTATGTTTTCCTGCTCATCAGTATGCGCACCATCTGTGCCTCTACTACAAAGTTCTGACATGGCCTCCAGACTTAATGGTTTTAAAGTTTTATTACTTTGCCCTTCAGTCTCATGTGGATAATTTTGCTCACTGTTTTAAAAATTTGCCCTTTCAAACCTTGCTTTTAGCATGTCACCCATTGAGAAATTCAGTCCCCTCACCCCTACAGGATATCAAGCCTCATTGTATGGCTGGCAACCAGTAGAAATACTGTAATAACAAGAACTAAACATAGCGGTTAAATTCTAGAGGACACAAATTTATTAATTACAGAAGACAAGCATAGCATGCAAAGAACACAGGGGAAGAGCTATTACCAATGAGTATAAAGAAAGAATGTTTTTAAAATAAACTTGGTCCCTTTTTTTAATGTAATGATTGAGAGATCTCAGTCAGCACCTACAGCTAATGTATGTGATACGAGCTGGAAATACATTGTCACAGTTGTGCTAAATCGCCTCAGTCTCTAACAATGTGCATTGTGAATCCTGCTAATTGACCCTCAAATTTAAATTATGCCCAGTTTAGCTAGGGAGATTTTGGAGACTGGGAGCTCTTGCAGGCAGATTTCATGGAGCACTTGGACTCAGAAGGGCTGGACAATATTATTTCCTCAGATCCAGGAATGTTTTGCAGCCAAGCCGGTCATTTTCAGACTGCAAGAGGAATAAAGGTTTTCTTATTAAGGCACTGAGCAGCAAGATGAAAGCGTAAATCCCAGCCCTGACAGAGGTTGCATGTATATCCCTGGGCAAGTCACATCACCTTTCTGTGATTTGTGTCTGCAGCTACAAAAAATGAATCATTATTTTTCCATCCTCAAGCATTTCTGAGTGATAGCTCCTTTGGAGTTGGACTTTTTCCAAGAGTATGTTTGTAAGGACATAACACAAAAGCATTTTATCTAACTGAGACTTCTAAACGTTCTGTGGAATAGACCATTAAAGCTTCTACTTAATGCATAGTATGAAAAAGAAAAACTGCAAATGATCTTTCAATTTTTCTTTTGTAATATGAGCTAGGAATAATGTACACTGGGATATTTGGATTTATATATGTTGTTATAAAGGCACAAATGAGAGCATAATCATGACTTAATCTTTCTGAAAGATTTTACTATCTAAATCTGATTTTGTTTATTGGTGTTTTCAAGTTTGTGGAACATGAAAAAGAAAACATGAGATGTTTCATTTTGAAACTGATGAACACATTAAAATTTATTGTGGAAATCTCAACAAACTTTTCAAGAATACAGACTGCTTCTTTTGTACCCTATCAGTATTCTTGGAAGAGAGCACAGTGGAGGACTTCCCTTCAAAGTTATTCTCAATGACAACTGAGTTAATTTACAGTGCTTTATTTCATATTAAATATGGTTATATTTCATTATCTTCTACAAAATCCTCTTCATTGTTTTCATCTAAACAACTAAACCCTTTCCATTTTAAAAAAAAGATATAATTTTAAAAATTTATGTCATTTTTATCCAATTCCATCTGTTCAAGATTCATTATCACTGTTCCATGTATTAGTATTTCTTTTCTATCAGAAATAATGAAAACCTAAATAGAAACAGTTGTTATTTGTAAGAAAATCATTTGCCAACCCAAGGGCTTCAGCAAAGATTATTTTAAATTCAAATTTATTTACTTATCAGAACTACAAGGGTTGACTACAAGGTAAATAACTATATGCATAAAAATTTGGAAGAAATCAATTCTAGTGCAGCTTTATATCATTGAAAAGATAGAGCAATCCTAAATTTCCAAATATCTACATTAAACTCATGGTTTATTTCCGAACAGGATGAATGTTGGAAAAATTGTGACACAAGCAACAGTAAAGTAATTTTAAAATCATTACTAATTACAACAGTTTGGAAATATATATTCTATGTTTGAAATACACATGGGCCAGTGCCCAGAAATGAAACAATGAAATTCTGTTAAAAATGTATCCAGATCACAATGACAGAAGAAATTAACAGTAACAACTAAAGAAGTTTTAGAACATTATCCAGCAAAACCTTTTTTCCTTCTTTCACTTAATCCAGAAATTACTGCCTGTTCTCTCACGTA
The DNA here is from genome assembly GCF_051311805.1 of Agelaius phoeniceus. Taxonomy (NCBI): domain Eukaryota; kingdom Metazoa; phylum Chordata; class Aves; order Passeriformes; family Icteridae; genus Agelaius; species Agelaius phoeniceus. The sequence goes on along the minus strand of NC_135266.1, from coordinate 11,790,775 downwards.
AAACTGTTTACCTAAATTATGAATCTATAGGAAGTTTTACAAAAATTTCTTTGTTTAATTAATTTATAAAGCATTTTTCCAAATTAGTTATTTTTAACCTAGGGGAGGCCACGTGTTTTCATCATTTATTGGTGAAACACACTAAATGTTCTGTTTCTTTCCAGTATGGATTTTTCCTTCAGGCTCTTCCATGAGGTTTGCCACCTTAGACTTACATATAGAGGCATATGTCGAGATTTTTATTCTAAACAGTGTGATGATATATTGATTTTGTTATAGCCATACCTCTCATTTCAACAGCTCATTAAAATTTCACATTTGCTGTTTGCTGAACATTGGAATTCTTGCTCATCCCTTTAAGCTTTTCTCTTTCAAACTAATTGACAATGCTCATTCTGACTGTCAGCAAAATGGCATGCTCTTAGGGCATTTTTGGGACCTAAATATCTGAGATAATCAGATGGTTTTCCAAAGGGTGTGATGAAAAACATTATTTCGTTAACAGTGCATGTGCAAGCAAGCACCAGCCTGTTGGCTATAGACAGAATTATCTGTTCTTGAAAGTGAATCTAGATCTGGTCAGGTGAGAAACACATCAGCTACTGTGGAATAACTGTATAGCTCAGCCCTGCATTGCAATCTGCTCTCCCCAGATCCTAACTAACAACAATCCATTGCTGAGCTCTGCCTGAATTACAGCTGCTTTCAAATGGACAATAATATTTGTTGATTTTTCATTTCTCTCAACTGTGTTTTCCAAAGTGACTGCAAGCTGCCAGCATGGTACTCTGCCACTAAATTAAATGAAATGCTCTCCCTGCTTTTTTAAGGACCTGAATCTTGGAAAATATCAGTCTGGTCTCCCACCCACATGTTCTCATCCCGTTTCCCTCATCCACAGAACATATGCTTCAGATCAGGTTGGCTCTAGAGCAGCCAAAGAGGAATGTGTGTCTGGAATAAATGGAATGAATGTCTCCATGGGCAGTGGAATGGTCAGTGTGTCACAACACCATGCACAGCAGCCACAGTTCTACTCTATAATATTCTATTATATTTTAGATATATAATATCTATATCATAGATATTATATATCTAAATACTGTAGTCTATATCTAAATACAGTAGTCTAGATTTCAGTGAAGAAATCACACATTGTCACATCCAGCTGGGCCCTTTCTAAGGCCCACTGCCCTTTCTAGGCAGTGGAACCAAAGGACTATTAAGTGGTCCAGAGATTAAAGTTACAATTCATTCCCTAATGAGGTTATACAAATGCTTTGACCTGTAGGACTGAGAATACACTTGCACCTTTTTGTAAGGGGCTTAAGTGATGTTATTTAGAGCACGACTCTGGTGAAAGATAGACAATGTGGAAATCTCCATGATCATTAGGTCTCAAAAATAATTAAAACAAACATACATACAAAAAAATAAATTCAAAAGTGAAAGTACCTAAAACATGCAAGAAGGCAAAGATTTTTATGAAAACGTTTTAATTTATATTTAGGAAAATGCAAATTCATAAAGCTTAGCGAGACTTCAGTATGTCTTGCTGGTTTTGTTTCTTTAAAATATAAAACACAGTCACTTTTCTGATCACAGACACCCAGTGAAGCCTCCTGGAGCCTGTCACTAGAACCAACAGTTTTGGGGGTAAAGCTGTGATTCATCCTTCTTACCATCCTTGCCCTTGGAATACAAGACGAAGCAATCCCTGAAGTCCCTTTCACAAACTTGGCTGCAAAGCCCACGTCCCCTGCACTGGCACAGTGGCACTTCTGGACCCTTTTGGGTGACAGATCAGATCTTCCTCTCTGGCTGGGCTCTGTCACACTCCAGCACCAGGAGATACTGTAAATAAACCATGGTTCCCCTGTGGAAGCACAAACCAAGATTACAAGTGGAAGAGATGTGCACCTGCCTGTCTTTCTTATTCTACAGAGACATAAGTTTTAGCTGTGACCAGCAGTTTGTCCAAATGTCCTCTTATGTTTAGGTTACAGACTTTAGGATGAAGGGCATGGCCCGATGCTGGTGTCCTTCAATAACACCAGGCTCCTATTTACTGCAACTTTACTCATCAAGTCTTCCCAAATTCTTGTGGATCACAGGAAATTGCTCAAGAGGCATTAGAAACAATCCCCAGGTCTTCAGAATATTTTTGCTATGGGCCCTTAAGTGCTGATGGTCAGACACCTTGTTGGTTCTTGTGGTTCTAAAACACAACTACCAGTTTTGAAATATACTGCAGCTTTTTGAAAGTGCCTGCCCAAGGACAAAATAAGGTCATACAAAATTAGATTAGCAAGCCTTTGCTTTTATATAGCATTTATTTTTCAATAAAAACCTCTCCTGACAGGTTACTGTTTCTCAGATTGAAGCACCTTGAAAGATAATTTCAACATAAATGAGAGCTGCTTTCTCACTGCCAGGGGTGCAGTTCTCTCTACTGGCATCAACTGCTTTTGTTACCTATGAACTTGCTCTCTCCCCCTTGGATGTCATCTGCAGCCTTCTTAGTACAGAAATTTTGTTTCTTTCCAAGACTATTTGTGTAACTCAGAATAATTACAAATTCAGCGGTATTCATGAGATTAAATTAGTTTTTGATTCATTCTGTCAGGACACCAAACAAATTTTTTTTTCTGAAATTATATATTTACTTTTAAGAAGTTTGATTGTTCAGACTACTTATTAAACTCATTAACATAACTTAATTATGCTGACACAGAACACAGTGTTTCTGCACTTGTAAAAGTGACTAATTAGGTATGTAATACCTTGATAAATCTTCAGAACACTCTTAAAATGGCTATTAAAAATTAGGTTCCATGATCATTTTTCCTTTATTTAATGGAATGTGTATGGTGGGCTTCCTGACTGAATAAAATCCAGGAATAAATTAGAGAAAACAGTAAAAAATAACAAATGTTTAGCAAGCATAATCTAAAAAGTGACAGGAAAGGAGTGCAACCTGTACAGCTATGAGAAAAATGGCAAAGAGCAAGTATGGTAAGTGTGCCTAACTCCTTCAGGAGAAGTAACATAAAATATGGGGAGAAAGTATTTCAAGTTATAATAAGAGCAATATAATAAGAAGCAGTGGCTGAAACTTGAAGAATGAAAATTAATTTAGGTTATTCACAAGGAATAAAAATGCTAGAAACAAGGACAATTAGACAATGGAAAGTTCTACCAAGAGGGGTAATTGCAGGACTACCATTAGGAATACTCCAAAGTAGACTAGATAAAAACATGCCCAGATTTTACACTGAGAGTAAATCCTGCCCTAGTGCAGAGTGATGGTAACCCTTCCCAAGCTATTATCTAACTGATTGTCACAAAAAAAGAGTTGAGGCACAGATGAAGGCGTTTTAGTTTGAGTTCTGATTTAGCAAGTTGCAGAGAGTGATTTCCAGAGCTGAATTCCTCCCAGAGAGCCTGAAGAGGGAAATGAAGATTGACGAAGCTAAGCATGGAAACCTGACAGAGGATGTCAGACAGAAATAAGAAGGAAAATTCAGAAGAAGCAAATATATCTTCCATAGCCATATGCTGCAGTCATAGTGGCTGCCTCACTCCTCCTGCAGACACAGCCCCGTGCACAGACGGACACACGGATGTGTGCCCCACTGCACAGGCCTCCAGAACTGCAGCCCAGCAGCCTCACAACTGCAACACAGCCCTCAGCAGCACTTCCAAATGTGCATTAATTACTGGATGTGTACTTAGCTAAGGCAGGCTGTAATTCCATTTAATTTCTATTTTTTTTAGCCAAAATCACCCTGGCACTAAGCAGAGGGTATTAAGTGCTTCTCTTGGGTGTGGAGTATACAGTAGCTCTATTATGAGCCCATGATAATTCACAAGCAGTTTTACTCCTCATCTTAATCTGTGATCTAATTTGGGATCTAATTTTCTTCCATCCTTATCCCATCTCCCCCTACATTATCCTCCAAATAATATACGCTCTCAGAATACCAGAATAGAAACAGAAGTCTATAAATCTTTCAGAAGCATTTATAGAGCTGCTCTGCACTGTGGCATGCATTCAACTGACAGCTGCTGTATGCCTTTGTGTTCTCATTCATTAGACATCGCTGTCTGGATTACACTGGCATAGTGGAATCCTCTGTACCCTAATTATCCTTCTGCTCTTTCACTTGCTTCACAAGGTAGATGCTTTGTAGGTGTATTAGGAAGAATGTCTGAAGTATTGCTCTGGTTAACCAGTAAAACATCAAATGTTCTGCCACACCTTCCCACAATTAAAAAAATCTGAGCAGTAGGTTGGTGTGGGTCAATTTGTTTAGGGAAGGAATTAATAATAGACATTCAGAAGCACAATTAAAGTTAGTGAAATAACGGCCTTCCTTTGACCTCAGTATTTGAAGAATTTCAGGTATTTTCTAAAAAAGAAAAAAAAAAAAAGGAGCAAGGTCAATTGGGTAGCATAAAAGGGCTGTGCTCCCAAGCTCAGAGAGAAAATAGCTTTGTTAGTTTAACTTAGCTTATCTGTTAGCTGTGCCACAAGTTTCAAAAGTATTGATGAAAATGTAGCTTTGAGAAGAATACCTCCATATAAACCTAAGTGCTTTGCCTTTATCTAAATACCAAGGAGATCACTATGTCATATCTGGTAGCAAATGAGAGATATAAGTCATCCAAAAAAAGGATCAGAGATGTGTTGAACAGGAATAGCTGATGCACTGCATTTTTAATTTCTCCAATTTACTAATTAAAAATCCTCCTTGCACAAATGCCAGTTAATGATATTAAAATAACACACCATTTCTCAAGTGATGGTTTATTAAAACATCCAGATGCCATTTGATTTTTATACTTCCAGCCCTACTCAGGATCTTATTAACAATATATATGTTGTGTTTATTAACAAATAATACAATAATTATGTTTTCAGCCTTAAAGAGTTGTGATTTCTGCAGCAAAGTGAAAGAGCTGTTTCTCTTTGCTGCATGCTAATGGGCACCATTTCCTGCATTGCATATCTTCAGGGTCTGCTGGCCTCAAGGCTGGCTGTGACTATGTCCCAGGGTATGATAAAGCAAAGATAACACAGGGTGTACAACTCTGGCAGTGGGCTCTCAAATGGAAGAATGACAGCGACCTACTCCCTCAGTACACTGAGCAAAGATTAAAGCTGATTCCTGTTACAGGTTTTAAGTAAAAATGCCACCTCTTCTCTCAAAGTCTGCCTTTTGCCTCATTAAGGCTTCATTTAGGTGCTTGGATTAGCTTGTATTTTCACAAGAAAGTGGTTTCTAAGTTGTTGAAGGGAAGGATGAGGCTGAGCTGCACTTTGTAAGTCAGCCATTCCTAGGAAGTGAGTTTCACTCTGTTGAAATTTGTGTATGTAGCTATCTACCCATTTATGTTCATGCTTTTCTGCACCATCTCTATATACAAGGAGGTGCTGGAGTGCTAAGAGTGGCCACCTCTTTCTCACAGTCCAAATCTAAGCTAGATACACTTTTCTCTCACTTGTCACCAGTGGTACCATTTCCCCATCTTTAAATGTTTCCAGATGAGGATGTCTCTCCATTACACCACACAGGCTAAAGGCAGAGGCCAGGAGCAACAGGAACACAGACTCTTATTAAATACAGTGGTGAGCAATGCAGATTCACAGCAGCTCAGGGCACTTCATAATCACAACTGTGATTTAACAGAGAATGGGCACAAAGGAGAGGAGACACTGGGTGGAAAAGGATTTGTTCCTGCATGAGGTTAACTGCTGAGTGGCAGAGTAGAGAGGGCACCACCACAGCAACAGCTGAGTCTGTACCAACCCTATAAAAGCCCTTCAGGGGCTTTTTCAGCCCCTGAAACAGTAGGGTTCAAAGGGGGATGTGCAGACCAGACAATGACCAAAGTCAGACCAACACAGCACTTGCATGACCAGGCATGTGATGATAGTTGGACTGCACACTCAGAAAATTACTCTGTAAAAAATTTTACTAAGAAATACATGGCCAGTACAAGAAAGGCCAGGTGTTTCTTTTTTACTGTAGAAAAAGAGAACATATTATTAAAAACTAAGGCACCAGTGCCTCTATCTTTTATTTCAGAAGAGTGAATCCACCAGGCTTTGTAACAACAGAAATGGCTTCTTTTAAGGCCTGTGGTTTCTGCAGTGAAAATAGACCAGCTTCAGAATGTTAATTCATTAGTTGTAGATTATTTTAGCATTCCCCCTCATGCAGTTGCCAAGCCCTCTGGCCAAAACCACTGAGACATCAAAGGTCATTTGGGCCAATGATTACTTTTGTCAGCTGGGTAGTTTCTTTCACTTGGTTAATTAATCATGCTCTGCATATTTCTCAGCCTCAGCCTGTCTCAGGGAAACAGTATGTGTCATTATTGTTGCTGAGTTTATTAAAGGCACAGCAAAGAAACTAATTTGCAGATAATACAAAATTACAACTATAAAGGATACTATCACAATATTGAACATTGTATAACTGACTGACTAAATGGATGATGGAAATATTTTGCTTTTCTTGCAACTCAGATATTACACAGTGGGGCATACACAAGGACAAGTAAATAAATCTTGGAGTCAAATAGTTTAAATCCTCGAACCTTGTCACATTGTAATTTGATTTATAATAATTTTGCAAAATTGTCCACTTACTATGGTGTACAGTTGACTCCCATACCATAACTTAAGATAGAAAAGAAAGATATTTTGAAACATGAAAGAGTAAAAATCCTGAGGAATTAAGGACTACAGGCAGAATTATAAAAATTATGACAGTATTTTTGAGATAAACATATTCTTATGAGAAAATACACATTTTGGGACAGACTTTATGTAGCATACTTCAACATTTACAACTGCAGTTGGAAGTTGTCTATTGCTTATTTCACATTAGGAGTCAGTCTAAGCTTAGCATTTCTCTACTACTATGAATGCAAAAAGCTGTGGAACAATAAAACCAAATAAATAAACACAAGTAAATATAGAAAGTAACTCCTCTTAAAAGTTTACAAGTTAGATCTACAAATTGAAAAAGGACATAAAGGAATGAGTTACCTAACATCTAACTGTTAGTAAGCTCAGTTTTTAATCACTTGTCTTTCCTTCTTTTAACAATTGGAGTCTTTATTTTGGAAGACTGACATAAGCTGTATATAGAAAAATGTTTGCCTTTTGGCAAAGATTGGAAAGATTAAAGGACATCCTTAGGTTTATATTTGGGGGAGCTCTAAAAACTTAATTTCCTATTTTCCTTTCTAATTCTTTACCTACAAAGCTACATTCTTCTTTCTAAGGGACAGCACCAGTAGCTTTAGAGTTGTGTTTAGAAATGCATCTTCCAAAACCAAAGAAAATATTTTAAAAATCTGTAAGCAAAATTAATCAATATATGAGAATTTGATTAATAGACATAGGAGAGGTGGAAACTTCTACTGTTAAAATTGTTCAGTGTTTCTCATAAAGAGGCAATTTTCAGGTGTTTGCAGTATTTTTTCTTCATTTTATTTATTCCACCTAAGGCAAACACATTATTTAGCAAATGTTAAAAAATATGCAGATATTTTATTTGAAATAATGTCAAATTATTATGTGGCTGTGCTGTGGTTTTATACTTGGCAATATCAGGAGTGGTCTTCTCATGAAAATACTGTGACATCTGGACTAAAATCAGCTTTTGAAAATAAGATACTTATACTTACAATATAATACTTATGTTGTTCAGCTGGAAATAACTTCTTCCCCTCTCAACCCATACAGCTGAGAAGACAGTGAGTGCATCATCTCTGCAGGAAGAGAAGTAGCTTGCAACAAAGGGCTATGAGGGCTTGGGAACATCTTTCCTGCAGGGAAATCCTGCAGTACCTCCAGCATCCTCCAAGTTCCCTGGGATGCTGGAGGTACTGCAGATAATGAAATTGAATATGGAAAGTTTATTCTCTTGTCTCTCTCTCAATATTTTTGAGAATGACAAAACCTGCACGTTGCTGCCCCAGAAACATTCTCTTTCCTGATGGGTCCTGTGGCACAGTCAGATGCAGAGCGGCCTCATGCAGGAGGGGGGAGAAGTCCAGCACAGGACCAAGGAAGGATCCCATGGGATGAGAGACTCTGGGGACCCCTGCCTGGAGAAGGAGGCTGAGGCATCTCAGGAGACAGGACTGGGGGAGGGAAATTCAGCAGGCAGAGGAGAGGTGATGATACCAGAGAGAAACAAGCAGGAGAAGACATAGCCAGCAGAACATATGCCTGGAGCCTGGAACAGAAAACATGACTCCAGTTTTAGGTTTCTCTGCTATCAGCTGATAACTGTGAAACTTGCTGTAGAGCATCTTGCCCCTAGCTGAGTGTTGCTCTGCCAAGGAGGGGAAAACTATTCTATCCAAAATTCTGTCAGCTCAGAGGGCATCGGTCTCTGGAAGAGAGGCACAGACCGCAGTAGCTGGATGATTGTTTTTCTGTCTTACTTCTTTCTATAAATTGACAATTTCAACAAAAGAAGATTTAAAATGCAAAAGATCCTTGTTAATGATTCAGTGAGAATTAGGTATCATTTTTGTTTTATTTTTCTACTGATAGCTGTGGATGTTGCAGATGTGGTTATCTTTATTCACATGTCACACACAAGTTTACATTTAATTTTTTTCCAAAGGAACCCAACTGCACTAACACCAATAGATAATTCTTTAACTGAATCAAGGATTTTATAGATATATTTATGTATTTATTTATGTGTAACAGTGTTCTGCATGCATTTTTATATATTTATATTTTCTGTTTAACAGTGGCCTTGTGTCTTTTTTTACTGCACATTATTAATTCCCTGCTATGAAAATAAAGTATTATTAACTTCCTCAGAGGGTTTACTATAGCTATCTGCATTAATGCATCTCAGTGCTTGACAGTTATTTTGGTCACATCATCACAGTGGTGGCTGAAATGAGAAGGAACCAAATCCCATTCCACAGAAAGCTCTGAAATTATTTATGTCCAAAATTGTCAATAATTTTCATTATGTCTTTGACTTTGACTCAAAGGTTTAGATCATCTGTTTCTATACAGTGTGTAATATATTCACAGTAGTTGCAGAGATATATATCCATAGCCAAGCTGAACTGGTGGTTTGCTTCTGCAAAGCAACACAGCCAAGGTGGGTCTACTTTGCCACAGGGACAGAAGAAGCCAGAGAGGCTGAGGCAAAACTGTGGGGGTGGCATCAGAAGAAGGCTGAGAGAAAAACATTTTCCTCCCTGAAACTGTCAGGATCAAGTGGATTCCGGAGAACCAGGTTTGCTGCTCCTGCTGCAACCAGAGGTAGGGCAAGAGATGTAGGAATAACTGCTACTTCTAAGAGGAGTTTCACTTCTTCACAGCCACGTTTACTGCCTTACAGCCACAAAGTTTCACACAGTCACAGCAAATGTCAAATGACAAATCCTTGTCTTTGCAGGACCTTGACCAGAGCAGAGCAGTCAGGGGGGCACAGCCACTTTGCAATTTTCCTTTTCCCTACTTTTACTCTGCTGATGTGCTCTACTGCATTTTCATAGCATGCTTGAAGCCAACCCTAGATACAGCACTTACCAAACAATGTTCTGTGTGTGTCATAGTTTGTCAAGTTCTCTGACAACTTGATTTTGCTCAGTATTAAAACCTATTCATTTTTAAAGGGAATTAGCACATACCTTTGTTAGGGAATCAACAATTCAAGCTTTTCTCTCGTAATATTAGCTCATACAACAGGTGTTCCAAATACCTCAGTCCAATTGTTTCTTTTAAAGGACAGAAGTAATTGTCAATCAGCTTTCATTACCTGAACTACTTATTTTAAGACCTGATAAATATTTTCCTTCTCTTTCTTGCTTAAAAAACTCAGTTTGGAACATCATATAAATTGTGTTGGGTTTTTTTTTTTCTGTTTTAAATAGTCCAGTAAAAGCCTTTTTACACAGAGATAAATGCTGTTCAAACCCACAGGGGTGGCTATAAGGAAAAAGCTGTCAGAGGTACAAAGAAAACTGCTCATCTACCTTATATAAAGGCATGAAATGGAAAAGTCAAGAAAGACCAGTAAGGAAAGGTCAAGGAAACTTCAGAAGAGTCGGATTAGAATGAGTCAGAGGGAAACAAGGTGGGGTGGGTGAGACTAGGACAGGTTTTCAAAGGAGAATGCATATAGAGCATCTTCATATGTCCAACAGACATATCTTTATTCAGATAAGTATCTCTTCCTTATGTGCATAGGCCACTGGTTTTTTCCAAGAATTCTTCAAGCACAGGATATTAATTTTTTTTTTCTTCTCAAAGTAACACGTTTGGAATGGTGAATTCTGTAGAGACAATAGAACAAAGAATCCTCATCTAAAACTCATTTTAGCATATTTGAGTTTAAATCAGCAAGAGTCACAGCTGGGGTAGATAGCAAAATAACACTTCTATCATTCTGGTGAATTTACAGGGATAATTCAAATAGAAGCATTAAAGAAAATGGTGAGCTTGTTTGTTCATGGAGAGGGGAAATGGCAGCCATCATTAAGCAAACACAAAGGAAAAAGAGAATCAAGCTGCAAGCAGAAAAAGCATAGAAGGAGTGTGAGAAAAGGCAAAGGATGGAATTATTCAGCAGCTCCTCAGGAATATGTCAGATTCAATCTGCTTTGAGCTTTAGTCTGCTCGTTGACTTCAGTGATAGGTGTATCTAGCTAAGCTCTGGGCAAATTAACCATCAGAATTTCTGTCTTTAACAGGACACATGCCTCCCAATTTGCTAACAGATTACAATTTACTGGACTTGAAAACAACGTGACAAGTCAAGAATTTGGGCTTCCCCTTCTTCTGTGTACCTGAAAGAGCAGAAACAACAAATGGATTTGCCCAGACATGGCAAACTCCTCGTGATACGCAACAAGGAGAAGTGGCTACAACTTCAGTACTTAGTACTGGCATGTGGGGAGCAAAAAGAGTTATCATCTTTCCTCCCTACCAAATAGGTTTGTCACTGCCTTGTTGGAGGCCTTAAATGCTGTTATTCATATTAACCCCTTGAGATCTGCTGTGGTGTAGAAATCCCTTGCTGGCATCCGTCCTGTCTCATGTATGTTCATTGAGGGCAGGCTTTGCACTTCAGCCTGTGCAGCGTTAGGAGCTGTACCTGCAGCAGCAAGATTCAGTCTATTTTTAAAGCTTTGCTCAAGACAGATACCTGCAGAGCCTTCTGTAGAGTTGAGTGCATGCCTAGCACAAATTGAACGCTGCAAGATTTTACAGCCAGTCTCTGAAGAGTTCTGCTAAGCATGTAAGAACATGGTTTTTGAAAGGCTTTATAGGCTGGTCAAATCAGTGTAAACAGGCAAGCAGAAGCAATGGCCACCTTCATGTCCTCAAGATTAGTCCCCTGTGAAAACTGAAATCTGTTGCCTAAAAAAACCAAAGAAAATAGTGCTTTTCAAAGAAACAACTGGCGATGCTGTAACTTAGGCAAACCATTTCTTTTTTCTAACTTAAGTCTGGAAAACACTATGAAACATTAACTGCAAGCATTGCTGCTGTCTCTGCAGATAGATAAAAGGAGAGCATGCAGTCACCAAATTACTACAGCATGCTGCTTCCCTTGCCACAGTCTGGTGTTAAATTCTACCCAGCATTGTTTACTGAGGTGCCACTGCAGAGAACAGAGAGGAAAACTCTTCCTTGTCCAATTTACTTGCTACCTTTGTATCTTCAGTGAAAGCCTGATCAAACATAAGCTGCTTCCCAAAGTAGGACATATTTGTTTATTTTCTCTTTGTGTGTGTGCGTCTGTGTGTGTGTTTAAATTTATTACTTTAATCAATTCACCTGTTTGCTTATCAATTGACAGATATTTTTGTTTTTCTTAAAGAGACACCCAGGTTTTCATGCCACTGCAAGGTCTGTAAGTTTTTAGTTGTTTTCCTTTTTTTCTAGAAACAAAGGAATTCCATACTAAATTGGACAGAAGGCAAGGGCTTTAGCCCACTGAACCAGGAAGAGCAATTTTATTTAATTGTATGAGCAGTCTGGTGCAAAAGGCAAGTGAAACATGGCCCATCCCGATCTTTAAAGGTTTTACAGGATTTTCATTGCTAATATTGCATTGAAGAAGAGCTCATTTTTCTGTTTGTGGCTCAGGATGCACAAAGTAAACATGTCCCTAGGAGAAAAAATAATATCTTCAGTGCAAACTGTGAGTCACGGCTGGCTTGAGAAGAGAACTAGTGAGGGAGCAGTGCCATCTGCGGGCTGCATCCTGCATCCCTCAGCAGGGCTGCTTATCATGGTCCTCTCCTTCAAGCACTGACATGAATAAATAAAGCAGGGTCCCTCTGTAATCTGCCATATGTATTTGGCTACCTGTTGGGAATGCACAGAATAAATTTTTTTCTCAATTTTTTCCTCTGCTTGTGATCTCTTTCTAGCATGCCCAAAAATCTGGCAGCCTTTCTGAGGAAGGGAGAGTACTTTATTCTGGAATTGAAATCTGCAGGACTTCAATGTGCTCTGAGAGCAAGAGGTTTCAGTGTTGAAAGGAAAATACTTCTTTCCATAATACAAATTTATACAGACAAATCTTCGGGGCTGAGGAGATTTCAGATGAGCCATGTGTATCCATGATGTCCTACCAGAAGACTAAATGTCCCTGGTAGGTGCCAAAGCAATGACTATGAAGAATATTAAATAAATAAAAAAGCACACTGATTTGTTGAATTTACTGCCAGATGTTACCATGGAACCAGGATTTATATATGTTCAGAAAGGAGTTAGACCCCTGCACAGATGGGAACAGCTGGTCCTTGTGTGCTAGGAAAAGGAATAGTCTGGGGGTCATTTTTTCAAGGAAGTCTCTAAATGTCTGACCTCCTTTGAGTGAATTCTTGTGAACTGTTTTTTGTATTTGTTTTCTGTCAGCTGTATTTGCTACCAATAGGGAGAAGACAACCAAGCACAATAGAATTTCACCTCACTCAGTGCATCCATTACAGTTCTATTTATAGAAATATCCGAGTGTGCTTGCAGGAACTAATCCTAATTAAACACTAAAATCTCAAATACAAAGGAATTTTTAAAAAGCCCAATAAAGGTCTAAACCATAATTCATGCTAAGCAATATAATGGGCTATGCCTGAAACTTTCATATCAGAAACTGTAACATATCAAAAAAAATCATGTTATCTTGCTAGATTGTTTCCAAAAACAGCCCAAAATTTAGACAAGCAAGCTAGGAGAGAAGCCTGCTGCAACAGAAGATATGAGAAAATGAGTAAATTGTAACTCTGGACTCATATTGCATAAGGATAAAAGGAATTTTTAAAAGTGATTACATAAATAGGCCTATTGTCCCTTTTTGGGAGAACCCAATTAAGCATTTTCCTACATTTGCCCCAATTCTTTAAACTCGTGAGGAGTCTGTAATTGGCGGGAATTTGACCTCATCAAAAATTGTTGGCTAAGAAATATGTGTTTTCTTTCATTTCCTTTCATCCCCAAAAGCAAATTCTCATTGTTACTCATGGTATGGATCAGTACAACTAATCTTAAAAGTGACTTTCTATTTTTCTCTTATTCAGTTCATGTTTTTTCCCTATTATGAGCAGAGACAGGTGTGCTGCCCATCACCAGTGTTTTGCACTTTCTTTTGCTTCTTACTATCACATTTTCCTTTGGCCTTTGGAATGGCAGAGTCCTGAAGTGGTTAGTGAATATCAGATAAGCTGCATGATATTCACATGGTACCAGTTTGAAGCTACTCTTTTTTCTGCCTTCAAAGGAGTGAGAGACCTGATACCCTCCATTTAAATTGTGTTCATTTAAGGGCTATCACATTCCCCCCGGAGTTCTCATACAACTTCCCATCTTCTCAGATATAATCAGAGGAGACTTGCAATGTTAATCTCAGTTCTCTAATCAAAAGAATGCAAATTTTATTGCCCTATCTCAGTTTGACATCAGTAGGACTACTGATTACTACTAAGGGACAAGGGCTATGCTAAGCTTGCTCTTCCAAGACAGAAATATTTTATGGCCTTATGCAGTGTGTAAGATGTCACCCTATTTCCCTTCCTCATCATCATCACCAGTGGTAATCATGGAATAGAATTATAGAATCATTTTGATTGGAAAAGGTATTTAAGTCCCCAGGTGTCACATCTACAGATCACTTGAATATCTCCTGTGGTGGTGATTCAACCACTTTCCTGGGCAGCCTGTTCCAGTGTTTTACAGCCATTTCCTTGAAGAAAATTTTCCAAATATCTAAAATAAATCTTGCCTGGTACGACTTGAGGCCATTTCCTCTGCTCCTGCCATTTTTACTTGGGAGAAGAGACCAACCCCCACCTCACCACAACTTCATGTCAGGGAGTTGTAGAGAATGACAAGGTCTCCCCTGAGCCTCCTTTTCTCCAGGCTAAACATCCCCAGCTCCATCAGCTGCTCCTTATCAGACTCCAAACCCTTCCCCAGCTCTGCTGCCCTTCTCTGCACTCACTCCAGCCCCTCAGTGCCTTTCCTGTAGTGAGAGGCCCAAAACTGGACACAGGATTTGAGCTGTGGCCTCACCAGTGCTGAGCACAGGGGGACAATCCCTGCCCTGGTCCTGCTGCCACACTATTGCTGATCCAGGCCAGGTGCCTTTGGCCTTCCTGGGCCCCTGGGCACACCTGGCTCATGTCCAGCTGCTGCTGAACAGCACCCCCAGCTCCTTTTCCTCCAGGCTTTTCCAGCCACTCTTCCCCCAGCCTGTAGCTCTGCCTGGGGTTGTTGTGACTCAAGTGCAAAACTTGGTCTAGTTGAGCCTTGTGCAATTGGCTTTGGACCACCAACCCCAGATCCCTCTATAGAGCCTTCCTGCCCTCCAGCAGATCAACACTCCTGCCCAATATGTCATTTTCTGCAAACAGTGCAGCTTTCCAAGCCATGTGCAGACAGTTTCTCCAGGAGAATTCTGTGGGAAATGGTATTAAAGGCTTTCCTGAAGTCCAGTAAACAGTGACAGCCTCTTTCTCACCCACTAAGTGGGGCATAGAAGCAGATCAGGTTTGTCAAGCAGAACCTGCTATTCCTAAAACCATGCTGTGTGGGCCTGATCCCCTGGCTGTCCCATTTGTGCCACATGATGGCACTCAAGATGATCTGTTCCATGTCCTTCCCTGGCACTGAGGTCAGGCTGACAGGCCTGTAGTTCCTTGGATCCTCCTAACAGTCCTTCTTGTAGATGGACATTAGGTCCCTTCCAGTCAACTGAGATCTCCCTGGGCTTTACCAGGACTCCTGGTAAATCATGGAAAGTGGCTTGGTGAGCACTTCCACCAGGTCCCTTGGGTGGTTCCCATCTGACCTCATAGACTTTTGTGTATCTAAGGGGTGTAGGAGGCCACTGAAGATTTACTTTTGGATTACAGGGCCTTCATTCTGCTCCCCTTCCCTCTCTTCCAGGTCAGGGAGCTCAGCACCCAGAGAACAACCGGTGGTACTACTGCAGACCAAGGCATGAAGCACCTCAGTCTTTTCCTCAGCCTTTGGCACTTGTGTTACCACCCCTTTGTGGATCCAATAAAAGATGGGGACTCCCTTTGGCCCTCCTTTGGTTTCTAATGTATTAATAGAAAAGGTTTTATTGTCTTTTACAGCAGTATTCAGACAATTTCTGGTCAAGGTTTGGCTTTTCTCATTTTCTCCCTGCATAACCTCAAAACATCCTTGTAGTCCTTTTGCATAACCTGCTCCTTCAAAAAGTCATAAACTCTCCTTTTAGTCCTGAGTTTCAGCCAAATATCTCTGTTTAGCCTGGCCAATTTTGTTCCCCTGCTCATGTTTGACTCAACATTATCATTAGATCACACAGCAGGGGTACAGAATGACCATTTTTATTGCAAAGACTATGTATGCCCTTTTCCCTAACTGTTTTATTCCTGCTAGGGATTTAGAACAAGCTGAAATTTAATGCAGGGTGTGTTTTCTATTGTGAACTGTATATATCTGCTCTGGAAGTGGTAATCAATAAAGATGATGTGCCACATTGCTTGCTGCATATGGACTTGTTAAATTTTTGATGCACATTTCTCGTTGCTTAAAAAAGTAATTCTGCTTTTTCTGCCTATATGCTGCTGAGGATCATTTCTGCATTTCCTGCTGCTGTTTTCACTACTGTTCACATATTCCCTGGATGCTATGAATGGAAACATAGCAACCATTCTAGATGGGATTGCCAACTGAAAACAGCTAAAACATGGAGATATCCTAGAGATTCAACTATTCAGAAATCAGAGTAGGGGCAGAAATAGATGAATAGTAGTCCTATTGCATTTGATTTAAGTAGAGCTCAGTGCTTTACCTTGGCCCTTTCAAGATCATAGTATCACTTGTACCACTATAAGTATTCAGTATTATACAAAGGTAAATCTCTAATATGAGAACTGACAGTAAATAAGTCGAGTGTAAGCTTGACTTTTCTTTGATGAAGTGTGGATGTGCTTCAGTGTAGTGCAGGAATAAAAATCTGACATAGAAGCAGGAGCTGTAAATGGATCTTCCATTATCTTCAAGTTGATAAATATGGACCCAGTTTCAGATATGATAAAACCTGCTCTTTGGAAGAGGTTTTTACTTATCTAGTCATCTCATCCCTGCTGGGACACACTGACTCTTACCCAAAGTGTTTTTTGGATATACACAATCCACAGACTCAAGTTTTAAAGGAAGGTTATTAGCAGTGGAGTGTCCTCCCACTTAGTCCACTTCAAAATATGCATGTATTGAAAAGTCTGATTTCAGAACAGTGGATGAGTGAACAATGGAGCAAAGGAGCTGAGCAAATAGTAGTCCTTTTTTCCATTTTATTTTTGGCTTAAACCAGAACAAAAAGCAAATCCTATTTCAAAGTTCTGAGAGGTTTGTACTGGAACTGAAACTGAACCAGCTGGAGTCAAAACTGAACTCAAAATGGTCTAAGGAAAATGTACTTGTTATGTGGGACCCAGAGGTCAGATGCTGAAGAACAAGGTTGTGGTCCCAATATGAGTTTATAAACTCAGTGATGTTCTGGTGATTTTGCTCTGGTCATTCTCATTTGTCTAATACCTTTCCTTTGGCCCATTTTTTCCTATCAATTTAATGTAATATCCTTTTGGTTTATGCAAAACTTTCACATGTGAACTGTATAGTGAATATTTTTAAATAGTAAAAAATTTACAGGAGTTACTTTCCTCTTGCTGCACTTTCCAGGGAAGCTAACACTAGTCAAAATTACCCTACCCATAAAGACTTTATTTTATTTTATACTCTCTATCAGACTAGAGATAACATTATGGAATCTGACTCGGAAAACAAGAACATTTAGAAGTTGATTCTGCCCCTTTTGAGCCTTTGCAGCATAAGGTATCATTCAGAGAAGCTTGGATTGAAAGAAAACCAAATGTATGGAAGCCAGCCTACAGGCAGTTGAAAAAGCCCTGCACAGACTTCCCTTGAACCTCCCTGGGAAGGAGTGGAAAAGTGGGGGAAGAGTGAGAAGAATCACACTGAGTGTTCCAGGACAATTTAAGCTGGTTTGAGGCCTGATTTTTGTCCTGGAATACTTGTTTCATGCTGTAATTTAGCCAGATACTTTGTCAGAACAAGAAGCAGAACCAAATTCAAAAGTTCTATGTAATCTTTCATGCTGGCAGATCCAATATTGCATTCTTCCAATAAAATATTTAGCAAAATGCAATTTTGCATTGTCAAAAAGCTTTATTTTTAGTCTTTCTGGCACTCCTCTTAATATGGGCTTGTTTATCAGCATCATTTCTCCTGGACTGTCTCTGTAGGGTTATAATGTATTCTGATTGCATAGTGCCTATTCATCCATAATGCTGTTGAGCCAGTTGCAGACATATTTGAGCATTTGGTAGTTTAACCTTGAAATAAATGGTAGAGGCATCTCTTTTCACCACACCCAAATGTATTCCTGACTAATCATCATTTTTTTTAATTTCCATTCCCTTGTCATTATTATTTTTTATTTCCATTCGCTTGTAATTGTCCCCATTACTACAATTCCATTTTTACAGCAGAAAAGAATCTTCTTTAAAATATTTTCCATTATCCATAAATAAATGACCCACACCATCATGCTTAATATGCACTCATTTTGTGAGGGTGTTTGCAGGGTTTGTGGGTGTGGGTGTGAATGCATGTTCTTTCTGAAATTTCATCTCAAAGTTCAGCTGAAAATCTGTGCTTTAGTTCCAGGCAGGCATGCAGCTGCCTATTTCCTCGGGGAAATAGGGACCCTAACAGCTGGCCCTGCTGGAGGAAAAGTAAAACAGATATTTGGCTTCAACAGCATCAGAATTTTGCCCTCCTTATGCTGGAGACTTAAAAGTTATGAAGGACTGAGCAAACAGCATTTCACAAGGCAGACTGTGCACGCTGGCTTACACAAGCCTGTGCTGCTCATCAGTAATTACCTACACCTGCCAGGAGCCAGGTGCCATCTTTAGGAACAGCACCCAGTGTAAACTGCTGGGAACTGTAACTAGCACAAACATTTTAAAAAACATTCAGGAACAGATAATAATTATCTTTAACATCCCTCCTTCTCACATGGATGCAGTGGTACCTCAGGTAACATGACCCTGTAATGACAGAACTCAGGAAAGAAGTTTTTGAAGGCTCTTCAAAAAGTAATTTTTAGGTGCCACCTGAGCAATGGGTAATTATTCCCTGGCACATGTCTGTGTAACCCTTGACAGCTGAAATCTGTGGGGGTTAAAGAATGCAGCTTCATAAAGCCATTGTGGCTGGGCTACTCTGGAGCAGAAAGTGTGAACCCTTGTCAGCCATGAAGAGGTTTCAAATGCCCTAAGGAGATGTGCATAAGGAAATGCCTGAATATGAAATTAAAAAGGTACAGGGTCAGCAAGGCAGCACTTCTCCTTATTATAACATATTCTTATTGTTACATATCTTTCTTGTCAATTTACATATTCCTACACAGAAATCTTTCTGGACTTAGCTTAGTAGGCTATAATTTATAACATTTTCTATCTATAATAAGCATACATTGCTAATATCTTTCCCTATCTTCCCTATTTTTTTTTTAATTTACAGTATGAAAAGAGTTACCAAGGAATCTGAAAGAAGCTTGCATATCAGGTCAACCAGCCAAGAGAAGCCTTGTTGTGATGATATATACAATGCAGACTGTTTACATTTCTCTCTGGAAGATTAGGTATTTGGCAGTAATTCAATGAAGTATAGAAGACCCATAAAACTGAAAAGTTAGAGGGTCTATGGTTGATAAAAATGGAAACTCATTAAATGTACTTAATAATCGTAATAAAAGTTTTTATGTATTACAGTCTATAAAAATAAGACAGTCATAATTAACCAATAATGAAATATTCAGGAAAAAAAAGAGTTAAATCAAATGATAGAATAAATGTTAATTTTCTTTATAATTCTGTTGTTACTGAAAAAGAATTAAGCTTTTTCTGACAAGATTGGTTTAATTGACATTCCTTGTTTATCGTAATATTCCTTCAAATGTGCTCCAAAACTTTTAGACTTATTAGTGTTGATCTCCAGGATCATAACTAAAATTGATTAAATTAAGTTTTTAAGTCACCTAATTTTTTTTTATTTATAAAAGATTAATTAATTAGAATAGAATAGATTATTTTACAAAGTGATATAATCATGTCAAATATTGCAATTTCTCAAACTTAGATTGTCTCTGCCCCAGTATCATCTCTTTTATTGGGGTTCCCTGCAGGTGTCACTGAATGTTTCAGTATAACTTTGTATTCTGACACTGATTTTCCCAGAGTGCTTTTCTCATTGGTGCCTGGTAAATTTAGCAGCCAGCAAGGTGATTGCTTTGTAGGTTGGGTTGATTGCTTTCCTTCTAAATGATAAACTGTTTTTAGGTTTCTGATAGTTTTTGACACTTCACACTGTTCTGAAATGATTGCTTACTGAGTTCTCAAAATTTTCCAAATAAAATTTTAGACTTAAAAAGTTGATATGGAACAGTACTATCTCAGGGGAAGGAGAGTTTACTAGTGTAAGCAGGATGGCTTTGAGGTAAAGTAATAAAATTATGAGTACCCTAAGTAATTTATAAAGAAGACAATAATATAAGACAATAAAATAACTTGTAATAGTTTGCAATAACTCTTCCTTAGAAAGTCTGTAAAAAATTATGAGTCTGTAGAAAATTATTAGAAAGTCTGTAAAAAATTATGGGGAAAAAAAATCTGAGTATTTAGGAAGCTAATACAAAACAAAAATTTTGCTGCCTACCTTACAAAATGGATCAAAGGCAGTAGTGAGCATAAAATCTGGACAGCTGCCTGTGAGGAGTCAAATATTTTAATGATGCTTGACAAACAATATGACCTGAATATTATTGTATTTAATAAAAAAAATTCTTAAGATTGAGAAGACAAAGAGATGGTTTTTATCCTTCTGAGCATACAGAAATCCTATTTATTGCTGTAGTAAGCCATTTAAAATATCAAGGAAGATAAACAGGAGATCAGATGAGATGATGGGTAAACAATTTTTCTAACAATACTGTGTACTACTACAGGTTTTGTTCCCAGGTATCTGTGAAATTCTCATTAGCATATTAACTTTTTAATTAGTTAATGAGCATTTCTTGTCAGTCCTCAGTAAACATCATCCTTTAGGATATATCTGTTTATTTAATAATTTAGGATATATTTGTTTATTTGTTTGTTAACCTCACAATTGCTCTTACAGGGCTTTCAAATTCAGTCAAAAGCTGATACTGCAAATCCTCCTGCTTCTTGCTCCCTGCTCCAATATTTTAGCCCAGTTCCAGTGACTCTTTCACCTGCTCAGTTTTCAAAGCTCTGCCTAGGGTACAAAACCTGTTCTTCAGCAGTTTCACATTTCACATCTGCCACAGGAGTCTGTTTAACTGTGCTTCCCAAAAGCAGTGATCCATTCTCCCCTCTGCCACCTTCTTAAGGCATTTTTGTTTTCTTTATTACAAGAGCAGCAAAGATGGCTGTACTTTCTCTGTAGGCTAGGGACAACTTACAAGAAAATTAATGTTTTAAAGGTGGTGTCTTAGTGTCTGAGGACTGGCAAGAGGGCAAGACAGTGGAATAGATATCTGGGACGTGAGAGCACAAAATGTCGTATGCAGAGAGGTTTTGATATAAATAAAATATATAATAAATGGGTGCTTTAAAAGAATCCTCAGAGGAATCCTCAGACAACTCAGGCAGAGATTTCAAAGGCATCCCTCAGCTTCCTCCTCAAATGCTTGAACACAAACTTCCTGTTCCTCAGCAGCTCATCTGCAGACAGGTGTCATTTGCAGAACCTTACCAGAACTATGTACATAAGGCCATGTAATTCTACCTTTCAGATTAACAGCACACACGTGTACAGTCAGCTCATTTCTTCATTTTTGAGAGACCCAGCTACCTGTGTAATGTAACTCCTTGATTCAGAGCAAGACATGAACCAAAATTTCAGATGTAGGTGTATAAAATGCCTGGCTTCAGGTTCCCCAAGCAGGGGGTAAGTTCTGTCCTAGTTTTGTTTAGAGAGTTTAGTGATCATCCTGCGTCCCTGTTCAACAGAGGTAAAATATAAATGGTGCTCCAATACGAAAACAAAGCCAAATTTACTCTGCCACTAAAACAGAGCTCTCAGGCCTTAAGAGAGTGAAGAGAACAAGACCTGGCATATCCCCTGCAGCTGAAAGAGGAGCAGGGGATGTGCTGCAGCTCTGCTCCTGAAGGGGCCAGGCCTCCTCATCACAGTGCAGCAGCATGTGTTCTGGGCTGCAAAGGCCAAAATAAGAAGCTCAGCTATTTAATTATTCCTGCCACTTACTGTTTTTATATTGTATAAATGTTTATTCATATAAATATTATACCATCCAAATTATATCCATAATAAAATTTACTGCAAGAGCATTTTATTAATGTAAATCTATGCAAAGGTATAACTTTATATGAATTCAATATAGTTATATTTACATAAATGCATTAAATACTTGTATTATTAAAAAGTAAATATAACAATACAAATATAGGTACTCACCTTGAAATGACTGAAATTTCAAAACTTTGTTTTCTACATAATTTAAAAACAATATTCCATAGGAAACTCACTGAATGAATGGTATTTGAGGTGTTTCTCTGTAGTAGAAGTAGCCATGACAGAACTATTTCATGTCAGGTTTGCTCATTGGAGGATACAGAATTAAAACTAAAATATTCCCAGTCCAGGTATGGAGTTTGATTTGCTATGTCTTGCATGCCTTTTGTGCTTACATTATTAACATTATTGGTGTAAAAAGGAATATTTCAAGATTACTTTTCCACAGCAGAAAATTCAGACAATATTTCTTTACAATTTAAGCATAAAATTTTATTTCAAAATTGGGAATTACTATATTTAAAAATAAATACTAAAAAATAAAAATAATAGCTCTTTGGCTTACATATTTTTCTGAAGGACTACACAGCCTATTTCCTAATATTTCAAGTGGAAGGGAAATGCAGACTTCCACAAAATTTAGTGTTCCACTGAAGTACAGGAAACAGCAGTCACAAAATACTGCCTGGTAAAAAAAATTAAATTCCCTTGTGACAAATTGCACTGCTTGAGGAGAAACCCTGTATTGGTTTAAAACCTGACAGAAAAATACCACAAATTTCCTCCAAGGAGAGTGATTGTATTTAACAACTTGCCCTTCACATCTTTTGTATTTCTGATGGCATCTTCTTTCACTTACTGGAATATGCCCAATATTACAGGAGAAGTATATGCAATACAGGGAGCTGCTGGCTTTGTGCATAACAATCAAAATAAAACAGTTTTCAAAAGGCTTTTCTCGTGTCGTTTTTCTTTTTTTTTTTTTTACTTCTCCTAGGATCTTTAGCATCAATGTGTCACAGAAAAGTCCCTTTCTGTTTATCTGGGAGCCTGTATGACCTTCAGTGGACTTCCTAGGGAGGGAACCACGGTGACCTGGCCACTCTGGCCAACTTGAGTGACCTGGGGGTGACCATTGATCAGGTCCACATCTGCACCTGCCCTGTAACCCCAGAACTGGTGGTGCCCAACTACAGAAAGTTGCATTCCTCCCTTCCCTCCTCTCCCCAAGTTATCTCAGATTTCCAGATTTCATACCTTATTTATGTATTTGCTGTAGCTAACAGTCCTTTATTCTAATTACTTATGGAAATCATGCAAATGTGGATGTCATCTCATTATGTAGACGTTGTAATTGTGTTTCCCTGTGGACATGTAATCTTTCAGTTGGAAGCATCAGCTTCCATCCATCATGCTAAGAGATAACCAATCATACCCATAATAAAGGAGAAGATTCACAAGTGCTTTGGCCCAGCCTGAGTGCTAAGCCAGATGGACCATACTGTTATGGAGATTATAGAAGATATCAACTGCAAGGAGTGTTCTGAGAAGGAAATAGGAAAATAGAGAGGGTGTAGTAGGTTGGCCCTGGCTGGATTTCAGTCACCCACCAAAGCTTCTCAATCACTCCATTTCACAGCTGGACAGGGGAGAGAAAATAAAAAGAATGTTCATGGGTTGAGATAAAGACCAGGAGAAATCACTCATCAAATGCCATCATGGGTAAACCAGGCCAGAATTAGATATATTAATTGAATTTGTTACTAACAAAAGCAGAGCAGGATAATGAGAAGTAAAATAAGACCTTAAAAACACCTTCCTTGCACCCCTCCCTTCTTTCCAGCTCTAACTCCTCCCCCAGCAGTACAGGGAGATGGAAATGGGGGTCATGGTCAGCTCATCACAGGTTGTTCCTGCTGCTGCTCAACGAGAGGAGTCCTTTCCCTGATCAGCCTGGGGTCCCTTCCACAGGAGACAGCTCTCCATGAACTTCTCCAGCATGAGTCCATCTCACAGGAACAGTTCTCCACAGACTGCTGCAATGTGGGTCACTCTTCCATGGGGTCAGTCCTCCAAGGACAGGTTGCTCCTGTGTGGGTCCCCCACAGGGTCACAAATCCTACCAGGAAACCTGCCAGGAGCCTGTTCCACCACAAGCCTCCCACAAGTTCACAGGCTCCCCTCAGGCACCCACCTGCCCCAGCCTGGGTCTCCTCCGTGGGCTGCAGGTTGATCTCTGCATCCCCCTGCCCTCCATGGGCTGCAGGGGCACAGCTGCCTCACCATGGGCTGCACCTTGGCCTGCAGAGCAATCTCAGCTCTGGCACCTGGAGCACCTCCTGCCCCTTCTTCTCCGCTGACCTCGGTGTCTGCACAGTTGTTCCTCTCACATGTTCTCACTCTTTTCTTCTCTGGCTGCAATTGTATCTGCAAAATATTTTTTTTTTCTTTTTCTTAAATAAGTTATCCCAGAGGTGTTCCCACCATTCCTGTTGGGCTCAGCCTTGGCCAGCAGTGGGTCCATCCTGGAGCTGGCACTGGCTCTGCTGGACATGGAGGAAGCTTCCAGCAGCTTCTCACAGAAGCCACCCCTGTAGCTCCCTCCATTACCAAATCTGGCCATGCAAACACAACACAGGGGCACAGACTGCCTTCCCTTTCCCATGAAACAAGCACACCAAATACCACAGGAACTTTAATTTTCCTTTTCCTTGGTGTAGCCTCAAAATCAGAGCCGAGAGAGAGAAATAATCTCTGTGAGCAATGAGTATGTGACATGTTGGCTTTTCCAAAACAGATTTAGTGAAGCATTAATCTAACCAACTAAGGCTAGTTACTCTAACCAAGCAGGTTTGGTTCTGTTTGGTTTTCCCCAGCAGTGTCAGGAGAGATTCCAGGCTCCAGAGCTAGATCATGCCCAGTCACATGAATGTCCACAAGCAGCTGAGCTCACCCCCCAGCTCTGTTCCACCTGAAGGGAATCCACTCCTGCTCTTCAAGACTTTTCCATGGTCTGAGCCAAGGCATGGTAAATGGGGGTGACTGGAAAATCCCCTTTCAAAGGTAAGCTCCCAATCCAAGTGATGCTGCTAAGGATGGTGACTCTTATGCTGTGTGAAGGCACAGAAACATGCAGATAAAGCCTCTTTTTGAAAATAGCACTGCACATCCAGTACCATATTGAGAGAAATAAGAGATTTTCAGGCGCAGAGCAAAATCACTTGTTTCTTGAAATATCACTTCAAAAATTGCAGATATTTTACACTAGTCTGAGGATGGATTGGGGGTGGACTTTGTTTGGGTAGGGTATATATATATATATATATATATATATATATATATATATATATATATATATATATATATATGAATTCCACATATCTAATTTAATTCTCCTTCAGGCCTAAAAAATACAGGAGCTCTGACTGAAATAATAATGTCTATGTGTTCCCTGACTCAAGTCAATTCTGTTGGTTCCAATTTTCCCATTACCACACATTTTTAGAAAATAATATTCAGAACAAAACCTGCATTTTTTTCCATTTTTGATTTTTAAATTAAAAAACTTGGAAGAAAATAAAACAATATACCTACAGAATGACAAAAGTTACAATACTATAGTCATTATCTTCTTGTATTTAATTTTGAAGGAAATGAATTTTACACAAGTTACAATGCTGAAGGGAAAAGAATATGAGCTTGTAAGAACTTTTATTTTTGTTGTGAATTAATATACCTTAAACATCAGTGAACATTCACATGAAATAGGAGCTGAAGCAGTAGTGCATGAAGTTAATATGCATCAAATGACAAACAGGAGATGATCTGTTGATAGGCTGATCCATAAAGTTTGTATGCATAATTCAAATTATGTTTAGCAATTCATATATCTCCGTTATAGCCCCTTTTTATTGCCAAGTCACAGACTGAATTTGTTCAAGTATTAATATCACTTCTTTTCATGGCAAAGTTTAAATAATTCAGATGTCAAGTATTTGATCTGCCCATGAGTGCTTTAGAAATGGAGGACAGGGCTGGGAATAAACAAATGTAGCAAAGATTTTACTGAATACAAAGACAACAGAGCAACTTGTCACTGTTAAGTTTTTTTCTTTTTTGGCAATATAAAATCAGCATAACTTCAGCTCCTGGAGAGAGGCTTGTACTAAAACTGAGAAGTATTTCAGTTTTCAAGTTGATTACTTGAACATTACTGGGACATAAATGCCTGCAATTTAAGCTCTGAATAACGAGACTACTGCCTATAGAAAAAGACTTGAAAAGGGCTGAGATACAGAACGTTTGTATGTGGCATAGAAAAAATTTATTTTTAGTAATTGAGAAGGAGTCTGACATATTCTGCTGACATATTTGCATTTGATATCCAGATAGGGGCAAATTGTTTTTCTTAATGCAAAAAAAATCTTGAGCTTTAGTCCTTTCAGCCTGAGATTTATAATGTGGGCACAAAGTGACTCTGGTATTTGAGTCTTCAAGAACAGTCAGCAGCAAAAATGGCACAACAGTGTAACAGTGACAGATATCACAGAATTATATGTTCCCATTATATATCTGAGAACATGGATGGATCCATGAACAAGGGGGGTGAAGATAGAAAAGGAAGAGGCATATATCAGATTATTACACAATCATGCAGTTCTCTGCTAGCTGGTGTAAGAAGTGCACCGAAGCTAGAATTCTACAGAATTTAGATTTCACTAACAATATTTTTTTGTTTTTAGAAATCAGCTGGGTAGTTAAATAGGAAAGAGTACAGTCAGATTGACTTTGAAGAGTCAGTATAAAGTTGGTTATTATTGTTTAAGCCCTCTCATCATTACAGATTTTAAACTAAACAATTTCTCTTACTCTGAGACTTTGAGGAGTCTCTTCGAAGTTGAGAATGCCTAGGAGAGGCAAAATTAAGGTAATATATTGGTTTACTGGAAAGTTATTAACCAGAAGAGAATATCCAATGGAAATTGCTTTCCAAGTGTGTCCAAATATTTCACCTGCCATTAGTGAAAGAAACATCCAATGGTAAAGCTGTACAAAATATGAGAATTCTGTTCCACAGAGAATTTCAAATTTTCCTTTGTTTTGATTGTAAATCAAACACAATTTTTTTATACGATCTACAGAGGGGCTCAGTTACAGGAGGAGAGGAATGCTGTCAACCAAACCTACATCTTGCTGCTTTATACTGATGCTCATCAAAGCCAAATGTAAAACTAAAAAGCAAAGTGAGACAAGCAATTTTAAAAAAATGCATCTCATTTCAGTGCCTTTAAGAAGGATATTTGACTATAAAAAAAGGAATAGATTTCCTTTCAAATAAAATTGCTATCAAATGCACACAAATCCTGAAGCTTTAATATTGATAGAATCACACATTCTCAGAGGGTTTGGCTCTTCTGACTGAGAAGCTGCATCTAAAGAAAGGTAACCACTAGGGCCCACATGTTAGGAAAAAAACCAAAAACCTCAATTGAGCCACATGCCTGTTCTGCCTATAGAAATAGAAGATTCATGCAGCTGCATTGCTGAATGGGCCCCGTGGAGACATTGGACTGTGTAGCCCTGAAAAATACAGTTGAGGTACATCATATTTTTGAATATATTCTCCCTCTCTAGAGGCACTGTATGATTTACATAGTGCTCCAAATTAGTCATTAAAAAAAAATGTAGTAAGCTTATTTGGAGTTCTTTTTGGACACTTTTAGTCACTTGGAATGAAATCCTAGTTATGCTGATTTTGCAGGGAGGCTCGATGATGATTTTTAAGTACTCATGATTTCTTTCACCCCTTAGTGTCTATTT
Source organism: Agelaius phoeniceus (assembly GCF_051311805.1). Taxonomy (NCBI): domain Eukaryota; kingdom Metazoa; phylum Chordata; class Aves; order Passeriformes; family Icteridae; genus Agelaius; species Agelaius phoeniceus. The sequence continues at coordinate 11,763,030 of NC_135266.1, read as the reverse complement.
CAGCATTGCAAACTTGCATTTAGCCTTCTTAGTCATTTAGATTCTCCCTTACTGACAAGAAGAGAATGATTTAATATTGTGAGGATAAGAGTAGAGATCCCAGAGCATTACATATTTTTTCCTTTGATTACGTGCTCACATTTTCTTGTGATTTTATCCCTTTGTCCTCTTCTATTTGATTTTCTTGCTGAGCATCCATTGTAATAAAGTGCCATGTTCAATGAAGTTGCAGTGAGCAATTTAAATAATAGCAGGTGTAGATGTGTAGGAATTTTGATTGTAATGCACTGCTGTGAAGAGCTCATGCATTTATAGCGCAGTATATTCCTGAAACCATTATGGCAATAAGCCAATCAACTCAAATGTGCCAGGGGCAGTGCTGCAAATGTATAGAGCTGATGGAATTCATTTCAGTCACTTATTCTGGAGGTAGGATTAGAGGAAATTTTGATCAGTTCATGCATCTCCAATTTGGCCTGCAGCTTTGAGCTCTGGCTGCAGCAGAGCTCTCAAGCTGAGCACAGATGGGGCTGGATAGTATCTGGGTGAGAAGCTTTCAAAAAAATCAAAATGCTGCAGTGTGTAGGTGTTGGTAACTCACTAGGCAGCACGCTTCCCTCGGGTCTGCTCCTTAAATTCCTGCCTTTCACCATGTTGGAAAATGCCAGCTTGTTAGAGGTATTTCCTTTGAAGATAAGAGTTAAGATCAAGTTCCTTAACAGTTGAAAATCCTATTGTATATTCTCCACTACTAACCTTGATATTATGTCTAGCTTCCAGCTCTAGCAATTCCATTACATTCTGTATGCTTTTCCCATTTCATTTTCAAAGGGAGCAAGGTTAGGACTGCTGTCAATATAAAACAGCTTTGACAACATTTTGCAGGGAATTAGTTGAGGCTATTTGTGTTAGAAGAAAGGTTTTTTTTTTTTTTTTTTCTGAGTAATCAAAACTTCTGCAGAAGCTCCCTTTCATACATACCTGTTGAAAAAATTTAGGACAGTTACTTTGATAGTATAATCTCTTCAAGTTATCCCTTACCTTGCAGTTCAAGTCAAGCCTTAGTTTTCACACTACACCTTTAGTTGTGCTAGAGGAATTTGGTTAAAAGTTCAAGCACTGCAGCTGGGAACATTTTCAGCTTCTTCTGCAGGTAAACATAACATGTCTTACAACTTCTGTACTCCATGGAGCACTTGCTCACCCACTGGACACAATGTTGAACAAGAATTTATATGGAATTTATATGGAATGGTGCAAAGTAGAAAAGGCCATTTTTTCAGGTGCTTAACAGCATTTCTTACCCATTGGTTTTAACACTACTTTGCAGTCCAGGGTAGGTGTCTCAGATCCATTTCTAACACATTTGCCTCTTAGGAAACTCTGTTAAGCTCTTCGAACATGAAGGAGGTTTTTACTGAGTTCTGTCACACCACAACTGTGTGAGGAAGCTGGGGAGTGAGTTTGGTGCTCAGAAGCTCAGCTGAAACACGGCTGGGGACAGGGGTGGGCGAAGTGGCACCATGGCTGTGTGAAATGTCACTCATGCCACGGGCCAAGTTCTGCTCAAGTTGCTTCTCCAGCCTGTGGAAAAGTCAGTGAAGTTGCATGATTGTATGTATAGCAACTGAGAGCCTCATCCTAGCCTGAATTTGCCAAGCTAATGACCTTGTTTTGTAATTGCACAATGGATCTTTGACTTTTTTTCTGCTTCACACTGTTTGCAGTTTAAATGTGTTGGTCAAGGTATAGTATACTACAAGGAGGAAGTATAGGTGGCACTGTGAAGTTACATGGAGGAACATTACTGTTATAAAGTGCTTTGGAATCAAAATGCACTCATTGACACGCCATCATCACATCTCAGGAACCCGCCCCCAAAACTAACAAATGTAGACAAGATGATAACTGATGTAATTTTGGTGAAAATATCTGTGATCTACCAAAATTTAATCAAGAGATTTTATCATCCTGAACTTCTTCAAAGAAATACAGAAAAAAATAATTTCTGTAGTCGTGGAAGTGTATTTTGAAAGATGGGAGATAAAGCAGCCTAACATGCAAATAATATCTGTAGTAGAATGGCCCTAGCTATCATATATCACTAAATTACTAAATTACTAAAAAAATAACACATGGGATATCTCAGAAGGCAGAAGCTTAAGATCTATTTTATTCTCTTACAGCTGAGAGATTTTCTCAGCCTTACTGAGTTTTTAGTAGTTACAAGACAAAATGAACATGTTAGGTTATCTAAGAAAAGCTCACCTGCCCACCCATGAAAGGGCCCAGAGAGACAGTGGAGCAGAGACACCCCAAATAACACTCTGTGCAGCCAGTTCCCAGCCCACCCCTGCAGCCATAAACCCGGAGGAGCACAGAGGGACAACATCAGGCAGGGGGGAAATCCCAATTCAAGACTCAGAGGGAAGGGAATCCTGTCTGGGCCTTGTCCAGGGCTGCCCCAGCAGAGCCTCAGTCCCAGTGTCCAGGTGTGAAAACTGTCACCATGAGTCACTGGGGGCTGAGCCATCTTTTGGACAAAGGATGGCTCCTGTCTAGGGGTGGTGCACATCAGGGGAAAAATATTTTAGGATTGCACAGGATTTCTATGGGATTTTTAAGGGAGGACACAAAGATGAGAAAAAGGAAAGGATTTGGGGAGTTTGAGGGGAAGGAAGGGAGCAAAAGGGTCCATTAACACATAAGCAAGGTCTGGTCAGTGCAGTTCTCTGTCCCTGTGTTGATCATCACAGTCTGCCTCTCTACTTGTTAAAGTTCACCTTCAAGTGCTTTCCAGCAAGGGACTTTCATGCTCTGTGTGTGTCCCTGCCTGCCTGTGAATCTGCCAGCAGCTGGAGTGGGGCTGCATCCCTGGAGCCCCGTGTGCAGGTGCCCTCAGTAAGACTGAGAAAATCTCTCAGCTGTAGGAGCAGCCCTGCTGCTGGCTGGATCCAGCTCGTGCATGGATCCCTCGTGCTCCTGGACTCCCACGTTTGGTCTGCAGTCCTGCCCAGCCAGACAGGGAGCAGGACAGGGCTGGGGGTGCTGCCTGTGCCTTGGGAATGCCCTGCGTGTCTGTCACTGACCTGCACTGCCACACATCTCTCTCTACATGTGCCCTGTGCCTGCTGGCAATAATTTTTCAGCTTGTTATCGGTTGGATTCGGGGACACGGAGTGGCAGCAGCCCTGTCTTCCTCAAGCTGTCAGGTCCAGCCTGATACACTTTATCTTTATATATTTGGAATTTCCAATTCCAAATGCCTCCAAGAGAATGACCAGCAGTTTTAACAAGTCTGCTGCTTGGCTTCCTGAAGGCAGCCCTTTCCTTTGATGGGACAGATTTATTTCACTTGTCAGAAGAAATATCTACCCTGAGAGCCCACTGGTCACCATGATTGCCATGAGATTCTCACTTGGTGCTGCCAGCCTCAGTGTGCAGAGTTAAAAATCCCTGTTAAACTATTCAAATACATGAATACATCTCAATGTACCCTGCCACTTAAGTGTTAGATCATGAAATGTCAGACAGCTGAGTTACAAATGGAAGAAGATTCTTCAAGTTACAAAGCATCATTTTCAAAACTCTGTGTCTAGAAGTGGTATTTCTTCAAAGTTAATAACTAGGCACATAAATGAGGACTTGCTTAGGTACACAAAATTTATGTGAATGCATGTGCCCGTGATAGTACTGGAAAGTGTTCAGCAGGGATCATAATAATATTTGTATGCAAAATATTTTTAGGGAGAAAACTATTAAAATTAAGAAAAAAATTATCAATAGAGATTTTTAAAAATCAGATTTTAAGGAAAACCACAGGATGTCACAGAATAAAATAGATTAAAATACTGACTTTCATGAAGCAGCACTGTAAGATACAGATGATTTATATTCATTGTGCAGATTACTAAAAAAAAAAACCATAGATGTTTAAAAACCTTAATTGTCTATTCCAGTCTCGAGAGAGAGAGAAAATAAGCCTGTTATTGAAAACTACATGAGCAAGAAAGAAAGCTTTTGATAATGTCAGCATGGATCCCAATCATTCTTCTACAGGCTTAAGGTGAATATTGATAAAGGTAATTTCCTTGCCTTTTGGACTGTGCTTTTTCTCACATTTCTCTAAGTTTCAAAACAGTCATCAGTTGAGGTTCTTTTCTGCTCATTTCTTAGTATGCATATGAACAGCATCTGCTTTCTTCCCCAGCAATAGCAATGATAGGTTTCTGCTGCCTCAGTTCTAACCAGTTTAATGTGCTGGAAGCACAGTGTTGCACGATAACAGCAATTCTGCAGAGCAAAATGTTGATGGAAATGGCAGGCTGCTGTTAGAGGCAAGGATGGGGTTATGGGAAGCCCAGATTTCCTGTGAAAGGAGTCAGTGAGGCTCTCTGGGAAAATATGGAGCAGCAACATCTGTGTTTCACTAAGCTTTCATGAGGGAAAATGTTCTGGATGTATTTTATTACAGGTTTTTGATGAAACTGAGATGGCACCATTGAATACATCCAAGATTAGAAACGTTAACATTTCCTTCACCACACTTGGGAGCTGCTTTTGACAGAGTATGGCACAGCAGACACAGGGAGACCTGCTGGGTAGCAGATTTTGCCAGGCTCTATAGCAGCCATCATATGCTCCTTTAATCTTTCTGCTTTCTTTTTATTTTATTTCATTTTTCCTCTTCTCCAGCAAAATTCCTGATGTAGAAAAGCCTGTGTTGTTTGTGAAGTAAAAGGTCTGCAGAAATTATAGTGTTTCTTTTGATGTAAAGCATTCTTCTTGTTGCAAACAAAATTAGCTGTTTTTCTTTCATATTCTCTGCATACTAATTCCAGAGGAACTGCTATGTTACACATGCACTTGGTTCCTTTTCCTTTCTTTGTTTAAGACAGTTTAAATAAGTAAATTAAAACCCACCATAAAGTGCAACCTATTTGTGTCAAGAAAACAAAATAATGGTCATTGAGACAATGGCATATGCTGATGGTGCAATGAACTGCATTTCATAGATTCAGGGCAATTAGGCACTGAAAACTATCCATCCACCAAGCTCATCCACCCACACTGACAGTTTAAGAACAGTCCCACTAGGGAATTTCTAAGTGTTTTGAACAGTCTTATTTTTAAATTTCACAAGTGTCAAGACCACCTTGAATAAAGAAAGTCCAAGAGATATTTCAAATATAACTGCATATAACATCAATTCGACAGCCATGAGATTAGAAAAGTATAAATGCAGTATAAATCTGTGCAGAATGTTTAGAACTGAAGTTGGAAAATATTTTTAACTCTGATTATTGACTATCAGAAAGTGCTAGAGTGATATAAAAGAAGTACTTATAAAAATGTATAGGAAAAGTTCATTGTGATGGTTAAAGATTGATGACAAGATAGTGTAAATGGATCATAGAGGACTATAATTCTTAATTTGTATTTTTTTTCTATTCCAGTAGAAAATCTGTGAGTTGCAGTTCAGGAAAGATGCTGACCAAATGGGTGTGTAGGAGGTTCTAGGGTACATGAGTGATTGAAAGAATCCTGGTAAGAAGCTTTCCACAAAATGTAAACTTAACAGCCTTCAAATATGCAAGGGTCTTCTGCCACAAAGTTTGTCCACATGGCTGGGGAATAAGTTAAGAAAAAGGGAAATTACATAACAATATAGAAGGGCCAGCTCAGATGCCTGGAAAACTTTAGGATTTTAAGGGTAGTGACACAAAAATAGACTGAATGGAGGTGTCATAGAGTCCCCATCACTAAAATGTTTAAGGACAGATTAGACAAGCTCTTGCCATGTATGACATGGTGTACAATTCATCCTGTCAGGACAGGAGGATGGATTAGATGACACCATGAAATCCCTTCCAGCCATATGACTATGTAGAAGAACAGAATATACACCCACTGTAATTTATGGCCTGATTCAGCTTTACTGCTTCTCTTCATATTTTTTTCTTGTCACCTTTGCTGTTCTGTGATAAAATAACTGATGGAAAAAGGGTTTATTTGCTGAATTACTTCTGTGGTTTGCATTAAGAAGACATTGAGACCATAGCAACCCCAAGAATACTGGACTCTTCAGGAGCCAGGCAAAACTAAATAAGCTGTGCCTCCTTCATGATATCAGTAATTGCTTTACACTTACAAGGTCTCTCTGTTTGTCCCATAAACAAGGTAAAAAATACTTTAAAATTTTTGTCCCAACATGCAAGATAGTGACAAGGAGGGAAAGGCACGGATAGCACAAACATGGATTGCTCAGTACTGAGGAAAGGAGTGATCTACAACTTCCCCAATGCATCTGGAGAAAGCAGAGCAAGCTGCTGTGTGTGGGGCTGTCCAGAGCAACAACCTAACTGGAAGGAGCCACGACTTCCTTTCAGCCCACATGTCTGATGCACTTCCCATGGAAACCACTGGGAGGGAGGGAAGAAGAGAGCTGAGAGAGGAGACTGCAGCATCACACTCTGGTTCCACCCAGAGCAGAGCAGAGCAGGGCTGGGCTGGGCTGTAGCTTGGGTGTGCTTCTGGTTACAGGAGGGCACACTTCTAATTGAGCTGGAATCCTTCTGAGCAGGATTTCTGGACACAATAACTAATTCCAGCTGATGGCCATTATGTGCCTTAGAGTTCAGCTGTATGATGCACCCACCTTAATTCAAAGTGTTAACTAGGCTGTGATAATTTGACCATAGCAAATGCCAGTGAAAGTTTTCTGTTCACAACTCAAAATCTCAGAAATCATAGGAAGGACATGTTGAAAATCAGTTTAAAGGTGGTAACTTCTTGAGTTTTGGGACTTCTTTATCAGAACCCATTCAAGCATCAGTCTTACCTCCTTCAATTTCTGCACAGATTAGTATGTCTGGAAATCAGCTAGAAACAACTTATAAATTACAGGTCATAAATGCTATGTCAGCCATTTGATCTTGTTTGGGAACAGCTGAAATTCCCAGCTCAGATGACCTCAGATCCTACTGCAATAGGATTTTGTTCTCTTTACCTTGTTTGAGAGTCAGCTGATGGAGAGGCAGGACTTCCACCTAATTATTCTAGAGTTAGAAATGCAGCACTGCTCCTCAGCTTTGTGGAAAATCTTCTTAAAGATCTCCTCCAGCTCTGGTTCTTCAGGGCACTGAAGTGTACTCATCAAGAAGTAGTATACTGAACAGCTGCTGCTGGCTAAGTTGCAACATTTTGAAGGCAGAGTCACATCTATTCCTATATCTCCCTGATCTGGTAAAGATAGCATGGGAAAAATAGTAAAATAAAAAATTAAAGCCCCTATAATAACAATAAAACCCCTAGTTCCAGTACTGATTTTTTTTATCATTTGATCAGTCAACCCTATCTACTGATTCCAGTTTCAAAGAGACAAAATTAACTGGATTGTCTCTTTCTCTGAAAAACAGATTCATTTTCTTCAGCTAGTTTTTACTTAGAGATGGCAGATATTAGTTGTGGATTTAAAACTTGGAACTGCAGGCCTGCTCCTAAGGTAAATGCAGTTACACGTACAAAAGTAGTTTTTTCTAAACACTTTTTCTCTGTGTTTGGAGGCTTTACTGACTTTTTTGTTATTTCTATTAACTCAGCCCCACTAGAAGAACAGAATATGAATTGTCCTGCTACACTTTGCTATGTGTGTGTGTATGGGTATGTGCATACATGAGAAGCTTCATTGTGGTCTCAGCTGGGAGAAGATGGCTGACGGTTTTCCCAGAAGTTTCACTTTACCAAACTGTAAGGACTCTAAAATTTCACTTTACCAGACTGTAGTGATTGACAGTTCAGTGTATAACTTGAATCAAGCCTTATTCTGCAAAGTACAAATCCATGATGCCACCCTACAGTAGGGATGCTGGGATCAAAAGGAAGCTGGAGATCTTTGTGTCTCTCCATCCTCTCCAGCACAGCCCAGATGCCCCAACAAGACTGGATGTTAAATTTTCAGACAGCTCAGTTTCAGCAAGGTGAAATTCATCCCATGTGACTAAACAGTGAGTGCTTCTACACAATTGAAGAACAGGTTCTTTTTTTCTGAACCTGAAATGAGTATAGTTTCCCTTATACAAAAAAGTAAATAACAACTACACACAGAAGAAAAAGGGTCTGTGTATCACATATGTTTTCATAACACTTGTGTGGTTATTTACTGCATCTAGGCATGTTGTGAATATGTAAGTGAAGCTGGACCAATTTCATACTGACACAAGCAGTGAAATGACTACCCATTCCTGTCAACAATGTGATCTATATCAACAATGTGAATGATTTGTGGATTTGCATAGAACTGATAAGTCTATAAGCCCTGTGACCTCACAGAGCTTGTAGATTTAGGAATATTTTAGGAATATTTTTGTCAAAATTCCTCTGACAGTCTCTGCTTGTCTCAGCTATTGAATTTTACTCATGTACTTTCAGATTTAAAATACTACACTTCCATAATCTAAAATAAATATTAGGAGTCCTAAGACAATATATGTGTTCAAATCTCAAGCTGCATCTCGAAATTTCAAATTTTTTTTGGATATAATATTTGCTTTCACCATTCAAGACTTTATTTCAGTGAATTAAAAACTGATAAATTGCAATGCCCTGGAGGTCCACTAGAGGAATAAATTCTGTCTGAAAAGAGATGAAAGTGACTGACTAGCATAATTTCAAGCCAGTATTTGAGGCCAATTCAAACCAAGAAAATTTAAGTTGCAGAATCCCACCTTCAGTAGGAAAGTTACTACTCATTAGGCATTAACAATGTTCACAGTCTACCCACAACAGCAAAATGCTACAAGTTTAAAGCAAACTATTAGAAAGGTTACCAAAACAAAGGTTACATATTAAACTTGGAAAAGTAAGATTATAAATAAGTGCTATGCTTTTCCTTATCTAAAAGAAGCACTCATACAACTGAAAATGCAGCTTGGTTTTTAAATTATCCTTTCTCAGATCTCTTCAGAGAGAAGGGCATGGCAAGGCTGCTCTGGCACATGGTGCTTTGTGATTAGAAGCCGTTGTCTGGGCTGCTGGAGGGGCAGGCCTGGCCAGGAGCAATGGGAATCTCTGCTGAGCTGGGTGGGAATGGCTCTTTGTACAGCACTGCCTCTGCCTGAGACACACGGTGGGGATTGCAGGGTTACATTGCTTGGGACACTGCTCTTCATTAAAATGCCTCTAACACCCTGGAGGGCTGGAAAAAAATGGTGCCTGAAATGACAGGGATAGAGAGCAAGCAGAGAAAATGCTAAAATATCCTCAGAAGCCATGTCAATATCTGATCTGAAAAGCTGTCAGGATCTCTCACTGGTCAGTGACCCCAAGAACAGTTCCAAAGTCTCTTTTCCCAGCCTGGTGCTTGAAGAAGGAGTCAGAGCTCTTCATTTATTGGTCTCAAGGTTGTTTATTGTATCTTATCTATAAAATTCTTTCTCCTGTCCTGCCAAGGTCCTTCCAGCAGGACAGTTCCAGGCACTCTGCCTGCCCCTGGGCGGTGTTATGTCTTTATACTAAAAACTACACATACAATGTTTACAATTACTTTCCAATAACTATCACCTACGTTAGACAGTGAGCTTCTACTCTAAACCAATCTAAAAGTGCCAACATCACAGCAGAAGATGGAGGCCAAGAAGAAGAAGGAGAAAGGCAGGACACACCCAGATCCCTCCATCTTGCCCCCCTGAATCCCCATTCTAGAAACTCCAAAATCTACTTTTTCACCCTGTGATAAATTCACTCTTATTCTACCTAATTTGTCATGGCTTACAGATCTTCATCTAAGGTTGGTAACTTGCTCCAGGGGTCATAATCAAAACCACAGGCATTTTGGGCTCTGTGCCAGGGTCTCTGAGACCCCTGGCAGGGGTCCTGGTCATCCTGGACAGCCAGAGGAATGTCCTGGGTTCCCACAAAAAGCAATCTTTACTGGTACATCTAGGAACATGACAAGAAATTCTGAGCTGCATGTGACAGTGCAGAGCTCCCAGCACAGTTCAGAGCTCCCAGCACAGTTCAGAGCTCCCAGCACAGTGCAGAGCTCCCAGCACAGTTCAGAGCTCCCAGCACAGCACTGCTCAGCAGCAGGCAGGGCTGGAGGCTTTTATCTCCTCAGGAGCCCCAGGCAGCTGACAAACAGAGCTCTCACACACTACCTGAGGCTGTGGGAGGGTCTTGACCTGTCCCCCTTCTTCTAGTAAAGGCTACATCACCAAGAAGCATCCTTGAATGGCCACTTTGCTTCCCACCCTGCCTCCCCGAGGCCTCCAGTGCTTTTTCCTATTCCTGCTGCCCAGGATAACCACAAAGATCACCCCTTGTGCCACAGCAGTGGCCATGGCCATTTGGGTTATCTGAGCCAGAGTTCACCCACCCTGCAAAGGACAGAAAGGGATCTAGCTCAGTACTTCTCCTACCAAGCAGAAAAAGCTGCTGTAGAGCACCCAGGGCTAAAGATCTGAGGAGTTTTGCTTAATTCTGTGAGCACTGCATGCTATCAAAGGCTGAGGAGCTCAATCTTCACCCCTGCACAGCTGCCATCAGCAAAAGCAGTGGAGAGAACAGGGAGAGAACAAGGAGAGAGCAGGGAGAGAACAGGGACAGAACAGGGAGAGAGCAGAGAGAGAACAGGGAGAGAGCAGGAAGAGGGCAGGGACAGAACAGGGAGAGAGCAGAGAGAGAACAGAGAGAGAACAGGGAGAGAGCAGGGACAGAACAGGGAGAGAACAGGGAGAGAACAGGGAGAGAGCAGGGAGAGGGCAGGGAGAGTGCAGGGACAGAACAGGGAGAGAACAGGGAGAGAGCAGGGAGAGAGCAGGGAGAGAACAGAGAGAGAGCAGGGAGAGAACAGAGATAGAGCAGGGAGAGAGCAGGGAGAGAGCAGGGACAGAACAGGGCACCTGTCCCAGCAGTCAGGGGGATGCCTGTGTCCTCTTCAGTGTCAGCTTCTGGGATGGGCTCTTCCCTGCTCTGCAAATCTTCTGGACTTGACAGATGAATGCTCCCACAGTGACCTTTTTGCCCAGCCTCTGGCTTGTTCTGTGAATTACAAGCTCTCTCCAGCTCCTTCTACTCAGCTCCTAGCACATTGTCCCCACACTGAGATCAGACCCTTCCCCACTGCATTCCAGAATCACGCCAACTCTTCATTCTTGCACAGTTCTCCCAAGTCTTCAGCTTGGTTCCTCCTACAAATCTCTTTTTAATGTCTTGCTTTGTCATTCCTCTTAATCTGGCCTACAAAAAGTCTTTTTTTTTTTTTTTTGACAGTTCTCTGCAAAAACCTTGACAAATTTGTTTCCACATTCAGATTTCCTACTTACCATTCCCAGGTGCTTCCATTAGAATAGACAACAGCTGAATGACTAACAGTATTGCTGGTCCAAGAGAAATATGATAGAGTACAGTTCAAGGTGGATTTGCAGTGCACATTTTTCATTACAAATTCAGAAAATTGAGCAGAATATAGAATTTGTTGAGACAACAAACCTGGGGATGTAGGCAGGTACCCCTGAGTCATGAAAACTACAGTATTTAGTGGCACAATAGACCCAAGATGTCTCAAGGTGACTGTTCAGGTGAAAATGCTGGCCTGTGACCAAGGCTCAGCTATTAAAGTTCATTGTTAGGAGTACTGCAAACAAGTCTCTTCTGCCACTTAGGAGAGAAGTCTGAACATTAGTGTGAGTATTAATGAATTCCGTGTGGCAATGAAGTTGTTTCAATCTGAGGCTGTTGGAGTTCACTCTAGTCCTTACCCAAGATGCACCACCTGCCACTACCCCCTCTTTAAATGTTTTAGCATCATGCTTTCTGCTTTTGTGGAAAGGGGTTTCTTTGTCAGACATCCTTGAAAGCTAACTATTGTCAGCTGGTGTGCTGCCTACAAAGAGGGAAACATATATGCATATTTGTATTACAGAGATAACATAAGTCCAAAAGCTATTGTAAACTCACAGAACATTTACACATGCATAATAGATATTATCCACATGTAGATGTTTGTCATAGGTGTGCATATACATGTGTGTACATATAAAAGGATCAACCTAATATAAAAACTAAGCCTGCTCTATTATGGTCTGAACTGATCTGAAGTCTGGGCTAGTAGTAAAGATCACTTTACTTACATTTTTTTCTTCTTTTGAATTTTGGGAAGTTCCTCAAGCCTACACAGAGCTATGTGAGCACCAGAACCCTGCTCATTTATGGACCACCATTGTTTTTTGGGATGGGGGCTGTGTTTCTTGCTCGGTTACTTTTCCTCAGCGACAGTGTCAAAGCCCATGAGGAGATCCTTAGTGCCATGGCAATACAAATCTCAGTGATATTTCTGAATGAACCTGTACACCTAGGAATGTTTGGCTATTTCTCAAACAATTTCTGCTTCCCATAAGTTTTATCTGGGTTTTATCTTGTTGGTACAAGCCAACAAGAGTGCCCCTGCTCCTTACCTCGGTAGGAGCTGTGATTGTCCTTTGCGCAAGGTGGCAGCAAAAGAAAGCTCTTCCAGCTCCTTCCTCTCTCCCCTGCACTCCTCCTGTCAAGGAGAGCAACTCCTTCAACTTTATTAAGTGTGTTTTAAAAAACAAAACACACTGTTGCTGGTGGTTAATATATGTCTGAACAATACATGGACTTACTGATGCCTTTTACATTGGGAGCACTGTCACATTTCACTCTCGATTTCTTTACCAATATTCCCCTAGGGAAAAGCTAGAAAATTGAATGCAAAGAAAGGAAAACTATGAGACAAATCCCCCTTAAATCACTGATTTTACCTTTATCATTTTATTTTTAAAACAGGGTATTTTTCCAATGAAAACACAGTGACTTTGGGAGAAAGGATTGAGTCCAAGAAAAATAAAATAAAATAAAATAATAAAAAATAATTAAAAAAAATAAATAAAATAAAATGTTAAGCTCTAGGCTTAATTAAGGCACTGTCACATGTCAAATTGTGACAAATTGTGATGGAAGTACCTGTGGTACACTCATGTTTCAGCATAATAATTTGGTTTGTCAGTAGGAATAAGTAGTCTGGAGAATCTGACTTTTGAAGTCCCAGTTAGCAGATATCTAGATTAAATAAAAATGTGGAGTCCACCCTGCTAGTCCTGCTGACCCTAATTAACATTTGCTGTTTGGATATTTTTGGAGGGGGTTTTTATTTGTTTTTTGGTTTGGGGAAAAGATTTATTTCATTGAATGGAATGTTTTACTGCAAATATTTGAGTTGATGAAGCTACTTTAAGGTTCATTAAGCCTCAAAATACTCCTAACACATATTCCCCATATGGAAGAAAACCTTGGGTGAATATTTAATAACCTTCACAGATTTGACCCTTTAAAGTCAATAGAAGTAATAAGAATAGCAGCAAGACTCTGCTTATTTTGAAAAACCAGGGATTACTCACCTTGAAAGTACAATATAGTAAATATGTTCTTTATTCTAGAGGCAGGGTAAAAGAACAGCCTGTCACCTTTGGATATGAACATTCTCTACAACCTTAAAGCTTGTTCTGATGAGCATAACCTTATTCCAAAACCACTGTGTTTAATAAAAATTACTTCCAGAATTTGAAGAATATTTTATTATGGAATACAAAAATACTATCTATGTAAAAACAATAAGTTAGTTTATTTACAATACTTTACACTATCCTGCTCTGGGGCTTCCTTTGCACCAGACTTCTTGTCATTATTTTACACACCTTTATAATCTTAATTATAATTTTGCACAAAGCATTTCCAAAAGCATGTCATCCATGTTCACTGCTCCAATGATGGGCCTGAAGAATAATTCAGCAACCACATTAGCATTAATAGATCTTAACAAGGAGAGAACAACATTCAGCTTGGCAAATCTGGCTTCATCACCTCTGTGAATGAGTCTGACATGTTCATTTAGAGCTTGTTGTGCTTCCCTCTGCAATCCTTCAATGTACTGAGTACACTGCAGTCCAGGTAGATCTGAAAAGAAAAATAAATTATTTTGTTTATATATTTTTGTTTATAAAACAATATTATTCTTACAGAACAACTCCTAACAGCTCACAGACTGTAATTATCACTCAAGGAAAGAAGCAAATTAAATTGCTAGAGGACTTCTTATATGCAAAGCCAACATGCCAAATTTTATTGGGCAGGTCAAATTCTTATCATACTGGTTTTCTGGATATTTAATACTCTTCTTCACAAACCTAAAACATGATGTTTGTCAACATTCACTTAGGTGTTAAACAAATTAGTTGATAAAAACTTTGATTGAAGAATGCTCTCCAAAACACCATTACAGCAGGGAAGACAAGAAAAATAACTTTTTCAATTTTTCACTTCTGCAAAAATGCATTGTTTACATTTAAGGCTTCTTTTGACTACTGCTTCTACTCCAGTTTATAAGTGGCAAGAAGTACTGACTCCAGCATGAGACAGGAAGTTTCCCAATGAATGACAGAAAGATGGAAGGTGCAGAATTAAGGCTTTATGTGACCATAGAATCATTTTGAGTGGAAAAACCTCCAAGATCACTGAGTCCAGCCATTAACCTAACACTGCCAAGTCCACCACTAAACCATTCTCCCGAGCAACATATCTACACATTTTTGAACACTTTCAGGGATGGTGATTCAACCACTTTCCTGGACAGCCTGTTCCAGTGCTTGGCCACCCTTTCAGAGAAGAAATTTTTCCTTCCAGAACAATGCCTCTGTCTTTTTGCATTACACCAGCTTCCAAATTTGACTTGTGTAACATAAGCTTCGCCTTAACTATTGTAACTTTTCTCTCTTATCTGTATAGAAAGCAAAGCTACAAAAGCAGGATGATAAATGCAAAGTACCACTACAGGAACCTAACCATCAATAACTCCCAGTTTGGCAGCGGGAGCACCAGCAGAGCCTGTCCCGCTTTCACAGGATACTGCCACGCTTGGGAAGTGCCATATCCACATGCCATAGCCTGACTGCCTTCCAGATCAGTCAACAACCCGATAATAAGTCACTTGGTAGAGCTGCATCTATGCGATTCTCCACAAAGAGAGAAGGCAAAAAGAAAAAAAATTAAAAAAAAGTAATAATACCCCGATCATAAGTGCTACACCCAGAGCCACAGCAGCACTTTGCTGCTGGAAGCCCCGAGCCTTCCCTGCCCTGCGGGGCGCGCAGATCTCCGGGCACGGCACGGGCAGAGCCGCTCCCCTCGGGCCGGGCAGGAGAGATCCCGCCGCTCCAGGGAAACAGCAAGGAGCCTCTGCTGTCTCCCAGCCTTCTCTAACCGACTGCCAGGCGCCCGGAATTCGCTTTGTTCGTGGAAAGCACCTGTGGAAAGCGCCAGCCCTCCGGACCCCAGACCGAGCTGCAGCCGGACTCCCTCCCTGCCTGCGGCCGGGGTCTTGCGGAGGGGGCAGAAGGTGAAACTTTGCTCCGCGTCCCTCTCCTCCAGCACCTTTCTGACCCCGCGGAAAGCCCCGGGTCTGCCCCGCTTCCCTGGGGATGCTAGCGGGCTCTCCCCTGTGGCAGAGACACCCCGCTGCCCCGCCCGGCCACTCACCCGGGTTGAAGAGCACCGTCCCCTTGAGGTAAGCGTACTCTTTGGTGCTGATGTCCAGGCTCCAGCACTTGGCCAGGAAGCCCTTGATAGCCTGGATCTCGCCGGCCGAGGGCAGGTGCGGGCCGTGGTGCGGCCGGCCCGGTGCCGGTGCCGGTGCCGGTGCCGGTGCCGGTGCCGGTGCCGGTGCCGGTGGGCGCTCGCCGTGCTGCCGGGCGGTGAGGATGCGCTGCAGCATGCTGGGCTCCGCGCTCTCCACCGTCTCCAGGTGCACCCGCTCCTGCGCCAGCCCCAGCAGCAGCAGGGGCGCCCAGCAGCTGCGGACCAGCAGCAGCTGCTCCTCCAGCGGCAGCTCCTGGAAGCAGGGCACGTTCTGCACGAAGCGCAGCGTCTTCACCAGCACGGCCGAGGCCGCCTTGCAAGCCACCTGCGGGCTCCGCAGGGCCACCCTCCGCCGCGACCCGCACGGGCAGCCCCGGGGCGCCGGCCCGGCCGCGGGCGCCGCCCGCTCCTCCTGGCTGCGGAGGATGCTGTAGAGGATGCTGCTGTGCCGCCGGCCCTCCGCGCAGCAGCGGCACGCCATGGCACCCGTGGGGCCGGCGGGGGCCGGGCTGAGCCGGGGAGGCTCGGCGGGGCGGTCCCGGCCTCCTGCTCCCGCCGGCAGACGCGCACCGCTCGCCCTCTGCCCGGCTCCGTAACTTATTTATAGCCGGCGGGGGTGTGTGCGTGTCTCTGTGTGTGTGTGTGTGTGTGTGTGTGTGTGTGCAGCCGCAGGCGCTGTGCCGGCCGCTCAAAGGGGCAGACACTCTTTACTGGCTGGAAAAGAGGCGGGGGGAGGAGAGGAGATGAAAAAAAAAAACCAAACCCTCCTCCTCCTTCCCTGAGACAGCGATACCCGGGGGGAGCCGGCGAGCCGGCCGCCTCTGCCCGCAGGCTGCGGCGCGACCAGCGGCAAACTGCAGCCTCCTCGCCCAGCGCGGGGCCGCGGGATGTCCCTTCCCGGCCCCTCTTTCCGAGTCCCATCCCGGCTGATGTTATCCCGGGATGCTTCGACAGGGCAAGGCAGGGCAGGGAAGCTCCTGCTGCTCTCGCGTTTTGCCACTGTAGGGAGCAGCTCCCGCCCCTGTGGGACCCCACCGAGAAATGAGAACCGGCCCCGCTGCCTTCACAAGAACCCGAGAGGTCTCGGGAGGAGAGAGAAAGGGTGCATTGGTGAAGAAAGGAGCGCTGAATTGGGCCAAATTATTAAATTCCCGCCGGAGGGGAAAAAGGTGACCCCACTAATGACATCGAGGACTTTTGTCAATGCCTGCCCTAAGGAGTGATGCCTTGTGTGCCAAATGAACTGCACAGTGCTGCCGTGCGGGAGGGAGAGTCGGACACGTCCCTGCCCAAATGGGTGCTCTGTGAGGGTTGCAAACAAGGACTGTCAGGGTGCCCTGGGGCTGGTGCAGCTGCAGCACCCATTGGGATCCCCCATGGAACCACTCCCATCAATAATTCCCCTGCTCTGCCTGTCAGCACCTGGCCCATCTTTCTGATGTCATTTTGTTCCACCCGTTTGCATTATCCCTTCAGGCTCTGCTTCTCCATGAATCCCTCCTCTTAGATATTTACTTTTCTGTGACCCATGTCCTCCAAGTGTCATATGAACTCCAAAGCAAGGAATCCTCCCATCCCTCCAGGCCTTGATGTTTACACAGGAGGGACAGGGGACTCGTGATTGACAAATATGGATTCTTGAATGAAAAATAAACACCTTCTCATCTGGGCTAAATAAAAGTGGGTGCAGCAGAGTGGATAAACACTACAGAAAATGAAATTACTTCTATCTCCTGCATATGGGCTAAAACAGAAACATTTTCTGGTTCATGTGATCTGGAAGAAACTTGACAGAGAATTAGAGAAAGTAGCTGGTTTTAAGCAAAATTCTGTACCTTTTCCACCAGTATCTGCTACCAAGAGAAGACTAAATCACCCTTGAAAAGCTGCACTTTCTTTCCATAAAAGTGCTTTTTGCTTTGGTGTTGTTTTTGGTTTTGGAGGGTTTTTTGTTAATTTTGGGGGGTTTGGGTTTTGTTTGGTTAGTTGGTTTGTTGGGGGTTTTTATGCAAATACCATTGAGTGCTTTGGATTTTGTAGAAACTAAACAATTTTGAGCTGGATCTTGGCAACTTCTTTTCCCTATGAAGTCAGCCCTACCCTGTCAGCTTACACAGGTATAGAGTCACACAGTCTTTTCCCTCTAAGTTTTTCTTCACAATTGGACTCAGAGGGGATATTCTTTAAAAATGATTTGTGCTTTTTGTAAGGCACTTTTTTACAAAGTTTATAAAACACTGATGGGCTACCTCTCTCGAGTAAACCTTGTTTTACAAACACAAGCTGTCCAACACCTAGGTTATCATACTTTTGGTTTTACCTATGAAACACATTTTCCACAGACCCAAAGATGATAAAGGCCTTTATTGGCTTTGCAGTGGAAGAGAACTGCTACAGTGAACCAATTCAGTGATGTCTAAAGTTTGCTGACAGGTCAGTGGTTTCACCAAACATTCTTTAAGAACGAAAAGATGCTAGATTTACAAAACAAATGTACTAATACTAAATATTACCAACTTTTTCATTTGGGTAGTATCACTGGTAATGACAAAACAGTCATTTATTTGTCTAGAATATTTCTTTGCCATTCTAGGTTGTTTCCTCTTCTAGTCATCAGTGTTTCTTCTGCATTAAGATTTTAGATGGTTTCTTTGAGCCCTTTTTGTCTTTTTCCTTTTTAGATTTTTTGGGAAGGGGTTGTTCACTAACTTCAGAGGTAAATCTTGCCAATTTTTACAAAGAGTATTGCTAAGCTTTTAGTTGTCTTTAGCAGCATTTCTCCTATGAGGTACAGATCATTAGCCTGACCATGGAATCTAGATGTGTTTTTTATGAATTTGTAACTTGGAAAATATCTATGGGAAAGCACGGTGCAGCTGAGACTGGAATCATTGCCTTTGCAGCTTTGACCTTGGACTCCAACTGTGGGAATGTTCTGCTTATTATGGGAGGATGCTGCTTACACAGGGCTATAGACAAAGGAAATATTTGTAAATATAACTTTTATACCAAGTCTACAATAGATTTCTTTTTCCCAGTGTAGCAATATTGGTTGCAGGTGTTTAATTTTTCAAGGTATTTCTTTTTCAAACAACTCTCAAATGTAGATGCAGTTTGTCTGGTGTATAATGATTTTGCTGACTCTTCATTTTCTAAACAAACTTATACAAAAAGACTTTGTCTTTGATAATTATAACAAAATGTATACCCCACACTGTAACCAAAACTTGGTTTACTATGCAGTGCCAGAAATCACATTGCTGCAGTTACAGGTGTACTTCCTTCTCTGACAAGTGCATGTAAACACTCATTTCTCTCATTCCAATTCTTAATGTACTCAGATACACATGGAAGTTCATTTTATTCAGGGTAGATCATCTATTTCCGAGCTAAAACATTAAGAATGTTTTAATTTATTTATCCTATAAATATTTATTTGTGGTTTTCATGTTGGTATTTAGCAATTTGTTCAGTCTTTATTTACAAATCTGGGTTCTGTCTGTCCATAGCATTCAAACTCAGTTAACAACAAAGCATTCTATTCACAACCAAAACCAAAATCCCAAACAGAAACCAAACTGTTTGATGGAAAATGCACGAAAACCCTTTTAGCATAAAGGGAAAGTGCCTGGTTTCTGCTGGAAGATCTGGTGTTACATGGGTATTACCAAGCTCCTTGTGGTACAGTCATGAATAGGTTGACAAGCTTCCAGACAAAGGATTGTGTGTTTGTATTGTTTGGGGCTTTTTTGGATTGTTTTTGTTTTGGGTTGGTTTTGTGTGTGTGTGTGTTTGTGGTTACAGGGTTTCTTTAACTCAGACAAAGCCTTGGATATGGAGGTGATACAGGGCAGTCTTGGCAGCCTCACTCACTCCTGTGGCTGCTCAGTGTCTCCCTATCACTCATCTGGTAGCACATTTGGTTCTTGGCCAGAGGGCAAGATTCAGTTTCAGAACAAGACCAAACAAGCATTTGTTTTTATGCCATCGGTGCTTCAGTGTACCATTAGCTTGAGAAAAGCTTTTTTCTAGCATAGAATTTGATCCTGATGTCCTATAAATGCACACTATTACTTTTAGTGTAAGTGCTGAAAAATAAAATATGATTTTAAGATCAGATGTAAAGCAGACTCAATGTGGTGATTAGCATAAGAGAAGTTAACTTTTTTCCTACAGAAAAAGAACATATAATGTGGAATATTGCTATAAGGATATGATAAGCAATATGTCTTATGTAAAAATAAATGCTTTGTTAAAACAAGGTTTTAGAATTTAAGTATATTGCTGCTTTTCATTCTTTTCTCATTGTGACTATCTGTTAGTTAGACTGATCACCATTCACATTTCCCCTATTTTTTCCTGGGGTGTTTTTTGAAATGTGGGGATTAAGGGAAAAGTAGTTCTACCTACGTGCTGTACCACACACTCCTGATGGCACCATTGTCCCCTTCCTGGAGGGACAACGGATTCCTGAGGAGGAGCATCCTGGGAGCTTGGGCCAAAGGTGGCTGAGGTGGACCCAGGTCCAGAGAGATGATGACCAGAAATTCCAGAACTTTTCAGCTTCCCTAAGACTGTGATTTGACAGTGTTTCTGTATCACCTAACAGTATGTGCTTGTTCTGGAGCAGGATGAGCATTCCATTTTTATGGAATTAGCCAGAGTATATAAAAAGGAGTTTATTCCAGGTTTAGACCTTCCTGCCAGATGCTTGAAAGCAGATGATATCTAATCTGGTATAAATTGTAATGGTACAAAATCAGCCTTTTAACACATCTTAAAGAAACCAGAACATGCAAAAGGGAAGAAGAAGAAGAAGAAGAAGAAGAAGAAGAAGAAGAAGAAGAAGAAGAAGAAGAAGAAGAAGAAGAAGAAGTTGTTGTTGTTGTTGTTGTTGTCAGTTCTTTGTAAAATGTGGCCGTGGCAGTTTGGATGCAGAAATAGCAATTCTGAATATCAATTTACTCTTATTGGACCATGCACTCCACTGTCATATTTCCATTGGCAGATAGTAAATTTAAGGAGGCCTCACATACCCCAGGCCTGGCCTTTTTCCTTATGTTAATATGTACCCATATTTTTCCTTATGTTAATATGTACCCATATGCTAATTCACCTTACCTAATGCTAGTTATTCTGTTAGAGTTAACTAGGTTTTGGGGTGGGCAAAATTAGGCAAAGAAGCAAACTTGTAAACCTTTTACAGTGAAAGGCACTCAGTTGTTTCCCATTAAAAAAAGATTAATTGATCTTTGGGCTTTGTAAAGAGCTGTGGACCCCAGCAATCCAAAACTGTATAAGCATATTTAGATATGCTATTGGGGTTTCAGTGTTTAGATATAAGTAATAACTTATATTTTGGCCCAAAGTGGGTTCATGGGGCTCCCAAACATCTGTCAGTGTGCAATGCTTCAGGGTGCAGTCCCCTAATCCCTCCTGAGCCAATCTAGCAGCTCACTGGAGCTGAGAGGTGACTCCCACAAAAGTGCTGTTGTTGCTGCTTTCCTTGTCCCAGCTCTGGCACACACCTGATCCTTTGGTGAACCAAATCTCCTTTCTAACCTGGTAGCATTTTTGTGACAGCCATTGCAAGAAAAATAGCAGAGAAATGAGGTACCTTGAAATGTGCTTTCCATGCTTTATTTCACCCAGTGACACTTCTGAAGTATCTGCCCCACCTGAGAAGTTGGAACACTCGGGATACAGCAGAATTGTCCCTGGTCAGTCAACAAAAAACTGACGCATCAAGGAAAAAGCCATGTAGTAATCTGCTAATTGAACTGAACTGAATTCAGCTAGGGCTAAAAAGGGTGCCAGAGCAGGTGGAAAGGTGTGGTCTTACCACCCTTCCAGGAAAATGGAGAAAGAGCAGGAAATACCTCTGCAAACCTGTATTCCACTCAGCCACCAAGTGGAACTGCTCCCTCAGGTAGGTAAAGCCCTAAATCTTGAGAGCAGAAAATAATAGGTATTGTGGGAGAGGGCTTGTAACAAGGTTTGGTTTTAAATTATTCTTTTAAATATCATGCAAAATTGATCTGTACTTTTGCTAATGGCTCTGAATAAGGGACTTGTGTTATAAAATACTAGTGTAGAAAATAGCTTTCAGTTACTTACCTTGAAGAACACATTGCTGATACAGAACAACAGATGGGTAACAGGCAAAAAGCTCAATTAAGTTAAATACTGTTCAAGGTTGTGGCTTAAAGAATAAAACACATTCTAGCTCTACAGTGGCAGGAGGATACTATGTATCCATTGCACCAATTTTTAAGTTCAAAGTTCTGTATGTTACTGCAGCTAATTGTCTGAGGCTGGTGAGTTCACAGATACACTTTCATTTGTGACTAATATCACAGGATACTCTGCTAATAAAATTTCCATTCAAATAGGCCTATAATTTGGCATGTATTTTATCTGAATATCAATGTGCAGGTTTTTAAAATCCATACATCTTTCTATAGGTTTTAATTCAGACACATTTCATCCCAGTTGGGTATTTAAAATACAGTCCTCTGGTGAATCAGTGATATAATTTCTCATTAGGTCAAATTTGTGTTATGGTATTAAAGCTGCATTTCTTTCTTTTTTACTATTCTTCAAACATGCGTTTGAAAGGTAAATATTTAATTTAAAGGTTCACCTACAATCTGTATCACAAATACTTATGATCTTCAAATATCTTCAGCAGTTCCTTGTGCTCTTTGCTTCAATCACCATTCACCAGGTTTCTAAATTTTCTACCCATTCTGTAGCTAGCAGGGAAATCATTTAGTATTCTGTTCTGCTGGCAGACAAGGCAGACTGTATCTTTAGTTTTGTCAAAACAATCACGTTAGCTTACCCTCTTTAAAGGAAGGATTTTTCTAACCCAGATCTTTCCAACGCAATCGGATTAGGGAGTGACCCAGCAGTCCCGTTGGTACATTCAGTGCAGTTGCTGTCATTGATAGCCCAAAGTACAGGGGGAAGTGCTGACATCTTAATCTAGCCAAGCTGCAGCCTGACAGCATCCTTGGCTGGGCTGCAGCTCAGACTTTGAGGCTGAGGGACCATCAACTCCCCTTTCTGCTTTCCTGAGGGCACTGCTAAACCCAGAGCTGTGGCTGAGCGCAGCTTCTGCTCAGCGCTGTGCCCCAGCAGGACAGCATTCCTCCCAGTTTGCAAACTCAGGCCAAGACATTAATGCCCACCAGTCCACTGGTTGTTTATCCAGGTTTTTGCAACTCTTACTGTATAAAATTAGCACTGTGTTGCTACTTTCCAGATTCTGCTTATAACTGCTACGCTTTGATTACACATTTCCCTATTAATTTAAAGTCACAGGAATAATCCCTGCCAATACCCACCTCGTTTTTAATAAGTGAAACATATTTTATCTTATAAACAACTTTCAAGCTAAAACTTTGAAGGTCCTTTTTCTCTTTAGACCTGTTTCTTAGATATCCTTTGTGCCATTGCAACACTTTTGCCACTTTCTAAAAGCCTTTGAAGTGTGGACATCGTAACTTTACAGAGGGTACCACTGGTGCTGTTCCCACCAGTGCCAGAGAGAGAGACAGTAACTCCCCAACTCACATTTATTATTCTACTCTCCTACATTAAAGAATCATTAGTCTTTGGGGTCAGGATTGCATATTTCACTGGGAACCCATGTCAGACTGCTCCTCTTCTGTTACATCTTACATGGCTTTCTGATCTTCTTTCAAGAACAGAGCTGTTTATTAGCAGAGGTAGGATGTCTTTCTTGTTTCAATTCTCCATTCAGCTGCATTACCATGTCTTCCATGAGAACAGGTCCAGCAATCCAAGGGGAGAGCTTTTCTGGCCTTCAATTACTTCTCCTCTTCACCATTGATCCCCATTTTCATCCATGAATGCCTACACATCTCTTGAGTTGGAGATGGAAATTGTTTTCCTCAGTAAGTGTGTTTTGTTCATTGTAATTTTGTGAATTTATTAAGTCACTTTTTGCTATTGCATAGTGCTGATGTTTTTAAGTGGTATGTTATGTCACTTAGAAAAATTACCAGAATTCTAAAGAATATTGTATCTGAGTAGTTTCTTTTGGCTTGGCCTAGACAGAGTTGAATATTAGAGTGCACTACTATAAAAATTTAATTTTTCTCCTCATAACTGAAAATTTTCATGTAATGTGTTGTGTTAAAAAGATGCACACAGTATTTTATGATAAAAAGAAAAAAAAAATAAGAGAAAAGATTGTGAACTTGAATCTTCTGGTGCTTCTCATATCTAAAGACTTGAGTGGTAGGAGTTGCATTTTTTTAGGTCCACTTCTTGAAACATTCTGGAACCTCTATATACTGGTATACTGGTATATACCTCTATATACCTCTATATACCTCTATATACCTCTATATACCTTTATATACTACTATTTCAGTAGTAACACTGAAATCAGTAGCATAAATGTCACTGAAAACCTCAGCCAAATCAAGGATCATATGCTATTTTGCAGTTAATTGTTCAATAAGGATGTAACAGGCAATCAATTTAATAATGTTTAGCTTGTTCTGCCTTGAATATTAATTAAGGAATAAAGGAAGTACATTGGATGGTGGTAGAGTAGCCATAACATGTAACATAGAAAATAAGCATCGAGAGGAAAACTTTAGCTTAGAAAACTGGAAGAAGAAATTTTGAGATTATGAGAAATAAAGAAAAGAAAATGAAAAAGAACTGAAAACACAGAAAGACCTGCAGGGAATAGACACCTTTTAAGAACAGACAGAATTAAGATAGTTGGTCCCATAGAAAAAGAAATGATTGATAAATACTTTTCCCTTAATTCTCATGCAAATCATACTTCACATAGATCTCTCTTTTTAGTGAAATTTCGCCAGAATATTTGGCAAATTAGTTTGCTATTTCTTTACTACCTCTATCATATCAAAGCATGTCTTTCTAGGTTTTGTCTCTGAAAATTTGGGTTCCTTAGAAGAGGCAGATTGTGAATTCCTTCTATCACAATTTTATCATTTCTTTTGCTTACTTTTATGCACCATGCAAAGGAAAAAAAACCCACAATGTCATAATTGACACTTCTTTATCTCTCTCTTACATCCAGGAACGTACTCAGTTTAAATATTCCATTTTTTTCCAGTCAAGCTTTCTCTGTAGACCTGTAGCACAGTAAATCACATCATTACCTTGTCCTTTAATGTGTCAGAACTGCAGTAGGTCTGAGAATTGAAGCTGTTGCTGATTGTAGATATTAATATTTCAAACTTTCACCAATTACGTGAGGGTTAGTTTCATTAAAACTGTCATATTTGCTTTTGATTTGAAATATGACTTTTTAGTTTTTCTTAACTATGTTCTATCCTTGCAATTAAAGTTTCCACAGAAAGCATAGAAAATTTAATCTGATCTTTTGTAGCTTCTTTTTTACTTCTCCTGCAGCAAAATTGTGTTTTTTCCTTTACCAGACTTGGCAAGGCTTAGTGCTTTACACACACAAATCCCAGAAGTTCCCTGGAGATGTTTTTCTCCCATCAGCCTCCTTCCCCTCCACCTCCAAAATCTTTGTCAGTCCAGGTATTTTAAAAATTTCAGTCGTGGCCAGGATCTGAATCTTTGACAGACTTTCCTGGTAAGGAAAGAGTGCCTAACTTGGAAGCAGGTCAGGCTACAATTAAAAACGTTAAAGGAGAAAAAGAAAAATTACCTTACTGTAAGAGAAACTGGCTGAGTGAGTTTTTTTCCAAGGCCCTGCTTACCAAAGGATATAAAGAGTCTGAGCCACTGCCACAGTAGATGTTGAGCTCCAGCCTGACTCCTGGCATTCTTCTCTGATCTCTGGAATTACAGCAGTGTTAGGGCCTATGTAAAATTGTGGTGTCTTGGGCTGTTCAAAGAAAGTCCTCTCAGGTTTTTGCCATCCCACAAAATTAAACAAGAATAGTTTTATTAAGTCTAGGAGGAGTAGCAATGACACGGTGGAAATGACAGTCACTGTCCAAGTCCTCCAGGCTGTCAGCTGTGTCACCTTCATCTAATGGTTAAATTAAACCTGCAGTGGCTTCACATCTTCATTTGGATGGGTAGAGATACTCTTAATAACTTTGATTTGTTCCCAGTGACAACTGCGACTCCTGAAGTTATGAAGTAACAGAAAAAGGAAATCTCATGTGTTTCCAGTATATGGAGACTGTGTTGTTCTCTGAGACTAATTTGGGAAGGATGATACACTACTAAAAGAAAATTAACAGTGTTTCCCCAAAATATTTAAAAGCCAAGGTGATGTTGCTGAAGCACTATCATTTCATGTCCCTGTTGCTGACACAGCTTGTGTGGAAGCAGTTTTAATAAAGTCATTACAGGGTCAATGGAAAATCTCTGTACATATCAGAAGTATTTTGAGTGATTTATATAAGTCCATGGATATTCATTATGATGATGTTCTTTTGTGTTTCCATTGACAGGCAGAGCAATGTCACCAGTAATGTCCAAAATAAATTATATCATCATAAAGCTAGACCTTAAATGCAACAGAATTAAATTTAAGGTAACTGTTAAAGTCTGACAATTAAGGAAAGTTAAAGGACATATTTCAAACAGTAAATTGACCTGCTCTGGGTAAGTGTTGTCATTCAGTAGGCTTTGTGACACAGAAACAGACACATCACCTGTAATCCGTCCTACAAGTGCAAGGAAGGGAATGTAGTGAGAGAGCCTGCTCTAAATTCTCTCACCTTGCCTGGTTTATGGGCACTTTGTATCAATACACTGTTTGCAATGCCCTGTGTCTCTGAGCACTTCAGTTTTCTGTATTAGGTGTTCACCATTGTCTGTAACCATCAAAAGATTCTTCAGTGAGGGTTCATGTGTAAGCACTCATGATTATCCCCAGCAATTGTGCAACTGGCCCCAGAGAAAATAAGGAGTGCTCATGGATTTCCTGACCCAGCCTGCTTTTTTATTGCCATTTATGTGGAATGATGATAACTAAAGACTGAGATGTGTGTCATTGTGCTTAGGATCTTTGACTAGTAATAAGAGACTGTGAACACTTTGGCACAGGGATTATCACAATTGGCTGAAGAGGATCAAAACTTCAAGGACAAGCAACAAAGATATGAATTTTTTTTCCTGAGATTATTTATAATCAAAAACAGAATTCTGAAGCAAATCAGCTGGTTTGTTTAAGCCAGCAATAAATTTTTCCTTGGGTTCAGTGAGGCCAAGGTTCCTCCCACATATTATGGATTTCCCAGTTTATCCTCCCTTCCACACCAGGCTTAGCATACACCTTAATTTTAAAATACTGCAGGCCATGTTCAACACAGCGTGTTCATTTCCCTGAAGATACAAAACCAAACTGGAAACTTGGTTCTCCAATCAGCTGAAACAGAGGTCAGCCAATTTCCTCACCATGAAGCCCTGAGAAATGTGAGCAGTGTTCACAAAGGTCTGGATCATGCTGGCTATTAAATGTTCTGGGTCAAACTGCCACTTTCAGAGAAATAGTGAAAACTAACATAAAAGGGTTTTTTGTAAAAGCCCTTTAAAAAAGTCAGCATTTCTGGCTACTATACCAACACTGGGAACATTTACCTTTATATCATCACTGGTGATGTGCCAGAGCCCTTTCCATCCAGTAAATACTCCAGAGCAGGATCAATTCTGCAAAATTTCCCATTTCACTTGCATTAATCCTGAGTTTTTATCTGAAAATGCTTCTGTAGGCATTACAGGGCCCCTAAGTTCAGGATCCAGTCATATCTGCAGTAGTTTTTCCCAAATATAGAAGATACCAATACACATCTGTGCCATGTTTCTTGAAAGCTTTCACTGCTCCTGGGGAATGGGGCCTGGGGAGAAGAAAAGATGCTTAGAAAAGCTGGATAGGAGGGCTTGTTCCTTCATAATCATCTAAAGCCATCAGAGTGGTGTTTTAGTTCTTTGTGACAAATGAGAACAAGCAGGAAGAAGATCAAGTGAAAGAGAAGATAATTTTCCTATGTTGAAACCTATCATTATGATGAAATTAAGAATACTATTAATATCCTCAAGGACACAATCTGGAAAAAAAAAAGCCAACATTTTGAGACTCCAACTTAATACACACAATTTGCATGCTGTTATCTTAGATCTGACTGCTAAAAAGGAGTGAAAGCTTCAGTATTTTAATCCAGTGATAAATAGTGGATTAATGAAAAGGGAGAGGCTTTATTTTCCCCATTTAAAGTTGTACCTTCATGAAAGCCTTGCTGTATATCCCATATGTACTATCAGGGCATGTAACTGCTCAGCCCACTGATTTTGATGAGTGAAACACTGCATCTTAATGGTCCTATGGTAAACTGATGAAAAAAAGGTATAAAAATAATAAATCTTGGAGCTATGTATAGAGAAGACATTGCTCTTTGTTTCAGCAGCTTTGCAGCTGCTCAGCTGCTCCATTGCAGACCAAGAGCCATGCAGAGAGGAATGGAAACAAGATGGTAGAAACAGGCAGAGTAAATTTGTAGAGCCAAACATGTCTGCAGTTTCCCACTAGATAAGGGTGTTTGCAAATATCAAAAGCTTTATTTGGTTCTTAATGGAATGCAAGAGTAATGTGATTTTTTAAATTAAAATGTAAATAATAAGAAATAAGTCTGTGATTTTTTATTTCCATTAAATTCACCCTTGAATGAGTGATTTGGACTGAATACTTTTGTTGACTTTTTTCAGTAAAATGCTTCAGTTGTGCTCTAATTTAAATCATTTTATGGTCATATGATTTTGCACTGCTAGCCCTTTATTCTGGTGCTGAGAATTCCGTGTTTAACTCAGGGTAATGAAGAAAATATCCAGTTCAAGGAACAAACCAGCTTTTCTACTTTTCTTTGTTTGTGTCAAGAGAAAATAAGCTATTTCAATAAATTTATACACCAAAAAATTATAGCAATTTTTATACCAGGGGTGGTATTAAATTTACTTCAGAAATATTTATTCAAACATATTCCTATATGGATGTGTTTACTCATTGTGAAACAATGCAGCTGCTTCTGAAGACCATGGTTAGATTAATGAACTGAAAGTTCCAAGATTTTTATGACTGCTGAAAAGTCAATTGCTTCCTTAAAACATTCTAATCAGCTAGAGAGGCCATCACAGAGCAACACAGATTCATTTGACTCACAATCAGATACACATATTTTAATGCAGCCTTCTCTGCCAGCTTTAGTTTTTGCTTTCATTTATATCACGCAAGTGTGTAATAGGAATAAAATCAATTTTCCAGTACTTTTGAAAATGAGCAAGTAAAATGCTTGAACCTTTCAGTTCAATGTTCAATTTACCAGTCTGAGGATGCTCGAAATCTTTTGGTTAAAAATTTGTCATCACTTAAGTAAACCCACTGTTTTGAAAATTAATTAGATAAGGGAAAAAAATACAACAATCAAAAAACAAAAATCAAATGTCCAAGAAAATGCATTCTTTTAAGAGATGGGAAAAAGCATCAACATACCATGAGTGGCTGAAAAACAATTCATGACCCACAGTGTGATTCCGACAAATAATTTATCAGAAAGTTGTTCCAGAGGTTGTGACCCCCTTGATTTGCCCTCTAGCTCATTTTATTTTGACTCTGAAAGCCATTCATCATCCATCCATCCATCCATCCATCCATCCATCCATCCATCCATCCATCCACCCATCCATCCTTTTCCCTCTATAGCTACTGGTTTCTTCTATGACTAGTATATTTTATGGTTTTGAGTTAGTTTCTACTAAATCCTCTAGTTAAGGTGATTTTTTTTATTCTCTCATTCAGATTCTGTACACTATGAAGAGGTCACAGGTGAGCCAAGTCTTTGTAGTGCTCAGCCAGTAATGAGAGGGGGCAGAAGCTTGACCAGTGTTCATAGAAATTGCATCCTACCTTTCCAGGGTGGAGTCAGTCCCTGGTTTTCCATTTCACATCCTGTGTTTTGCCATGGTTGTTAACAGCGTCACTAAAAGACCTAAACCTATGGACAGTTCTCTCAGTGCTTAACTTTCAACTCAGTGCTTTAACTTTAAAAAATCTGATTATTTACATGAATTCAAGAAATCTACCCTGAGCATAATATTTGAAACCTTGGAATGTTGGAGAATGTGCCTTTCTGACTCCTAATAAATTAAATTAAGCCTCTCCCTGTCTGTTCACCTCTTTATCATAACCTTACAATTTAGTCCTGTAATACCTAAATTCAAACCAAATTACTCAAAGAGATTTGGATACTTGGCTTGGTTTATTCCTGCCTTCTTGGCTGCACTTCTGCTGTCAGTGCTTTTCACTGAAATAAAGTGAAATAAAAAAAAAAATCTGTCTTATTTGTGTCTTTCTGTCCTAGCTTCATGAAGTTAGAAATGGATGGGAATGGCATAAAGAGGCTCAGAGCAAAAGGAGCTCTAGCAGAAGAATGCAGCAGAAGCATTCTGCAATAATTTACATAATCATTGCATTACTGGACCACTCTGTGACTTATAATTCAGACCATAGAAACACCACAGTATGTTCTGTATGAAAAAATCCAAGAGCACTGATAAACTAGAGACCTAATCGATTTTGGTTTCTTTCCCCCTCCCTGTACTTGTGTGACACTAGACTGTGTCCAGCCAGGCCTAACACCAACTATCTCAAAGCAATTTATCTTACCACAATATAGGGAAGTTTGGGGTTTTTTATATTCCTTAAATAAAATTTCATCAGCAAACAAAAGCGTCTGGGCCATTTTTCAGGCAAGAGGCAGTAATATGTTCCTGTCACTACTGGATAAACAGAAATACAGACTGTATCATGCATCACTGGTGAAGCAGGACTACAGTGTTTGTTTCATCTGCTGTCTCAAGCACTTCAAGTGTTGTCATGGGTAGAGAAACTGTGACTAACCAGAGGTTATTTCAGCAAAGCTTCTACTGCCCGTTTTCCACTGACTATTTTTATTTTTATTATTATCCTCATACTAGATAATAAGCAGGAGAAGACTTTTGTCCAGAAAATGTGTGATAAGGCAGTGCAGATGTGGTTCAACTGTGTCATTTTAAAATAAACAGGAGGCAATTTTTCCTGATATACAACAGCTGTCTGATATCAGCTCTATTTGTTATCCTTGCTATTAGAAGAATGATCTATTAGGACTTCTCTTTCCCCTAGAGAAGCTTAAGTTAAAACTCCAAGGACATTCCCAAATAGACTGTAATAGTTCAGACATTCTTATCAGCAGCACATGATGAAACTGTGCTGGCTTTCTCTTGCTTTTCCTACAAGCCTATGAGACTTTTCTCAAAACATCAGCAAAGGAAGGGCAAATTCTATGCTCATAAGTGCAAAAACAACACCACCAACCTGCATGGTGCTAGCATACATCCAGCTGTAGGTGACTTTGCACCTTTTCTGAGTACCCAGTACTCCACAGCTATAGTCTGTAAGTTATCTGTTGAAATTCCATTTGTAAAGGACTTGCCCATACCCAAAGAAAGCTGCAGTAGATTCACAGGAGGATGAAATGTTTTGTGAAATGCAATGAGCAGCTTGTGGTCCTAGTGATGAGGCTAGCACTATTAGAAAACATATTCAGCATGGCCCTCCACATACTCACAAATGCTATTTCAGACTAGATAATTAAAGTCCTAAGCATGGCAAATTCTGCATTGCTAGGACTGTGGACTCTTTTGACTTTGGAAAATAATATCTGATATTTAAAAGTATATCTGCTTTATAATGACATTAAAGCCAAATTTATACATCAGATTAGTATCAGAATTTAAGCAACAGAGTAGGCAAGTAAATTCTTTTTACATGTTAGAGCCATTTCTTCTATTTTTTTGTCTGTTGATACTGCATGAACTGTGAATAAAATCATCATTTTTTTCTGATTGCATTTCACAGCATCCTTGTTGACTCATGTCCACTACACCACATGCATTGTTTTTATGACACAGTTTTTTGAGAGAATTTTTCAATTCTGCTTTCTTGAAATTCACCTTTCCCTATGCCCTCTTTTGTGATGGCCATTGGACAATGGAAGTGCAGTGCTTGAGAACTGCATCACAGAGCACAGACAGAGGTAAGGTGAAGGGAAATGTGATATAGCTCTAAATTACCTCAAAAGCCATCATTTCAGCACATTCTCAATGCTGTTTTCAGGCTGCTGTTTATGACATGTAGCTGTCAGTGTAATGGTTTCCAGCACACCACACAGGCACACTCTGTCACATGCACTTACACTGTGTTGTGCTGTGAAGAGAAAGGAGCAAAGGCCCAGGGATTCAGGAGAGAAAAGAGCAAAGGCCCAGAGTAGGGATTTAGAATTTAGAAAAGAGCAAAGGGCCAGACACAATACCCTGATACATTTTCTTTAATGAAAAGCAATCATTCAGAGCAGAGACATTTTGTATTTGACATATGATACTGAGAGGTATCATAAGTTATAAATTTATATGGTAATTCACAGAACTGTAGAATTGCAGGCTGCTGTCCAGAGTTTATTGCATTTGTTAAAGGTGTCCTGGGTTACCCTGAGCTCCATTAGCAGGAATGGAGCTTTGCTTGGACATTGTGCACAGCAGTTCCTGTGACTGCCTTTAGTTATATCCCCATAACATGGTGACAGCAGAGAGTAGAACTTGGTTTGCAATATTGTGATTTGCCTTTTCCCCCATAACTCAGTAATGAAAAAAAGTGTCCTGTATTTGCTTATTGCTGAATTTCCTTGCTTTCCTTGACTTAGGGATTGTATAGAAAATTCTTTATGCTTCTGAGCTTTAAAGGAGTTATGGGCAGTGCAAAATTGTAAGCAGAACAGCCCAGTTTCCATCTCAGTGTTTGTGCTTTGATTGTCAGGTAAACAGAAATGGAAACCAAAAATGTTTATGACTTGGTATACCAAAGTAAGGGGAAAAAGAAAAGCTTGTTTACTAAAAGTTCCATCTATGACCTTTAAAAGCATGATTACATTATTCAGAAAGTAAAGAACAGTGACAAGCCAAGTGTTCTTTTCACTAGAAACACTCTTCTGAAATTATTTCATAATTACAAAGTTTGATGAGATACCAAGGGCAATAGAAATACAATGTTCCTCAGAGATGAAAAAAAAGGCATTGTTTAACAAAAGTGCTGGCAGTGCAGTCAAGCAATTCAAGAAACTCACAATAATATGTTAATTTAATTTGTCTCTTGTGCTCTCTTAACAGAACCCTTTATGTGTTTCTGTTTGCCACCTGTTTCATCCTTCTGCTTACCATTAGATGCTAAATTATTTCTTCCACATGTTAATGGTTCTCCAGCTAATCACTATGCAATCACTATGCTAAAGCATGGCATAGGAGGTTTTGGCTATTTTTGTTTCTGATGTTTTTTTCAGACACAGAAAATGAAAATTATGGATATACAAACTGAAAATGTTGTAACTGTTACCTTGATTTTAAAGGTCTAATAATGGCTTAATAGTATGACACTATTAATTTCAGGTGTTAAATCTAACATATTTTACCATGTTATAAGAAAAAAGGACCTGTGGTATTATGGGCTTTAATTGCAATGGAAGCAGTTAGAGAGCTCATGTTAGAATTGTGAAGAGTTGAAAAGAAATTCTATTTCCATATTAGCACTATATTTAAAAATATAGTCTGGAACATAACAAAATAGGATTATTCTCCCGGTGAATTAAATATTAACTTTGATTAACTTTGTGTTGCTGTACCGTTCAATCCTTGGTATTGACCTACTTTCTCATTAATCATTTGAAAAGTTATTGCATTGAGACTTATGTCCTTGTTGTTTGGAGGAAAAAAATGTCATGCTGTAGTGGGCTGTAATTAAAATAAATCGTATTTACTGAAAGCTTTAGCCTGGATGTGTTAACTCCTTACAAGCTTGCAAGGAGGCTTGCAGGCAGCAGCTTATTTTAAGGTGATAGCAAGTGCAAATTAAGGTCATATTCAATACAAACACAATGATAGAATTGGATGGAATGCTGGCAGAGAGAGGGTGCAGGGCGGTGCAGGTCTCTGCTCATTCCCAGCTCAGACAGCAGATACTGAGCCTGACCTTGGATAAAACAGTCTGTCTCAGACTCCAATTCCCTCCTGTGAAAGGGGACTAAATATCTTCCTGCTGCAGAGGTCTGTTTTGAAAGGAGTGTTTATTCATGACAGAGAAACAGCTACTCAGGGAGGTGTATATGGATCCTTGATAGCTGCACCAGCCCCAGGGCAGGGAGGTGGGGCAGGTTGTGAACAGAGTGCCTGGGGAGGGGGTTCTGCCTGCCAGAATTGGTTACTCCTGTACAGCATCTCAGGAATCCATCACCTTTACGGTCATAATATTCTCTTATTTTCTTTCCTTTCTGTTTCATACTTTTCAGCTGTATTTGAGTGTACTCTCCTTCATGATTCTCTAAGTCTGTAAATTAAATGAGACTCACCAATAAAGCCCCAAAGGGAAGAAGGTGCAGAGAAAATGGGCAAGGAAATATTCCCATTAAGCTTGGGAAAAATACAGGGTTTGACTGACTAAAGCTGTTCTACAGAAGCTGACTCAGCCCCAAGGGGACCAGAGGGTGGCCTTTGTTTCAGGTAAGCAGCTGTCAGCAGCTGGGTGGATCAACAGGCATGGTAAAAGTTTCTCCCTGAGCTCATTGGAAGAGTGGGAATATCTCCCTGAGTTAGCCAGACCAGGAGAATACCTGACTTACCCCAGCAAAGAGTACAAAAACTGAAAAAATAACAGAATTTCAAAGAGAACAAAAGGCTTGTGGTGGGCTCTGCAATTTCCTGGTGACTGGGGACCCCCTTGTCATGGTGGTGAGCATTTCCTAAAGGCCAGCAATGGGAACCATGCTGATATTGTGATTGAACTCCATATTGCAGTTCCTATTCATGCACTTGGCCAAGTGAACTGACATTTCTATTGTGCTGGGCAATATACTTTGTATCACTCTGACAAATCAGAAATCCCATGTAGCATAACCTTTAAATAAGTACATTTGCTATTAAACATTACACCTCCCATGGAATATCTAAAAGAACCTGATCAGACAGTATTGGGCTTTAGTGCTGCTTCACACCCAGCTTCTGAAATATGTAAAAGAGAGTGGTGGCCAATGAAAATGTCTAAAATAAACTTAAAAGTAAGAATTCCTTTGCCTTTTAATAGGTGTTAGTCAACACTTTTGATGTCTGAACACAATGGCTTTTTTAATGCATATGTTTTCCCTTTTGTTTTCAGAGCAGTTCCCTAAGTGTGCCAAAGTTTTTAGCTGCTCTGCAGAGAGTCCTGTTTGGCTTTCCTCATGTTTTGCAAGGAGAGCATCTTTTAAAAAAACAGCTGCAGGAAGATCAGAGATGCTGTTGTTGGCAATAAGAAAGTTGGGGTGGTGTATAAAATATAAGGGATAGTAATAATATAAAAATCATAATAACAATAATAGAAAGGGCTCTGCTCCTACCACATCAGTTTAACAGGTGTTCCAATAATAAAAATGCATTTAAACCTAAATAATGCCACACTGCAGAGATAGATAGTATTTCAAAATTTATTTCAGGCTGTGTTACTATCTCCTGGTCATCAAAATAATCCCAAATCGGATAAGGATTTGCATTGTAATTAAAAAGAGCATAGAAGGGCAACTATTTACAGCTTCTTGTGATAACAGCTCATGTATGGATTTCAAAATATAGAAGTATGTCTTTGTAGAGTACACTCCAAACAGGAGCTACAGGGTTTATACTTTTGTTCTTGATTGAGAATTCTCAAATAGAGTTGAAGAATCATCTCTTAATACTAACACAAAGTAAATGCTGGTCTGTCAGGATGGGTCAGAAATTACCCCCAGCAGAAGGAAGGCAGGAGGGAAAGGAGGAAATGCAACT
Source organism: Agelaius phoeniceus (assembly GCF_051311805.1). Lineage (NCBI taxonomy): Eukaryota > Metazoa > Chordata > Aves > Passeriformes > Icteridae > Agelaius > Agelaius phoeniceus. The sequence continues at coordinate 11,727,510 of NC_135266.1, read as the reverse complement.
TCTGCAAGATGTGTCCACTTCACTGACATTAGAGAAGAATGCCTTTTTGGTCAAATGTTTCAGACTAATGTAGTTTGTTTGCAGCTGGAACTTCATCTGAAGGCTGAAATTCATGAGCTTCATAGTGGGCTTCTAAATGGAGCTCTGATCTCAAACTATTCCCTAATGGCTAAAGAAGACCCATTAATTACAGAAAATTCAGTTACTGACCTTTACAAACTTTTAGTTTTCATTAAACTTTCTTTTTAAGCATTCCAAACAAATCTAGGTGGAGTTTATATTTTGAAATAGATACACATAAAAGATAATGTGCCCAGATGTTTCAGATAGCCCTAAAAGTAGCTGGCAATGGAGAGCCCCACCAGATCCCTTTTCTCATTGCATTTTTAGTATTGTAAATCTTTCTCCCACCTGTAGGCCAATTCCCTTACACCAGTAGAGAGGCAAAGGGTACCATGGGTCAAGGTCATATCCATGGCTTGCTTTGACCATGAGCTGTCAGGGGGACATAGGAGGAGGTTGGACTGAAATATTTTAAGTGGTTGTGTTGAGAATTTCTACAGTTTAAGACTGGCATACCATGGCTGGGTGGAACTTAGGGGTATTTTCCCTTTAGACTGTGGGTTTATATTGTCAACATTGTTGAGTAGAGTTTCTGGAGGGAGCTTTGTTCAAATTCCAAGTCTGCTCTAAGGAAAGACTACATTAAAAATAAATGCTCTCACCAGCTCAGGGCTGGGTGCATTTGGGCTGAGCACTAAACCTAATCTCACACTGCCTTTAGCTCATAATAGTCATTTCAGATTTTCATATCTGTGCATACCCCTTCATTCTCCTGTGCTCTAGAATTTCTGAGGAGGATGACCACTTTTTCCTCAGATAGTGACATATGGTTTAAGGTCTGTACTAATGAAAATGTGTATAAAATGCTGAGGGAAATTATTTTTTATTACTATTTTATAACTTTCTAGTTGATTAAATTAGTAAATACACCAGCTTTTCTAGATTAGGGGTATGTTTTCTAATTATTTTCTTGGATGTGGTTAGCTTAATTTGCTCCATTTCAAAGTAATTAGAAATTAGGAATAAGAAATCTTAATTTCTTTCAGTGTTTACAGTGCAAATTCTTATACATAAAAAAACTTAGCATTATTGGGGCTAAATAGAGTTGTAAAATTTTTTTGCTTTAACTCTGAAATTGTATGGAGACAAAAAAATAATTCTGGGAAGGTGTAGGTCTTGAAATTACACAGGCAATTTCCTAGCATTCAGTACTTTTTTCTTCAGGGGTTAGTCTATTTTTGCTGTGTTTTCCTCACAAAGATACTATAACAGCATGCCTGACCAACCTTAAGTTGGCTGCAGATGAGTGAAAACTCCAAGTTAATTGCTTCTTTCTGTCAAGGTCAGGAAAATCTTAATTTGGATCCACTGAGGGAGAAAGTTTTTCAACCAAACAAGTTCAACCTATTAGAGTGTCCTCAGCTTTGTATGACTGAGAGCTTCCAACAGCACACAAGGGCAAGCTGACCTCATCTTCCTTGTGAAAACTTATTGCCAATTTATACTTTTTATCATTTGAGAAGTGCATGTGCACTGCTGTGTTGGGAATCTGGTCTTGTCTTTTTCCAAAGGCTGAGTTTTGAATCCCTTTCCTCCTTCAGCACAGCCTCTTGTGGGTGTGCTGAACTCAGCCTTTTATGCACACAAGAAAGGGGCAGCAGCAAACTCATGTGTGGGGTTTTAATGAGGCTTTTGAAAGTTTGAAATATGAATGGTGTTCTACATGTTCAAACCATGATACTGTGCAATTTTTACATTTTAAAATTTTGCTTGGAAACCATGAAATTTAAAAAGGAAAGGGAGGGCAGAAAAATCATAAGGGAAGTACCAAATCTCCTGAACTCTTAAGAGATACTGGCTTCATACAGGTTTATCCTGCATGCATTCAATAATGGGTCTCTGCTGACAACTTCTATATCATCAAAAGGAGGCCTTGCACTGAACATTCCTTTTTTTTTTATATCCAGAACAAAGCATTTTACTGCAGTGCAGCCTCATGATGTGTTATTTTTCCTTACTGCTTTAACTCAGATATTTTTCCTACAAAGCTGTTTACAAATAAATTGCATTATCAGCAAGAGATTGTAATGAAAACAGTGGCATCGTAATAAAAACAGTGGTTTTTTGAGGGAATAACATAATCACATTCATTTTTAATTGATTGGTGTGTTCACAATCTCTTGCAGTGATTTGAGATGAAAATGGCCCCTCTATTTCTTGTGTTTTCTGGGATTTTCTTTTGTCATTCTCCCTGATGGGCTCCTCAGTGTTTGATTTCAGGTGAAGTGAAAAGTAAAAGCAGTAGTTTCAGTGAGAAGAGCAAACCCATTCAGAGGACAGCTTCAAGGCCCCTCTCTGAAACTACAGATCAGGGTTTTTTTAAAGACTGTCTACAGACTGTTACTTTAAAAGTCACCTTTGTATATATATTAATTGATATACTTATTTTCTGGAACTTCTAAGTGACAATTTTCAACTTGCACTCTGACTTTCTACTTTTGTCATACCATGGTCATCAGCTAAAATGCAAATTTTGATTCATTTGCTTGTCCAGGATGCTATGAATAAATATTTAATATATTTGGCTTGCTTATCTTCTTTAAAAATCTTGCTTCATTTAATAGTTGATACTATTTCTTCCCTTCCCAACTTGTTTTGGTGACAGTTATGCATTTACTAGTCTTTTTTTTTTAACTAAGACAGCTCTGCCAGTTCAATTTATTGATCACATTTCTTAAGAAATAGCTTGTTCTCTGATATCAATGAACAAGCCACCTCTAATAGTTCAGAAACACCCAAAATAGTATATAGGCATAATAAATGTCAAATTCAAAGATGGTATTTGAAATATATTTTGCTTTCCTGGGTGCGTTCTTTCACAATGATTTAGCTGTTTTCTTCTAGTCTTGTGATGTGTGTCTTTGCATGACACTTTTTTGAAAAATATTCAAGACAATATTTGACTATCTGCTTCTGCAAATATTAAGCAGAAAATCAAGAGAAGGAAAGTGCACCAGAGCTGAAAATATTACCTCAGCTGTGGCTTCCACCATCACAGGTGCTATTGCTGGGGGGAATACTCCATTTATTTATCTCAGAAGGCTTGCTTCATATCCAATTCAGGTGAATGAAAAAACATGGGAAGAGGGAATCTTAATACAGCAGTCTAGTCAGCGTTTTAGTTCAGCTCAACATCCCTGCAGACTGCTTGCATTGCAGAGTGGTTTTGGATTGTACCAACCAGATTCTTCTGGGTGCAGCTAGACTGAGATATTGTCCCCAGAAATGCACCTGCTGCTCTCCAGCTGCCAGTGCTTTTGGTTCAGGTGACCAGAGTGGAGCCAGCCCAAAGGAAAGCCCCTGGAATCCAGAGGGCTCCACTGCTGCATCCCCAGCACTGTTTGTTCCCCACCCTGCTCCCACTGCAGAGCTTCCTAACGTGGCTACAACAGGATTCTGTTCCCACTTCACACAGAGCTGTGCAATGCTCTGACAAAACTGCTGCAGCAAGTGCCAGTAAGGGGCAAATGAGAGAAAAAATTCTTCCACGGGAAGGAAGAGTAATGTTGTCATTGTATTACAAAGGTTCTATTGTCATTACATTCCAAGGGTTCCACATTACTAGAGTTTCATACCTCCTATGTGTTTCTTGTAGGCAGCTCCTCTAAGCACTGACTCTTCCTTGTCCTCACAATAGCCAACTGATTCTAGATCCTACCAATCCACTCTTTTATAACACTCTTCTCATTGGCTACAGGCCTGTCAACATCAGGCCTGCTCCTAATCTTTAGTAATTGGTTCAGCTGCAACTCTTTAGGGGATAAGATTACATTCTATACCACCTTCATTTACCCATCCTGTATCCCCCTACAGGGTAAGGCTGCATTTCAACAACTGGAATTGCTCTGTGTGGAAGATGCTCTTGGAGCTCTATTACATAGAGAATCCTTAGAGAAAAGTAGAATAAACTGGATTCCTGCAAGAGATAGCTTTTCAAAAAAGGAGCATTTTATGTGATCAGGCCAGTGTTCAGAAACAGAACGAACAGAAAAAACATAGATGCAGGTAGAAACCAGGTACCCTTGTCTTCCTCTGATATTTTGGTTTTAGAAAAAATAAAGTTTTTAGAGAAAAGAGACAGTCATAGAAGGGCATTGCTTCTTTCCCTGCATGTAGTTTTTCCTCAGCAGCATCAATCCTCGTGTATAGTTTCTTACAAATTTCCTCAATGTGCATTTAAAATAACTTGCTGTCAAGCAAGATTTTTGAATGAAAGGCTGGGACAAAAGTACCACTTTTGCAGGCACAAAGTCAGTCTGTGTGGTGACCTCCCAAGCCACGGACATCACATATTCCTGTACAAGCACCAGTCCCAGAGTACCTGTGCTGTGCTTTAAACCCTAATGACAAAACCGAACATGGAAAAGTTCTCCAGGAAAGAGAATCTTACCAGAGGGAAAAAGACCTCAATGTTTAATAGATAATTGATAGAAAATCAATTGATAGAATTTTTATAGATTTCTATCTATAATTGATAGAAAATCCTGCAAATGTATAAAATCCTCCCTCTTTCCTGAAAGGACATGATGTGGAGTGCCTTTGGTATCCCTTTCATGAGAATGTCTTTCTAAAATAAATTTACACCTACAGAATTTACTTTATTTATATCTAATATCTGAATTCATCTGGCCATCAGCTTATGTCTCAGAGCCTTTGTCCTGTAATAGTGAGGATGTCTGTTACATAAGAATTACTTTTAAATGTTCTTTTCTGATGGCAGATTCAACTAAACACAGTAGGTAGATAATAATGGTAGATAGTAAATGTACTAATGTACATTTGTAAATGATAGTAATGGTAAGCACAGTAGGTAGATAGTAAATGTACTCTAACTTGTCATTAGTGAAAAAAACAATGACATTATAGTTTGGATTATCATGAACAAAACACATCTTCTGCAACTAAAATTATTTTCCCCAACTTCTTTTTTGATGCCATCTATTTATATAATATTTTATAGCCCATCTTAAAACTTGCTTTATTTTTCCTAAACTTCATTTTCATCCTTTCTTTCTCTTACATTTTGGTAGCATTCAGGCTTAGGTTCAGCTCTGCAGAGGAAAGCAGCTGCAGCTGTATTCAAAATTCAAAATAGCCTTAAAAGTCTGAGGCACACATTTTAATGTCAGTATTTCCTCTAAATGGATTATTGCCCTAAATAAAGTTATTCCTCCAATGATTGAGCAACAGACACTTCTTCATAACAGCTTCTTACATGAAATAAATCACAAAGGAGTAAATTGGTATTGCAATACTTTAAAGTAATTCAGTTAAACTTGAGTCATTAAAAGCTTTTCCATGATTCACTTTATCAGGATTTAATTTTAAAAGTTAATAAGAAAGACAACTCTCAAAGTCACCCTTACACTACTCACACTGTTAACTCTTTGAAGTTTCTGGTTTCCAGCACTGTCCAAGTTCTCATGCATTCCCAGCTGTCCTGTTCAGCTTTTTTTATTTCTTATTGATGATGTAGAAATATCTGTGGGTGCAACACAACCTTTGATTTCTATTTAAATACAATTTTTTCTCTTAGCTGTTATTCTTTATTGCATGGTGAACAGATATATGATGTTTCAAAAGCCCTTCATGGTGTGGAAAATACAAAAGAAGTTTCTTGAATTATCCACAAACTCATAGTTGAAGAGGTAGTGCAAAGAAATTAAGGAATACAAGCTGGATTCACAATAAATTCTGTAATTTGATATAACTATGCTTATAATCTACTGTTTGTAAGAATTTTGCCTTTGTGATGGCACTTAATAGTTGAGTTTTTAATTTTCACACCATTTATCCAAAAGCTGGGCTTCTACTGACTCTTTTTTACTTTCTATGTAACCAAACCTAATGTTACTCCCTTTCAAAACTCTTTAAAAAGAGAACAGGGAAATCTTATCATGAATCTTCTTCTTTTTACTGAAGGCAATTAATATTTTAATTATGGTCAGGGATTCAAACAACAATTCTGTGGTGAAGACAGGTTTTAAATCCATGCACGACATTTGTATAGGTTCTGTACAGTGCAAATGTGTTCCAGGGATCTAAGATGATGTTCACAAAGTGCCACTCCAATAACCTTCTACTTCTGGGGATGAAGTTAGTGTCATCTCTTAGATTTTCTAATACTGTGGCTATAGTCCTGAAACTTCTGTTATTGGGAATTGCTAATTTACTGCATTAAGAAATGTGTTCAGTATCATACTGAGTCTGTCTTGCAAAATGAAATTCAGGGTGACTTCTTCCAAGGCTGCTTGAAAAGTTTCTTGGACAACATCCAGATACTGCAAAAGCATTTCCAGGATTATCAGAGAGTGAGGAATTTCTCAAATGCTCAGAAAGGCAAAAGGCCCAGGAATGTTTAAATGCTCCCTGTTTGTGGCACACACACACTTCCCACACAGTGTTCTCAGTGCCACCTAAAAATAAAACAAGGTCTGCCTTTGGGTCTCAGAAGTAGGTACCAGTACAGATTTTTTGGATGCCTAAAAAGACAGAAACATGTAAATTAGCCTTTTTTTGAAGTAGAACCATTATTAGAGCTCCTTCCCACTGCATGAAGTTACTTCACATATTACAGAAATGTGATGCTTTCGTGACTTAAATGTTACTGAGATGGAGAACAGTTACACAGATTGCTGAGCAAATTTAGGGTGATTGCCTAATTATTATTCTTTCCCTTAGAGATACAAGTTAAAATGCAGGTGGAGTTACAGTTCATAAATGACTAGCAAATATTTCATACATCTCTGTGCCCATCACATCTCTGTCTGGATTATAGTAAAAATGTATCTACTTGAAAGTATTTTTCTGCATAAGCTCACAGAGCTGTCTTGGAGTGTCCAAGTCCTACATAACTTATGGAATTTATGTGCTGCAAGCAGGTTTGGATCATCCACCCCAGAAACTCTAATGTGGAAATGCTGGTTATTTCAGCATGCATGCAGCAAAAATGGCCTCATCTGCTGCTTTCTGTACTACAGACTGGTGATACAAACTAAACATTCATTTCAGGAGGAACCAGTGCTCAGAGTCCTGTGGTTACAGCTTGGAGTGCTCTTGAAGGGCAGCAGAGATGAATCAGAATTCTTTTCATTCTCATGAAATAATTGAGATAAATACTTGTTAACCTGGTGGGTGTTTGGCATAAGAGTGTGACAGTGTAAATGGTAAAACCAAAATGACTAGCTTGTATTTTTCAATGACTGGATGCTTATTTATTTTAGTGCTTTAAGTGTTTATGTTGTTGATAGGCCATGCATTCATGCAGGTTTTGTCAATAGGATTATGTAGCAGCAATTGATTTTCTTTCAATGAGTAAATAACAAAATAATCTTGCTTTGCAAAGGCCTTAATCAAATAGAGGTCAGATATTTTTCTGTGGGAGGCTGCATGCTCTTATCTTTCAATAGGTTATGTATGCACTGATGAACTATTTCTGCAAGTGGCACATTCCTTCAAAAGTCACCTGTTCCTACTCGTGTTTCCCCCATATACAATATCAACAAACACTATTTTTCCAGGGAGGCACTACCTTCATGGTGCCAGCCTGATTACCTTGTGGTATATCAGGTACTGCTCCTTCTTAAAGATCTTAAAAATAGGTCTTTCTCTGCTGTGGTAGGTTAAAAAAGTAGATTACTTTTCATTTTAAGGGTAGGCAATGCTATTTATTTGAAAGAAATAGCACCTAATTATTTCTTTCCCATGTGTATGCTTTACAAAAATCTTTACAATTAACAGGAAGCTAACATAATTTCATTATTTCAGTGGAAGTGCATCAGTTCACAAACAAGTTAAGATCTTTTCCTTATACTGCATATCACAACAGAATAGATATCACTGAAGTGTTTGTATTCTCAACATAATATATATGTGATGGTGGGGGAAAGCAAAATGTAAGTAACAGTGTAGTGATTTCTGAAAGGGTTTTTCATTTGGTGTTTGTTTTTTGTTTTTTTTAGAGATACTAGAAACAAGATGAAAAATCATAAAAATATTGAGAATATCCCATTTGGTCTTTGAAAATGAATGCTGAACACTGTTTCAGTAATCAGTGTGAAACAAAAAATAGTGTCAGAGTTTTAGCTAAAAAAAAGTTTTTCCTAAATTTCTTTGTGTAACTTCCTCTGTAACTGAGCCTCTGCTGGACCAAACTTCTGCAGAGGGTGGAAAAAAGAGGTGATAATGTGTGTCATCCTATTTAAAGTAAAGGGATTGAGTGGGTGTCCTTCAATATGCTGAGGAGGATGACTGGCAAAGAAATGGAGGTATCAAAAGGTTCTGTGATTCTATAGCTAAAGTTCCATTTCAGAATAGACTTTCTGTGAAACACAGATCTGGTTCTTCAAAAGCCTTTATTGTAAATTTTCATACAGAATTATGGCATTGGATAAAATTTGCAGAACAGCATTTTACATACTTCACAGAGACATTTATGAAACCCTTGTTGTATCTCCAGATCACTACTGCTCTTTTTTTCCAAGCTGCTCACAAAATCTTTATCCATCCTCCTTGGTAGGTCTGAAGGCTTTTACCAAGCATTTAAAATTTCTAAAAATATATCTATGAAAAGCTGTACTTTGAAGCTTTCAAAATTACTCACAGAAGCTTCCTGCAAAGAGCAGTAATGGCATAACAGCATGTTTTCTTCAGAGGCTCTGGAACAGTCTCAGTAAGACCACTAAACTTTTGTAATTTCCTCTCCCATTCAGTCTCCTCTCAGATCAACATGCTCTGGGCCAGGTTCCTCAGCAGCTGATAAGAAAAACTTGATCAGGATATAACAATGAGAAGGCTGAGTAAGGAGAAATAAAACCCCATTAATTTGCCCTTTTCTAACATGTTGTGGTAAGAAGAATGGATATGTTTTAACCTCATTTCTTTGTTTTTGAAAGACTGATTAAATTGTATCAACTATGAATTTCCTAATAATCTGCAAGTTATAAAATTCTTTCACATAGAAATCTCTCTTATGATTTTTAATACTAGCCTTGCCATAAGGAATTATGACTGACCTACTGCTTTTTCCAAAGTGAAAGTAGAATTAGAGCTTCAGCAAATCTGCATTTTGCAATTCCCTCAGAGTAGTGAAGATCAAAATCAGCTTTGTTTGGCCTCTCTTGTAGCTGAGATCCTGGGAGCAACATGGAAGCTTTTATTAGACATTTTAAAGGTGAGTGAAATCACAGTTTGAGCAAGCAGCAGGAAGAGCTGGCATCCTGTGGAGGGATGTTATTGAGCAGCCCTCTGTTCTGAAAGGTGGCAAGAGAAAATTGAGGCTAGAACAAAGAATATATGGATTTTTGGAGAGTGAAGACATTAGAGAAGTCACAGCACACAAGACAGACAAATAGTCAGTTGCAAAAAAAGTTTATATTTGCAACCTACACCTTTTGTCCATTATTTGTTCTCCTATGAATTAAAGATTATATTCTAAGTGTAGCTGACAGCTGTTGTGAGATGTTATTACCTGAAGTACATAAACTGACAAAATGAAACATTCATTTGCCCTTAATAATTACACAGTAAATGCATGGAAAGTTCATTGAATTAATCTGTTTCCTGTCAAACCTACACTGGGTAATCCCTGAGTGAGGTAAACTAAATAAACATGTTTGCATAAGTCAAACCAAGGTTTTCTGTGATTTTCCTGTGATGTTTATTCAGCAAACAAGCCCAGCATCTTTTCTGCATTATCAGTGGCCGAGAAGCATCCAGTCTGTGAAGTTCACTTTTAAATCTTTCATCAGTGTGCATTGTTCCAGGTTTCTTTGACAAATGAAAGGTGACTTTGGACATACTTTTGTGTCTACTTTTTATTCCTTTGTTTGTGTGACAGCTTATTTTGGTATTGATGGCTCCTGCTGATTTACTTTTTTGGATTTTCAGCCTTTTTTCCTTTATTTAATCCATGAGGTCATTGGATTCCAAGTTTGTGTGAGAAATGAAAATCCTCAGATAGACCCAGTGATAATGGATTTGAATTAAAGGAATTGAATTATAGGTTTCCTGATTGGGTGGGAGTAAAAAAGAATGTGAACAGAATTACAACAGTCAGGAAACTGGAATAACTGCTCATCTGGGGGCCTCCTCAGAACTGTCCTTAGTGCTTCCCTCTTTAGGTGAGGGGTATCCAGCACAGCTGTGAAAGTCTAGAACACAGTCAGTACCTAAGTGGGACAAAAAATAATAGTTAATAGTTTATTTCTTAATGTGTTATTTGAATTTAATTTTTTTTTCCATTGAGAACATTCATATTTTGAACTTTGTGATTAAAACCAGAGAACATAAGTGACAAAGAATTATCTCCTTTCTTTTATCAAAAAAATCTGGAGTATGAAGATATGTGTATTTTAATGATCCATGCTAACAATAGCATGATTTATTGTACAGATAGTATCCTCTCCTTTCTATCTGTGATAAAAAATCAAACAACTGAGCTCCAAACAACATTGGGCTCTGGTCCATGTCAACTCTTCATTTTCTTAATAAAATTGTAATGCACTATCAGTGTAAGAAATATGAAAATCAAAACTAGAAACTTCATTTTGACAAATAATCATGTCTATTTTCTTTTAATGAAATATCAAATGGCTTTGTGCAGGGTGTAACAAACTTTGAAGGCATAATATTCACATTACCACATATTTACATTACCCTATTTACATATTATCCAACTTTCAGAAGTTTGTGTTGCATTTTCACTCAGAAAACAGGCATGAAAAACTCCTACTACTCGTAAAAATTATTGTAAAAACAATATAAATTAATTTTATTTGCTAATGACACAGTTAATTATGATTTTGGGAAAAGTCCCAGAGTTTTGAACAGAAAAGATGTTTTGTGGTAGAATGAAATACAACAGAAAACTCCTGAACTCTTCAAGTGTTCTGCTGCAAAGCTCACAATTAAATGTCATTGCTCACAAATATTTCAAATAAATTGTGTTCACTTTCTGGCACCTCCTTCTGCACTTCCACATAGGATTTCTTGTAACTTCAGAGAGAATAAGAGAGCAATCTGCCAAAGGAACACTAGAAATAAGAAGTGTTATTCAAGTTCAAGCCTGCCAGAGCTCAAGAAGTGTTTGGACAACACTCTCAGGCTCATGGTGTGAATCTCGGTGTGTCTGTGCAGGCCCAGGAGTTGAACTTGATGATTTTTGTTGTTCCCTTCCAACACAGGATATTCTATGATTCTATTTCTATATTTATGGGAGATGGAAAGAGAAGAAAACACAAAAGTTAGAGTCTAAAGGATTGAACAAAAAAAATAGCTGAAGCCTGTTTCTGTTTTCAGTGAACTTGTCAAAAACCCTAAGCAAAACTGTCAAAAGATGCTGGAGTTATTCAATTAAAAACCATAAAGGTACTGAAATAGAAAATGATGCCATTCCCTTTTTATGTATACAACTTATTGTTCTTTCCCAGTCAAGGAAAAAAATGGGAAAAAGACAAGAAAATCATGGGGAAAGAAGAATTACCTGGGGAAAGAAGAATTACCTGTGATTAAAGCAAATTTTCTGGTGAGATTTTAGTCTCCTCTGAAATTCCCTGAGTGATTTAACTGTGGGATCCAAGCTGGGTCAAACTCTTTCCATAGTTGTGGGATTGTCTGGAGCTTTCCAAATATATTTCATAACTCTGCCAAGAAAAGGATAAGCAATGTTGTTATTAAAAGCATCTTTCTGGGTTTATATCACAAATACAGTTTTGAAGGCCTTCATTAGCTATTTTGCTAGTACAGTGTTTGAATGAATTATGGCTGAAAATGCTATCTAGAAAGAATTTCTGCTCTCAAAGCAAAGATGACATAACAGAAAAAGATCCAATTTATTCTCAAAGGGTTGTAAGAGCTCAGAACTCCATTTTGTAAAGATCTGACAATCAGATTGTGGCTTCCTATTATATTACTGCTCATCACCTGTGCCAGTGTTGCTGCATGATGCCCTTCCTTTATTCAGGACAAACCTTTGATATTTAGGCTGAGCAGTACAACGGGGATGAGCTCACGCCTCATGAGGTGAAATTCATCTCAAACCAAAGGCAGCATAATCAAAGTAATTTAGGCTGCCTTCAGAGGGTCAATGCAGGGACAGAGGTGCCCTTTGCTATCATTCATCTCATCCTAGACTGCTGTCCTGGGGTAGGAATGATGAACTCAGTCTGGAAAGTTTCCTGATGGGCTGCTGTAAGTCATTCATGGGCCTGAGCCGTGGAGCAGTTCTTCAAACTGCTCTGCAGCCTGCAGGATGGATAAATTGATAAATTTAAATAAATGGATAAATTCCCCAGAGGAACTGTCAAACAACTGCTCTAATGCTCTGTTCACTGCCTGTCCCTTCAGTACTGTACTGAAGTGGACAGAGGTGGCTTAATGCATTATTTCTGACACATGAAGTTATTTCCTAATGTCTTCTGCCCTGTTCTGTGCCCAAAATGCCTTCATTTCTGTCATGTGGCAGATGCAGCCAAACATTTGAGAGGGGGTCTGCCCAATGAACATGTACTGCCTCATCATGTATTGAAATTCTGTCTCTGGACTCATCTGTTCTCCTTTGTCTTTGTCCAGTTACAACAAGGAAAACAATGTTTTGCCTCTCCATCTTATGTAAGTATTTAATCTTTGCCTGTGGTCATTCTTTTTTCCTAATATATTAGCAGGACCATTCTGTAAATGCCACAGGACAAGTTTTGATATTTATCTAATTCCCTTTTAAAGACAAGGTTCACACAAGACGAAGAGCTGACACATTAAAAAAGCTAACTAGAGAAAAAACTCTTCACTCTATAACACATCACTACAGTGAGAGATTTAAAGCTTGATGAAGATGCTGCAATCAGTAGAAAATATTTTACATTGTGCAGCAGGTCAAACCACATGATCATGTTCCGCTCAGGCCCCAAAATCCATGTCTTTGGTCTGCTTATTCTTCCCTATTGGAACTGTATTTCTCTAGAAGTGATTAAGATGCCAAACTAATTGAAGTTTAGGGTAATGAAGGAGTTTTAGTTGTTATGGAAATAGGAGTAGTCCATATTAGATAGCTTGAAGGAATTTACTCTCAGAAGGAAAGAGAGGTGAAAACCAGCAACCCACCAGGAATATGAGAGAGAGCAGATACTTAACTGTGCTAGAGACCTTTCTGTGTCAGTCACACAGTCATGGCTGCACAAGCCTAGAGGAAATTAATGTTGTAAATCCTGGATTATTATTTTGTTTGTAATTGCTACTTATTATTGCTATAATTATTACAGTCCTGATCTTTATGGAAGGAAGACAGACTTTCTAAAACTTGGAAATACTAGAGACTTTTAGCTTCATATATTTTGTTTAAGTTTCTAAAGATCCACAGGGCAACTGGTAAGAAAAGCAATTAATCTAATCTCTGAATTGAGTTCAGATTCCCTGTGAAGAAGGTCAGAAATATCTGATAATCTTTGCTAAGATTCTAGAGTGTGTTTAATTTCTTTCTGCCAAGAGATAACTTAGCCTCAAGAAGCAGATTTGTGTGTCTTTAAGTCAGCAATTGCCTAACGATTGTCTAAACACTGATACTGAGGTGCACAGGGGTGCCAAGAACTGCTCTCATATTGTCCATTTTCAAAGGGATCACATCCCTACACTTCTGCAAAGACAGGAAAATCATCTGCTCATGGATTAGTACCCTATCTGGTGAGGTTCTAAGCAATTTCCAGCCTCAGCTTCAGAATGAGGGCACCTAGAAACGATCCTTCCTGAAGCCTTTTTTGCCCTTGCCCATGTGTCTCTGAAGTATATTCTCCCTGTCTTTCCTCCCTTTATTTCCATCCCAATAAACTTGTAGAAAATAAGTTTCTACTGTGCACTGAACCAACAAAAATAAAAGACCTATGCAGCCTCTTATCATTTCTTCATAGCTGAGATCTCAGAGCAGCACAGAATTTATGAATATGTCTGAAAGATGGACTTCAGCTTCTACCATCTTTTCTGACCAAAGAACTGAAATACTGATGAAGAGTATAAACCACTTAAGGTTAAAATATGTACTGTAAATCAGACACCAACAGATGACCCCACAGTGGACCTATAGCTGAATTAATTTTGGTTTCATGTGACGTCAGTGGCCCATAGAGTGAGTTACAGCCTTGCATTCAGTCTGGGACTATCTATTATCTAACATGTCTTGCTTGATTTTCAGTTTCAGGCAGGCAAATTGACCATGTATACTTGCTTGTGTCAGTAGCTAATTTTAGGTAGCTAGTCTAATTGAAGATGTTATGCTCCTTTAGCTTGTCAAATAGAAATTCACATTTTCTGATTAATGTGATTCACTTATATCAGATTTGACTTGACAGGACTGACAATGTGTAATATAGCACACAAGGATGGCAGGGTTCTCCATCTCCTCCTCTGTCACATTTCATTATGAATTTTCTAGTCAAGGCTGTGGCTTCAGTTTCTTACCTGAGATATGATAAGATTTGAGAAGTGCTGCAGCCACATATGGCCAGCACAATCTGTTCCCACAGCTGGGGATGTGCTTTCAGGAGGGTGACAAGCTAAACTGCTCTCTTGCATTTGTAACAATTATGCACAACTGGCTTTGTGACATTTGGGTATGACTGAAAAATTACTGAGAGAAACCTGAAGAAAAAGACAAAATCCTTAAAATAAAGCTTAAAAAATTTAAATTATACAAAATAGCAAACATATTTTGAAGGGGGGAAGTATACAAGGAAAGTTATTGCTAACTAACACATCAGCTGGTGGAAGGGAGAATCTGTTACGTGGAACAGTACCTAGAACTTGAAAAACATGTCAAGAAATAAAAGCATGGCCACAAATAAGAGAATACCAATAGTTCAGGCACAGGGGAAAAGGAGGGAAAAGCAGTAGAAAATAGGAAAGTGATCCACAGCTGTGTCCATGGAGAAGGAATGCACATAAGCCCATCTGCAGCAAGGGGCTGTGAGTCAGAGATGCAGAGGGTGGTCTGTCTGCCCAGAGTCCCTCACACTCAGGGACAGAAGGACAAAATCTCACCAAGACCACAGATGATATAAAATATGTGGGATTAAGTGGAAAATTGTGTATCCTGTTACCTCTACAGGTTAAATGCCTTGCATACATAGAGTGCATCTTGAATATTCAATTTCCTGTGCCACAACAGTGTCCTTTCCAACAGTGTTGGTAATCTCACTGCCTTCCTGATCACTATGGCAAGGGCAGGGCTTCATCTGCTGAAATAGATCAATCTGCAGAGCCAATCCTGCCTCTCCTGGCCCATTGGTGCTACCAAATCTCACCAGAGCTGCACACATAGAGCTGTCTCTGGCTCACTGAGCCCCTCAGTTGGGATGAACCCTTGAAACACATCTGGTTCAATCTCCTGCTCAAATTAGGTTCAACACTGAGTTTTGGGTTTCAGGGGTTTTGCCCACTGGATCTTTGAAGGAAGAACTGTCCCCAGGGACAGAGATCCACAACCTCTGAAATGTCCCAGTCGTCTCCTTTCTGTTGTAAGAATTCACTTTGAGAATTCACTTCCCTACTCCCTGCAAAACTGGATGTGCTTCCTTATGCTTACTCAACCCTCCTCATACTACAGCACAATAAGAGAGTGAGAACAGAGAAATCAGGAATTAAATGGAGCTCAGCCAAGGTGAAGGCTGTATTCAAAAAGTAGTAGCACCGCTACGGCCACAGTGGATAAAAGCAAGGCATAGTGCTAAAGAAAAATATTTTACTACAACCATCTGGGATGTCAGGGAAAATAAATAAACATTGGTATTTCCTGCCAATCAGTATATCATAAATATAAAACATGTCCTTCAAAAATCAGATACTTGTTTGAGATTCTTTGTTCTTTATGCACATTCTTGTACTTCCATCTTTGTAAATTTGCAGTTGCAATGTTGTTGTAGTTTAATGATGTAAGGAAATTTTCTGCAGGTATATTACATTAAATAACTCTATTTTTGAAACACAGGAGAGTATCTTGGTGTTTTGTGGCCAGGGAAAATATAAATAGTAACTGAAAAATTTTCGAAGTACACTTAAAACAGATAAATTCTTAAAAGTGAGGGACACCTACACCACATGCTCTATATAATGTGGAGATTGCAGAAGATGTAAGAAGCAGATGGTAGAGATCTATTTTTTGAAAATAAATGAAAGATTTTTTTGTCTTATCATTTTTTCCAAATAGTAAAATTTACCACCCATTCTCCTCAACTCTAATTATTAAAGAGAAGCCAAAGAAAATATGAATAATATGTAGACATTTTAAAAATAATTATGTTATATTGTATAAATGTCATTTTTCAATGAAAAAAATGTTCATATTCCACACAGATATTTCAGTTAGCATATCAGTGCTAATATTTGTGAATGGTAATAAAGATCTAAAGGTAACTTAAATGAAATTTGCAAGAAACTTGAGTTGTGCTTCTATTTCTTCATAAATACAACAAAAGGTTGCCTCTGTTTTTTGTGAGTAATATATGTGACAGTACACATAGAACTATAAATATGAGCACAAGAATAATGCAAGTTGTGTGGAAAAACTCAGAGCTGTGTTTGGATGGGTCAAGTATGAGTGGAATCCACTGTTCAGGAATCCATAGAGGATAACCAGGGTAGGTTTGACATTGTGTTCCACTGTTGCCAAACAAAAGAGGCTCCCCTTTTATAAATCCTTTTTAAAAGGGCTTTTTCCAAAGAGCTATGATTCAGCCTGATCTTAAGAGCACTTCTCCTGTTACCTGCTCCCAGCTCATCTAATCAGGGTCCTTGGAGCTTGAGTGACAAGGCCAGTCCAATTTTATTCCTCCATAAAAATATAGCACAGATAGAATTATGCCAATATCATCATTGATGCTACCCTCTCATCAATTTCTGCTTCTTATTTCTTTTTTTATATCATTAAATAAAGTCTGGTGTCTCAGTACATATTGTAACTTTTTCACAGATTTGTATTTATTTCAGAATTCCTGAGACAACCAGGTGTGCAATATTCTTTCCATAGGTACCTCTGTGGGAGTGGATACAGGTTTGGAGTGAAGATAATGGAACCAGAAAGTTCATGGTAATAATAGATCTCTTTCTCTTCATTACCTGAGGCATTCTAATTCATGTAATGTTCCTTCTCCAGTGGAGGACTGCAGCAGATTGCCCATTTTTGAGCTCAGTATTAATTATGCTTACTAGTGATTCTGTAGTTGAAGGTCCTGTGATAAACTCCTATTTTATTTTTAGGGGTTCATAATTCATCTTTAAAAGCCCACTTTGGACTGAAATATGTCACCACCATCCAACACCAACTTATCTGACCCAGCAGTAATATATGATAGATATGGAAGGAGGAAGCTGCACTTTGCATAATTCAAGGTGATTATCTCATGTGCAAAATCATTCTTTTCATGTGCATGTCATCAGAATGGCCATATAACTTTGCACCTAGCATTGACAGGCTGTATCTCATCACAGCACTCTGTCAATAACACAGCCTGGGTCCTCCAGCCTACTTTTTCTTCCCAATACAATTTGCATAACAAGAACTGAATTAGGTATTTTTTAAAAGTCAACAGAAAACGTGGAAAAAGGTAAATTTTTCAGCCTTTGGATATTCCCAGTGCTAGGATACATGATAGAAAGATTTTTAATAGGAACCTTAAATTGTGTGTCAACAAAGGAAAAATCATCTCCTTAGATTCTCATATAGTGTTTTTTTGTGAATTATGCAGTTATTTGATTTCAGAGCAGAGTCACAGGTTTAGAGGACAGGTGTGTGTATCACAAGGCCTGACACTAATAAATCTTGAGCTCAATAAAATTATCAGTCTTAGTACTCTTTTTCCAATCTATAGACTCAGCTCAAAATTGAGTATCAACTTCTTTCAGCCAAAGAATACAGTAAATTATAAATCAATGGAGCCTGTAGCTGTCAGAGTCATCAGAACCGTGATTAAACTGCTCTTTGTGAACAGGAAATTAAGCTGCTATTTAATCAATCTCCATGCCAAGGGATTATGAAATAATGCTCTCTGCATTTTTCCCCCAATCCTGGTAGTGATGGGGAGCAGACCAGGAGCTCACTGAGAGCTGGGAGCCATTAACCCAACATAAATCTGCCAGATTATAACAGACTCTCCTCATTTTGTTTGTATGCTCCTCTATGTTTATCTGCTAGCCTTCCCAAAAATTCATATTGTATACCAGGAAAAGCCCTCCAAAAGTGCAAGGATGGAAAAATGGATATAGTTATAACGGTGGAAATAAACACGCTACAGAGAAGTAGAGATCTTTTCTCCTCTAGAAACTATTGCAACACAGTTTTGGTTCTTCATTTACCAGCTTTTACTTCACTGAAAATGAGGTAATGTTTTAGAATAATTTAAATTCAGAACTAAAGTAGTTGCAACACTGCTGCTGCACCCATCTCTTTCTCATCTTTTCCTATTATAATCTTCACTTCCATCATTTTTTTAATATTAGTGGACAGAAATGCATCAGTGAAAAATGACAGTTTATATATTTGCTGACCATTTGACATTCATCCCCCCCCTTTTAAAGTTCACCATGTACTTTGCTCATTCCAGAGCCCAGCTGTTTGCACCTTCCCTTAATCTGTACACACTGCATATCCTTCCTGGGTAATTTGTTTTTCAGACATTCTTTGCTCTGATGATCTAGACCATCAATAATTCTGAATTTTTCATTTGGGTGCAGACTTACCAGATAGCTCCATAACTGAGATATGGCACAGTACACTTCAATTCCAAAACTCTCTGTACCACAACTGCTGGGACCAGAACACTAACATTTTAAATGTATTCCTGTAGTATAACCCTTAAAATAGATGTATTATGAGGAGAACCTCCCAAAGAAAAAATAATGGTAGAAATTTTGCTAACTATTAAGAAACACTAGGGAAGGCAGAAAATATCTCAGCCAGGCACTATATTTTTAAAATATATCAAAAACTATCTTAAAAGAAGACTCTTCAGGATTCTGCAGTCCATTGCAGTCATATACAATGCTTATTATTTCATGACTTCTACTTGAGCCAGTATGGTCCTCATAAAATCCTGTTTAGAATTTAGCTTGAAATGGTTCAAGAGTATTGGGGAACATATAAGGAAAAGAATTTTAGAATGTGTGGAACCAAGGATGAAATATTATTTTTTATGGTGAGATAATTATGTATTGTCAGTAAATGTGTTTGATTTTTCAAATATGTTTTCATTTAATAAATAATTCCTAGCTGGTGTTCAAAATGTAAGTTTAAAAGCATAAAGATTAGTACACTCTAATAGCATCTTTCTGAAATTATTCCATTGTCTCTTATTGTAAAGTACAGATTTAAATATATTGTTTATTCCCTACTGTTATTGGATGATGTATAGAATACAGTTTCAAAAACTGACAACAAGATGTACTTAATAGTTTAAAAGGGTACATTTTTCTCATCAATAAAAATAGTAGATATTCCTCATTAATAAAAATAGTAGAAATATTTACTGTCATATTCAAAATGATCAGTGTAAACTGAAGTCAAAACATATTTTTAAATATTTTAAATTAGGCCAGGATCCTGAGTAAACTTAGGAATCACAAATTAATTAACATTTCAGGCCTCCCTTCACCCTCCAAATCTGAAAACTGTGCATCATTTACTCATTCTCAAAAGGATGAATTTAAATTTCTGGAAAAAAATTATCCAAAACATTGAACAGGACAGAAAAATTCCCTTTAAGAGAGTTCACCACCTCTCTTGGACACAGCACTGCAAACCCGTTGAGTATTTTGCAATTGATTTGTTCTTTTTAAAGATGGACTAAAGATATGAAAAGTCACTGCTAAAATACAGCTAGATGTAAAATGAACAACAAGTGTATTGTGACTTTTGTGAGTCACAGCTGATAGTGTCACCATGGCTATAATACACCTCTGATGCTTTCCCTTTTCTTTTAGATGAATACAATGTGAAAAAACAGCAAGAGCAAGGAAACCCACCACTGCTGCCATAAGACAGCTCTTGTTTCCTCAGCAATGCTGGCAGAGAATGAAGAATCATGCTTGGGTGCAGTGAATATTCTGGCTTAATGAAGCTGATAAGGGGAAAGCAAGAAGTTTCCTTTAGCAGTGCATGTGTTCTGGCTGTGTCTCTCATGTTCTGCTTTTAGGGAAATTGTCCTCATCTGATGTTGTTCAATGTCATTTTATCAAAGCTCTTATTTGAGGAACTTGCTGAGAAAATTAGAAGTGATGAAGTGGCCCAAGGAGGTAATGCCAGACTGCACAGGAGATTCTGATGTGAAGCCCTGGCTTCCTAATTGTTATTATGTTTACAAGGACACCCTTAAAAGAAAAATGAATGCCTTGTTGCACACCTGCTGTAAAAGGTGCTGCAAGTTTGGAGCTTGCTTAAATCATTCTTCCTGCAGCAAACTACAGAATGAAACTCAGGCCATTTAATTTCCAAATACCAGTAATTAAAATGAGTCACATCATCAGAGTTTGGCAGGGCTACAGCTTTCTTTTATTTTTTCATTTTCACATAAATTTCAGCGAAGGTCAGATTTGTTGGGGGAGGAAAAGAACCTGCCTGCTTTTGTGCTCAGAGGAGGTTAAAATATGACTTGCTCACCGTGTCCCTCATAGTTCAGGACTTAATGGTCCTTGACGGGGATAACCTAGAAGTTAATTTTACTTTGTGTCCCAAAAGCACTCACTGTCACTGTAATCCTTCTTGCAGGCTGAAGGGTATCTTCACCACCTGATCAGACTTTCAATAGCAATTGATGAGCAATATCATCAGCCAGGAAGAACTTTCCTGGTGTTTTCTGGCAAAAGACAAAAAGAGAAAGAAAGAATTGTGCTGGTACACCTTTTCATAAATGTAATCCTTTTCAATGCTCCTTACTTTAAATGTAAGATTTTACTGTTTGTAAAAATCTTTGTCAAGTGCTGCAAAATGAGAAACTGCTTCCTCTTTGTTTCCTTTGTATTGTTTGAGGCCTGCCAGGGAGAAGGATGAGTGCATAATGGAGGTATCCACCCTCTTTCCAGATTTTTTACCTAGAGAAAAGGAATTCTTAAAGCCAAAGACCAGCACTATCAGGAAGACCTCTTCTCTAACTCCTGACAGCAAAGTGTCTCATTGTACAAAGAAACCTCAAAATGAATTGATTTTCCTGACTGGTAATCTCTAACTAAGCCAGTTTGGACAACACACCTTTGAAACACATACACATGTGATTTCTTCTTTGCTTAAACTTTTCCAGATTCAGGAATGCCTACATGGTAGGCAGAGCTCTGGCAGAAGAGCTGCCCTCCAGCCCTGATTAAAGTCACTCTTCTAAGACCCAGGCAATAAATCTTCCCAAGTCAACAGCTATAAAAGTATTTTAACATAGGCATAACAGAATGCTTTTTTCTCCCCAGACTTCTGCACTAAAACTGAAAAATCTAATGTTTAATTCAGGATTCTATGCTATAAAGGATTTCCTCAACTGGACTCAACTACAAAAGTACTGGCTTTAGGACAGCTCTGGCCTTGCAGCAGCAGGACGTTTGTCTCTACAAAACTGGACTAAATGATGTCAAATTATGGAAACAAAAAACTTTGCTGTGTGATGGATTTTGTATGTGATTTTATTAAATTCTGTGGAGATTAGACAGAATCACTTAAATTGTTTGAGTTATAGAAAAGAACCCCCACATTCAAATTTCTGTAATTGTGAAAGTATTGCTTCAATAGCAACCATCATCCTAATCTTATTTTTCAAAGAAAATGCCTTTGATTTTTTTTACCCCAATGAAGATGTTAACATGATAATTATATTTATTCCTTTGAATACTACTTTCTGTCAGGAAGATTTACAGGGCACTTTGATGGGATTGCTTAATGGTTCTTCAAGGGTATGTGGCTCCAGAAGCATCTCTGTAAGCAAGGTAAGATATTTATTGGAATTGTCAAAACAAAAAATCACAATGAAAATTGCTTCAATCCTATTGCTAGAGAAGTCAATCTGACTTTTTTTCCTAGAAGGGCCAGTCTTGCCTAGTTAAACAGGCTGGTAAGGTTGGCTTTGGGATTTCAGCAGAGCCCCTGAAAACAGCAGATCACCTGCACAAAGGGGGTCAGCTGGGGCTGTGGCTGACAGCTCCACCCTACCCATGTGTAGAGGCTGCCTGGCCAGTCCTGGACATCCTTTGGCATTTGAGGAGGGCTCACTGGCAAATTTTGCACTAATAGGAATTGAATGAACATAAGAATTATGTGTTTTTAAAGGACATTTAATGTTAAATAAAAAATCAGTTATTAATATATCTACAAATGGGTGGAATAGTTTTAAATACACTGCATTGCCAGTTTTTCTCACAGCTGATATCATTAGATCTAAAGCTGTATGGTTTTGTATAACTAATAGTAAACATTCCAAACATGGTTCAGATTGTTTTCTGTTACAGCAGAAAGTTTAGGTTCATGTAACATTGTCTCCTAACTATGATAAAACCTTCTGGCCTTGAAAGATAAGAAAATATGTTTTCTTGATCCCTGTTACCCTTAGCCATTGATAACATCACTTTACGAGTGTTAGTGACTGGAAAGGTGAAAGCAGTTTGTGTGTTCAAGGGGAAATAGGCAACTTTTTTTCCCAATTGTATGAAAATGGAATCTTCTTTACTCTGATCAGCTGGTATGGTGGGGATCAGCCTCCCTCAATAAGCATCAGGTTACTTATCAACCAGGATATGTAGTTAGAACTGGTTTTAAGTGTGAAGAAGAGTAAGCAAACAACATAATTTCTTTTTATACAAAGCAAATAATACTTGAATAGTCAGCTATGAGGAAAATTTGCTTCCCTAACACTGCTCACATGAGTGAATATTATTCAGTTTCACAGGCCCTGTCCTTGAATTATGTTTCACTGGAGATTAACACAAAGAAGCATTTAGCAGTACTAGGAATGATCAAGCATATTCCCTAAGCTGAAATTTCATAGTAGTGATGATAACAGACTAAAGTTGAAAAGAAAAAAAAAAAAGAAAAAACAAAAAGCCAAATATTCCCTAAGGATGCATATAAATAACACAGAGACCATTAGACCAGAGACCATTATCATCCTCTTTGACCTCCTCTACTATTTCCAGTTGGGCTGCAGTTGAACAATATAAATTTCCAATTCAAACACTATTTGCCTTTCTGAACACACAAAACCAAATTAATATCATTATTACAGGATTAACAGAGTAGAATATATTGAATGTGAAAATTAAATGTGACCTGGTTTGATCTTAAATAAATACATGCTTATGAGGTAGAGCTCATTTCTGGGGTTCAACACCTCCCAGCACACACCAGACACAGCCTGATCTCCCAGCTCAGTGCTCCTGCTCCCTGACACAGCCTCCCTGCAGTTTTTGGGGCAGGTCCATGTTTCCAGCAGTGACACAGAGCAGGAGCCAGGGTGGCTGCAGGGCTGTGAGTCCCTCCCAGCTCCATCCCTCCCGTGCCAGGCTCAGAGCCCCCAGAGCTGCTCTGGGCTCTTGCTGCTCCTCACAGGGAGGGTGGCCCCGTGGGGCTCCTACAGCTGGGGCCTCCTGGAAGATGGAAGGAGCCCATGAGGAACAGGATGATAGGTGGCTTTAGCCCCTTACTGCACAAAGTTTCTTCAAAGTTTGAAGTGAGGAGGGAAAATGCAAGTATTCTTCCAGTATGTGCTGGAAGCTCCTCAATTTCTCCTCTTTTCTCCATTAGTCCCCAGATTAAAACAGGTTTTCCTGTGATGTCCTGGTAGCTGCCAGTGGGCATCAGAGCTCCTCTGAAGGAGACTTTGCCCAGGAGCACCCTCAGGCCCTGTCAGGTGTGAATTCTCTGCTGTCTGCTAAAGTGAGGTCACATTGCTCTCTTCTCTTAACACTTCTTCAGAAGTTATTTATAGGAAACTAATTGTCTTTGAGATGTCTGTCCCCTGACAAATTTAGATAAAATTGGTCAATGAACTGAGCATCATTATAAATTGACATATGAGGGTATAGAGGCATCTACAAAGAAGGTGAGTTCACGTGCAAGCCTTAGGAAACCAAGCTAAAATAAATTAAAAAATGAGACTGTGGAATGATGAACAGAAATGAAGGGGACATGATTTTCCTTTAAAAAAAAAGACTTATAAGATTGTTTTTAAAAAAATAACAGGTAAGGGCCAGTTATGCAATAGAATGAGGAAAACAGGGGGGTCCAACTAAGCCTTCCTGTTTTGAAGGACAAGAGGGCCCTTCATGAAAGCACAAGGTAATAAACCCAAAATAGAATGTACTTGAAGTAAATTACTTACATTTTTAAAGAGCTCCAACATACAAAGGACAGCATTTGCCATTGCCATAGCTGAGATGACAATTACAGTAATTATTCATCTTGATAATTTGGAGAATAAAATAAGTGCCATGATGCAAAAACTCAGTCTTTTCACCAGGATATATTATGAGCTCATAGTAGTCATGTTACAGAACAAAGCACTGGAGCTTCACCTGAAGCTCACTGTGGGCAGAGCACCCTGGTGAGGATGGGGAGAACTCTGCCCTGCCTTGCTGCTCTCCCTCCGCTGCCACCCTAAGACACTCAACAGTGGATTTTAGCCATACTCAACAGTGACTTTTAGCCATACTCAACAGTGAATTTTAGCCATACTCAACAGTGAATTTTAGCCATACTCAACAGTGACTTTTAGCCATACTCAACAGTGAATTTTAGCCATACTCAACAGTGAATTTTAGCCATACTCAACAGTGAATTTTAGCAATACTCAACAGTGTATTTTAGCCCTACTCAACAGTGAATTTTAGCCCTACTCAACAGTGAATTTTAGCAATACTCAACAGTGTATTTTAGCCCTACTCAACAGTGAATTTTAGCCATACTCAACAGTGAATTTTAGCCATACTCAACAGTGAATTTTAGGGAACAACATCTCCTTTCTTATTTCCCTTGTTTGTAACAGTAGGCACATCCTGCTACTCTACCATCAGCTGCATTGCTTGGTAAAGAATTCAAAGGGTTTGAGATAGACAGCACTTCTCCTTTGCAAGAGAACAGCTAGGTTTGACTGCTGAAACCAGAAATATTGATTATTCCTGGAACTACAACTTCATTTTATTGTGGGTCATTTTGGGGATTTATTATGGATAATACATACTCCTGAAGACTGCAGAGAAATACCACTCAGACCTCCTCTAGGAGAGCTCCATTTTGGAAAAGTCATCATAGTATTTGGACTGGCCTCGACAGTGCTCTCATATTTACACTAGGATTGGTATTATCTTATTTCATGTTTCATTTTGACCTTCTTCACCTAGATACCATGAAAACAAGCTCATTATTTTTCCCCCTGACAAATATGCTGAGGCCATTACTGAATCAATCACAAGTACTAACAGGACTCCTTCAAATGAAATTGTCTCTAAAACAAATTGTGATTCTTCAGTATATTGTGGCATTTGTTTTATGCTTCTGCACTGAACTCTCAGTTTTATGCAATCTGCTGGTTTTTAGTCTCCTGTGATCTTCCAAACTTTGCTGTTTAGTGCTTGAAGGAACAAATAAAGTGACCTTTGTACTCCAATCTTCAAATTCATCCAACCTAGGGTGTACCTAGACACAAGTCTAAACATATTTTAAATTACCTGTGGTGTTACAGAAAAACTTACTTGAGAAATCTGAAATTGTATTAAGCACCTCAACAATCCCGATAATTATTTTTACATTGCAATAAAGCCCTCTTTCATATTTTATATAAAAAGGGAGGGGAAAGAGGTTATTTTTCCACATATTTGAAAACTTATAATTGTGTATTTATGTAATTTTTGCACCCAATTTCTTTACAAGAACTTAAAACTGTAAAACTGAGGGTTCCTGAAATAATGCCCTCAATGCTTTTAAAAGAGTTAATTTACTCCTCAGAAAAAAATATGAATTCACCTGCTGGTTTACCTTTATTACCCATCTAATCCCAATCCATTTGAAATATCTCAAAATATTTATGTACTCATTCTCACAACATTCTGTGAGCTACAGAGTGCTGGTATTTCCATTTTACAAGAGCCCCAGGTCATAGAAGTGTGTTTCAAAGCAAGCAGCTGAAAGAGCCTTCAAATTACAGGCTAGCTCAGTGCCTTAAATATTTGTATCTCTATGAATTTTTGTCCTCTCTTAAGATGAATAAAAATTGTGAAGCAGAGCAAACAAAAAATCAGTGGATTAACACTGTATTCTATTCAGCTTTGGTATTTCTATCCATTCTTTTCTGGTTAATCTTGTAAGAAGCAGGAGATAGTGAAAACTGAAAATCTTAGCATAGGTGGTAGAATGGGATAATAGTTCATTAACCTTTTGTAAATTTTGCTCACAGTTTAAACAAATACAAATGTTATTCCTAAAGAATTTTGAGGTAAATAAATAAAGGGAAGACAATCTAACTTCAATGTCATTTCTCCTCCAGTACTAAGACACTCAGAAGCTACCATTAACCCACCAAAAGACGTGTAAATATTGACATAAAGAGCACCAACAGTCTGTGTGTGCTTGTCTTCAGCTTCTTTCAGGATGGAATTTTGAGACTAGGATTTCTTTGCAGCTCACAAAATCAGCACTGGAGTTCAGTTTGATAACAGGCAAGAAACTAAAGAAACTTGTGGTGTAGATAGTCAAGTCATATCTTACTGTTTGAAACTTCTGCTCATGGAAAATGTAAGATAAATGTAAGATAAATGCAAGCAACCAAATTGAATCTGGATTTCAAGTTGCAATCTGATGGATTTCAGCATGGGATCAAGGTCCTCAGATACCATAGGCAGCTTTTCTCACCCAGCTCCAACATTTCCAACATCAGTAGAGTGCATAGTTCCAGCTTAAAGAATTTTTTTCCATAAAACTTTATTTATTTTATTATTTGGACAATTTGAATTGTTTTCACTCTTAGGTACAGCTTTGATTTTAAGCATGCACAGAATTCAGGAGCTTTGGACCTTGGAGAAAGGGAAGCAGTTTCAGTTCTGCCTTTGACCATACCTCTCAAAAAGACATAGCTAGACAAGCAAAAGAAAACCAAAAAACAAAAACAAAAAACAAAACAAAAAAAAAAAAAAAAAAAACAAAAACAAAAAAAAAAAAAAAACCAAACCACAAAAAAACCCCAAACAACAACAAACCAAACACAACCAAACCAAAGACTTTAATTCATCACCATATTTTCATCACCAGAGAAAGACTGGGCACACTGAAAAATTAACGAGTACACTTTGTTGCTATCTGCCTATGCACTCCCCCTCCCACCTGCCTGAGCTGCCAGCATGGCAATCAGGTTGAGAAAGGACAAGAGGACACACAGAGTGCACCACAGAGGGGACAGCACACATCTGGGGAGGGAAAACACAGTGTGTTATCTCTGATAAATGCACCCCACTGGCTCAGTGACATCATGGGCACGTCCAGCACCTCTCTGGAATGTGCAAGGATCCTCCACCCTCTGCCTTGGGGTGCTGCCAGGAAGGAGCCAGATATAAAAATGTGCCTCTTGCTGGGTATTGGGCTCTTTCTGTCGTGTGTGTTTCTGTTGTGTGTACCTTGAAATCAGGGAGTCACTTCACAGACTTTTCCAGGAAAGACCTTCAAATCCAGGACTATGTTGAGTGTGTTACAGATTTCCATGGGAGGCAAAAGGGATGAAGTTAAGCAACTTTTTGTTGGTTCACCTTGTGAAATTTCAAAGAAAAAGGGCCAACAGCAGAAGGTGTACATGGGTACTACATCTAACTCATCATAAAAGCCAAGGATTTCTTAATACCTTACACAAAGTTAGAGAACATATATAACATACTTGAGAGAATAAAAGAACACAGGTTTTTCATTACATAACTTCTGTGTGTAATGTTATGAAAGCTCACCTGAATATTGCACTTCCAAGCTCTGGTCCCAAAAAAATGAGAAGACATGAAATCATATTGCCCTGTTCCTTTATATCCCTGATGGGAAAAAGAAGTCATTCCTAAAGGCCAGCAGTCAAGCCTGCTGCCAAATCCCCTCAGGAAATCTTTCCCAGGCAAATGACTCACAAGAAAACCAGAAAAAAATTAAGAATTAAATGCCAAAAATTCTTCAAATCAGCACTGGTAAGGAATATGCTTCTGGGGCAGGATGACCCAACAACCACCCTTATTTATAACTGCATAAATTAGGCTAAATTATGATTATTTGTACTGCCTATTGCTAACCTCTGCAAACACTGTCCTCCAAGAGAGTTCTCATCCAAAGAGTTTGCTGACTAAGAGCAATTTATTTCTAAAAAAGAACAGCAACAAAAAAAAACACAACATAATTGGGTCAAACCTAGGACATTGCTATAATTAAATTCATAATTTCACAAAAGGGCACACCTCTTTTATAGGTAATTACCAAGGAATTTTAAAATGTTCATTAAAAGCCTTTGATTTCTAAGGAATAATACTCATTAAATAATTTTCTCTTCATTTTCTTATTTTCTACATTTTTTATATTTTGTAATAGTATGAAGCAAAACAATCTGGACTGCCTAGATTTATTTTGTTTTCCTAAGGACTTGAGTTGTAATAAGATTGGAGAGCAATGGGTGGAATGTGAATTTTTGTTTTTCCTTGAAGTTTAAATTAAAATTTCTGTTTTGTTCATTTTACAGAAGTCTGTTTATGTTCAGTAGAGCAAACACATTAGTCAAGAGAGTTGGGTAGACATGAGATAGAGCTGTGAGTCTACCACCCTAACAGAACATTAATCCTACACATATAAGGGATTTGTGGTTTTTCCCATATAATAGTCTGAAAAAATATTATTACTGGGATTTTTTCATTATTATTTTCATGCCCAAAGGACCAAGCTGGCAAGGGTTTTGCAAAAATGTATTTTGAGAAAGTTCCTTTCTTGTAAAAATTTCAATTTAAGTAGAAAAGAGAGAAATTGGAAGGGGAGGTCTGACAATAGAGACATCACCCAGAGTTTTGCAGAATTTTTATAGTGTTTAATTATTATATTTATTGGTATCTAATGCCAACAGCAGTTCTGTTCTAAAACCAGGAACAGTAATGACTAAATCTTGTATTTGAGATTTCACTGAACACTGAGAAACAACTAAAATTTTTGTTTGTGTGTGTGTGTGCATGAAATATATTAAAACAGGCTGAGTCTTAGAGAATAGCATGTGGGACTTGCTGGGGGTGTTTTTCCAATGTCATTTCTCACAGAATTGATGCTCTTGCATTTCTTGGCCCTGGGAGCACATCCTGCATGAGCACAATCAGAAATAATAGCTTGGAATTATAACATATGTGGGCCATGGACATAAACACAACATCTCTGAGGCCATGACATGTCTATCACTGTTATTGAATTTTAAAAATGTTTAAGGAGGAGTAACAGATGGCAAACTCACAAAAGCTATGTTTGGCTAGGAATTTATGCCGAAAATTTTCAAAAATGTACCAAACTCTAGTACCTTGAAGGATGGTTATTTTTCCCTTTGGTCTGAGTTTTGAATGAAGACATGTCAGGAGCTGAGATCTCACCTGAATCTGTTAGATTAGTCCTAATCAGTTTGTAAATGCTGCATGTGTTGAGTCCTAAAGGTTTGGAAATCCCAGCTGAGATGTTGGGCTCTATAGTGTGTACATGAAGGTGTTACCTTCTCTGATCAGGCTGTGGCATGGTAGCTATGTCCAGCCACAAAGGACTTAGCTGTAAACCTTCAAAAACCTTTTAAAAAAAGATTATTTTAAAATCCTTTTTACACTCAGAGCCTTCTGGCTGATAGGCAGGAACTTCAAATAAAGCACCAGCTCATCTTAACAATATGGCAATCGTATGGAATTGTCCACTGAGTTTCTAGCAGTAGACTTGAAATGCGTAAAGGATATTCTATAGATAATTTCAATAGGCCAATAGTACTGTAGAACTT
Source organism: Agelaius phoeniceus (assembly GCF_051311805.1). Lineage (NCBI taxonomy): Eukaryota > Metazoa > Chordata > Aves > Passeriformes > Icteridae > Agelaius > Agelaius phoeniceus. The sequence continues at coordinate 11,697,418 of NC_135266.1, read as the reverse complement.
GGATTGCCAAGTGATTCACTCTGCTGATAAACCAGACACAAAAGAATTTGTGATTCAAATTACAACTCCTTTCAAGCACAAGATACATTTTATCTCTGCTGAATCCTGGGGAAAGGTAGTTTAGCTGTGACAAGTCTGCCAAACTTTTTTGTGAAACATATGTAATAGTATTAAATAAATTGTAGACTCACACATCCCTGGTTCCATAATGGAAGGAAAGCAGGGAGAGGCTCACATTCAGCAGGCTTATACTGCCTCCTGCAAAACAGGATGCACACCAACATGCTCCCAGGAGAGAAAAGGCTAAGGAATTCGAGGAGACCTGATCAAACATCAAAGGAAAACACCGGCTGTCAGAGATCTCTTCTCACACCTCCCAGACCAACAGCTAGGGAGCAGATAGGAGGGTGAGCTGCCAGGGAGATTGATGTACCACCAGGATTTTCTGTAGATTCCCTCCTCACTGACCCTACAAGACCACAGTCTTGACACTGGAAAACATCTCAATCCCCAACAGCCTGGCCATTTAAATTAATTTAAATTAAGTTTTCATTCAAATAGAAGGATTTGCTATAACTGCTCTTTACTCATCCTGATCTACAGCACAGCCCTCTGTGTTCAGCACACTGTCTGAGGAAACTCCAGCCCAGGGTTTTGCACAGGGCCCTGTGGGTTAAAAGGGACCAGGAGAGGCCCAACCTGCTGCTTGAAGGAGGAGTGGTTACAGCAGGTGGCTCCTGTTGCACTTCCACATCTCTCCAAGGATGGAGATTATGAACCTCAAGGGTCACAGATGCTGCCCTGCTGCTGGCTGGACTCTGCCCTGCTGATCATCCCAGTGTTAGCCCAACAGCCCAGGCAATTTGCAACTCACTATCCAACCCATGACTCACCAGTTTAAGGATATTATAGGAGATCCTGGCAAAAGTCTTGCTAAAGGCAAGGTAAACATCCACCATGACAAATCAGGTTAGTCAGGAATAATCTGCCCTTAGCAAATCCACCTTCATGTTTCATGTGGCTGGAAGTGACTTCCAAAAATATTGGTACCCCAGAGACTGAGGACAGGCTGAGCAGCCTGTGGGTCCCTGGCTCTTCCTTCTTCCCCACCATCTTCCCAAGAAAGTCTTTCCTCTCAAGGATGCAGGGAAACCAAAATTCTGCTAAGTAACAGCATCCAAAGTTCATACCTCCAAAATTCCTGCTTGCTTTCGACTCACCTCTGAGACCACCTGAACCTAAGAGCTTTCATGGATACTTATTCACAGGAACATAGAAGTTACTTGGGGACATGCCCAAAAAACCCCCTGTGTTGGACAGTGTATAGCTGAAAACTAAAAACTCACTCCAGTAAAGTCCCAGCCACTTCCCTTTCCAGAATCAGATGAACATGAGAAGCAGACTTCACAAATCATGACTTGTTCCCTTTCACCTGGAAGTTTGTTGAGTCAAACTTTTGGAAAATGGGAATTACACAGATTTCCTCTTCTGCCTGAGGAAACCAAAGCTGTATATATAATTTCTACCAGAGCTATCTTGCTCTTAAAACGCTACATGGATGGAATTCCCTTGACTTACCAAAACAATTTGCTTTATTGGTACACAGTTCTCCATCCTCTCTTTTCATCTTTTGTTATGGAAATTTAAGACAGTGCTTGTTGTTTCCAGAATGGAGAGTACTCCTCACACTTGCTACCAGGAATATAAGAATCACTTTGATCATTCTGTTACCCTTCTGTGCACACTCTCTATACTTTGCACAGTGTCCAGAGTTGGATCAGCCACTATGCTGAGCAAAGGAGGAACAGCCTTTGACAAGCCTTAAATACAATAGCCTTGTTTATGCATCCTAATTTGTAGTATGCCTTTCTCACAGCATGGCATTCCTGACTCACACTGAATTTTTCCCCAGAACGGTCTGTCCCCAGAACATTTTTGATGGTCTGGTGCTAGCCAGGAGTTCCCCATGTGAAACATTAATTCTCCCTCTCTTTCTCTCTGTTTTGCGGAGTTTGGGTTTGGATTTTTTTTGTCCTTTGGGGTTTTGAGTTGGCTTTTTGGTTGTTTTTTTTTTTGGGGAGGTGGGGAGGGACGGTGTGGGGACATGTCTCAGGGGTTGTAGGGGATGCCACAGTGTTTGATTTGAAAGGTTATAAGTGCAGCTATTCAAGAGGGATTTCAGCCTGTGGAACCCAGAAGACTGAGATGTCTCTGTACAGCACAGTGGTGAATTAGTCACCTGTGTCTCTGTTACTGAAATGTTTCTGTCACAACAGCATTTTGAAAATAAAATCCTCAAAGGATCTGGAGACTCAAAGGCTCTGCCGAGGCATCTGGTGCCCTTTGTGTAGATCACTGCTTCCTGCACCACAAAGACTGGACCTGGTTACCTGCTCCTGTAGGGATCAGACATTTGAGTGAAGTCCCCATGTGAGTTGTTTTCAGCTCTGTTCACTGAAACTTTACTGGCACAAAGAAAACTGCCAAGAGTGAAGTTCTGATGAAAACCAGCATTGAGAAGAAAAATACAGACAAAAACCCTTCTGGATCCCCTGACATTTCTCTTTCAAAGAGTCACATTTGACTCTCTATGAATTCTAGTAACATATGCTTGTTGTAACGAACAATGCATGCCCTGTTTGTATTTAACCTGAAAGTTACAGCGATTTTGAAGTACTAGGAAGCAACCAACATCAAATATCCTCAGTTAAATACCTTACTGCAGTGGCCTGAAATGATTGTGACCCAGCAAGGCTTTGTCTGGAGCCAAGGATTTTTTTTGAAATTAGGAATCTGTTCTCGTCCATGGTACACATACACCATGGTACACATATACTATTTTTTACTACCCAACAAAGCAGACTGGAAGTGCCCTCATTAGCATTTTACAGCAGGCTTTTTTTAAATACTAACTGGACAAGCTTTTGTCCTAGCAAGGGGCACACCTGGAGAGGACATGAAGTGTTCCAGAGCTGCTGCCTCTTTCTCAGGTGTGGGGAGAGAAGGGGATAGGCAGGAATCCACCATCCTTTCTCGTGGCTTCTCTCCACCTTTGGCCTCCAGCACTGGCTCCCCACAACAGAAGAGCATAAAGGGTTTTAAGTACCTCAGTCTACCCCTGGATTTGAAGGCAATTGAGTGTTTTATTTTGGTAAATCGCTGGTAGTTGTGAGTTTGGATGCTGTGACAGCAGCTCTGAGGTGCATAGGCACACACAAAGAGCTGCAGGAAGCAATGCTCTTCCACACTCCCTGTCTCTCCCAGGCTGCATCCTTCTGAAGGCAATCCACTGAAATAAAACATCAGGGTGTTTTTGTTGCACTGGTTTGGAATTTTCTCCTAAGTGAAGCCAGGAGCTACAGTGGCATAAGAGGCCGGGTGTGACCTGATTTAAGAGGGTAAGGAACCATGGTGCATGCAAAGAATTCAGCAGCCCCAAGTTGAAAGTGAGGCAGTGTTGGTTTCTCTGGGTCTGGATTGAAGGCAGTGGGACAGTAGTTCATGTTCAGACTCAGGTGTTTATTATTTTTTATCAGTAACACAGTCTCACTACTCTGAGTTCTGCAGCTTTTCATTAGCAGGCACAAAATGGCCAACAATCTCTTGTTACAAGGGCTTTCAAGACTGAACTATCCAATGAAGAACTGACACCTGGATTATTTTCCCTTTAAACCCAATAACTGATCCCAAAGAGCTGCAATGGGGACTTTTCTGCCCAATTACAGAATGCCACCCAAACCCATGGAGAAGAAGGAAGAAGAAGCATGAAGAAGAAACCCAGGATGACACCCTGTGCCCTCCATCTTGCTTCCATCCACAACATACTAAAAATGCCAACACCTAAATTTCTCACCCAAGATGAGAAAATGCACCTACACTATTCTCTATAATCTATTTCACACTTTTGGATTCTAGTTTATCTTGAAGTCCAGGAAGCTTTCTCCATGAGTGAGGGTCAAAGTCAGTGCTCCCCTGGGGGTCAGGGCACCCCAGAACAGACAGAGAAATATTCCCTGTGCCCATGGTTTCCACAAGGCAGCATCCCTTGGAAAAAGCATTTACAAAAAGCACTGAGATCATTTAGAAAATGAGGACAGGGAAGAAACATGCTGGTAACTTGTGGGCAATCAGCACATGAATAAGAAAGTGTAAGAGGAGCTGAGGAGCACACAGGGCTGGGCAGACACTGCAAGGGCGAGTGGCAGCCACAGGAGGAGAAGAAAGGGGGGATGTAGGTGGAGGGTGCAGTGCTGGAGACATGGCTGAAGGCACACACCTTTATGGGAGAAGATCCTGGGGCCTGGCACTGTGCTCACACCTGCTAAAACACTGCTGGAAGTGATGGCTTCACACACAGTTTGAGTTATGCTGCTGCTGGTCCTGGCCAGCAGGATGCTTTCACACAGACAGCAGTAATTTGGGTATGTTATAGCTGACATCATGTTTGAATACAATTTTTGAACCATGCTGTCCAGAAGCAGGATGCTGGCCACAACTTAATTGTCAGTAGAGAACTGAGCAGAGTGATTTTTCTTATCATTCTGTTATTAAAAGTTCAAAGAAACACCTCAGATTTTATTCTTTACTGGTGTTGAATAATGCCTCTAAAATTTTCTCAAGGCATCCCCTGATGTCTCCAGCCAATCACTAGTTATTGGTAACCAATCACTAGTTATTGGTAGGAGTATAAACAGTAACACTGAAAGGTGCTGGGAGCAGGAAGGAGAAGGGAAAAGAGTGTCAAAGTTTTCCATAATGTCTGATGTACTTTCCACATACAATTCCAGGAAAAACTGAATCTTGAACTGTGCTGTAAATCCTGCAGTACGCACATGAGGTGCTCCTGTTACTTCCATTTGACCAACTGAATTCTGTAGCAGAAGCTAATATTTTTTCTGCTTCTCAAAGAATCATGACAGTACAAAAGTGATTAGAATTGCCAGCCAACTGGCATGGTGCTAATGTGAGCTCTCCAACTGTGCAGCTGCTGCCCTAGCACCCTCTGTTCTTTAGATAGCAACAGTTGCATATATTAATTATGCCAGCAGGGAGACAGCAAATTTATGACAGTACTTAGGGGAAAGCTGAATGCACCTGGCATTTACACAGAAGAGCAGAAAAGGGAGCAAGCAATGATCTTGCCTTTTTACTGGTAATTTAAACAGTTATTCTTATAACTTCGGCACTCTGCCATAGGTTGAGTGGAAATGTATTTTTAAGGTAAATGCATAGATTTAATCCCTTAAAATGCTTTTAATTACCTCTCTTCCAAGGTCTTTAGCATGTGTCAGCATGGATAACTCATGCCTGCAGTGTCCTGCTTGCTTGTGCGTTGGTGTGAGGATGCTTTGCAGATTCCCAGAGGTGAACCCCTGGGGGCTGCCCAGAGCCCCCAGAGCCAGAGGCTGATTAATCCTGGCCTCAGGAGCAGCTCCTGCCTTGGCAGCCCTGCCCCTCCCTGCTGCCTCCATCCTGCTGCTCGAACAAAGCATCACTCCTGCATTGTTTGCTGCAGCAGCTCAGCCGAGGAAGCCAGGACAAGACAATGGACATATAACTGATAACCTTGTTAACTTGGTCGAATCAGAGCTCCTAACAAGTAGAAGAGTTTAGTAAAGTGGAATAAAAATATTACAAATATTTGTTGTCAATGGCTTTTCAGCTGTGCCTTTGAAAACATAGCATTTCTTGTGCTTTTATTTAAGATTAAAGCTAAACAACAGGAACAAGGACAGAAATGACTTTAAAAAACCCCTACTACAAACGCTAACTACAGCAGGCAGGCAGACTTCATTGTGTTCAAACATCAGCAACTAAAGTGACATAAAAAGATATGGATGTGCCATTCCAAAAATCCCTGTGAAGTAAAAATCTACAATGAGCTGTTTCATATTTCATTAGGACTAGGCTGTGATAGTGCCAGAAATCCTAAATGAAGGGGAATGTATATTAACAGTGTCACATTAGCAAGTGAAGAGCAAATTGGTGATCCCAACCACATGCATCACCCATTGCTCCTCTCAGAAAGAGTCTGAGCTTCCCTTCCCACAGCAGCTGCCCAGATCTGCCCCACTGGAGCGGTGTGGCCGATGGAAAGCACGCCCAGGCTACAATGACCAGCCCGTCTCCAGCCAAAGGGGCGCTTCCCCAGCACGAAGCCGGGTATTGCGCCTAAGGCACTAAACTGCCCTCAGGACGGTGGCCGCTGTAAAACTCCGAGCCGCAGGATGAAAAGGCGTCTCTCAGTCTCTTTGGTTTTATCGGGTTTATTAGGTCCCGGGGAAACCAAACACTCCCAATGCAAAACAGAGCCCAGGAACAGACAGCTGAGAGCCGCGAGGTGGGGAAAACCTCAGGTTTTAAAGGAGACGGGAGGGGTGAGGGGTAACAAATCAGGAGAGGGAAGGGAAGGATACATTGGGGATTGACATAACAGTAGAACGAATCCTGTACAATTAGGGGAGGGGCCCCGGCCCCTGAGCCAATCACCCGACACCCTGCCCAGAAGCTTCTGGAAAAGGAGGCAGGGGTGCCGAGTGACAGGCAGGCAACCGGGGGTGGGGAACAAAAAGATACATGTGATAACCATAGAAACTGGGGAGGGGTTTGGGGATTGACAGTTAACTGGGATTGGGCAGGACCTTTCAACATGAACAATGGGGGTGAACAGAACAAACGAAAAACGAGCCACAATACCCCACAGCAGGAGAGAAGGCAGAAGGCAGCACACCCCACAGCACTGCTCCTCCTGGCTGTGCCTCCTGAGACAGCGTGCACACGTGTGTGTTCTGGTTAATCAACAACCAGCAATCCACAAATCCCACTCTTCTTCTTCTGGGATTCTTAGTTTTTTCTCCATTACCTAACCACAGTAATCATATTTTTCATTTCAAAGCATTCTTCTTTAAAGATCATTGAAGACATTTATAAATACTTGAACAAAAAGTTGTACGCAGTGCAAAATAATGTCTACAAAAACTAGAAAGAGGGAATGTGTTATCTGTGGTCTCCACTTTCTTCCCTTGGAGGAACCATGGATCACATGGGATAGGAATGTCATTTTGCTTGTACCATTTCCCAGAGGCAAGTGAAGACTCATAATATGAGATGCTGTTTAAGCAAGGGATTTTGTTTTTTAATTCAGGGAATTAAAATTAATTAAATTGGTAGCACTTGTTCTATTTTTAGGCAAGATGAACCAAAAAATAAAAATACAATATATAAATAGTTGCAGGAAACCCTTCAACCCAGATTTGTCTGTCTTTCAGTGTTTCTAAAAGTGGCATTAGTTACTGAAAAGTAAACTGTTTTCTGGGAATCTGCCTAGTGCTGAGCACTCATGAAAATCAGATCACTTGTCTACATGCCAGAAAATAGATTGAGAGATCTAACTTCAGGCAGCCAGACTTGAAAGGGAAAAATCAATCTTGAGAAATCTTACTGCTCCATCTGTACAGTTACATCAGTGTAATTTTTGGTGTAGGCATTATTTTTGTAGAAGAAATTGTCTTGTTTATCTTGGAGAAACTATTTTGGGTTCTACTTTCCCTGGCAGAAGGCAGTTGCAGTTATATTGGTAGTCTGTGGCTTAGGAAAGCAGCACAGTAAAGCCATGAATTTTGAGGAAAAGTAGCTATATTTTTAAAATGTATTTTTTGTAGCAGAAGTGTGACTCCCTGAGATGTCCTACTGACACAACTGCCTTGAAAATTCCAATTTTTGCCTCTTCAAACCATGCTACCTGAGCTTGCAAGAATGGGTCTGTGTGATGGCAGGACAGGGTCTCCTGCATTGGGTGGGAAGAGGAGGGGGATCTCCCAGTCTCTGTTTCACATGACCAGAGAGGCAGGGAAATATCCCACATGGAGCTGTTGGGGAGTGCCAGGATCCGTCCTTACGAACGGGATTCGTGGATTGATCTCAGGGTGCAAAAAGAACCGACACGGCACAGGGGGTTTGCAGTGATGATCAAACAAATGCACCTTTATTGAATGACCACAGCAAAATGGGATAGAGGGATTCAGGGAGAGGAAAAGATAGAGAAAGAGAGAGAAAAGAGAGAGAGAAAGAGGGGGATATAGCTACCAAACATAGAGACAAAGTCCTTTGGTCCAGTCCAGTCGAGGATCCGCCTGTTACGTAGGGGAGATCTCAAAATCTCTAGCTAACCAGAGGTTTTTATTATGATAATTCTATTGGAAATTGTGAGGGGGGGAAACAGATACAATAAGGAATAGATGTAACAGGTAGTCCGTGTTCTCAGCAGTCCAGGGGTCACAACCTGCAGGCAAACATCTCGGTTTGGCCAGCTTGCCTCCCCCTCACAGCTCCCCTGGGCTGGGGGTTTCAGTCCCAGTCCTTGGAAAGAGCGAGGGGGCCTCTTCACATCCTGGTTTTTAATGGAGAGGCTTCTCACATCCCAGTCTGTCTCTCACGGCGGGTGCAATCGAGTGAGAGGGGTCTTCTGTGGGGGACCACCCGAAACTCAGGAGAAGTCCAGCCAGGCCGGGAGGTGGGACAGCTTCCGAGGCTGTTGTTGCAAAAAGGGCACAGTGGCCCCTTCCTCTTCTCACTGGGCTCAGTGTAGCATACAGCAAACACTCCTGTGAACAGCAGCTCAGCACTGGGCTCAGGTCTCGAGCCCTGTGGCCTCTGTAACTTTCTCCTACAGAGAAGACAGGGGGGTCTTCTCTTCAGTGGTCCTCAAATGACGATCGTGAAGCAGACGAGGGAAAATTCGGACAGACCCTCACAGGGAGAGAGAAGTGGGCTCAGATTTCCCTGACCCTTTGCGGCAAGGGGATAAAAATTTTGTGAGAGTTTTCTTCAGCCACAGCCTGGGACTGTTGTTAGGAGGGGCCGGGGTCAGCCCCTTCTCTGGTGCTGCTGTAGCCCAGGACAGGGTGGCCAAGCCTGGGCAGCCTGGTCTGACACCAAAATCAGCTGCTCCAGTCTGGAGCCTGGGCCAGGAGCTCTGCAGAGGTCCCTTGCATCTTAGTTTATTTTAGGATTGTGCACTGAGACAGTTCCAGAGAAAGGAAGGAATCAGCTAGCTCCCTCTCCTTCCTCTCTCCTCTGTCATGAGCAGGGTGATGTGCAAGAAATTATTTAAAAGTCAGGAGACTATTCCAACTATAAAAAGACAGTTACGTAGTAAGCATTTTCTTTCACAAGTTTCTCCTCAGCCTCATAAACTGAGCTTGAATGCTCTTTGCATCTTTAAAAATCTCATTGTTTAACAGGAATCTTTAAATTATTTTATCAATTTCCAGTGGAATACTCAGAATTTTCTGTGCTGAGTACATTATTGAAGCCCTGTTTCAAATCACAGAACTTAGGGCTACTGAGAAAAAGGCTTTTGGGGGAAGTTTCTTGATTTTATTTTTCACAGATGACAAAATAATTTAGCAGCATTTTTTTTAAATAAATACAGCTGCTACAAAGTCAATACCATTTCACTGAATCCCCGTGTGCCTCTGAAAAATAATCTTTTGCTGAAAATCAAGAATCCCAGTGACAGTCTTGATCCAGGAAACAATGTAAGTATGGGTTTAAAGTGAGTGTTATCCCCTTCACCAGAAAGGATAACGTTTCTGTTCCAGCAAGCAACCTTATGAATAATAGAGATGGGAAATGTACAGTTTCTGTCTGAAACCAGCTGCTTCATTTCTGCTACTGTGCTCCAAAACCTTGTAGAAATTTTAGTTCTGCTAATGATGCGTCATATGAAAGATCAATGTTTGGATAGCTTTAAATACCCTGAAACATTTATTTAAAAAGACTAACTCTTCACTGAACTACATTAAATAGTATCAAAATACTTCCACTTTTAGAAAAGTCCCATAGAATTAAAAGAAAATAGGTTTATATTTCCAAATAATTCTTTATTGGAGCTACAGTGTCTGATGGCATTGTAGTGGACATTTTTAGGATTACAGAGATAATTATTTCTTATCCAGTTCAATATTATTTGTCATCTGTCTTCGTTTAACACTAGAAGAGGAAAAAAATACCCTAATTTCTACCTCCCTTTGTTTAATTAGGGGTACATGTGGTGAAACAGTACATCTGCATGATTTTTACAAGTTCTCTCTTATTCTATTTTCCAATATTTGCAAGTCTTGTGTGATTTGAGGAGACTGTTGCTTTTCTCCAAGGTGAAACTTTGAATAAAATAACATTTACTATATCCTCATTTAATGTTTAGTGTTTCTTTTACTATTTTTCACCTTAATGAATGTCAGATTTAAAAAAAAACACAAAATCCTTTTCAGCCTTGAATATTAAGCCTTCAAAAGCAGATTTTGGAAAGAATTCTAGAGTCACTTTACATATTAGTAAATTAGGCAGAAGTCTGGTGCACATTGGTATATTCCCTCTGGATTTCAGAAGCTGCTGAGCACTCACATCTTGTGGGTCTAAAGAGGAGCTGGACCTACTTTGTGCAATCTCCTCCTTGATGGCTCAAGACATGCAGGCTGACTTTGTTACCACCTTCTCAGGATGCATGTAGATAAAATTCTTGCATAGAGTAGCCATATGCCTCATTAAACATACTCAGAGGAAACTGATATTTTTTAATTTCTACTGTAAATTTGTTTACATTATTTTGATTTAAGATAAAATAAAAAAAAATAATCAAAAAAGGCAGCCTGGAATTAGCTCAGATTTCATGGAGTCTTCCAAGGTTAGTAAGAAAATAGAAGCTGCTCTTGGCACTACCAGTGAACTTTTTTTTGGTGCCTATGTGCAGTCTTTGGACACAGCTAGAAAACAGCACAGGCCCTTCTGTCCCACTGGTAGCAATGCTGCTGGTTCCAAATGTGGAAAGCAAAGCAGATTGCTTTCCCCATGAAGGAATCTTGAATTATCCCTTTGGTTTGGAATTTTCTTTGTCTTACTAAAGTCTGCCTTTGCTAGAAGCAGTTCTAGCCTGAGGATATATAATATGTACATAAACATGTCCAAGGTTACAATATAAAGATGTATTCTATTCCCATCCTCAAGAGCTGCTGAAACCAGGAGGGGCATTGTTTTTCCTTATCTCCTGTTAATGGGCCCATCGATGCCTTGCCAATGACTCAGAGATAACTCAGGAGCCATTTCTGTTCAATGGGTAATCAAGGACCACTGCATGACTCGGAACGGTTTCAGCCCATTGAGAGATGCTCTGCCCAGGGGAGGAGCTCAGCATCCCCACCTGGATATAATCTGGGCTTTGGGACAGAACAGGCAGCCCTTTCTTACCCACTGGTTTCCAGAACACAAGAGCTACCAGATGTTTTCTAGGGAATCACCACTTCAACAAGACCATTTCATCTGGACTGCTACCACCACCCTAACTAGCAGGGTGTTTGGTTGTGTTCTGACTCTGTCAGTGGTTTTTCTTTTGTATTAGTGCATGTATTTTGTTACTTTTCCTAATAAATTGTATTTCAGACCCGGAGTCTCTCACTGGTTTTGCTTTCAAACCAGAAGAATACATGAGCAGAGCTAAGCAGCTCCCTTGCAGCATCAGCAAGAACTGCTTGCTCTGTCTGAGCTTTGAGATTCTCAGTTGTTGTGCCTGTTTACAGCCACACTGCAGGTCAGACAGGGCAACAGAAACCAATCCCTAGAGGGAAGCCATTCCAGCTGGAGACTTGACATTCACCCTCTGAGTGCAGAGTTTCAAGAGTTTACTCCTGATCTAAATTAGAATGCTAATTTAAATACATCCAGTAGACTGGATGAAACATGATATCCTTTTACTCTTTCCCAGAAATAAGAGATACTAAATTAAAATTTAGACTCCATCACTGGGGGACATGCATTTTCTGCACTGTGAACCTGACACTTTCCCACCTCTGAAAGTATTTGTCTTGCCACTTGCTTATCCTGTCTGGCAATTCATCAAAGTGGCAGGAAAAGGATGAAAGCAAGCAGATTAAAGCTTTGAAAGCTATTTGCAAATTTTCTAGTTAATTGAAGGGCTGCTAAGGAGGTTATGAGGAACTCAGTTTGGGCACATGCAGTGGTGCTGCAGCCCATGTTAAGAGGGAAGGAGCAGTGCCTGTCAGCCCCTGCAGTTTCACTCTTATGGCTGGGGACTGCTTTAAGCTACCATGCAACTGGAATGACTTGGCAGGAAATAAATTCTTCATGCCACCACTCCTTTCCTCCAAATCCCCTCATTTGGAGGAAACTGCAGTGCAAACAAATGCAGGTAAGGGAGCTGCCTCTGCCTGCTGGCCCAAGGGGAATCAGTGTGCTCCATGCCCCCACAGCACAGCCCACTTCTCCAGAGGTTTGGCCAAGCTCCCATTCCTGCTTATTGTGGTGGGAAAATAAGGTCATAGCAAGTAGTAGCTATTAATGAAGGAAAAGCTAGAGAATTTAGTGATGCTTTTCATTTGCCACAGTTGCAGAGATCAGCCTGTTTGCTAATATCCCACTCAGTCTCTCACTGTCCCTCACTAGGATGTGAGTAAAGCTGATCACCTCTTCACTTCCATAAACTTTCATACGCTTCTCCATAAAGGAGGTTTTCCAATTAGTTTCCCTAAATCCTTACAAGCAGGTTCTGAAATCTGATGGAATCCTGGTTGAGGTGAACATGAGCAAAGGGTGAAAACAACTGAATGACAAATGGAAAAAAAAATTGCCTTTAATGACTATATCAGGTAAAATCCCATTATCTTTTTATTAATGTGATATTTGACTGGTAAGGATTATCAACTCCATAACATATTGCTCAATAGCTTCTCTTTTTTGAAAAAGCCCAGGACATTTTGTTTGCCATAGAATGTAGGTTTGTAAATCCATATGGTTTATAAAGTCATAGAATAAATTATTGCCACACCTGAAATACCAACTGCATTTTGGGGCTCCTTTACCTCTCCCCAGCTACTGTTATTTCATTATATCCCAAATAAAATACAAAAAGGTAGGGAAGGTGTCATTGAATATAAAGAGATTCAAGTCATTCCTAACATATCCCCAACTCTATTGTGTTTTATAGCTCAATTGACCCAAAAAAAAAAGTATCAAGCCTAATGAGATGAAACCCAGTGAACCAACATGGTTTTATAATATGGCAAAAAATATCCATTTTACCCTTTTTTATACAGACAGTATTGTTGCTATTATTATTGAGCAAGTATGTCAAGGGCATGAATGCAACATTCATATCAAAGGGGAACGTTCATATTAAGCATTCAAATTAAAAGGAACTCTTATTAAAAAGCTGAGTGAAGTTGTTTTTCATGCAGAAGGCACTGGGGTTTATCTGGTGCTGTGATGTTGCTGTGCTCAACAGCATGTATTAAGCAATAAAATGTGACAGAGAATGCAATGCTGAAGGTTAAAGTATGACTAAAGGTGCATTATGAGTCACAAGGCTGAGAGAATAGAGATTTCAGTCTGGAGAGCAAGGCAGTCACCTTCTGCAAATGGACTGCCCAAAGTGACTTATGATTATTGTGTAAATGTAGGATACCTGTAATGCTATGGGTAACTGTGGATTCCCAGATCCAGGTCATTCTGTTACCTGGTTGGAGGTGAGCACTGACAAGGGAGGCACCTGCCTGCACTGTCAGTAAAGTATGGCCAAGTCCAGATATACATAGTGGCCAGGAAGTGTAGATTCAAGTTGTTCATTTCTTAAAAATTCCTAAATGCTTGAAGTCTAACTTGCTGAACTGCTTAACTCAGCTGATAAGCAGGAACCTCATGCTTTGCTCCATATTTTCAGATATTACATAAATCACATTATCATGGAAGGAAAGATAGTTTTAATGTTTAAACAGTAGCTTGGATATATTAATTTCAAGATAAATCATAAAAAAATTCTATTTCTGACCTAAGATCTTGAACAAAGCCAAAGTTAAAACCTTATTTATTTCAGTGTAATGTAGGATTTATTATAGAACCTCATTTAAAATATATTAGGAAAAAAAAACTGTTGCCAAATTACAACCTAGAAGATGGCAGTAAAATTAAACTGTCAGCTGTTACTTAGAAAATCAAGGTATTGTTTTTTTTTCCTTTTGAATCAAGCCTTTTGATGTTCTTCTAAGCTCAAAATTGATACAGAAATCTAATTAAGACAGTGTGTCCTATGTATTTCAATATTCTGAAGTTCATTTCTTATTTCTCAGTGATCAGTATACATTTCAGAGTATATGAATAATTGTCCTCTCTTTATTTATATAGTTCTCTTTATTCATAGAACTATCAGTGCTTTGTGCTTGCCTGCAAGAACTTTAGGTTAATTTAAACCTGAACAGACTCCTTGAGATACCCCACTTCAAAAGATAAGAAAATGACACCTGGCCCATTCATTAATAGTTCTTCAAAAAGAACAGAAGCTTCCAATGGGAAATTTCTACTTGTGAGCAAGCAGCTTAAAGAATCATTCTAAAACTAAAATATAAAGCAAAGGTTTTGCCAAGTGCATAAGCCTGTGAAGGTCAGTTCATGTTAAAAAACCCAAAACATCATCTCTAACTGGTTTCATTGTTTTGAAGAGTGAAATAGATCCCTTGCTACCCAATTAATGGAGTTTGAGTGCAGTAGGAAGCAATGGCACATCCTACCCAGCAGGGCAGCTGAGGACACTGGTCCCCAGCTCTTGCTCCAGCAGCCTAAGGGTGGAAAACTGGTCAGAGGATCAGCAATGCATCCCCCAAGAGATATTTGTTCTTGCACTACAAAGTCTCTTGCTTTAACCTTCCCTTAAAACTGTGAATCCCACACAATAATTTAGAAGTCTAAATGACAAAAAAACTGTTGAAATTTGTCCTTCTCTTCCTGTGATCAATTGACTTTCCCTTTAATTGCACTGTCTCAGCTGAGGTCTGCAATGCACCATTTCTTAGGCTGCTTTGATAAAAATACCTCAGGCTCCTCTTACTCATCTCTCAGGTTAGCAGCTTATTTTGCCTTCCAAAACATGCTATAGGGAATTTATGATTTTATAGATTAAATGATCTTAACTAAACATTAATTTAAATTGTTTAACAATAAAAAGAAATAAGAAGAGGGAAATGCAAGCATGAAAATTCAGTGAAGTGTTTTCTGTCTCTGCCAGCATTCACTCTTGTAATTAGGTGTAACTGATAAAATTACATAAATAAAGTTTATGGTTCAGATTCAATAATATGCTCCCAGGCCTGTGTGCAGTTTCCAGGACTTTTTCTGCCTTTCTTTCAGTGTCTTTATTCTTCTATCCATCTTGCTTCTTGTAATTATCAGACATTTTGTTCTTAGAGCTCTCATTATCGCCAGCACAGTTTCCTTCAGAAAAGTTCAATTTTATAAAGAAGAAAATAGAAAAGGGAAAAAAAAAAAAAAAAGCTGCGTGTAGTTATACAGGAGAGTCTCCTATTCAACTGTATATAATTGTATTCCCAGAATAAATAAAGCACACTTTCTTGCCTATATTTTACTTAGCTTTACAATCAAACATTTTGGAGCTTCTGATGTATCCAAGTATGGATATATGAATGTATTGAGTATGTGTGCACTGAGAAAGGGAAGCAAAGATGAAAAAGAGCTTACTAAATCAGCATGACAAAGACTGTCTAGCTATACCTGAGGGCAGTGATCCCTAAAGAAATGAAGAATGAATCTCCTATTAAAAGTGAAAAAGAGAAGTTTGTTCTGTGCTGAACTGTGAGGCCAGCCATGACATGGTGATGCCTGAAAACAGCAGAAGGAGGCTTGAAACATCAGGCAATTCCTGCCTTTGCAGGGCCCAATTACAGGACTGAGAGCATCATCAGAGTAGAAACAAATTGAATAAATAGAAACATTGGAAAAGGGCTTGGGAAGAAACCACACTGGTGATTTGAGGTCCATAAAGATGGCCATTACAGAAAAGAGGATGGTGTGATATTTAATGTGTGATGAAGAAACCTCTGGATGTCTGCTTGCTGCTTTTATGTAATTTACAGAATGGCACCATTTCAGAAATTCTCTAACAATCTTTAACCTTCTACATGAAACTAGTAAAAGTCTGTGCATGTGCACTGGAAAACAGTTCTATTTTCACAAATTGAGGCAGCCTGAGTCATGTGTTACTAGATTTTATAATGCTCATGAAAAAGAAAGGAATAGTCCTTTCTGTTGCAGAAATTCTTGTGGCATGACAGAAAGATTCAATTGTTACAACAATTCATTCCTCCCCTTTTCCAATTTGTTAGCCATCTTTTGCTTTGTCAAAGTTGGCTCAAGAGTTGTTGTTATATTGTGTCTTCAAGCATTAGTAATTGTAATTAAATTATGTGCTTAATTGTAAGACTTTTGTAAGACAAAGAAAATTCCAAACCAAAGTAATAGGTCAATTAATTGTCATTAATTTTCATGTGCTTCCAAAATTCAAACATTCACTCTGTGATTCTTTAAATTACACACATCATCTTCAAGATCTTCTTGTCTTTACAAACCATACCCGCATACTCTGATGAAGAATGGACTCTGGACATGTACACTGTCTGCCAGTTGTTCCCACAACAATTATAAGCATCTTTTTCAATCCTTTTAGAATGCATCCCTTTTTCCACTCAAATACAATGCCAGTCCTTTTTAGCACTATTCTAAGTTAATTTTTCTTTTAAGTATTGCTGCTTTCTTTATGAACACTGTCCTATATTCTCTTTCCTTATGCTTTAGCAGTTTTAAGACATTCCTTCTTTAGTCACCAACAGCTTGAGCAGTCCAGAATACACAATCTGCCTCTTTTCATTATCTAAGCACCCCTTCATTTTTATTTTGCCAAAAACAACAGCAAAGGTTTATCTTTTCTTCCTAATAAAAGCACCAAATTAACAACCAATATCAGCAAAGGTTTATATTTTTTTGTCTATACAAGCACCAAACAATGCAGTGGCAAGCAGTCATTCTAGTGGGAAGACTTCAGCAGATTTCTCTCTCTTCAGCCATCATTTCCCATGGACAATGCAGCTGGAGAGCCAGGCTGGGGTTTGTCCCTTCCATGGACCCACACCAGTGACACATGACATGATCTCAAACACTGTTCCCCACTTTGTAAAGATAATTGTCTTCATTCCCCTTCAGAAAACAAGGAGCCCATTAAGCCCTACATAAGATTAGGTGGCTTGAGCCAGAACATAAAACTGGAAAGTAATGTAAGACAAAAGCAGTAGCATTAAGGTCACATCACTGTGTGTCATCTATCTACATTGCAGTCTTGTAACCTTCCTGTCCAAATATTATGAAATAAAATGCCTCTTATTGTACTTCTATGGAGTCAGGAATCTTCCATTAAGAAGGGTCATTTTAAGGCCACAGCCCTTTGTTACGTTACTTCCACATTGTTCTCCTGCTACCCTGCCCAAAGGGAGGAACAATGTAGACATTGCTAGTGACTGTAGTCACAATGTTATCCAATCAAAACTTGATTGGAGTATTAAATGTATGATACTTGTGTGAAGGACAGTCTGTACCTTAGGATTTTTTTTAAGAACTGATAATAGTCAGGCTGTTAAAAAAAAAAAAGAAGGATTAAAATTAAATGTGTATTTTTCTCCATTGTGCTGCATCTGTTTTCTGTCAGAATGAATCCTGCTGATCTTGGTTTCAAGGTTTCCATTCTGTGTGCTTTTAAACCAAGGTCAAGCAGTAGGCAGCAGAGGAACCTTGAAGGTGTCATTGGCTAGAAATACATAAGCTTTATAGCTACACCACTAATTATTTATCATTCATAGAAAGAAATATAGGTGGGCAAAATGATATAGATACTGATACTTCTATAGCTGTGCACAAATCAGAATAGCAAAAGACAGAAGCTTATTTGGCTGTGCATGTGAGTATACATGTACTTTTATTAATGAGTGCAAATGTCTATATGGTGATATGTGTTCCAACCTCTGTGTCCAGAATGAAAATGTTTCCTGTATGTGCTATATTGCTCACATGTATGGTCTAAGAAGCCTGAGAAATCTATGAAGGGAAAAATCACTTAACAAAGCTGTCTGCCTAGTGTGGTTATATACTACTGTGCATTTTTTCAAGGTGGTTTCTTCTCATTAAAAATAAAGCCCTTGGAATGAGGCCTTACACCTGAGAAAGCAGACATTCTTTTTAGTGAAAAAAAAAGAAAATGTTACTTTAATAAATTGGGCCCTTCTCTCTATTCCTTGCTCCATTTTTCCTTAATTTTGTGTTTGCCTTGAAGAAGGTACAACATCCTTGTACACATTACCAGTAACTTATGGCTTCTCATGCATTATCTGTTTAACCTGAATTTAAAGCAGAGTTTACAGGAATAGTTAATGTATATTCAGGGAAGACATCCTATTTTTCTGAGGCAGATGTGACTTCTGAAAAGCAGCAGAAGCAGGGCTTTCTATTTGTCAGACAGGCACCATGCAGACTGACACATTGGGCTCTCAGGAGACATAAAAAACAAACCCCAAATAACTCATCCTCTGAGTGTCCAAGCATAGGGGCAGTTTTTCCTCTCCAGCTGTGCCTGCACTCCTGGACAAGCAGTCTCTATCAGGACAATAGAGAAAGGAGATAAGAGACCCAACACCCTGCCCCCAAGGTGTCCAGGCCAGGGAGCTCTGGAGCTGCACCTTGGCTCAGCCCCTGGCTGTGGGTCCAGATGTCAAACAGGACAGGCTGGGCATCCCCAGCCAGGACTGGGCAATGCACTTGAATCCCCATGGGCTGGTGCTGCCTGGAGCACGGAGTGCTGGCACTTCTGCTCCGTTCCCATCACCAAGACTGCTGATGCAGATCTGCTGATTGCAGCAGTCCAGGTCAAACACACCACAGGAATCTGGGGGGGCTCTGCCAGAGCAGCTTTGCTCTGGCTTTGTGCATTAATTGCTCATTAGCAGCTGAAGTGCCTTACACAGCCACCGGGCAGTGTCTGCAGTTCACTTTCATCAAGGAATCTGTTTGCATCCTCCACAACAAATTTCTGATGTGAGATGCAGCAAGCAGAGACAAAAATGCAATCCTGGTTCAAACTAAAATACCAAAATACCACACATGGTCATTTCATGGATGTGGTACTTTGATTTACTGCACCTGTGTGACTTCCTGCATTTTCCGTAGGCAAAGTATGCAAAAATATTCTGGCATCAGAAATATAGATATTTTTCATAAGAAAAAACCTCAGTGTTTGAAAGAGGACATGAGTTTGATTCACACAGTATATGGCTTTTTTATTCAAACTGCCAAAAACTTCTGAATTTATGCTGACCTAATAAAAAGATTGGAAGAAAAATTCCTTTAATAAACTTCCTTCTCTTTAATGTATGACTGAAAATGTTT
Organism: Agelaius phoeniceus; assembly: GCF_051311805.1. Classification (NCBI taxonomy): domain Eukaryota; kingdom Metazoa; phylum Chordata; class Aves; order Passeriformes; family Icteridae; genus Agelaius; species Agelaius phoeniceus. The sequence goes on along the minus strand of NC_135266.1, from coordinate 11,678,131 downwards.
CAGTCTATCTGTCAAAATTATCACTGATGCTAACAAACTCATATTTCACATATATGAAATATATGTGAACTCACAGAGGAACCATGGACAGAGGAACTCATATTTGCCAGGGAACCATGACATTCCCTTATTAGGGAATAAAAATTCAAAGATACCCCATCTTAATTTAAGGAAAAAATATATACTCAATTTAGGCCACAGCACAGCACACTGCTTTTCCTTCCTTTATTGCCTTGTTCTCTCTAAACAATTCTGTGAGATAAAGATCAGCTCCCAAAATTTCTCCTTTTATAGAAGAAGCACCAACACCTACATTTGGTGACCATTAGTACTTTGTCATGCTTTCTCAGTTTCTTCAAGTTCTTCCTCTCAAATGAAGATGATGTTTTCTCCCGCCCTTCCACCCCCTCAATCCCCTATATTTTTGCATGATTACTTCCAATTTTGTCTGCCTTGTCTGCTGCTTGCTTTCTTCCCACTCATCCAGAGTGCTGAGACTCTGGGGTAGCATTTCTGTCACTGATAAGAACAAAGCAAGCCTAGCTATTTTTAAGACTGATAATTACTGCCTGAATGAAGGTGACAAAGGTTCACAAGAAGCTCAGCATGACCCAGCAATGTGCACTCACAGCCCAGAAAGGCAAATGTATCCTGGGCTGTGTCACATCAGCAGTGGGTCAAGGGAGGTGATTCAGCCCCTCTGCCCTGGTGAGACCCTCCTGGGGTCATCCATGAAGTCCTGGGATCCCAGCACAGGAAGAACCTCTTGAAGTAGGTCTTGAGAAAGGCCATGGAGATGATCAGAGGAACAGAACATCTCTCCTATGAAGATGGGCTGAGAGAGTTCAGGTTTTCATCTTGAAGAAGAGAAGGCTCCAGGGAGACCTTAGAGCTCCTTTCAGTACCTAAAGGGAGCCCACAAGAGAAACAGAGACAAGGGTTTTTTACAAGGGCGTGGAGCAGAGGAGAGTAGATTTTGATTAGATATCAGGAAGAAATTCTGTACTGAGAGCATGGTGGGGCACTGGCAGAGTTGTGGATGCCCATCCCTAGAGGTGTTCCAGGCCAGGTTAATGGAGCCTTGGCTCTGGTCTAGTGGAAGCTTTCCCTGCCCTTGACAGGAGGGTTGGAAGCAGATGATCTGCAAGGTCCCCTCCAACCCAAAACATTCTGTGATTCTACAAACACTTGACACAGAAGTCAGGAAGTTTTGTTTAGATTCTACTGTCATGAGAATAATGGATTGTGGCTTCCACAGGATTAATTGCTTTTCAGTTTTGTTGAGTTTCTGATGACCAAGGTGATGAGGCATTAACTGTCCCTGAAATGTTTCCTCTGGGACAGGCATCCACTTTTCTTTGTGTATGGAGCCTCAGATACTTCACATGAACTGGATATTTACTTCAGCCTTTTTTTCCAAGTGGGCCTGGAAAGCATTTTCCTCATCTACCCAGCTCCCTCATTTGTGAAAATATAATTGCTGAGATTTCCACAGGTTGGTCAATCTGAAATCTGAAAACAGATACAGTTTTATGGTGGAAAAACTAGGTAGAACTAGATCCAAAATTATTTTCATTTTTACTTGGGAAGAAGGGAAGAAGTGGAAGGGTGAAACTCAGCATATATTGAGAAATTATTTTGATTTCTCTACAGATACATTTCAAGAGAGTAATGTATTAAATTTGAAAAATTCCACGTAGCTGTATTTGTGATTTGCAGTGTCCTGACCGCACCCCATACCTTTACTGCTGCAGCTTCAACTCATACACCAAGTCTTGGACACCTCAGACTTTGCATACTATGGCCCAACTGCACCAGTTTTGCATGAGATTCTTTACAACTGAAAAATAGCTCAAATAGCATGTTTTATCAGAAATGGGTTTTGATAAAAAATGCACTCCACAGGGAGCACATCTGAAATGGAGCTTTCTCCACAGGCACTCTCCTTTTATGCACATACAGCATCTGTAATGGCAATGAGCCTCCCAAAGTGCTGCTTTTAGGTGGAGAAAATGGGAGGGCAAAATGAACCCACAAGGCAGTTTCGTTATTCAGAAGGCAAATGGATGTATACAGGATTTATAAAACTTTAAAATTGATCACTGAGCTTGCTAATGTCTTGTACTGCTAACTGGGAGTAGACATATGACATCTGTGTTGCTTTAAATGTGTTGGGAGTTCCTTTGTAGGGGGATAGAACATAAGTAAATAAAGGTAGTGTAGAATGTAGTCTTACCCCCTAAAGAGTTGCAGCTGAGCCAATTATTAAGGATTAGGAGCAGGCCTGATGTTAACAGGCTGCAGCTGTAGCCAATAAGAAGAGTGTTATAAAAGAACTGGAGTCAGTTGGTGACTGTGAGGATAAGGAGGAGTCAGTGCCTAGAGGAGCTGCCTGCAAGGAACATCAAGGAGGTGTGAGACTCTAGCAATGTGGAACCCTTGCACTATAATGACAACATTTCTTAGTATCAGTTCTTCCATTGTTAATACTGCCAGCAAGTTGTTGCTCGTGTGAGGTCATCACAATCCTGGATATAAACATTAAGACTTCAGATTAATTTGATTTGTTGGGACAAATTTGTTGGACAAATCTCAAAGTGAGCCTGCACCCTGACAAGATTTAGTTCACAACAATATCTTTGCTTCTTCATTATTTTTTCCCCCTGCTAATTAGAGTGAACATATTCCTTTCTTTTACTGTCTTTCACATCATGCCACAGAGTGCCAGTGTGTCAGGGTTGCTGCATCCTGCAGAGAGAGTGAGAAGCTGATCTATCTCAGCTCAGGAGAGGGGTGGTAGATGGGAGGGATCCCAGCAGGCACCAGCACTGGCATGCTCTCCCAGCTGGGCTTCCCTCCTTCCTTTTCCATTCTGGTGACTCCTCTCCTCATCAGGTCCTTCCCTCCCCATGTGATAATCACCTCCTTGTTCACTCTCTTTCTCTGCCATCAAATTAAATTTTGCTTGTTGATCAAATGTAAAATTAAATACAATCGGTACTAAATAATTCCTGTGTCATAAACCCATTTGTGTGGGGGTTTTTTTCCCAGACATATTAAAATAAGCAGCAGTCTGGTCACTGAAACTGGTGAGGGTCCCTAACATCTAATTTGTGTTTTCATTTCTATTGTGGGAGTTGTAATTTCTGAAAAAATTTGCTTTATAAAACTAATGTCTGGATTTTTCCCATACAAGAACACCAAAGAATGATTGAACTATTAAGCACAAACTCATCCAGGCTGATATCTGACTGCTACAGCCGTGTGCTGGAAAATTATTGCATCTGAGTAGAACCAGGCAAAGATTTATATATTTTAATCCATGTTGATTAAATGAATATTTTTCCAGTGACATTTTACATTGCACAGGCAATCTGGCCTCTTCGAGGTTCCAAGAAATGTTAATTGTAAAGGGGATCTAAGAGTCTTTATTAACAATTTAATTTCTCTAGGGTATTTAATTCAGAGCCCTTTAATACTATGTTTGACCTTTCCTTTCCTACAAACTTATTTAATACTGCTCCTAAAAGTGATTTTTGGCATACTGTATTTTTAACCTTTTTTTTACTATGAAATGGAGCTTATTCTCATTATTTGTTTCCAAAAGCCACCTTGGAATCCACAGATAAGGGCTTAGAATCTTCAGTTTCCTAATGTACATTCTTAAGCTTCAGTCTCCCTAGAGAAATACAGTCCTAATGAGCCAAAGCACACACATGAAATTACCTACAGTTTGGTGTTACCTGTGTTTAAATGAGGTCATGTGAGATTTTAGCTGTATTAAAATGCCCATTTATATATCAAATAGACAAAAAAAATACACTTCCTTTAATTTGTTTCAAATTAATGGTTTTTCGACATGTTGCAAAAATTGCAGCTAAGCAAAGAAACCATATTATACCACCCTGTGCTGGTCTTAGCAAAAAAGAATTTTGCTTAGCAAATGAGCTTCTGTTTCCTCTTGTATTCTAATATAGTGTGGTGATTGGAAAAAATAGATAGTGAAATGCTAAAAGGACCTTTCAGTTTTCCTGTATTAATTTGTGCTGTGACTATTTTTTCCCACCTGGATTTTAGCACAAGTTCTGCCCCCGGCTCACTCTCCAGGCAAGTTAACAAGCTGGACAGGACCCAAACCAAGAGCCAGGTCAGGACCTAAATCCACCAACACATCTGAGTGTTGAGGCATCCCCTCCTTCCTCCCGCTCCTTCCTCTCCCTCCCCACCTCCAGTTAAAGTGAGATCCCCTTGTTTTCACCTGCAGGGAAACCCAGGGAGCCCCAGCCTGTTCCCTAGGGCAATTCCCAGCTCCCAGTTTGTGTTTGCTGCTCTGCTGTACCACACTCTGCAGGGCCTGGGTCCTTGGGTTACAATGATTACTTCTTAACCCTTCAAGCAGAAAATTTCTGGAATTATCATTTATTCCAAATTGAGACAAGCATCTCTACTTATCTCCTTCCTTTCACACAGTGAAATGTATCCCTTTTATTACAAATAAATGCAAATATTTATTAGCAATGTGCGCAGCCATTATTATTGTTGTCCTGGTTAATGCTGTCTCTGAGGCAATGGCATATGAAATACTGCTTATGGCATCCCCAAGTGGAAGCAAAACTGCTCTTAAAATGTTCTTTGCAGAGTTTAATACAAAGAGTGAAAATAAATAATGTCAGGTCCTTGCCATGATCTGCCCATTTTAAACTTTTCCATGGCACAAATCATCATTAATGAAGCACTTAACATTACACTCCCGACAGCACAGCATAAAAATTACTGCAGTCATCCAGAGGATAAGAAGAAACATGGCAGATAACTTCTGGAGGGGAAAGATTTACACTCTTCTGATGAAACTTTATGGGTTCAAGTTTACATTAGAATAAAGCAGGGGGAAAATGCTTATCTCTTGAAAGCTTTTAGGGGAGATATTTGGAAGGAAATCGTGGGCTTTTTCCCCAAATGAATGAAGAAATGTCAGAGAGCAAGGTCTCAGCAGCAGTGAAATCTGGTTTGCATCATCAGCTATTTTGATATAATATACTGTAGCTGGAGTAATAGGACACAGAGATTTGCATTATAATGAAGAATAAAGTAAATTCCTTTATGCAAGTCCCCTTTGTTACATAGATTTAGTCACAGTTTGCTCCAAAATAGCTGACAGTAAGCTCAACAGCTGTTATCTAATGCCTAATTTCCTTCCTGTTTATTTGTAAAAGCAGAATATCATGCTTTTTGTATAAAATTATGCATAGAGGACAATCTGAAATCCATATGCCTGAAAGGCACGGATGAGTACAAAGACTCCTGTTTGTGATAAAGGAGTGTCAGTCCAGGTGAGAGTCTGTGAGAAGCAAGAGTTTCACTCAGCTGCACTCAGGCAGGGTTTGTGTGGAGCTGGGATGGAGCCTGAGCAGGTCCCAGTGATGGAGGGGACAGGTCTGGTGGCACAAGCTGATCAGTGCCAGAAGAGGAAACCACTCAGCCCAGACTGCTCCCTGGTGGGACACAGGTTTGAAGCCAGGACCTGGTGAAAGGGGAAGAGGAATAACTGTAGAGAGTAATTAGCATTTGTGATCAGAGGACAGAAAAGTAGCAGGATGGAGATATCATTCAGAAAAACCAAAATGAACAAATTAAAAATTTCAATGCCACATTTCGTCGTGCAGTGATTTTGAACAGAACCAGCAGAAGAAAGAGGTAACCTTTAGCTTGGTTCCACAATGCATGGAACAAGGAATAGAAGAGTTGGGTGCTATGTTGCCTTCCAAGTGGGAAAAAAAAAAGGCAAAAAACCCCAACCAACCACCCCAAACCCCTTCCGTTCATCAACATTTCACACTATTCAGTCCAGTGAGTGCAGAATTCTGTTCTCCCATAGAAAGTGTTTTGAGGAAATCCAAGCAATATATTATATTCAGAGAAATGGTTTGCTCTCCTGAGCTTATAAAGATCTAGGTTCTGAAATTGAATTTGTCTGCTTATCAATAGGAACATTTACTTTCCTCATTGCAATCAATTCCTGCTCAAAATAAGGTGATGATGTTAAATGCATATATTTTCTCAAACTTGATCCACTTGATTGAAAATTTGGGATTTTCTCTCTATTTATTAACTAAAGTGTTTATAAATTCAATCCTGCTTTATTTTCTATGAAAGTAAGTGATCTATTTAAACCCTGTTTGTATTGCTTCACACTTTCTCAGAGATTCACCTCATTTGCTAACATATCTTGTTTATCCTTTGTGAAGAACAGATTGTCTTTGTGGAAGGATCATAACCATCTTAAAGTCTTCTCTGCTCTGTGTTCTACACAGTAATTCTCCAGAGTATCAGAGACTCTCCCAAATGCTTCTGGGATGAAATAACAAATAGCAGCACAAAAAGCAACATCAAATTGTGATGTATCCACTTGCTACTAACAAAGGAAACTGTAAAAGAAAGGTAGCCAAAATTAAATTCCTGTTGATCCAAGATCAATATTTTGTTGTCATCTGCACTGTAGATTGTTGTAGCTGTCAAATTTATAATCATTATAGCAACATCCCAAACAGGAAACACAGAATTAACTCTATCCGTAAGTTTCCAGAAAATGTGTCAATAAAATGCCACACAAAGGTGAAAATGTTGTTTTTCTTTGACCCATTAATTTTGGTCTCTATCAAAATGGGTCAAACATTCCTACAGTATAATCTTTTTTTTTTTTTAAATTATAAAAATGTAGAAGAATTGGTGTGTAGTGCACACCATTTTAACAATAGTGCATTGAGCTTTCAGAAATAATACTATGATAACTCTGCTTCTGATTTTGTCATGGAATAATGTTTTCATTTGACCTATTTTCTTCCAGTATTCCTGATGGTTGCTGTGGGAAACCAAGGCAATCCTGAGCTTCTGCTAAGTTGAAATGTGCCCCTGTGGTTATTAATTTTTTTTTTGAAATATAGAGCTAATGTTTTTCAGCACAGAAGCTGGAGAAATAGGGATTACTGGGTATGTGATAAATGCTGAATAAGCCAGACTGCTGGAAATGTGTTCAGTACCATGAGGGGAGAATTTCAAAGGCAAAAATAGGAATGAAGAGCCTTTGAACAATAATTGGTAGATGAGCACCCGTATCCTTGATTAACATAATGAAAGTGGGAAAGAATAGAAAATAATTTGGTCACTAGAAACCTGTTTCCTACACAGTCTTCAGTATCTCTTGGTACTGAGATTAGATGTTCTAAGGGATCACATAATTTTTCTCTTAATTTTTCCACAGAGGAAAATCATGCACTTGACTCACCTGTCCAGTTAATCACTACAGTCTGGTTTGGAGCTGAAAATTCAGGTTAAACCTGGTGAGTGTAAAACTTGGCTAAGAAAAGTCCCCTGTAATCTCACTGATTTTGTCTTCCCCATGTTGAAGATAATTTTGATTTTACCTGGTTCTGCATTCAGCATCCACACAGCTCTATTCTAATGTTTGGCACAATGTGACAAAGGGAGCACCAGAACTGGGCAGTCTGACTGACACTTCTGTCATCATGTCACTCCTTCACTATGGCCAGTGGCTATTCTACATGAATACATATTTCAGAAGCAATATCTGACCAAGCACTGAGTGGTTTTGCTAAGCAGTTGAAGAGGGGTAGCCCATTTAGCCTGGAAGGATTCTGAAAAGACAAATACTTTGATTTTTGTCCTTTTCTTTGATTAATGACAGCTTGAGTGTTCTCAGTGAATCTACACATACCCCACTGTGCACCGAGCAGGACACACAAACAGGGTACATGGTCAGCTCCTGCCTGGAAGGTGTTCAAGGACCAAGCTGTGACTTCACAGGCAGCTCCTGATCAGCTGCTGAAAATCTGGCAAATGCAAAAAGCTTTTATGAAATGAGTATTTTCAAGACCTGAAAAGAGTCAGGGCATTTCTTTGCCTTGATGCTCTGGGGGCCAGAGAAATGTTTTCAGTGAGGCTGAAGCAGCACTGGGGCCCTTGAGCTGTTTCTCCCGGGGCAGCAGCAGAAAAAGGTCCATGCTGAGACCTTTGGCCAGCAACAGATTGAGGTCTGGCTCCAGAAACCCCCAAACACCATCACAGCCACAGCTGTGAGCAGTGAGCAGAGCCTCCACTGCTGCATCTGCACTAGCACACAGGGAGGGAAAAGAGAAGGCTGAAGCCTCACCTCTTCCTGCAAATAAAGGGCACAGTAAAAGCTCCTGGTTTGATGGGAGTTTTTTGTGATGGATGAAACATCATTGAAACTGTTACTTTTCCATCAGAAATGTTATTACTATTTATTATTTTCCATTTGGTTTGAGGTGCAGTTTGTACACAAGTTATCTCTCTCAAGAGAAATAGACATCCATGGCTTACAGTTTGAGCTGAAAAGAGATCATTAACATGGTGACATTTGTGGAATCATTAGCCAAGGTGATGGGTACCCTTGGCAGCCTGGGGAAAGATTTTATGCAGTGCATAAAGGTCCTAAAGGTGTTCCTCATAAAGATCATAAAGACCTTCTGTCCCAGTGACACAAGTCATGCTCTGACTGACAGCACAAGATTTAACACTGGTTCTATGAAGACTGATTTTCAGTTTAGATACTTAAAAGCATGCAGATGTTGGCTAGGGAAGCCTAATGAAAGCAGAAATAAAAGCAGGGTGAAAAAGCTGAACACAGAGAAACCTATCAGAGAAGATGTGCAGCAGTGTGAGCTGGAAGCAGGGCCAGGTGAGGCAGCAGCACACAGTGCAGAAGATGCCACACTGCTCAACACCTGCAGGAACTTCTGGTGAGAGACATTGCACTAAAAGTGGGACTTGTTTTGTATTAAATCAGAGAGACAAAAAGATATGTTTGGTAAGAAAAGCAGAAGGCCCAAAGAGAATAATGTGTGTGCTTTTTTATGACTCTTGTAGTATCAATACTGAATGACAGCTCTCTGGCTGCTCAAAAAATGTATCTCTAACCAACCAGTGATAAAATTCGGAAGAAAAGTTGATGCAACAGAGCCATAATTTCCTCTCCCTACAGCAAACTGACTGAGGCAATTACACAGCCTAATGTCTTTCTGACATCCAGCAAACTCCTGTGGATAAATCCTCTCTTTTCCACACTTCAACACTCTTCAGAGTGTCACTCTCTGTGCACAGAAAAGGTAATGATTTAGACAGCAATTTCCAGAAAACTTTTCACATGCCATTCTGTCAGTAATCTTCATTCCAGGATGAAGAAACATTTCCAATGGTTTTGAAGTTTTGGAAGGTCCACTGAGATTTCCAAGAGCAATTACAAAATGAAATACCTACTCACTACTTTAAACCTCTGTTTTCAGCTCAGAGCGATATGATTTGATGCCTAGGATATCTGGGTATATTTTATTTTATTTTTTATTTAAGCAATATGTTGCTAGATTTATAACTTATGGATACATATAAGATGGCTGTATCTGGACTTCTTAACTCACAGTTTTTGTCTCAACACTGAATGCCTGTGTCATACACCAACAGGTTCCTACTGACACATCAACATTTCCTATTAAACCATCCCATGGTGGGAACCTCAAATGTCCTCCCCAAGGTCATAAGCACCTGGGCAAAAAATTCCATGTAGTAGCTCCTCATTCACTGCACAACATTCCTGTACAACTCTCTTGTTACATCTTCTTTCCCAGCACTTCCTCCAGTCTTGCAATTGGATGTTGGATCTCTCCTGCTGTATTTGTGAGCCAGCTCATCCTACTCCCTCCTTTTCCCTCTCTCTCACCACCAGTCTTTTCTCAAGGTTTTTGCATCATGACCTCTTTGGAGATAGTGTTTCTGGCTGCCCTGAGCACAGAGCAAACAGCTCAGGGGCTGAGCAGCTCCCTGCTGGTTCCCATTCCCAACAGAGGGATCCTGGCTGAGCAGCCAACTCCCAGCAGCACCCCAGGCAAGCCCTGTAAAAGTGATGGATACCTGCTTTCCCCCAGGCCTTCCCTGAGAAATTGAGCCATGTTTTGGCAGCTAGGCATCTATCTGGAAAATCTCCTGAATTCTGGGGCTTACTAGTGCTGATGCTCAAGTCCATTCTCTCCCTGTATGTGCTTGACAGTGGAATTTCTTCTTGGCAGTGCTGCCTGCTGTCTGTGGAACAGGCTCAGCTCACACACAGCTCTGCTCTGGTAACACCAGCACAGCTGCACAGGCTGAGAGCTGGGGCTGTGCAGCCTGGAGAGGACAAGGCTCCTCCTGAGAGACCTTAGAGCCCCTTTCAGTACCTTAAAGGGGTACAAGAGAGACAAAGAGGAGCTTTTTACAAGGACTGCAGTGACAGGAAAAGGGGGGATGGCTTTAAATGGAAAGAGGTTTGGATGTTAGGAAGAAATTTTTTAAGATGAGGGTAATGAGGCACTGGAACAGGTTGCCCCTAAAAGTAATGGAAGCTCCATCCCTGGAAACATTCAGAGCCTGTTTGGGTGGGGCTGTGAGCAGCCTGGCCTGGGGGCAGGTGTCCCAGCCCATGGCAGAGGGGTTGGACCAGATGCCCCTTAAAGGTCCCTTCCAACCCAAATCAGTCCAGGATCAAGCCAGCAGTGGGGCAGGAGGGAACCTGCCCTTCTCCTGGGGACACAGAAACCTGGCTTTGCCCATCCTCTGAGCCTCCCAAACACAGCTAGAGCTCCTCACCTCCTGCCCTTCTCCTGGGGACACAGAAACCTGGCTTTGCCCATCCTCTGAGCCTCCCAAACACAGCTAGAGCTCCTCACCTCCTGCCCTTCTCCTGGGGACACAGAAACCTGGCTTTGCCCATCCTCTGAGCCTCCCAAACACAGCTAGAGCTCCTCACCTCCTGCCCAGGTAAGGGGATCAAATGGCCACACAAAATCCTTCTATATTGGGAAGCAAAAAACCAACATGCCTGAAGACCTTGAAGGCCTGCTGGGGCATTAGCAGGTGTCAAAGAGATCTTTCTGATCTAGTCTTTGACAGGTTGCTATTTTCTACGTTTCTCAAGCAACTAAAACCTAGATAATTATCTGTGTCTCTTTCCAAGTTCTTAAAATGCCAGACAAGGAAATTTTTTGCAGATTTTCCTACAGTGTGGATTTTTAAAGCTGATAATGGTAAAACAATGACACCTTGTGGCACAGAAGAGCAATCAAACCCACACAGCCACAGGTTAAGATAAAGCATTGCGAAGAAATTGATTACATTTCCCAGAACTACTTTGAATTATTGATGAGCTGAGTTTTCAGCTACAAGTTTTGGCTTAGATCTTTAATCTAAATTTTTTCTTGATGTTTACAACGTTTGAAAGCATCCCTCTAATGATGGGAATAATTTAGACACTTGTTATTTAGGAATATAGCAAATTTCCAAGAAATTTCTGTAACTATTCTCACAGTGAATAATAATTTTTTTCACTTATCTAATATATTCATGTTGTTAAAAAACACTCAGAGTAATTGTTCATCTTTTAAATGCCCCTGACCTTACTTCAGGCAATCAGGTGATTTAAATTGCACTGGCTGGCAGGAGAAATGTTGTGCAGAATTGCTAACAAGAAAGAAGTGATGCCTGTTAGCTTCATGTAGGTTAAAGGGAAGACTCCAGCTGTCCAGAGTTTTCTCAGCAATGAGGATTTTCTGTTGCAATTATTTTAAATGGGTGTAACTGAATGGAACAGATGTGGTGCAATGTCATTTTAGAGTTCTTATCAGATTTTAGAAGGTTTGATAATGGTGATTTTACATCAACCCTATTAACTCCAAAAGACTGGAAAGTTAATTATTTGAAGGCAGCTCTTCCTTTAATTTGTGGATCTGTTCAAATCAGAAAGCATAAATGACTGTAAGTGGATGAGAATTCCTACAAACTGAAAAAGAGCCCAAGATTGTTGCAGTGAAATGTTTTTTTGAAAAAAAAAATTTCAAACATTATACAGTTCACAATTATTTTCCTATCTACCAAGTACCAGCTTTCAGTACCAGCACTGAATACTGACCTTACCAGTATCTTCTCTGACCTCCATTTAGACAAGGTACACTGCAAATTATCCAGATTTTGAGTGAATTATGACCTGATTGAGATGACTGGTGAGCTATTCCTGGTATTACATTATGCAACTAAAACATTATGCCTGCATTCATATATTTTATAACTGTCTAAAAATTAAAATCTTTTTGTCAGCATAATAACATTGCTGGGACAGCACTACTCAGTTCCAAGGGTATTCTGGGGACAGGAAAGAAACCCACATTGTTATATAAAAAGCACATCATCATCAAAGAAGTGATATACAGGAACAAGGTATATTTGGTGCCTCTGTCATTTGTCACTGGGGAGTTTCATATCTTGACACCCTTTTTGCATCATTTTGTTGGGGTTTTTTTCCCAACCTGATGGCAACAAACTATATGTTTTACATTGGCATAGTGGAAATTACACAATAAATCTTAAATAGCATTTACCTCAAACGTTAGACGACAAATAAGTCAAATATATCAGCAATGGCAGATGACTAATAGTGCACTTAGATAAAATGTGGAAATCACTTCTCTCTTGTAAAGGAGCCTGTACTCACCAATTATTGCAAGATCTATAGAGCGATTGCTGCTGTGGGCAGTGCACACCCAAAAAATCATCTCTATTGCACATTAAACCAAAACTTAAACCAAAACCCCTACCCCATCCCGGTGCTGTCTCAGGAGTGCAGTGCAGGCCTTGGCTCAGCTGCATCTCCCACCTTTCAAACACCACAGCCCGCCAGGGGCATCCTGCACCTCCTCATGCAGGTGAAGTGCAGCCAGGGAGCTCTTGTCTGATGGGAGTGGAGCTGCTGCTCAGCAGGACAAAGAGGTGATCATTCACACTTCCCATGTTCAGTCCCTGCAAACTTGCTCTGCAGGCAGAGACTAAACCAGCCCTCAGTTACACCTGGGCTTTGCCAGCTCTGCTGTAGCTGCAGAAGAGCCAGGGGCAAGTTCCTCACAGCCAATTCTCTTCTCACTCATTTATTCATGCCTCTCACCCCACCTGAATCCCAGCTCACCCAGATGCTGCAATATTTCTTGCACCCAGCAGTGCTACAAAGCTCACAGGTGAGAGAGTTTTTCCATGGCCATTGTATACATGTTTTATTGCCCTCGTGTAGCAACCTCTTACATGTTCTGTATTCACTCAGTTTTCATCAGTCACTGACTCCAGGGACCATTTCTGGGTTTGCACTTTCAGTAGAGATAAGGGAGCTCAACTGCCTGTTTTTAAGAACAAGAAAATGCTGGAAAATGACAGAAAATAACAGTTATTATGCTTATGTACAGTAAAATATCCAGACAACTCCAAAAAAAGGGATATGATTTTTACTCCTCGTTATGGTGTGATGGAGATAGGGTATCTGTGTCCTGATGTGCGAAACAAATGAGATGCTTTTACTGCCTTTCTGTCTCAGTGACTCATTAAAGTGAGTTGATGAACACTAATTTTTACATCAGAAAAATAAACAAGAGATAAGTCCTCCTTTCTTCCTTTGTTCTCACCTTCTGTTTGTAAAGTTCAAGGAATTAATAAAGACTGTCACTTTCACCGTTCACATATGAGAATTAACCATCCTTATTGTGAGTCTGAAGAGTGATTTAACCTCCTTTGGCCCTGTTGAGAACGACACCTGTGGCATTTTTAATGTTTTACCTCCTTAAACAGAAAAGTAGATCATGAAATCCTAAATCTTTTAAAAATCCCTTAAATATATTTTTATTTCCTGTTTCTGAAAAGTACCCAAATGCCTGTTTCTTCTGACCTTTTGCTTCCTTGGGACACCAATCTTCTGATTTGCAGCCACTTCAATCCTCAATCCTCAAGTGGGTAGCATTGCTCCACCACATAAACCAGGGGTTCAGGGAGGTCAGATTTTGGGAATACCTGGAGGCTGAAAGCTTCAGGCATCAGTAACACAGTGTGTCAACCCCTCAAAAAGCCTCTAAAATCTGACTGCCAGGTAAAACTCCTTTGAGAAGCAATGGCATTTTAACATAAAGCATATTTATTGCTATTGTTACATCATTATACAAGTTCTTAAAAAAGGGTTAAGTCAAATCTGGTCATTTTTGTTATGCTCCAATATCTACTATTTTTATACTATCTTTTTGAAAATCTTCACCAAATATAAATGCATGTCAGGATGATGATGCACCTTCCACCAGCCTCTTACACTCCATTGGCCACAGCCCCTGCCACATGTGGAACCCTGCCAAAAAAACAGTGAGACCTTTCCTCACCATGGGCTGCCTGGCACTAATATTCAAACTAGAATTAAGAGCTGCTAGAGCTCAGAATTCCTCCCCTCAAAATAAGAAAGCTCCAGAAAATTATCCAGGGTTGATCTAGCATCTGGCAGGTAATCAGATGGCACAGGCTCAGTTTTCCCATCTTGAAGTGGAGCAGAGCTATTGTCCAAAATGCAATGAGCACCTTTTTTTGCCTCCATTTCCCCAGCCTTGCATTCAACCATTCCTGTCCACACCTTGCCTGCCATTGCAGCCCAGCCCCTGAGCTCCTGCTGCTCCAGCACCCCTCTGCTGATGGGCAAATACAAACCTCAGTGACCTACTCTGCCCGTGCTGGGGGGAAACGAGAGTGGGTACAAGGATGAGGACATTTAAAGGTGGACTAGGGCAGCTGAGGGAGGTGCCATCTGAACCCCCACAGAGCATCTGCAGCTCTGAAGCAGGGCTGGATTTCCCGGGTTTGGAGAAGCAGAACAGCAGCAGAGGAATTTTGCTGGACATTTTCTTCCTCTCCTTTTCTGTTCTTCACATCAAAAACTTTTGAAAATGGCTTATACTTGGTTTCTTTGCTCAGAGCAGTTGTTTCAGACTCTCAGCAGACTCAGAGAGATAAGAAAATTCTGAGTATTGATCACATGCAGTTTCAAACTCTCCTTCATAATTTTTTCCTAGAAAAAAAAAAAATTACTTTTTTTCAATTAGCTGGCTGCCATTCTTGAATGACCACACCAGAGACTAAGACATGTTCCCATGGCTCCAGCCCTGTGTTCATTTCACTGCACATTCACTGCACATTTTCAAACTTTTTTTTTAGCCTTAGTCAAACTTGCAGTTTAGTTGATAAATAAATCATAGCAGAATGCCCACTACTCTACTTCATGATCTTGTGCATAAGAAAAGGGATGTTAAATTCACCCAGCTTTTGGGGAGGACAAGAGACTTGTTTTAAAACTGTGATCTGAGATTAAAGCTTCAGAAGGAAATTGCTCCGAGTTTGATCTACAATCAGGACATGTCTAAGCCAAAAAATATTCCTCCTTTAAAGCCCTGTTGTGCAATGTGTTTCAATTACAGGAGCTCTGGACTAACATTACCACTGCACATGTCAATTTAGCTAACAAGTTCCTAAATGTGTTATGGCCTAAACCTTATAAAAAGGATTTAAAACCAAATTGTTTGAATCATGCACTCATACATTTTTAGCTTTGCATTGAGATATAATTTCACTACCCTAAATATAGCCACAATATTAAATCAGACTGTTTATATGAGGAAGATTATTTACATATTTCTTCAGAATCAGTCATTTGGTTCATAAACTCAGTTGTGGCTGTTGCATGTATTAATGCTAAAATACTTTAAATATATTTTTCCATTTCTGAGAAGCAGACAAAAACCTCTGCTTCTTCTTAATATTGATACCCTTTGTCCAATGTGTTCCCCAGGCCCAAAAGTGAAAAGATTAAGTACAGAAATCCCTAAAACTGAATAAAACCAAACTGTCATAAATACTCTGATGAAAACTTCTCTCATTTTTCTTTGCTCAACCTTAAATCTTACACATACTAAATGTTCACTAGTTCTTCAGTCATACATAAAAAGGAAGAAATAAATAACTTTGTCTGGTTTGCTTTTGCATGTTTTTTAGTGGTTGTTACTTAGATTTAGCTCAGTCAGAACTCACTTTGTCTTGTGTGCAATGATACATCTACCATTGCAACAGTGTGATACTGAATTAATACTTGACTCAAAGCTAGCTTTTTTATGCAAATTTAGGATTTTTTTTTACTTACAGGTGGAATAGGTGAAGATTTACTCTGCAGTGATACCAAATGCAATGAAAAGGAAGCAGAAGAGGTTAAAATCCTGAAACTGGTCACCAGAGAGAAGAGATCAGTGTTTAGGACAGTTTTGTGACGCCCAGACGCCAGATAATTTAATCACTTTCATTTATCCCATCCTTTGTCCCATCCGTGCCGGTATCACTGAAAGTGATGAGTGGGCTCACTTAGTTTAAGGTGCTGTTGAAGCTGCAGAGCCCCAAAGGGAAGTATCTGCTCCTGGAACAGCCCAGATATTGCTAGGGGAATTCCTTTGCTTTGCATGGAATGATCAGGGGGAAATTTAAACCTAAACTCTGCATCCAGCCTAAAAGATTTGATTCTAATTTGTTTCTTTCTAGGAAAAAATGTTTCACAAAAGGTTTGCGTGGCCAGGAGAGGTTTCAGATCTTCTAAACTTGCCTAATCCAATCCAGCATCTTTCTGAGTGATCTGATGTCCTTCTAACTTATGGAAAGCCTCCAAACAGGAGGATAAATCAATGCTCCTTGACTCCATTGATATGGTAAATCAGTGGGCACAGCTTGAATTTCAGCTGAAAACTCACACACTGAGCTGGTCAGAGTCCATTCTTCTAAGTGCAGCTAACAAGAAATTTGCAAGTTCCAATGTGAAGCTGTTTTGAGGGGTGGTTAGATCCACCCCTTCGTCTCATGCCCACTTAGAGGTGGCATCTCTGCCCTGATGACTTGAGGCATCATGGGCCCATCAAACTAGGAAAAACTCTCCCTTGTGTTGCCAATCTAAATCTATCTTTGACACCCCTCTCTTTGCAGCTCAGTGCAGCTGCTCATTGTTTTGGTGCTCCTCATTAGCCCAACTCTTGGGGACATGGGCATCTACATGATGGACTTTCACAGGTAGCTTCTCTACCCAAGTGGCAATGTCTTTCCATTCATCAGCAGCCCAGACTGGCTTTCCTCTAACCCTGGTTATTTGACGAGGTCTCTGGTGTTAAGATGACCCCGAGGTGTTAGAAAGTCTCTTTTTCCCAGCCCCGAGACTGAAGAAGAAGATGGGATTCCTTGGCTCTCATTCTCAAGGTTGTTTATTATTTCTTATCTATTACATTCCTTCTCTGACCCGCTGAGATCTCTCTGGCTGGGTTGGGTTGAGGCACACTGACCACCTTCAGGGTGGTGTTATCTTTTTATACTAAAAACTACATGTACTTCATTTACAATAATTTTCTAATACCTATCACCTATGTTAGACACTCTGTCTCTACTCGAAACCAATCCAAAAGTGCCACCATCACAGCAGAAGATGGAGGACAAGAAGAAGAAGGACAGGACATGCCCAGATTCCTCCATCTTGCCTCTTGAACCCCCATTCTAAAAACCCCAAAATTCTACATTTTCACCCAGAGATAAATTCACTATCATTCTATTCAAACTCTTGTGGTTTGTAACTCCTCGCACAAAGTTGGTAATTGTTTCCATGGATTAAAATCAAAGGCACAGGTGTCTTTGATTCTGTGTCAAGGTCTCTGAGCCCCCTGCCAGGGTTTTGAGTCCTCCAGGGCAGTCAGAGCAATGTCCTGGGTTCCAACAATTATTATTTCTTTCCTGGGCATACATACTACAGGTTCCTTCAAGGGGATCTGGTAGATCATACCTGGCAGCTCAGTCATGGGAGGTTGAGGCTACCTTCACTTTAGGGGAACTCCCTCAGTTAGTGTTTCCCTCCTTGAGTTGATGCACCCGTGCTGCCAGGATGGAAGTGGGTTTTCCATCCCATGTCTGCCCCATGGTCACACAGGAAGAGCCACAGGTCAGCCCATGGGCTGTACCATCTCTCTCTAGCTGGGAAACCTTGGGCTCTGACTCTGGGGCCTGTGACTCTCACTGGTGCTGCACTGATCTTCCACACCTCCTCCCTCATCTCCTCTTCGAGTTCCTTAATCACAGCAGAGACATGAGCCTGCATTGGGCCATTGATCATATTTTCAGAATTCCTGAGTTTGCTGGCCACAGAACCCACTGTCTCTCGGTTGGTGTCGGCATTAATCGTTGCAATGAAGGTGGTGTATTGAGATGGCCCCAGATTTGCCAGGCTCCACAACATTTGCCCTGTGCACCTGACCTTGTTGGGGTCATTATCATCCTGTCCATCCCTCCCAAAGAGTCCCTCCAATATTGCCACTTCTCTCAGCTGTTGGATCCCTTCCTCAAGGACCTTCAGCGCATTCTATGGTAGTGCTCCGGCATTCTCTCCCTGTGGAGAAACTTCTCCTTACACTCATTAAAAGCTGCTTCCAGAGGGAGAAGGACCCTGGCTGGCTCCCTTACAAATGAATACCTGATTCATACCTGAGTCGTGGGTCAAGGGTTCCAAATTCCTTGCTTCACCACCATCCAGCTGGACACCTGTACCCATAAGGTCCCAGACCTATAGTAGAGGAAATGTATTGCACTTGAATATCTGTATATAGGCTTTGCCCCAGGAGGTCCCAGTTGTTCTTCATAGGCTGCAGCTGTGATGGGCTGCAGCTGTGACTAATGAAGATAACTGGGATAAAAGGGGGCAGGTTAGCCAGTCAGAGAGAGCCTTGAACTAAGAAAGAACAACATGCAGAAGGAGGAGTCTGTGCTGTGAAGATCTATAGCTATAAGAACACACCAAGGAGGTATGGGACTTCAGAAATCTGATTAACAACAGTATGGGACTCTAGAAATAGAACAAGAACACAGACCCAGAGTAGCCAGGTTGTATAAGCCTCATGTCCCTGTCATACAATGTCTTTGTACAGATTATGGAGACTTTTGTACATCAGGGACTCTGTGATGATTACAACCTCTTGCTCCCCTGTGGGTTGTAAGGGCCCTCCTTTCTTATCCTTATCTGGGTGCCCTGATTTCATCTTAGACCTCCTTGTTTCTGCAGGGGTGACTGCTGCTGGCTGTGACTGCTTTTGTGGTTCAGCTGGAACCTGGACAGTGGTAACATCCACGGGTTCTACTGCTGCACTGTTAGACTCTCTCTCTTTGAGGCAGGAGGAGGGTTTCCCACCAGCTGGGGAGATGTATTCCTTCAGTATCTGGCCCATCTCACGCATCTCCTTTACCAGAACCCCCAGCCTATCTGGGTGGTTCATTTCTGAGGTGGGCTCTGGGGCAGGGTCAGGCCCTGGGGCAGCATCCCTAGTCTCTGGGGTAGGTATCAGGGTGGTTACCCAGATCAATCTCCCCTTATCTCTCAATGCTAAACAGAATCAGACTATCAGCAACACCAACCACTGTATGATATCATTAGCATTTAGAGAAGGTTTGAACCCTTCAAAAACTGGTGGGGCAGACCCAAAGAGCTGGGTGAAGGGTTGGCAGAAAATTTCCCATGGTGTCATTTCCTCACAGTGGGTACCATTATTAAAGTAATTCCAAAACCACAGAGTTGGTGTGTGACAGCTCTGAATCCATGTGCCTCCCTTCCAGAGGAAATTAAAAATACATTAATTCCTTACCTTATTAACGCATAAAGCAAACTAGATAACAGCCACAGTAGCCTTAGTTGTACAACCCATGTTTAGAAATGGGCCTGCAAATGGGGGAAAGGTAGCCACAACCACTGCCACCCAAACCAGGGTAAGATAGACCACATGGTGATGCCTAAAGAGGTTTCTATCTGCAGCACACAAAAATTAGATTATTCAAGAGCTGTCACTCTTTTTTCACCCTTTTTCTCTCAATGCCCTCGGGCCCCACCGCTGGGTGCCAAAATCTGTCCTGGTTTACAAGACAGGTGTCTGCTAGGGAAGGCAGGAGCCTCGCTTTGAATGGAGAATTCTTCCTTCCTCCAAATTATTAGAACTTTGAAATTAAGGGGCTCTCAGGCAAAGATATGGGATTAGGAATAACAGTTCTTTACTAGTGTGTATAATAAAGCAAACAAAAAAAAAAAGCTACAGAATTAACAAACAGACACAAACCAGCGGCGCTTTCCCCTTGGGTGCAGTTCCGGGCACGGCCGGCAGGGGCGCTGCTGCTCCCGGGGGCGGGGCCAGTGCAGTGCCTCCTCTGCGGCTGCAGGGGGCGCTGTGGGGCGGGCTCGGGCAGCACCCGGCAATGGCGGCTCGGCCCAGAGGGCAAGGGACGGAGGAGAGAGGAGAGGCTTTGATCCACAAACCCTGGGGCAGCCGATCCTAGTGCCCCTGCAGGACTCTGGGAAGCAGCAGGCTGGAACAGCAGGGATGAGCAGAAATCCTGGGGCAGTGGGCGAGAAAGTATCAAAATTCCCCGGCAATAGCTGGAACCTGCAGATGTCCTGGTAGGGCAGGGGGATGCAGGGCCCAGCAGCAGGAGAAAGGTTCCCCACTGGGTTATGGTGGTGGCAGCCAACTCCTTTCCCCAGGCTGCAGGTCTGACCATCCTCCTCTGAAGCCGTACAGCAAGAGAGAGGGGCTGCCTGCAAACCCATCTCCTCTGCCCCCCATTCTCACAGTATCCCTGCTCCCTTGCCCCACCCAAGAGAACACTCCCAAAAACTCCCTAAGGAGTTCCCCTCACGCTGTCTCAAGTACCTGGCCATCAGTGCTTCTCAGCAACTCAATAGGGAAAAATTCCACACTAACAAGGGAAAACAGAAAAATCCCAACCCCCAACATTACTGTTACAGTCCTAAAAGTGTGTTTGACTCCTCGCTCTGTGCCAGAAGGGTTTCACTGGCATACTTCTGGAGCAGCTCTATCTTCTTTCTTTGTACAAGAGCTTTCTCAATCTCCTGTTGAGCTGGCACTGTAACATGTGCAATTAATTTCTGTTGGCCATCTTTACCTTCTCTCTCCTTGCCACCTTCCTCATCAGACTCTTCTCATGGACAGCATATGTTTTCTTTTTCCTCCTCCTCCTCACCTCTTGCTACTTGTGCTTCTCTCTCCTTCTTCCATTTTTCCACTGCTTCTGCTATAATTTTCTTCTCATGTTCCTGCTCCAGGGGCTCCAGAATCCCATCATCTTCATCCCTGTAGCCATAGTACTTAGCGTCAATGTCCTCCATAAGCTCAGCCTGAGTCTTCCGTGGGGGTGGCAGGGATTCCTTTTCAAAAAACTCCCCAACTGCTGGCAAGTCCTTTGCAGCCCCAAAGTATTTGTAGCCTCTGTTTTCTGGAACTTCTTTCCCTTCATGATCTAACATTTTCAGGCCAATCCTAGCATAATCAGGACCTCCCAGCTCCTTTACTCTGTATTCCCAGTGTTCTTTCTCCCTCAGAAGTTTTTTTGATTTCATCATTCAGGTCACGAATTCTGAATTCACCCAATCCAGCATTCTGGATCTGTGCCACTTTCTTAGAAATCTCCCCAATGCTCTGTCTCCTCCATTTCTCAGCTTCAGGCAGCTCATTGCACTCTGATGCAAGGAAAGGCCTTTGCCCCTTGACTTTTCCTTCCTTGAGCTGGGCTTGCCAGAATCTTGCCAAGGCTGTCCTGGCCTTCTCTGCATTGTGAGCCATGGTCCTGCTGTGCCCCTCAGCCCCACCAAACACGGGCTGCACACAGCAGCTCCAAGCCCCAGAACCAAACCCAGCCCCACTCCCCTATGGGCCTGTGGCTCTCTCTTCTCCCTCTTTACTCTTCTCGCAAGATTATTTGCAGCAATTAATTTTAAGTTCTTAAGTCCTTAACCTTGAATTTTGTCTGCAGCAGTTTAGAAATACTTAGCTCACCAAAAAAATTTTACTGCCGAAACAGACAAAGTCAGAATACAACCTGACACCCTGTGGGTCAGGGTGGTGGTAGCAGTCCCATTAAATTGTGGCTGCAGCCCTCCTGGAGTGACAGATGTGGTTCTGTTGAAGCAGTGATCCTGTAGAAAGGTGGAGTTTTCTTCTGAAGGTCCAGTGTTGGCATAGAAGGGTCTGGTCTTCCTCTGGGAATCTAGTGGGCAAAGGCTGCCTGTGATGTTTTGAATCTCAGATTATATCCAGGTAGGAATGCTTGGCTCCTCCCCCTGGGTGGAGCAGCTCACAATGGGATGAGGTAATTTTTATCAGTCATGCAGAGAGACTCAATGGGCCATTAACAGAAGATCTCTCCATGAGGGAGAGATCATGGGATGGTCATGGAAGAGATAAAGAACACTGCCCCACCTGGTTTTAACAGATGGTGATAGAATACATCTGGTTACATCTTGCATTGCATTTTAAGACAGCTAAATATTACTTTTTTACATTGTAAGATATATAGTTGTTTTCTTTTAAAGGATAAGATGACTCTGACTAAAACAGCTGTGATGAAACACTGACAAACACCTGTTTGTGGATAAAGAAGATACAGTGTGCTCACCCTTGATTTTGTCAAAGATTCCATTGCTCATTGCAATCTCTGCTTATCTAATCTCTGTTTGATCTTCCATAGATAACACAGAAGAGTCAGTTATGATTCTACATTATGCCTGTTACTGACTGTAAGCTGTTTTAGTGTTTTCCTTTGTTTCATTTTACTGTCATAGATACATGACTGTTTAGAAAGGTGTAATCTCAAATTCTTCAAATTCCTAAAATGGTCACTGCTGATATATCGAATACATGATGTGAATTTACTGATTTTATTATAGGCATTATTCATAAGATGCTATTACTGTATTTATAGCCGGCTTCTTATTTGCTTTAACATCTCTTTGCGTAGTTATCTAAGAGACATAAGTTGTTTCAGGATCCTTTTTTTTGTTCTCTAGCTGCTTAGGCATCTCTTGGACCAGGTTAGCTCTCTGGCTAGTCCCTGCACTGCCTCTATGGTTTGACCCAATGCTGTCTCATAATTTTTTTTCAGAGTTCCAAAAAAAGATAAAAAGATATCTGAGCTTCATTGAAAGCCTCCTCCAAACTGCTAGTCAAGTGGTTTTCCCCAGTTATTATTACAGAAGCACTCCAGCAGTTTGCTGTGTTTGAAGCACTTCTATCCTGAAGGAAACTTCAGAGGGATCCAGGTACTCGAAGGTTTGATTAGTCTTTAACCCCAAGGCATTTACTCATAACTGCTATTCTTAGGAACCTTGTTTTAAAATGTGTTCAGGGAATTCCCTCCCAGTTGGAGCTTGGGCAGTGGCCAGGCCTTGGCTCTACCTGGATGGAGAATCTGCCAATACACCCAGATGTTATCTGCATCAAAACTAAATTCAGATCACTTTGACTTGGCAACTTGACCCTTTATATATGACAGCTGAACCTATTTTTAGAGTGAGCTTGTGAATTATTATCTGGAAATAATTATCCAAGCCCTCACTAAATTGAGGTTTGTCGACTGTTTGCAGACTCTGAGATGATGTGCAGTATTCCAGAGATTCCTAATTATCTAATTTTGCATGTATTATTAATTACGTGTATTATCTGAAATATTCTTAATTGGTGTACCTGACTTATTCCTGATTGCTGTCAGTTTCTTGTTCATTACATGTATTGTTTTGCCTTGATGTTTCTTCATGCTCATAACCAAACTCATGCATCTTATTTTAAGAAAACCAAAATAAGGAGAATTTAGTGCCTTAAGAACTTCCAAATAATGTAATGTGTGCATTAGAAATTTAGACAACAAATCATCTTGAATAATGCAATATTTACATTATTAGAAATTTAGAAAAAAGATCATCAAATCTAAATCCCAACTGAGTGAAAGCCTAATTGATTCATTGGCTTGAAGAGAGGGTGTGCTTGTGCTTTATCATCAGCAGGTTCAAAGCAGTCACCTGTTCGTTCAATCAGACACCAATCACCTCCAAGAAAATGAGGCCCAGTGGAAAGAGAAATAACCTAATCACCATGCAGCCTTCGTGGCCAGAACAGGAACAGAAGCAGGACTGCCAAGACATATCTGTGTCTAAAAACTGCAGAGGCAATTTGCCAACAAAAGCCTTATGTCATCATGATGGTATAGTGTTCCTACTAACCTTCTTCATGGAAGGTTCCTTACTCCCTGTTCCAGGATCCAGGAGGACATCCAGTGATGTCAAAGACCAGCGTTTCCAGCTAATGAACATTCTCCTGAGTCTCAGCTACGTGGACTTCAAAACAATGGTAATTTATTTCCATTTCCCTAAGAGACATTGGACATTATTCTTTTGTTTTCTCATGCTGTGAAACCCTGTGCCAATGACATGATAGAATGTGATATGTTTGGTTGATTGTAATCTTTTATATATCTTATCCCATATCTAATAGATAACCAGTGATAACCTTAATGAGATAAAATCCTCACAAGAGCTAGCTGTTTTAACATCAGAACATATAAACCTTTTTTAAATTAATGAAAAGGGTGAGATGTCGTAGATAGGTAGAAGAATTATGAAAGGAAAACCTTATGAAATGCTAAAATTGCCAAAGTTGGCCTGTCATCTCTTCTAAGTGCAGCTAACAAGAAATTTGCAAGTTCACTTGTGGAGCTATTTTGAGAATGAGAAGTTGTTTAACACAACAGTTCTGAGGGTGAAAAACAAATGCACCTGTGTGAACAATAAGATTTGTGTCATGAGGCCTCACAAAGGAAAAATGTAAATCTATCTAGAGATAGAAAATTTGATAGACATATACAATGGCCCTTTCTGACCAATGAACTGAGTTTCACTGGGTTTAACTAGTTTCACTAGTTAAATTAGTTAAACCTGGTGAGTTTCATTAGTTTACAATTAGGTTTAACACAGTGCCTTCTGATATTTCCTACAAATATGAGCTTTGTGAATAAAGAATTGGCTTTCTGCATGAAGAAAATGGAGTCTTGGTGGATTTATTCCAACACTCAAGTAACTGTCTTTCCTTGCAAATTGTCATTGTGCATCCTGGATCAAAGCACTTCCTGGGAGTCTCAGGTTTCTCTCTTATTCATTGCTTCTTTGTTCTCTCTTTCTTTGCTCTCTTTCTTCTCATCTAAATACAATTTTTTAAGGTTTTCTCTCCTCATACCTCCTAATTCCTGTGATCTGAACCCATGAGTCTTTTCCCCGCATTTCATTCTACTTTCACATTCTTTCTCTCTGGTCTCTGCCTCCAGTTCCTGTGGCAGGTGTTGACACAAGCCCAGTGCTGTACATTTCACCACACACTGGGCAGCCCCACTCAGCTCTCCAGGGCTGTTTTCACTGAACACTGGCCTCTTCTGATCTGTTTGTGTCTTACCAATCTTGTCATTCCCTCTGCTTCTTTCCCACTTGTCCCTAGCCAACAGTACTGCAAACTTTTATATGCCCACTCAGTCCTTCCAGTTCAATGATATTTTTTCATCTTAAAATATCTCCTTTCTATTCCCTTTCCTTTCTTCTATGAGCATAATTCCCTGTTTCAGCTATGACTTCTAAGTCTTCCTAGACAAATGATTTTTGCAACTCTGTTGACCACAGCTCTAGATCCTTTCACATCCTTTACCTGACATCACACTTTTTCCTATTTCCTTCTTCATTATTTTTCTTGATA
Source organism: Agelaius phoeniceus (assembly GCF_051311805.1). Lineage (NCBI taxonomy): Eukaryota > Metazoa > Chordata > Aves > Passeriformes > Icteridae > Agelaius > Agelaius phoeniceus. The sequence goes on along the minus strand of NC_135266.1, from coordinate 11,652,641 downwards.
AAATAACTGTTGAGCATGCCAAATTCAAATTACATTTCAACCTTTTGGTTCCATTACACTTTACCTTTTCATGTCTTCATTTTTCTTGTAAAACTTTGCCCTTCCTTTTAAATTCAATGTCCTCTGTCTCCATGTCTTCATGTCCCCAGTATATTTTCTTTTGCATTTCTCCTGAATTCTTTTTTATCTTTTTATCTTTACCTTCAGAGTACAAAGATGTTTTATTCTATTCTGCATAAACAACAATTTAAAAAACCCTTTAATTCTATTTGGTTTCACAATAGCTACATCTTCAGTGTCCTTTTACCTTACGTTTATTCCGCATGCCAAATACAAACCTGTTGCTGTGTCCATCAACAGACACAGATGGCTCTTGTCCAAGTTCTCAGCTTCTGCATTCTCAAGCACTACAAAATCCTTGACTGATTCAGTCCTGCCTTCCCCACCCTTCTACAAAAAAAGTTTTACTATTTCCTTGTTTTGAGCACATCAATCTTCTCTCTTAATTCTTCCACTGCAATCCTGCCTTCATATCATCAAACATGAATAAAAATGAAGTGTTACATCTCCTTACAGCCTTACCTTATTCTATCTATCAAAAGCAAGACAAATAAATAATAATAGCAATAACAAATCATGCATGGAAACATGCATGAGATTATGAAAGTTGAACATCTCACTGTGAAAACATCAATCTAACTTGGTACATCTAACAGAAAGCTTCTCTCCCAGTCACATCAATGAAGTTACTGTTCATATATTTTGGATAAATTTTCCTTCTTTGTGTTAAAGGTTTCCATCTGGTACCTTACTTAAACTGACTAATACTTTGTTTAATGACTTAGTCCACTGAGGTCATGACTTGCAAAGAAAAGTGCTATTTAATTGGAGTCAAGATGATACAACTTGCCTATAACAAAACTTGGCTTTTAAATATTATTTTTAAATTTGTATTTGAAAGATCATACTGTTTTTCATCTTCTTTTGCTTTACTGTTTTTTTAAATATGTTAATCACATCTAACAGTCAAGGATCAGAGGCTTCAGTGACTTCATTCGATAAAAATACAATTAATGGAATTTTCCCATGTGCTGTTGTTCATGTAAGCAGAATAAGGAAACAGGTCACTGATGAACTTCATTTCACAGTACTTGACAACTGGCATGCAAACAAAATGCAATCTCAAACTGGTTTATCTTCTTACTACTGCCTTTGATCTTCAATTGCACATTTCTATACATCAATAGTTCAATAACCTTTATAGTGTATGCAATGACAGCTGATATCAGATTAATTGATCATTACACAAGTACCTTAGAAATATGATGAAATAATTAGTAAATAATCATCTTCCTGACTGAAAGGCAATATATTTTTTTACAAAGGGATGAATCTAGCATTTCAATAATTTCAAATTGATTTAATGAATGTGATTCCATCAGAAACCATTCTGCTTTGCTCCAGTCTTCAAAAGTACACTTATTAATAGACCTTCCATTTTCCATAAGAGTGCTCTGGACTCTATGTTCAGTCTGGATTTTCTTTTTTTTTTTTTTGCAATAGGTCATAGGCTAACAGAAATAAGAAACTTTACTATACTTGTTTTATAAAGCTTATGTTGCTGTAATCAATTCATTTTAATAGTTTTTCCAATGACTAAAACTCTAGCTTCTTATCTAAATTTAGCTGGTCAAGGCCTGAACTAAAAGTAGGATGAAGGGGGAAAAAAGCTACCTTAGATCTGCTCTGTACATCACCATTGATTCAGTTGTGTAACATCCCTGTGACATCCTTATGCCAAAGGAGAGCACATTGCAAGTCACCTGGACAGAAGGGATGCAACCAAAGGACAAAGTAACAGAAGAAGAAAATAGCAAGACCAGAGGAAAGGAAATTGAATTAAGTGCTCACAGATCAGAGTTTCTAAGGTAAGATGATAAAGCAAATTGTACACAAAGAGCTGGTAGCCAGATTGGAACTAAAACTGTAAATTGGATGCTATAGGTTTGAAGAATGTAAATTGAAGCAAAAATTAGTTCTGTGAATTAAAAATAATTAACTAGTTCTTTTTTCTACTAATAGATTTCTTTCTATCATTGCACCCAATCCAAATGTCACATCTGTCTATAATGAACTGTGAAGATTTATATAAAATTGAATGTCTTAATAGCAATTTGAGTTGCACACTTGTATGGCTTTGAATGTACTTTAGTCAAGCACTGGGCTTCTTTAGTAACACTTTGGCCAGCTTTTGCTAAATAGGTCACCTAAACCTTGAGATTAATTGGCTTAAAATGCTGTAACTGAAAAGCTCTAACCTCTCTTTCTTAAAATTGGTAAGCCTATCTTGGTTAAGATCTTTCTTTTTTTCTTTTGATATGGTTTCTATGTAGAAATGCATAGGAATATGTCACCTGTGTTAAAATGGTACTGACCAAATTATTACTGGTTGGTTTCTATCTGTTCCATCTCTACCCTCCAAACAGGATCCATTTTCAGTCAAGGCACCTTGTGTGTAAAGATGAACGTTAGACAACTGCATCAATGAAAATACCAAAGTCAGCTCTGCCAACTATGATTTTATTCTCATAGTCTAGCTCAGGTTACAGAAAAATTTATTTGTAAAAAAAGCCACTGCATGGCCTGACTCTGTAATTCCTGTCTTTCCCATTCCCATTGCTTGTTCTTAAGAAAGGTTTCCTATCCCACTTTGTGTTTAGCAAGCAAAGTTCAGTAAAGAAGGGAAATAGAGCTGAGACAGCCAGTGTGGGCTCTGGAGGAAGGTTGTGGAGTGGCCACTGCTCCAGGAGCAGCATCAGCAGCCCCAGGTTCCAGTCACCCCCAGGAGCAGGAGTGGAGGCTGGAACACGTCTGTCCAGCAGAGCTGGTGGGCACTGCTGTGTGTCCTGCCCAGGTGTGGCTGCAGAGAGAAGGAACAAAACCCCAACTGGGATCCTACAACTCCTTATGCTTGAAAAATGCCATGGGTGGAGCTGGGAGATTGCTGTCTTTACAGTACAGAGACACTCCTTCCATCCAGGGAGTGGCTGGAAATGCTGCCATCCCTCAGGCTTGTCTTCCCTGGGGAGATTGTGAAACCTCTTTCCTCAGCTGCCCACCATCTCCCAGTTTGTTTCACAAATTCAGCTCTGCAAGGGCTTCCTCCACCTTCACAGGAGTCCCTCACTTCTCCCACAGGAACTCAGGCCATCACCAGCCTTTGCCTCCCCATCTCCCTTTGCCAGTGGTTCCCTCCAGATGTTCAAGATCTGACTCTGCCATCAGACTGATTGTTCTGGTTGTTAAGGGAGCCAGGATCATCTTCTGTGAGGGGGGATTATAGGGGCAAGGGGCGATTAGAGAGCACAGCTTGCAAAACCACCAAATGTAGAGTTGCATGGCAGGAGGATGGCGAGAAATGCTGGGGCAGTCCTGGAGGTTTTGACATGGCAGAAATGCAGGAGCCCTCAGTGACCAGCTGTGTGGAAAGCTAAAGCTGGAGTGTCACATTGTGAAGGACAGCAGCACAGAGTTCAGTAATAACCAGATGTTAACAAAATGAGGCACTGTTAATACTCCTAGAGGGGATTTCCACTTCAAGCAAGGTAGTTCATTCAACATTTGCCCTGAAAGAGATGTAAGAAGGTGTGAGAATGAGCCTCAGGAGCATTGTTCCCTTCAGCCCTTAGAAAACCTGCCTAATGTTCCGAAAAGCCATCCTAATCCTGTCAGCAGAAATGCCTGAGAGGCAGCAAACCAGCTCTTCCCAGTGCAGCAGAAGCAGAAATAATGCTGCAGTGCACAGAATAATTCTGGTTTGACCTAAACTTCTGTTCCTTTACATGTTAGTCATATTCTGCTACACATTTCTAAACTGCAAATGCCCTTCAAAGACAGTGATGGTTTTACCCAGCACAACACAAATTGGTGAGCAGGTCTCAGTCCACATTAGCTGGCATGGCTCCACCAGCTAGAGACCAGCCCTGTCAATTTGGTTGCCAATACATTGATTTTGGCTGCTGTCATGCTCACACTCTGTTTTCATTATATTGTTGTCATTACATTGCAAGGGTTCCATATTGCTAGAGTTTCATACCTCCTTGATGTTTCTCATAGGCATCTCCTCTAGGCACTAACTCTTCCGTTTTCTCACAGTAGCCAACTGACTCCAGATCCCTCTCAACCAACCAATCCACTCTTCTGTAACACTCTTCTTATTGGCTGTGGCCTGTAAAGTCAGGCCTGCTCCTAATCTTTAATAATTAACCCAGCTGAAACTCTTTAGGGCATAAGATTACTTTCTATACAACCTTTATTTACTTATATTCTATCCCCCTACAACACTCTATGTAATTAATGCAGATGGAGAAATTCATGTCCCTTCTGAGCACTGTCCATAGCCACTGTGTGAGTCTGTCAGAGAGGGGGTTGCTGTGAACAGAGAGGTGCCAAGCAGGCACACACCAGCTGTTGCATTTAATGAGGTGTGTGGCAAGTTAGTAACTTCACCAGTTACCAAAAGGGTGGCAGTCCTTTCATATGTCAGTATTGGTTTAAAGAATGCAGTGAGATGTCACTGCAACATGCTGATTGATCTCCCTGAATTGATAATTATCCTTCCTGAATCTGGGAGAACAAGGGATGTCTCCCAGCCCATACTGTCCATAGCAGCAAGATAGGTTACAGCAATTCTGATAATCAAGGTAACAAAACCTGCAGTCCCTCTTACTCCCTCCTGCCCAAGCCATTTATACTGGCAGCTGGTTACATCCCAGCAGGTCCTCTCTCAGAGAGAAACCTGTGGTAGGAAGAAGCTCAGGGAAGGGATAGTCCTAAATAAATCCCCACTGCTTCAATCTTTGAAAGGACAGTAGAAGGGGAATGAGATGAACCTTGGGGTGCTGGGAGGTCCCAGCTTCCCCAAGGTGAAATTCCAGCAGTATGCCTGGCTGGAGTCAGCACTGTAGAACTTCTTTTATTTCAGTTTTAAATGCTGGCTTTTTGCCTTCATCTGAACCTAACAACCAGAGCATGAAATGCTCACTTTCACATTCAGCACAAAGCCCAGTCTTCACTTTATATCAATTTTTCTTCCCTCCAGTGTTTCTTGGTACAGACAAGAAATCAAGGCCAGCAAAGGGGTTAAAATCAAAGGCAGGACCTACAGGTTGCAACAAATTTGACAAAGTCCTTTTCCCTCTGTTTTCTCCCTCTGCCAAGGGCTTTTCTTGTCACACTACACAGTCCAACCTTCCTGGAGTCCAGGAGTAATGTTCATCTGCCACAGTGATGGGTTCAGACTATTGGAGGCACAGTTACAACATCTATAAACAATAAAATTCCAAGCTGCTATAATCATGTTGTCAGCAATGAGTAATATGTTCTGCAAAAAAATGCCTAAGGAAGCTGCTGGAGTGTGCTGAAGGTGGCTATAAACTCTCCTTCTGAGAACGGTTTCTTGACAGCTGGTCAAAATTTCAACCAAAGAGTTACTGAAATGTTCATGACAATTTTCTTTGCCTTCTTAAATTATGTTAGTCATATTAAAATAGCCATACTGTTAGGATGTATTGCGAGAGCAGAATTCAAACTCTCCTCTCCCTCTCCCTCTCCTCTCCACACACTATCTAGACACAGGGATTCCGATCAGCATTTTGACAAGCTCATGTCAAGAAATTATGTATGCCCCTGACTAAAAATTAATTAAGAGAGCTACTAAAAAATTGGGATCTCTCTCTTTAAATGCTTGACCCTGAGGCAGAAGAGGAGGTGGGGGAGAGAGAGAGGGGGAGAGAGAAAACGATAATCGCTTTAGATAACAACCTGAGTCATGCTAATAGCAGCCTAATTGCTATCCAAGTGCTTTCAGCAGGAAACAGGCACACCTAGAGAGGCACCTGTGCAGAGCAAGATTAGGTTTAAATGGAAGAAGGACAGAGATATAAATGCACTTTCATCTGAGTATAGTAGATAGGAAGAAATGGTTGTTTATGTACAAACTGCCTGACATTCAAGAGGTGCTTCAGATAATGGCACGTGGCTGGTATGCAATTCATGTGAGAAACAGGCACACTACAGGGCTCAGAGTGAAATGGGCATTTATATTTAGGCAGAGAAAAGAAAATAACTGTATGTGGGGAAGAAATGGCTGATGCTGTCTTTCCAGAATAAATCAGCTTCTGCAATGATTATGACCTTTTTATAAAATAAAATGAAGTTAGTAATGTCAGTCTGACAATACAAAATAGGATCTTTTTTTTGAAAGTCAGTATGACTGCAGGAAGTATGAGTTGCTTGGAAGAAAGCTGCCTGAGAATGGAATGGTTTGTAGTTGATTGATAAATATCAAACATGCCCTTCATATGCATGAGCCTGTTTGTGTGTATTTAAGTTGTTGCTCTGCATTGCTGTTCTCTGAGCACTGCCCCTGGCTCTGGCTGCAGCCCCTGGCACAGCAGCTGTGGGGTTTCCACCCGGGTTTGGGCAGAGCCCTTGGCCCCTGTTCTCCAGCTGCCCTCCCTCTTTGCTGTTTCTGTTCTGAGAAAGAGGACATGGTGACCAGGTGCTGCCCACGTGTCTGGGTGGAAATGAAGATTGGGATTTCTGAGTAAGAGATGATAAAATGCTGCTCGGTTTGTGGAGGACGAGCTCTGTGGAGTGGGGAGAGCTGAGTGCAAGAATTGATTGTGGCCTCTAATGGAGAGTCAGATCTTTCAGCAAGGGTATTGATTTACTCATTCAACTCTGCAAGTTGCTTTCCACTACATCTTTGCAACTGAAATTCAGTGATGTGAATGTCAATAGGCATGAACAAAAGCCTAGTGTTTTGAAAAGCCTGAATCTGTATCTGTAGGATATAAAAGCTGTTACATTTCCATGCTTTTGCTCTCCTCTGGAAGTCATTTTTCCAGGTTGTTGGTAATGGATGTTGCATGCAGAATGTATGTGTGTGCCTATGCATTACCATGATTGTTATTTTCCCCTAAAAATAGCCCTTTTTTATTATTTGTAAATAGCATTTGATCACAGTCTAGAAATATTGCATGACAGAAATTATCTGTCTTGAATTGCTGAATAATAGTATTTGGGTAGGCTGTTAGAGCAATAGAGGTACACCCTCTGGATTTAAGCATCACAGGTTCTCATGGCAACTTTTTTTAATACCTGCACATGCAGGAAAATATGCTGGGCTATCCCAGTAATCTCTGGAAAAACAGCAGCAACAGAATAAGCTGGCATGTTTATCACCTTACATTTGGAATTTGAAATAGATATAAAAATCTGCTTTAAATAAAATACATCAATAAATAAATATGGGGGAAAAGCACATAAAAGCCAAAACAACACTGTGGAAACAATAACATGAAATAATTTCATGAATATTTAGTATAAATTAGTATTTATATTATACTGATACTCAGAATTTCAACCAATGATGGATTGGCATTGTCAATATACATTATGAACACTCAGAGTAGGTACCAACCCTTGCCATAAGGCAGCTCTGGTTATTGTTTCTTTCTTCTTTGTTAAGACTTGCTGAAATTTTACAAAATAGGACCTTCTATTAGAAGGTCCTATTACATCAAGTTCAAATGACCTTGATCTATGATACAACAATCCTAACAAAAGAATTTTTCAGTCACAGTGTCAAATGCTCCATTTCAGCTTTTCTTCTGCATTCCAGGGCACTGTTCACATTAATCCAACTGGCTTTGGAGTAGCCATTTGCCTTCAACATGCAATTCTCATAACAAAGGTCAATTTTCTTTCCTCTTCTGCCTTTATTACTATTGCTGTCCCCACATGACCCCTCCACAGGGTCAGGTGTGTAAGCACCTGGCCAAGGTGGCGTCTGTCTGTGATCACAGGTCCCCAGTGCTCATTGTGAGGGTTCAAGCCAGTGCAAAGCACACAGGTTTACACACTCACTCCAGAGGATGCTGTCTGTTTGGAAACAGCTTGTGCTTCACAAAAAGGGAGGGTAGCTCTTGAACAGGAAGACACCAATTAAATTATTAGGGTTAGCATAGAAAGAGCTGTAAACTGTCTATCCCTTAATGTCTTTAAGAACAAATTATAAAACCTTCTGTGAGGAATATCCTCAAGTAAAGCCCTTAAGGGCAGGGAGGTGAAGTGGATGACAACCTAAATTCTTTATTTCTGTGGCTGTGCCATCACTGTGCTTGCTTGTCCTCACATGAGTGTAAGCCTGCATAAGCACAGACCCAGAGGTAGGATGGCAGCTGCCAGAGAGAGGAAATTTGAAATGATTCTTCAAGTATGTGGGGCAGAAAGAGAACACCTGAGCACCTGGAAGAGTTTCATATGCTCTAAGTATTTTTTTCTGTGAAACTTTTTTAAATGTCTGAGGTTCATTAAAAAAGCTTAAAATAAAAAAAATAACTTACTGGTCCAGAGTAGGAGCTGCACAGCACAGGAGTACAGGTAGTTTTACTCGTTTAATATGTACTGAAAGGTTTTATTTAAGTGGTGGATGGTAAATAAATTTTTATTAAGCAGAAAGTATCTTAAACCAAAAACCAACTTTGAAGAACATAAAAACTGTCTAGCATTCCAACACTAAGCATTAATGTGACTGTATTGGGAGATATGCAGAGTAGGTGTGCTCATTTCTGAGGAAACCTTCCCACTGGCTATTTGTAAGAAGCGGCTAATGACGATGTCTTTGGCCTTGACAGCCTCCATGTTCCTCTCCCGGGATATCTGCATGCTGATTTGGTCCACGTTGGTCATGATTAGCTCCGAGGCCAGGATCTGGGTGGGAGATGCCCTGTTGGCTGTGCTGTCCATGATGTACTGCTTGTACAGTTCCAGCAGCTTCTGCTCCAGGTAGTCATTGAGGGCCGAGTCGGAGAGGGGCTGCAGGTGGGGCCCCAGGCTGGCCAGCCGCCAGCACGAGGAGTGGCCCTGGCCTGGCCTGCGGATGGTGTCACTCATGGGGGGAGCCTTCACGGACTCCATGGCCGGAGGGATCTCCGAGGACTCCAAGAAGGGGCCTATGCCACTGTCACAAGCAAAATCTGTGGTGACCGAGCTGATTGGCACCACGTAGTCCCCAGCTATATGCAAATCGTTGTAGTTCTTGCAAATGCTCTTGCAGGAAGGTGGAACCCGGTAGGTGACTTTTTTGGTCAGCTCCTCACAGACATGCGTAGCTGGAGGTGGCTGCCCTGTGGGTGTTGGGTGCTGGACAGGTTGTGGGAGATTGTCCTTCTGCCTTCTGCTGTGCTTGCTGCCTCTAGAGCAGACTGAGGAAATGTGCTTGCCAGCAGATCTGCATCTCTGAAGGAGGCTTTTTCCTTGTGCTTCGCCTGTGGAAGAATAACTAATGGAGCTCATTTCATACACCCCTTCATCAGGCAAACTCTCGTAGAGCGCAGGGTTCAGGTCTTCCCAAAGGTAGGTGATTCTGTGAAGGTAACCTTCTGACAGCATCCTTCTCCAAGGGAAAGGAACCACCAGCAGACACAAAAATGATAAGAACAAGTTAATTACAAAATGTTCATTTTAAACTCCCTGAGCTGTGATTTCTCTTACCAGTCTGTTACTAGCTGCAAAGAGACGGCTCCAATTTGGACATGAGCAGGAGTGTCTCTGCCTTACTGGGCACTTGAGTCAGTGAGTGAAGTGACCAGCCAGTGTCCCTGTTGTGCTGAATCTCACCAAAGCATATCTTGTATAACACAATGTATTGCACATCCAATGCATCCAATGGATAGTGAGTTGTGGAGAGAGGGACAAGTCTTTTGTTGTGGAATAGCAGCTGTAATAGCTTACACTAAAATGCATCTAATTTTGCCCTGGAGTTCATTAAGAAGCCAGGGATTTCCCCCTTTTTCTTATATGCTTTTAAGAAGTCAGGGGTTTCCCCTTTGTCTCATATGATTTGAAGCAACTTTTGTTATGTGTGGTTTGTTAGCTGCCTCTGAACTTTGGTGATTTGATATTCATATTGAGAGTACCACCCCTTCTGTTCCAGACTAATCAACAACTGTAGGTGTTGTTCCTTTTTCATTAAAAAATCTCAGACCATTAAATTTGCACTTTGCACTTCTGCATTGCAATCAGGATGGAATTAACGGTCTCTACTTTTTATACGTGAAAATGTCAGTGGAAAAAGCAAAACGTTTTGGAGGCATGATTCATCTGGCCTGGTTTAGCCACCTAAATCAAAATGAAGTGAATTGTGTCCTAGATTTGCTTATCACTCTCCAGTTGCTATAAAAGGATTTTAAACTAGATCCTAGACATAGATATCTGCAGGGTACTTTTGAGGAGACAGATTTCAGTGCAATGCACAGGAAAGTGCACATTTCAGAATACTCCAGCTTGCTCTTTCACTGTGGGATTAGCCATACCACAGCTCTGGAATCAGTTTTCATTGCATGCAAAGGCACAGTTGGGTTCCAGCAGTCACTAACTCTCTCCACTCTCTGAGCAGGCAGCTCAGACCCAAAAGCTGCACAGAAATGTTAGTAATTAAAGACAGGATTTGCCAGCAAGGACACACATGCTGTAAATATCCTTCCCAAGCTTTGGCAGCTGGACTACCAAAAAAATTGTTTTAAATCCACCTCTGTCTTTTTTTTTTTTTGGACAGATGTCAAGGATACAATCAATGGGAAAGATGTTCTAAAGAAATTGTTTGGTCCAGCAAAGAGAAGGCAGATTTAAAGTAAAAATAAATTAAAATTATTAAATTTTTTTTATATATATACTAAAAATGGTCTTTTCCAAGAGTGAAGGGACTCTCATTTCTTAGTAAAGTTTTCATGTGTCACAGTTGCTAATGCAAAATGCTGCACTAATAATTGTTGGCTAAATCCTGTCTAAGCATGGAGATAGACTTTGCATAAATGTCACAGTGTGAGACAAGACTTTCCTTGGGAGAAGGGAATCACTTCCACACCATGAAGAAGGTAGAAGAGAAAGGTGAAAATAACCTTCCTTCAGGCAGAAATATTAATGGGAATTAGATGTGTCCAAACACTTGCTTTGGTGACCCTGGATTCTCTTTGTTGCTCCCAGTTGTGTGAGATTTCCCAAAGTCAGTAACATTTAATTAAAAGTGACCTATTTACACATAAGGGAGGAAAATCATGTTTGGGGCTTGGCAGTTCTTGTAGTATGCTGCTGTTGTCTTGCTTTGGCTTTTAGCTGTAATTAAGGTGCCCCCATAGAAATCTTACCCAAATGTTAGAGCTGCTCAGGTTATCAACTCTGTCTTCTGCTTCTGTTCCCCTTTTGCAAAGGCTTCTCTTCCCTCCCTTCCCTTCTCTATCCAGGGCCCAGATGTCCCTATTGCAAAGTCACTACTAACCGTGGCTAGCTTGAATCTGGAACTATTATGCATTCATTTGTATGTTATTTTTAAGGTGGATTTGGAAAAATGAGTGGAAATGTAACATACAGCCTGTCCACTGCTCAACCAACATAGGCAAGGGCAGTTGTGCTCAGGCAGCATGTGACACTTTGGTCTTTCCTGCTCCCCAGATGTGACTTGTTTCTGCCATAAGGTGCTACAGGAGGGAAATGAAACCATTGGTTTCATTTCTTTGCACTGCATTCTGCTATGCTTATTTTAAGAGTGTTGGAGCACACTGAGAACAGGAGTGGAAACAAAAGAATTGGCAAATTCAAAAATATTAGGGTCTCATTGTTCTCACAGTTGTGTGTTCTGCTGAATGAGTTACAAGATTGGCCTCTGAAGCTGGCAAAGGCTGCCACACTGATCTGGCTCTTCCCAGCTCTGCATGGAAATCTGAGAGAAATTTTGATAGGAGTGCTGAGAGCATGAATGCAAAAGGGAGGTGCATGTATCTCTGGTGTTTCTTGTCCTAGTACTTGATATAATATATGCCTGACAAGTTATTATCCCATCACTCCAACTGTCATGCAACTGTGCCACCTTTAATTTTTGCATTTTAAATCTGATAAGGATTGCAGTTTCCATTAATTCTGCTTTCTCGTGCCTCTTCTCTTAATCCCCTCTCCATGCACACCAGGATTCCAAGGGCACAGAGATTATATCTGATGTCTTTCAATATTTGGGTTTCATGCTCCTTAAATCCAGATTTCACTTACATCTGCCTGAAAATAATTGTGTAACTTTTTGTTGCACAAGGAAAACCAGTCCCTTTTACAATTGTGATCTGACACATTTTGCGTATAAGATGAACAAAAAGAATTTTCCTTGTGTTTCTAATGTCCTGGCAATGGGCACTGACTACACTCTGTCTAAGCCTAGTGGAGATAGAGGGAGAAGACTGCCTGGTTTACACTGTCTTTTCTATCTGACATAGTCTTTATTACAGTCAGATGATCTTAAAAACTCATATGTCTTCCTCGAGGTTTTTGTTCAGTTCTTCAGCAGAAGAAAAGCCTGAAGGCAGGATGAATGTTCAGGGTCACATGGAGAATCCAGGGGTATTACCAGTGTATGGCAGCAAATTTGCTAGGTTGTAGTGCTTGTAGACAGTGCCAATGTTTGCATAAAGAACTCAAATTACAGTCTGAGAGCAGGAAAACAGAATGGGAGTTCTTGGCTCTCATGGATAAGCACTTACGGAAAGCCTGAGAAGTGTGCACAGAGTTATGATAAATTGTGTCCTGTTCAAAAACTTAAGCAAGATGAAAAGTTGCTAGAGAGAATGGAAAGAACATCATGCCCACTGAGATCACAGCTCAGTGGGGAAAGAGACATTCTTCTGCATTGCAAAAGGAGGGGATGGAAACTCATAGAAGAGACAATCTTGTGTTGCATATGTCTGGCTTTCAGATCCCTGACCAGGGCTCTGAATGACATTAAAGTTGTGCTGCTGGAGACTGGAGCTCAGCTCTTATCACAGAGTATACCTTGAGTTCTAGCTGATTTACTAGATGAGATCCCAGATGACAGTCTCCCTGTCTTGAGAGAACTCAAATCCTATGGATCTGTCTGATTTTTTTCCCTATTTTAAGAGACATTTTTCCAGTTTGTGGAGATACAAAAATCCCCTCAGTGAGGTGTGGGATCCACCTCAGATTGCCAGACACACATGCAAGAGTCCTGGCAAGCAGCATAGTCTGTAGAGCAAGCTTACAAGTATTGCAGGACCCATATCTCACCTTCCCCTGGGGCTAGTGTGGAACAGCTCCCAGGAAGCCTCAGTGCAGCCAGCACTGAGAAACCAGGACAGTGAAGAAGGCAGTATAATGAGCTGTGCACATGGGTAAGTAGAGCCTCTCCTTAATGCCTGAAGCCTACAGATCTTTGGTATCTGAACCTCATTTGGCTTGGGTAAAGGGAATGTTAATGACACCAAATTGTGTGGTGAGATGGACACATTTTACAGAGGGACCTGCCCAGGCTGGAAGGTGGGACAGCAATAGCAGCATCAGGATAACAAAGGCAAGTGGCAGCTCCTGCACTGGATGACACAACTAAAGAGCCCAGCACAGGATTTGTGTGCCTGGGGAGCCTTGCTGAGAGGAGCTGGAGCACAACAAGGGGACCCTGAGCCAGCAGAGCGGGGCTGCAGCAATGAGGAAAATCAGATCCTGAGCTGCACCCATGGGGGCACAGCTGGCTGAGACAGAGACAGGATCTTCCCACTCAGCATTTGTCAGGCTGCCCCTGGAGCATCCAGTTCTGGTTCCAAAAAATTCAGACAAGATGTGGACAGACTGGAGATGGTCCAATGGAGGGCCAAGAAGATGATAAAAGGGTGGAAAAGCTGCCTTGTGAGGAAAGTTTTAAGGAGTTAGGACCCTTCTCCCTGGAGAAAAGAAAACGTGGGGAAGGGGACAGCTCATCATAGTATTCCAGTGTCTGCAACTGCAAAGAAGACAGAGGCTCTCTCTTCACAAGCAGCCACATGGAGAAGACAAGTGGCAATGAGCACAAGTTGCATTGGAATAGAATCACAGAATCACATAGGCTGGAAAAGGCCTCTAAGATCATTAAGTCCAACCATTCATCCAGCGCCACCATGTTCACTGCTAAACCATGTCCCCAGTGCTCCCAGGGAAAAGAGGTAAGAGAAGGAAATTTTTACAGTGAGAACAATCAATGACTGGAACAACCTCACCAGAGACGTGGGGGAGTCCCCTTCGCTGGATGTTTTCAAGGTGGGATTGGACAAGGTTCTACATTGTGGATACCATGGGACAGAGAGAGAAACGGCAAGCGTTTCTCACAGCGGCTTGTGAGAATTTTTAGGGAGTTGTAAGGGTGTGATAGCTTGTTAAGTATAAACAATCTACAGGTGGTGTTTTTCTACTTCGTCTGTCTGCTCTTCTCAAGGACAGTGTGTGAGGAAGATGTTTTTGTTGGTTAGACAATCAAATAGAATCTATCGTATCACTCTATATAAACCACGCGGTTCTCTTGAATAAAGCTTCTTTGCTCTTTCTACAATACTGCCTCCCGCCTGTTCCTGTGTCATTCTCAATGCATGAGTGACACTACATAATCTCATCTAGGCTTCCTCTCCCATGAAATGTTGGACCAGATGATATTTTGAGGTCCTTTCCAACCTATGCTTCTCTCTGACTATAATTCTACAATAGCAGTGGCTGCTGTTTGATGTAGGAGTGGTTCACTTTGCCCACAGCAGAGGAGAAGATGAATAGCCAGAGGGTGGTTTTGCACAAGCATCCAAATGCTGCCCACTACATTTGTCATTTCCTCTCCCTGAGGCTGCTGCTCTGAAAGATCCAGGGACCAGGAGATGCACCAAGAGGCTCTTTAAGCAGTCATTGTGAGCCAAACCACTCTTGTCCCTCCCCACATCTCTCTTGACTCCCATCTTCTGTTCCTCCCGCAGGAGAAAACATAAGCCCTGTTCATCGTCTTTATTCACACGTCAACAGTTGAAGAGATGTGGAAAAGCTGGAGTACCTCACCCATGGGGGAATGTGAGCTGGTTCGAGGGGAACAAGTAGGTTTGAAAGAATAATAATCCTGTATATCAAGAGTATGAGGGAATCTGCTGGAAAGACAGGCTAAATGAAGCAAGAGGGGAGACATCTTCCCCAAGAAGTCTACTATACTGTTGAATGCTCTTGTTATACAAACGCCTACCAATTTTTGATCATGCTAAATGGATGGCAATGAGTTTCAGGAGCATTCAGCTTCTTTAATTTAGAAATAAATACATTCTCAGTGTATTTCTGAGTGCTGTTGTATCTTTAAGTTGAGTTGGGGAGGACGTACTTCCGTAAAAATACAATGAAAACTGTATTTACTGTTGGTAAATATAGCTTCTTGAGCTCTCAAAGTTTTCCACCCAAGTTTTTTTTCCACCCAGTTCAAGTTCTTTAAAACATCATACAGACCAAGCCTGGTTCATAATTTTCCATACTTTTCTTCATCATCTATGTCTATACAAAGTTGGTTTAGGACCCCATCAATCTGGTTGGATAGCATTTTACATCTCATACCCACAGCTGTAAACAACAGCGTGAAATCTGAGGCAGGAAAGAATCAGGTTCTACATTGATAAGGAAGACTTGACTACATAATATTTCTACCCTGTGCTTTTATCATTTTCTTCCTGGTGTGGAAATAATTTCATGTCTCTGGATGTCTGTGTTAATTTTAATGAGTCGTTAGCTGTTATGACTGAACTACATGTACTGCAACATTTTGAATCTAAGCTTTTGAAGTAGAGAGGCAATAAATTGACATGAACTCTTACAGAAGAGAACACACTGTCTAGAAATTAAAAGAATAAATGGTAAAGCAAGAAAGACAGAAAAGGATGAAAGTGTTTCCCAGAAAGAGTGAAGAAATGGAGGAGGCATGTTGTGCATGTATACCCTTGTCAAGCTGTGAATCTGCAGCAAACCAGGAAATTCACAGAGAATTGGAAAAAATTAATTTCTTTGTTTATAATTTTAACATCATCGTATTCTCAGAGAAGTCTCATCTTTCTTCTTATGAACTTTTTTTTTAAATATGATGCCCACATTACCCTATTTTGTTGCCTGGTTTTATTTATAATCTACAAATAGAGTACTCCAGTTGGAGGACATTACTTAGTACAGTAACATGCACAGAAATTTCAATAACAACATCTTAATTATTATAAAAGAAACACAGCTAGTAAGGCTCACTAGCTGAAAAACCAGTTTAGTCTGATTTTATGAAAGTCTTTAGAAGTATCAGAGGAAAAAATTTGTTATCATTTTGAAGTCTCATTGCAACCACAGTTGCTCATGGTTGTGAAGATGGCACCCTAGAAATGGCACCTTAGAAATGTTCTCATCATTTCTTAAGGCAGCAGTAAGTGTCTGTGGACAGAAGCTGAGACTCTGCAAACACATGTGCATTCAAAACAGAAAAAAGTGCATTCTCATTCTACCAACTATCAACTGTGGTGCCACACAAACAGAACCAAGCCACTTTGATAAGCAAGGACAACATTTTCATACATTTATATAATATGCAGAATATTTTAGTTCTTACCTCCAAAGATACAGCAGCTGGCCAGGTACAGAAAAATTGATGTCTTCTAACTAGTTTGAAGCTTCCTGTGGGTCTGTCCTACCCCAAAATGCAACGTTCTGTTTTTATTTCCTTTTTAATTGCACTTCGAAGATAACATCTGTTTTACTTCTAAACCTCTATAGCAAAGAAGTATAGAAAGAAAGTCCCTTAGGAAATGAGGGGGTTTTATAACTGACTGAACTGCAACACGCTGAACTTGCTTCCTCTTTTATGTCCAAATAAAACTTCATTGTGAAACTGTGTACTGTTAAAATAGCTGATTTCAAAACTCTCAGTCCAGGCAGATGGACTGTTGTAAGAAAAAAAAGCCCTGGTGAGTCAAACACTCAGAACAATCTTAGAGAAACTGTTCATCTGTTGGCCGCTTACAGTGCACCCCATTTCAGCCATCACTCTCCTTTTAGCTGACATGGCGAGACATCTTGACAGGTCAAGATTGTCAGGCCAAATAGGTTGGAAGAGTGAGGTGCCAAAGCAAAAATGCATTGCACAGCAGGCCTACTTTGTTGTCTGCAGACCCTTGTACATATAATTTTCCACCAAGCAGCACAGCACAGCGTCTTTCTCAGGTTTTGCTTTGGCAAACTTGACAACATTTGTCAGGACAAGTTAGATCTGAAAGTTAGGCCTTGTCTGTTTTAGCACTCAGTACCATAGCCAGGAAGTTTGTCTTGGGAGGGGCAGTGGATGAAAATACCTGGGGCAAGTAGGAATTCATCCAGCAAGTGTAAGGTGTGAGAACAGTGAATATGGCTTTGAGATTGGTGTTGGAGTATTCCTTATGGGCAGAAGACAAATACTGTTTGAAACACATAATGGACTGTTTGAATTGATCCCAATAGGATAGACAGAATTTGCTTTAAAAGGCATCATTATGCATCCATACATTGCAATAATAAGAGAAATCTATTAGAAATATATTTTAATTCTCACTGAATTGTAACTTCCTCATTCAGTACCATGTGTTCTTCTCAGAAGCCTCCACCTCTGCCAGCCAGAAACAAAACTTCTGTTAATGTCATTTTCCTAATTATTTACTATGATGCAACATACGATTGGGGATAATATCAGACTTCTTCCAAAGTCTTCTTAGACATAGGCATGAAAAAAATACAAGTGTCATTCTGTCCCTACCTACACATTTGTAGTTAATTCATAGAGCAGTTTAACAAGTGATATTGTACCCAGTCATATGCCATGCTAGGATCAACAGCATCTAAAACTGGACCAGCACAAAAACTGGACAACACTGGCAGTTTAATGCAAGTCTCATCAGCTATCTTTGCTGTAAAAGTTCTCCCTGTGTGGCCTAGACTGCAAGGCAATATGTATTCTATTTGCCATCTGTTAGAGGTCTGGCAGTTATCTTCTGTTAATTGGGCAGTTTTCTTTATATCTTCCACAAACCACTCCTCCCTCTGGAGAGACATCTTCTGTTAATAGGCCATAGACTGTCACTGAATGACTGATAAAATTAATCATCCCATGGGGAGAACCTCTGCCCAGAGGAAGGAACCAAGCATTCCTACCTGGATATAATCTGAGATTTCAGGACACCAGAACAGCCTTTCCATTGAATTCTCAGAGGAACAGCTGCCTTTTCCACTGGATCTTCACAGGAAGAGTAAACCCTTCTACAGGATCACTGCTCCAACAGAACCACACCTGCCACTCCAGGAAGACTGCAGCCACCATTCCAATTGGACTGCTACCAAGACCCTGACCCCAAGGGTGTCAGGCCATATTTTGACTCTGTCAGCCTTGTTTTGTATTACTGCATTGTTTGTTGCTGGGTTTTTTTTATTTATTTTCTTCCCTAATAAAGAACTGTTATTCCTGCTCCCATATCTTTGCCTGAGAGCCCCCCTTAATTTCACATTTATAACAATTTGGAGGGAGGGGGTTTTCAGTTTCCAGTTCAGGGGAGGCTCCTGCCTTCCTTAGCAGACACGTGTCTTTTCAAACCAAGACACTGTGGAAACAAAGCTACTGTCATAACAGACCAACTCTTTTATGCTTAACATTAACATTAATACATTATTGTAATTTTTTCTCTGATCTCTCATTGGTACTATGGACCAATCTCAAGCCTTCTCACATTTATACTGGCCCAACAATTTTTTCCCATGTTTCCTAACCTGGATGAAATGCATTGAGGAAAGTAAGAAATAAATCTCTGTGAGGTTTTACCTCTTTTGTAGATCCAGAGAGCTCTATATTCACTGAAGCTCAATATTTCTTATTAGACTGTTAGGGAAAACCTTTGGTAGTATAAAAAAGCATTTCTGTAATAGTCCTCAGAGAGTTTTCAAAATATTTTTTTAATAATCTAAATCCATGCAAAACCAGGAAGATACAAATGGACAGATATTTTAAAGTGCTTCTATTGCCAGAATAGCACAGCTATCCAGAAGCACTGTAAAATCAATCTACTATCATAGATTTATCTAAGTATGGATTTAAGACTTCTCTTCAGGCACTTAGATTTGCATAAAATAAGTGACCTTTTTTTGTCATGCATGTGGAATGTTTTCAGTTCTCTAGAAGAACTCAAACATTGTCTGCATTTCTGCACAGTAGCTTTGTGTACCTATGGAAGGGAGATATAAAACTGTAATTTCTTGTCGCTGAAATTGCACATTAACATCCTGACAGTCTAGGCTCTCGGGACACCCACATATTCTAATGACGTTTTCCACATTCACTCCTGACCTTGGAAGAGTTATCCTCAGCTAACAAGCACTGTCCTGTATGAATTTTTGCCATGTGGCTTATAAACTGCTCTGAGTGCAGCACTCTGAGGGCCAGATCCAGACCTGAATGGGCTGGGTACAACACACAAGCACCTGACCCCTTTTGCAAAGATTCCCCACGTGGGCTGTGCCTCCCGTGCCCAGTGAAACAGATGTGAGAGAAAAGGAAGCTTCAGCACCTTAGGGAATCTTTCAGTCAGTCTCTTCGTCTGTAAATGTAGCTTAGATTGTGAGGCCATGCCAAATTATTTTTGTCAGTGTAACTCACTACAGGAAACCCAATATATCAAGACTGTGTAACCCTATCCCCTCCCCCCACCAAAAAAAAAAAAAAAAAACAAACAAAAAAAATTTCAAGTAAATTACCATGTTTCCAACTCTCATTATTCTACTCATAAGGAATTTCCTTGAGGAAATTGCTTTAATTTTGATCCTAAGTAGTTCTGATCCTGAGGTTTTTTTTATTTCAGTTCAAGAGTTTATCTTCAAGACAAATGTGCCAGTTTTTTGCCCTCACTCTGCTTTGGTTGGCCTCTGCTTAGGCTGGGCCTGTTTGGTCAGAGAGTGCAAAGACAGCTGCCTGTCATTTGCAGGTGAAATGTTTATATTCTAGAAATGATAAATTGGGATCTTTTGATAAGACAATATTCCACAGCTTTTTGTTAAATTTAATAGTAGGAATAAGTGCATAAAATAAATCAATTTGCCTGTACATATACTCAAGCAGGTATGTACACAGTAAGCTCTCTCTGGTTGTCAAACTATTTTAGCTCTACTCTTAATTGGTATGTCTGTACCTTTACCCACAAATTTTGAAATTTAAAAGGTTAAAGGTACCACCTTAAAATTATGACCTAGTTTATAAGTAGGTCCTATTTGTGCAATAGGACAAAGGGGATATTTTCAAACCTTTTGATCTTTGGAAGGAAAGATTTTATGGGAAGGAGATAAGCATGTTATCCAGTACTCCATCATAAAAACAATAATGAATTATTTCTATTCCTTACAGCAGCAAAATCAGACATATTTCAAGCTTTCCAGTGTATGTGGAAGTTTAACTTGATTTGAACTGAAAACCCAGTTTTCAAAGCATTCATTGCACCAATATAATTGATTATTTGAGTAAATCAGCAGTCTTTAAACAGGGAAGAACTTTCATCATATACAGTTACTTTTCATCTTTCTTTATTGCTGGTAGTAGGAAAAAGATCAGTAGAATTTTCTAGGTAAAATGTGAGGATTCCTATCTTACAAATGAGTGCCAGGCAAGTCTGGTTTTGAGATATCTCAGGCCAAAGGGAGTCTCCTGGATTAATTACTCCAGCCCTTTACTTGCTGTGTGGAAAAAAAAAAAGTGGTTGTGACATCATTCTCTTGACCATGCATTTCCAAGGAGGAAAAAAAGACCATGGATACACAGAGAGCCCTCCCATTCTAGAAAAGGTGAAAGAGTTTTGGTGCCCACCTATATTTGCTTTTTCCATCTGTTCATGGCCAGTGATTGCCCATGCAGCAATGAGAAGTCTGGCTGTCCTTGGGGCCCAGAGCCTTAACTCAGGAACTCAAGGAGCACAATACCTTCCATGTAGTTATATCCATCAAGGTCTGCACCCAGAGTATGATACTTCAAAATGAAGCAATTGTTTCATCACACAAAAGTGACCACTAAATCTTTTCATTAACTACAGAGGCATTTGTAATTCAAGTACAAATAGGGTAATAATAGGGAACATTTGTTGCTTTTCGTGCTCCTTCTAGTTCATTTAATATACAATTTATTCCTGTGTTAAATTCCTTTTCTCTTCTGTGGATCACATACATATGTAGTTATATGCAGACATTGCTACAGGTTCAATCTATGTACAAATCAAGGAAACAAAAGCAAGGCCTTTCATATGAGAAAATTATAAGCAAGAACATTGCACCCTCTGATAAAATCTCCAAGGCCAAGGGGAGTTTGCTTTGGGAGGAGATAACAGTATTGGATAAAGCATATTGAAGCTGATCTACATTATATTCCCAGCACTGATCTTTTGTAGTAACAAGTAGCCAATTAGTGAAGTCTTTTTCAGTTCATGTTCTTTTCTTCTCTCACTCATTTACATGAACTAGGAGATTGATCTTGCCACAGTTCAGAAATCTTTCCCTTCAGTCTCAACCTCTCTTCATTCATAGCCCCTTATTTACCTTGAGTAATCAAACTGTTCTGCCCATATCCTTTTGTATTAATGGTCACAAATGGTCACAAATGATGTATCCTGAACAAAGCACATTATTGTACAAGTGATCCCACTGATGGCAGAGACTATCCTGAGGTTTCCATGCATAACCACACATGGGCACATAAGCCTTTAAGCCCTGCAGAGCGTGAATCATCCTGTAAAGTCAGAAGGCAGCAAGCTGGGCAAGCTCCTCTCTTTCCATTGTCTGTGTCTGGCCAGAAACCAAAAACTTCTCTTTTTTTTATTCTCTTATCTTTTTTTTTTTTTTTTTTGTCTCCTAACAAGTACCATGATAACTTAGAAATGGATGGTTTTAAACCAACCAAGAATATTTACATCTAAATGCCACCTACTTTTTAGCACCCTCAAATAACAACATGAATAAAAGGTGGTCTACAGTGTGCAGATACATAGAGCTGTATTTACTGAAATCCTGATGTACAGCACAGACACTGTGCATGGCTTGCTCTGTGCTGCTGGCTGAAATACCCCAGGGTCTGATGCACTTCAGTCAGCAGCAGAGAGGAGCCTGGCTCTCAGCACATTGTGCAGAGTGCAAACCACAACCACTCCTCAAGCAATGAAGCATATTATTCCCCAGCTCAGCACCCAGCTCAGCAAAAGGCTTTATCAGCACCTATAACTCTCATGCTTGCACCTTCCATGTCTTGTTATTCAGTACTCTGGGGTCACTTTTTAAGCTTCCCAGGATGCACACATTAGTTCTGATCCTTTCACAGAATTTGTGTTATGGTAGGCCTCATCATTCCTTCAGAAGTTGATTTTAGACAGGAAGTTTAGTAATTACCTTTTTTTTGGGGGGGGGGGGTGATTTTTGCTCAAGATGTATTATTTCTCTGTAAGTATTTAAATTTTCAAATGATGTCCTTATACACTGAGGGTTTGGTGGTTTATCTCAATTTTAGGTTTATTTAATGGTTTTCATACATTGAAAAGTTCTTTAAATGCTTGAAATTAACATAAATCATTTCAGCAATGTAAAATAAACATTTTATAAACCTGAGTGTGCATAGCAAATAGAAATGATGAAAATTAGTGTTTCAGGTATCACACAAATAAAACAGCTGCCCCAAATCCCTGAACCCAAGGCATCTCCTGCAGAATAAAAAAGGTCTTGAGTTCCTGACTATGTCAGATCACTTCCTACTATAGGAAACCCACAGGGATGTTACACTGCATTCTTGGCTTCACAAGTCTGAAATGATCACTCACACATGCTCACTTAATTAAGTAGAAGCTAATTGCATCCTACTTATCAGATAGAAAGGTGTTAAATCTTTGGAAACCATTGACGACTGATAAAACTAACCTGTAGGTTGGGAAGGAAATATATTTGCTTCCTCCACCTTTTATTGAAGGAGTGCTTTTACAGCTGCAGCGTCTAAAGCAGAGATTCCAGCAGCCCACACCATCCTAGGGAGAGGGCAGCAGAGCTGAAGTGTTTTTACCAATTTTGACAGAACTTGAGTTCCTTTTCACAAGAATCTTTTTCTGCTTTCTTGCCTCTGGGTGAGCTCATGATTCCCTGCTCAGCAGGTCTCTAGATCTAATAAACTCTAAGCCTCAGCAAATCCCAGCTGATGAGAGGAGGAGCTTGTTCTTTCACCTGGCTGCACCTTGAGGACAAGGAAGACTATTCATCTCTGCAGGACAAGTGCACTACAGTACTTGCAGTGCTCTTCCTGGCTTTCTGTCAGATTCCACTGAGGCTACACACACCCTCTAGGATAAAACAGGATATTCCTAAGGAAGAACTGGTAAATTATATTATAAAAGTTTCAAATGTCATTTCCAAGAACAATAAAGATTATCTGAAAGACTGCCTACCTGTACAGAATGCTGACATATGATACAATGCTTGCATTGGGTCTTTGTTAAAAATAAATCGTGCATCCAGCTGCTAATGTACTTCTTGGTTCAGTGACAACTACCCACTAGTGGTCAGGCTTTACAGTCAGGCAAAGAGCTGTTATCTGTAAAACAGGACTGAGCAACAGATAAGGGCTTTCTTTTTTAGGTTTTTTTACTACATATCTGTGTAACAATAAAATTGAAGGCAGTCAGGCTACTAAGAAGGGAATTTTTTTTGTCAGTATATCAAAATACCACAAAAAATTGCAGAAATTCAAGAAGTGTAACAGTGGTCTGGTTTCTTTAGTTGCATTGGCACATGTCTGTAATTTCTAGGTAGAGCCATCCCATGATAATTGGGTGATTTTCATGGTTTTTTTTTTCTCAAGTACTGGCTCTTAAATTGACTCTGATTTCTACATTCCTCACTTTCTTACTCTTCCATCTTCCCAGCAGTTAACTTCTAGAGCTATTCTAAATTCTGTGTCAGTAACATTCATTTGAAAATTTTGTCAGAGAGTAGCAACAGAATAAGCAATTGATCTGCTGAGTACTTTTAACAAAATAATGATAGAAAACCCTCCTGCACTTTGGTCCATGCGAAGCAGAAACCATCACTGCCCACAGGTTTTTTTTTTTTGAGTTAGGTAATCCTGGGCAACAATGCCATGAGTGAAGAAAAACAGGAAAAGCAGAAAATGTGAGGGTTTGGATCAAGTGTGGACAAATCACTAGTTCCATTTGCTAAGAAATTATATTCAGCACAGTTTACTGCTGTTGAGCATTATCCAGGGGCATAAGACCTGCCAAAGGAAGTGAGAGGGAGGAATGTTTTAATGGAAAACTTTCTAAAAAGCAGATTAAAAGCAAAGGCTCAGTGAGTTGATTCTTTTGAAAGAGATAGTTAAAGGAAAAGGGCAGAAAAACATGAAATTGAGCAATTAGATGGGCATGGAGAACCAGGGAAGCTTTTTCAGATGGAGGCTGCAACTGAGATTTTGCAAGGAAGACTGGTAGGGAAAGGTTATTTAGTTACATGAATAAGAGCAAAAAAAATTCAGAAAAATGGATCCAGCGTGGTTTCTGAAGAAAACAAACATGTTTACTTTAAGATGGAACTCAGTGAGTTAATGAAAAGTGTATATTTAGTGTGGTATTTAGGGGGTTTATGGAAGATATATATACATATTCAGGAAGACTGGGACAGAAACAATACAAAGGTTTAGAAATAAGAGCATTTAAAAATTTAAATTACGAGCCAGCAATGTGTCATTGTAGAAAGAAGGCCAATATTATCTTGTGCTGCATTAGGCAGAGCATTGTCTACAGTTTGAGAGAGCTGATCCTTCCACTCTGCCCCAGCCTTGAAGATACTCAAAACCAAATGAACACCATCCTGAGCAATCTGCTCTCACAGACTCGTCTTTGAGCAGAAATTTGGACCAGATGATCTTCACAGATGCCTTCCCACCTCAGCTGGGCTGTGATCCTAAATAGGAAGGAGGCAGAAAATAAAGCATTTGGCACAACAATCAACAAATATTTCTCTGCAAATGTTTGCTGCTACTGCAGCATAAAAGAGCATTGATGTGTGAATACAATACAATGAAATACACAAATATGTGTGACAGTAAGCACAATGACACAATAGACAAAAGCTGGATATAAAACTAGACAAAGAGGTAGCAGAATAACCACAAAGGAAGAAAATGGAAACTAAAGGTAAAGAAAGTTTTTTTCCTCAAAGCAACATTTGACATTTGAGAATTGGGGCTGTATTGGCAACACTGCCAAAATCATCTGTTTCTGTATGAGATCTATAAATATTACATGACTAATTTTCTCAACTGGTAAAATCACTTAATAGCAAGCACGGGTTTACATAACACTTCCAGGGAAACAAAACAATCTCTTGGATTTGATTATACAAAAGGTGAAAAAATTCAAGTGATTTCAGTAACTACTAAGCAAAACACCAAAGACTGTGGCCATAGGCCATATAATTACATTTCCATAGTGAAAGGTATGAATGCTGGCATCAAGAATCCCAAAAAAGCAGAGAAATTTCTGAAAACCAGTAAGAGGCAGGAAACATAGATCAGAACAACTGGATTATTCCTAAATCAGTATTAAGGAATGTTTGTATCTTTCTGGGCATTACAGAAATGTTGAAAAAATGTAAGGCTGTAATGTCAAGTAAAATTGGTTATTTCCTTTTCTTTTCTTCCATTAAATTGTTTATCTTTTATTTCATCTTAGGTAGTTGGCATCTTTAATGACTTGGTAAAGCTACTGGTAAAGGGAAGAATGAGACAAATTATCAGAAATTAGAGATGTTTAGTATTTGTGTGATTTCTTCTTTTTTTTTTTAACCTCACTCTACATCAAGCTGCACAAACATCATTGTTTACAGCACAGAAATTGTAACCTAAAAATTATAGTGATCTATCAGATATCTGTATCATCAAACTCAAGAGCCATTCATGCTAAGTCAGACAGGGCAAAGTAAAATAATACAGGAGGTCAATAAAATAATTATACATAGCAGATACCATGATAAGGAGCACTTACAGAGCATAATTCACATTTTGCTATGGATTTACTATTACCAGTAAGTGGGAAATATTTCACAATATCCTTGACTCACCCATGTGTGATACATGATGCAATCAATTTCCATGGAAATTTGTATCTAGCCTTTTACTAGAACAGTACTTTGAACCCCATATTATTGTGCTTTGGCAAAATGCAGGATTAAGGCTGCTCGCTGTCAAAGCAGGCTGTTTAGCACCCACAGACTGGAGAGAAAAAAGGGCACATTACTGACAGTGTTCTGGTAGCCCTGAGGAGCTCTAAAATACAGCTGCTAAGGTCAGTGGTCCTGATCTCTAATGACTACCCTGATATGATGGTGTTTGAGGGAAGAGATGAGAATCTTGACTCATGTTTCAGAAGGCTGATTTATTATTCTATGATATATATTATAAGAAAACTATACTAAAGAAAGAGAAAGGAGACATCAGAAGGCTAGAAAGGAATGAGAATAAAAAACCCGTGACTGACCAGAGTCCCGACACAGCTGGACCTGTGATTGGTCATCAAGTAAAAACAATTCACATGAGACCAATTAAAGATGCACCTGTTGGTAAACCATCTCCAGCCCACATTCCACAGCCATCAGATAGTTATTGTTTACATTTCTTTTCTGAGGGTTCTCAGCTTCGCAGGAGAAAAATCCCAGCAAAAGGATTTTGATAAAATATGTCAGTGACACCCTGGAGGGTTGGGCTTTTTTTTTACTGAAGTGTTTAAATCACTTAAGTCATTCTAAAGAGAAGACTGGACTCTGGATACCGTATCTGCACATCTCCCCAGTTCCATCCCACAGCTTCTCTGCAGACCCAGCTGTACCCTCAGTGTGAAGCACAAGCTCCTAAAGAGCAGAGGCTGCTTGGTCACTGCCTGGCTGCCTTTCAGTTGGGGTTAAGGAGGGGACAGAGAGGAGACAATTTTGGCCATTCAGTTGTTGGCTTTGCTGCCAAGCCATGTGACCCCTGGGATGAACTGGGCAGGTCTGAGCAGCCCTGCACAGCAATGGATGGGCACTTCCCATTAACTCTGTGTGTTCTTAGAGCAGCCCAGGGAAAGGGACAAACTACCAGCACCTTGACTCACAGCCCTGGCAGCTATGGAGGGCAGGGGAGGGGAGGAGAGGAAAAATAAAACCCCTTTTGCTGTTTTAAGTGTTTAATTCAATTACTAGTGATTAGGACATACCTCTTACACGGTGGAATGTTTCTCAGTGCAATAAACATCAACCTGACATGAGGAACAGTGGGTATCTTTGTAGAGCAGGAAGGAAGGAGTTTTGTCCTGTCCTCTAAAAATATATTCTTATGAAACCACTTGAGAATTGAGAACTTGTTTTACCCAAAGACTGGAAAGACTTCTTTTCTTTTTTTCATTCCTTAATTCTCCAGCCCTCAGGCTCAAAATCACAGAATATTATTAGACTGACCTGCTCCAGGTGACACTACATGTTTAAAGGCACAAAGGTCAGAAGGAGCATTTGAACCTGTTAACATTTGAATTAAGAGATAAGACTTAATTTATAAGATTTGGTAAGAAATGGACACTCCACCTTTGAACTGTTTCTATTGCAGAACACAGCCCAGTTCCTCATTCTTTGTCTTCTGAGGTAAATGAACTGTTCATGAAAGTGCAGAATGAACTTTTCACAACTGGTGAAATTCCCTATAAGCAGGACAGCCTGGGAACTTGAACCAACAAATGAGGGGCAGAGCAACTGTGGGAAAAGTACAGCATCCACTCACCTGCTGCTCTGTGTGTAAAAGGCCACAGCACATTCAAGGAAAGCATCTTCTTCCCTTTCTTCCTCAACAAACTCTTCCTTAGTGAGTGATTGTGCATCAAATTTACTCAGGAGGCTGATTGTTTAAAGTCTACCTGATGAGGGCTTCTCACACAGCAAAAAGATAGTGTGCTATTCTTAAATCCTCCCTCTCCTGCCCACAAAGCTCCCAGGAGAAATGTGCTTTGTTAGCTGGGACCACTTGTTTTACATACACTGTCTCTGTTGTCAAAACTACAAAAAAGTTAAATCTTCTGCTGATGTGTATAAGGAAAACAGCATTTCAGCCACAGAAGAGTTCTGTGGTTTATATCAGGCTTCTAATTATTACAAAATTTTAAAGAGGAAGAGGCAAAAAGAAAATAGGAATCAGTCTTTTTGGAGAATATATATAAAAAAAAACCCTTTTTATTTGCATATTGTGTCATCTGGTAACTTAAGGCATAGAATAACTGAATGTCTAGGCAAAAAACAGATGGTCCTTTCCACCTTAGAAGAGGGTGATGGGGCAACTTTGTAAGTTCGCTCCCAACCTAAATTATTTTACTAAAATAGTGGCACTGAACTATTAGAAAGCCACTTACTACTTTATGCTATTTGATGTATATTGTGATGTTATTTTAATGTAATATCTGGAATTATTATATAATACAAAACTTTATCTCTGTTTTTATTACATATATATATATAAGAAGACATTTACTCAATCATATCTATTATATCTATACCTATGTATATATCTATATCTATGTGTATTAACTATAATTATTTAGTGTACATACCATTTCTTTTCAAAGTTCACATAATGAATTTATTGTGAATAAATAGAAGTGTATTTCCTGATGTTTCATATGCCTCCAAGGTTTCTAATACCCTCAGTTCTTTTTTGTTTTAGCAGACTTGGGTGCTCCATCATCTGAGAAGTCTGTAGAAAATACACCATGGATGTAGGTCTTTTCTATTCACTGTTTTCATGTTGCTTACAAAAGTACAGCAAACAAAACAGTAAGCAAAGATAGCAGAAAGAAACTCATTTTTATGTTAAAATTTTAGTCTTGTTTCTTTCTTAAGTAAGCAGTGCTAAAGCAAAGCAAGCACACATCAAGCCTATTTTAGAGCATCCACAGGAGACGGGCACATCTCCTTGCCTTCTTAAATGCACTGCAAAAGCTTCCTTTGACTGCAGGGGGAGCAAGAATTTTCCTAAAGTATTTTTGAAGCATTTAGCTGTGGTGCACTCACTGTGCAGTGTCTTGCTCGTTAGCTAGATAATTATTTCTCCATAGAACAGGAAGAATGAACTACATACATAGCATATGAAATTTTTGTTGCCTCAGGCTGAGTCTCTGTAGAAACAAATGTATAAAAGAGGTTAAAGTCAGTAATTTAATTTCTTTGTATTATTATACCCAAAATATAATTTCATACAGAATGAACAGCCAGATATAAATTTATCTTGGAATAACAGGAAACTTATGTTGTTACAAAGTTAATTTTTCCACTTCTGCAATAAATAGATTAATTTTACCAGTGTTACACTGACATTCTTCACCTGCATGTGTAGCCTTATGATTTTATCTATGCCTCTATTATATTTTGTCCAAATATCCTCAATAAGGAGTATATATGGACAAATCATTCTTTTGTATTCATTATAATCTTATTAAACTACACAGAAGAATCAATGCAGCTTCTAGAAGTCAATGTACTCACAGGGATGACTCAGAAATAAGGCAGCTGGAATAGTTTCCACCCCAGCTCTCCCTCTGCCCCTAAGAAGCTCCTGTTCCCGCAGAAAAGCACTGTAACCTCGAAAGAACCAAATGCTATGAGTAAGCTCTTCTGATAATGGACCAGGAGCATTACTGCAATTAGAAGTTGATAAGGAGTTGTAATATGAAGATTGACACACATTCTGTTAACAAACCACTGATAGGCAGACTGAAATGGCAAAGGCCCTGAGCCACAGTTATCAGGAGCTCACCTCAAGAAACCCGAGCAGGAAACTATGTTTTGAGGTACATTAAAGACAAACAGAAACCTGCTGTTGGGAAACCATTCAGACAATGTATAAATTCAACATAATTTGACCACGTATAGAACTCCACAATAACCTATTGAAATAGCCATAAGTGATAGCAGAGGTGAAGCCATCTGCAAATATAAGCCCGTAAGAAATACCTCCTGCTGCACAAGTGTCTGTGCTTTAGAATCCAGAATGCAAACCTGAGCACTCAGCCTGCCTGCAATGCTCCCACTGAAGTGTTATCTTACAGTCACCCCAGGGAAAGTCACCTTATCTTCACCTCTGCTCCAGCATCCTGCCCAGCAGGCCTGGCTGTAAACCAGCTGGGTCTGACAGAGGCAGGTGTTAAGCCCAGCATTACCCTGGGTTTCCAGGACTGACACAGGCCTCGTATCTGTGCTGGATCAGGACAGTAAGGTCAGCAGTTCATCCTCACCTTCCAGGACTGGGGCAAGAAGAGCTGAACTGGTCACTGTTTCAGAAAAGCGTCTTCTTTTTGTGTGTCATGCTCCTCCACCAGTGCACCAGGAAAGTGCATTCTTAGATCAGCTTTCCTAAGTTTTGCTTAAAATACGTGGTCTCAGCAGATGCTCAGAAAGCAAGCAATAAATCATCAAAATGTCCAAACTCAGTCTTTGAAGATCATTCCACATATCCACTTTCTCTTTGGATGACAGGGCTTTCTGCCTTAATGATATCTACTAGATATGTCACAGCTTTCTTATACCTTCCCCAGGATAGTTTTGAGTTTACCTCACAAACTCAGTTATCCTCCACTACTAAAGAACCTTTTTCTCTTGGGCAGTTTCATTGATAGCTTAGTTATCTTCCTCTCTGTGTTTTGCTGAGAGTGTATTTTAGTGGATTACATCTGAGAGTTTCTTCTTTCTAGAGCAGGGTTGTTTCTTTCTCCATGAGCACAACTTTGAGGTTCTGCTTTCGCAACCACGGAAAGAAATATATGTAATATCTCTCAGATTCATTTCAAATGCAATTCAATTCTCAACAAAACACAGCAAGGCATCTTTTATGAAGCTCGGCAAGGCTGGTGTTCATTTCAGTGTTCTTGGTGAGGTGTATTTTTCAGCTGTTAAGGGTTAGGAATACTATTCCTCAATTTAGTATTCCCACTGTAAAGAAAACCACAAGATACTCCCTTCCCCCACTCCAGCAAGAGAGACAAAAGGCAGAGATTACAGGTTCAGATTTCCTGGGAACAGCAATGAGATAAGAAAATGAAAGTTAAAACAGCATTAATAACAAAAGCATACATAAAGTGGGTGATTTACATATGACAAGATGCTCACTGATATTCCAGGAGATCCATCTCCTCTATACTCTCCACTAGGCAAAGTTATAGGCAGCAGTGAGATGTCCCCTAGGTTTTCTCTTCCCAGGGCCAGGCAAACACATCTCTCTCAGCAGCTGTCTGTACATTACCTGGGAATCCCCCAGAACTCCACCTGCAGGTAACTAACACCATTTTGCCTTCTGGTGTAAGTGGAGCATAAAGAATCTCCAGAAGACCTCAGTGTAGTTGACCTCTCCCATCAGTTTTATGAGAGATACGCTTGTTTTGTGATGTAAAATTGAAAACATCAATGTATTAAAGCTGTTCTCAAAAGCAGACAGTACAGTCTAGTCTTCATGATAATAATGCAGCCATTAGCATCTCCAGAATTTCCTAATAGATGGCTAACATTTGATTTGATGATATGGAGGCTGAAGGTCTGTCAGCAGCTGAGGCAATCTAAGAGGTTGCAGCTGCTGAATATTTCATGCTGTCCCCAGTCTCCTCCACATCATCTCCTACTTATTCTTAACCTTTCCCATGCTCCTTGCTGTGGTAAGCTCTGCTTTTCCACCAGCTCTGGCACTCATTACAGCAAGTGAGTCAATTCAGCTTCTTGGCAGAGAACAATCCACTTTTATTTTGTCTGGGTATGTTTTCTGCCATATTAATGAGCTCAGAGGACTCAAGAAATGATCCAGTAAAAACCAGACCCCTTGCACAACAAGCAGAAACTGCATGGCCAGGATCAGGATGGTAGTGGTAAAAACATCATCCTTTAGAATCTGTCTGAGGCTAGCTCTACTTACCCTGTGGAATCCTGCCTCTGCCAGTTATTACCAGTTTATTCTGTCCTGTCCTCTCTGAGGGCAACAGGAACAGTTACTGATTCCTGAGAAAGGCAGTGGCCAAGGAAAGCAATTGGACCTCAGAGAAAGCTGTGCTTTGCCTCTGCTCTGCTAAGCACTTCCTAAGTGACCATTGGCCTGTAATTTAGCTGGGCCCACCTCCATATCTGTAAAAAAATGCCATAGGCATTACATTTTCACAAGAGGTTTCAAAGAGATAATACATAAAAACCCTTTGATGTTCATAGACAAATGTACAGTTCCTGAGGGCACCTAATTAGCTAGAGTAAATGACTAGGTCACTTTATAATAATTCGTACTGAATTCTCAATTCCTGAGGATGTTGCACAGTAATTCAGTATGCCATCACCAAACTGAAACAGAAAACTAAAAAGATGGGATATATTTTCTTTACTAGATATGTATTTTCCTTAGTAGAACATATATTTGACAGTATGCTTTAATAAAAACTGTCCTGTACTCCCTATAGACATGTGGCATCTTCCACTTGAAACTTTATATTCTACTCCTTTGCTTTAGTTCTTCTGCATGATGAAAGAGCTCGGGTTTGTGCAGGATTGAGCTCAGGTTTGTGGAGGATTAACAGAATTTAAACCCATTCTAGCAGCAGTCTCAGGTCTTCATGCAGTTCCACTGCTGCTTCTTGGTTTTAGTACCTTCATCACATACGAAAACCAGAGTCTGGAGCGTACACCACTAAATTTTCAACTTCCAACTAGGATGTAGAAGCAAAACTATCAAATATCAGCATTTAGAGCAATATACAGTCCTATTATTGTATGCAGCAATTTCACAAAAGCCTATTTTTGGAAATATCCACCGTGCAGTGCAAAAAAAAAAAAAAAAGTGAAAAGATGTCCTTTATGACCAGCAGTTGTCTTGCCTCTGCTAACTTAAGGCTAAAGTACAGAATGAGCCTATGAGAATCAGCCCTATCATCATCTTATGGTGCACTAATTAGATTAGCTCACTTGATTAAAAAAAAAAAAAAACAACTAGCAAAGTACAGTTGTTATGAAAACAGTAGAAAACTAACTCATTTTTAATGTGTGTCTTCAATGCAGTGTATAGTTTCAGGAATAAATTTTGCAGTAAGTTGCCATAATTTTTTATGGAAGCTAGAAGACCAAGCATCTCAGTTAAGGATTTTGAAGCATGGAGTAGCTACTATACCACTAATGAACATTTAAATTCTCTGAATTATTCATTTTAATTCTTATGAATATTTACTTTTATCTATATAAAATTCTTGTAGGGTGTTTTTTCTGATTTCCCCATTTTGATTTGAATAATAGGGCTTTGAGCAACATGCTCTAGTGAAAGGTGTCCCTGGTCATTGGCAGTGAATTATCACTAGATGATCTTTGACATCCCTTCCAACCTAAGCCATTGCGTGATTCTGTGACTCTTGTAAAGACTTACTGGCTTAATAACTGCTTTTCAAAGGACTTAGCATTAGCTGTCTTCAAAATGTGAATTTATTTTTATGATTTATTTATTTTATTGTCCTCCAGAAGGGCAGAAACTGCAACAATGATTACTCTGGGTTTGAACACTGTGAGAGTGATTCTAAATATAAAATGTCAGTCAGGGAAAACTATTGTCTAATACCAGGTCAGAAGTAAAACATACCCAGCAAAACATTCATTGCATCACTGCAGTCATGGCTTCACAATGAAATGGTTCTTGCCAAATGGTGACAGGGTATTGTCATGTACTCTTTGGCATGTGCCAAAACAAATGTAGGAGACAGAACACAGAATGGGTCACTGCAATCCTGACCTCCTCGGGATCTACAGAAAGGTTTCCAGCACACACAGGGTGCTGCAGATGACCTGTAGAAATGTGAGGGCACTGGCAGCCAAGGTCACAATCTGTTTGTGCTGGCTCCCTGCTCCAGAGCAACGGAGTTTATCCACTTGTGCAGGCACAGGCACCCTCGCACATACCACTCATCTTCCCAGTAGGCAAAAGGGTGCAAGGGGCAGCGTGACTCGTTACCCTGGTGCCCTGGACACGTCACAACTCCACCTGTTCCAGCCTAGCTCCAAATACGTGCCTTCTGTCCCTGCTGGGGGAGCCCAAGGATCCCACATCTGTAAGGAGGTGCAGGATTTGACAGCCGAGCCCTCTCTGGCACTATGAGGCAGAAGGGAAAGACACGGACCTCTGGCATCCACTCTTTAATTCACACTGTATCACATGCTTGGAGAAGCCTGACACAGTCACATTTTGTCCTTAGCTTGAGGTCAGTAAAGAAGAATCAGCCAAGAAGAGCAGAACGTAATTGCCAACTTAACTCTGCTGAGATTAAAGACAAAAATCAAACTGAAACTAAAAAAACCTGAACCAAAAGCAAACAATTTGGTTTATGTGCTGTTGAAACTAGTTCTTTAGGAACTAAATTATGTTGGCTCTGAAAAATGCACCGCAAATATTTATGTGCTTAATTAATGTCTTCCAATGTGTCCACTACCTTAAAAATATATTTAAAAAACAAGCAGTGGGGCTGTATTCAAAGATGGAAAAACCTTCAATTTGAGTACAGTTTACAGAACAAGAGGTCAAAAAGCTGCATGTGGAACAAGAGCAGCATTTACAGGAATCTGCATTGTGTGGGCAGTTGACAATAACCAGCAACTTTATAAATGTTACATTTTGAGGAACTGAATTCAACTTTCTTATAATTAAGTCCCCCAAAATCAATGAGATCTTCCATTATTTCAGGCTGGAAATTGTTATAGCAAGTCTATCTAAATTCCACAATCTCTTCTTCTGTCAAGAATAATATATACAAGGCTCTCAACTAGCACTTGAGCTTTATTTTGGTTTTTTTTTTTCGTTTTGCAAGTTCTTCAGCAGGAGAACAGAACAGCAAACAACTTGATCTGCACTGTGTAGACTTGCCTCAGTGAGATCTGAACCAGAAGCAGAAGAAGTCAGTCCACACGGATATCCACACTCCCTCCTTTAAAGGAAGCTAATTCCTTCAGAAGTGTCTCAGCCGAGTGTGGCCTCACACCATCTTACTGTAAAGGTACAGCCAGAGCTCCACCCTTCCTTCCCCTGCAGGCTTCCCTGGGACAGCACCCTCTATCCCTACTCTGCAATCAGTATTGCATAATAAATACTACAAGAAAAAAATGTTCTATTGAAACAGTGAATAGGAATGTGAGAGCACACTGTTGAATGGGCTAGGAAGAATAAACTATTCTCCCTGAGTCAATATTTTCTAGTTTTGGACTAAATTATTTCCCCCTTCTGCCTGTCTTGCATATCTGTTGAGGGTTAAGGAAATATCACAGGTTATTGCTGTCACCTCTCCTGTTCCTGGTCTGTAAACATTCACAGGCATTGCTAAAGAACACCTAAGGAAATGGCACCTTCTAGAGAATTTCTGTAACTCAGTAATCCTTAACAGTACAGTGGCATTTCATGTTTTGCATAAATGTCTGTCATGATATTGCTTCCTCCCTTTTGGATCTATAGAGACCTCAACCTTTGCTGAAAATTGTCACATCCTATCTTGAGCTAAAATACACTCAGAACACAATGCGGCAGCTTTTAAAAGAGAAAAGAGAAATAACACAAACCCCACACTTTTCCTAGGAATTATACTGATTAATTCAGATTTAACTAAGATCCCATGGGATTAATTCCTTGAATTCCTAATCTACATGGAGAAGATGTAGACTTGGATAAGTTTTCCTGATGAACTGTAGTTCTTGGCTTTAGTGTAGAAGCTCACTGTGACAAGAGAGGAAGTAGAGGGGGGATCTCTGACAAAGCCAGGAGGGACTATTATGACCTAGGATAAACTTGGTGGATCTTTTTCTAAGGGTTGCAGCAAGTTCTTGAGCAAGATGATCGCTAAACTATAGCTAGGTTCCAAGAAAAAAAAGAAATACCAGTCTTGGTGATAAGATTTAAGAATAATAGAAAATCTTCGATAATATTTGGCAAGTGGTCCACATGCTACTTCACTGTCAGTCTTGAAAATGTGGATATGGATCTTACCACAAGACTGTATTTGTCTCATTTCAGCTGCTGTAGTTAAGGGCTGCAATGAAATCCCCTGCTATTACACATGAGCAGTAAGTGCTGTTCACACCCCATCCAAGGCTCCTCGATGCCAGCTGAAGCACTAACAAGCAAAAAAATGAAAGAGCTGGGTAAGGTATCTCGCAAAGCTTTCCCAAGTGGCAGCAATCAGATTTTGCTCATCACGGAGCAATTGCACCAAAACACCCCAAGTTTGGACAACTACTAGTAACGTGAATCAATGGCAAAGGCAAATCTTTTTAATGGTGTCTGTGGGGGCTGGTTTACTGGCACCGTGTGTCACTAGTAACTTTTCAGGCCCTTCAGTCAGCATTGTTGGCTTTTGCAATTCCGGCCCGGCTCTTACAACACCAGTGGTTTTTCTGGAACCACAAGTTACCAACAACCAGTAAAGGAAGGAAGACCGAGATTCCATTTTTATAAAGCCAAGGAGTATCTCTGCATGACGCAGGGTAAATATTTAAAAGATAAAAGAAGCCGCTTTGGGGATGTATCATAAATACGTAGAACATATCTCGGTCACCCATGATCACAGCCTTGCACAGTTCCTCGGCAGCATTTGTTCTGAACAAAAAATTTCAAGGGACACCCAGGCTTAGCAATTCCCCAGCGGAGTCCCGCCTCAGAGAGCGGGGGGTTTCTTTCCCCTCTCCCCGATAACGAGCGGGACACGTTTCGCTCCGTGGAACACCGCCTCAAGGCACAAGTGACCCGAAAAAGGGACCTGAAAAGAGTTCCCGCTGCTCTCCCGGAGCGACCCGGGCTGACCTCAGAGCCAGCGGCGCTGCCCTCAGAGCCGCCGGCGCTGCCCTCAGAGCCAGCAGCGCTGCCCTCAGAGCCAGCAGCGCTGCCCTCAGAGCCAGCAGCGCTGCCCTCAGAGCCAGCGGCGCTGCCCTCAGAGCCAGAAGCGCTGCCCTCAGAGCCAGAAGCGCTGCCCTCAGAGCCGCCGGCGCTGCCCTCAGAGCCGCCGGCGCTGCCCTCAGAGCCAGCGGCGCTGCCCTCAGAGCCAGCAGCGCTGCCCTCAGAGCCAGCAGCGCTGCCCTCAGAGCGGCCGGCGCTGCCCTCAGCACCCGCGGGACTCTCCCGCCTCCCGAGCCGCCGCCCGCGCGCCGCCGCCTCAGGGGCTCCGGGGCGGGGCGAGGAAGGGGGCGCGCCGCGCGCCGCTCGTCACGTGACACGCCCCTCTCGCGCCCCTCCGCAAGCCGGGCCCCGCCCCCAGAGCTCCGCCCCCGCCGCGCCCCGGGCTCTGATTGGCTGCGGGCTGACAATGCGCGAGGCAGCGCCCCCCGCCCCGCCCCCCCCGCCGGCTTCACCCCGGCAGCCACGCGCCGCCGGCCGCGAGCTGCCCGCGCGGCGCCGGCGCGGCCGTTACGGGAGCGCAGCGGGCGCTGAGGGGGCCCCATGGCCGCGTCGCTGGGGCCGCTGGTGGGAGCCATCGATCAGGGCACCAGCTCCACCCGCTTCCTGGTGAGCACAGCGCGGCGATCGGGGCGGCACCGGGGGCGGGCGGCGCCCCCGCGGCCTGAGGGGAGCCGCGGCTTCCGCGCCTTCACTCCCTTCCATCCCGGCGGGGGTTGCTGCCGTGCCCTTGGGGAAGGGCAGGGGAACGGGCCCGCAGGGCTGCGCTGCGCTGTCCCGGCTGCAGCCTCCTGTCTCCCGGAGAAGCGGCGCCGCTCGGCCCGGAGGTGCCGGATCCGCCGCTGTCCCTCAGTCGCGTTCCCGCCGCGGCGCGGGGGCAGCGTCCGTCCCGAGGGGAGCGGTCCCGGGGCGAGCCCGACACCAGTGGCTCTGCTGCTGCTCCAGGGGACTGCGGGATCCCACTGCTCCGAGCAGGCTGCGCTTGCAATCTGTCAGGCTTTCAATCGGTCGGGTACCTCGCCCCGAATGGAATCAAATGGACGAGGTCCTGAGGCAGCGGGGAAATAGATCCATGCGAGCTGATTGACTGTGATTAGCTGTGTTCAAACAATGCGATGACTCCGCTGTGTTCCCCGCTAAAACCTGCCCGGGGCCTGCTGGAGCGACTGCTGCAGCTCCAGCCCTCATGTCAGTGCATCTTGGGCACTGTCGGTATTCAGGTGGCTGAACCTGCACACCTTGTGAAACACTGATTTGTTTAAACACTAGGGAAAGATAAGTTTAAGGATAGGAGAATTAATATATTAATCATATATTTGACCCCTTAGTTGAAGGATCTAGTTATTTCTGTATTATGCAATAGGCTGTAACTAATGTTGTATATGAAACTTACTGTAGATACTTCTGGTTTGCAAATCTCTGCAAATGTACTGTCCCCTAGTCAGTTAAGTCATGGTAGTTTGACTTAATTAAAGGCCTATGACAATTTCCTCCATGGAATAGAGATATTTACTAGATATAAAGTGTTGTCAAATGTGCAAAGTATGAATTGGGAAGATAAATGTTTTGGTCTGCCCTTGCTGCTTTTTTTTTTTACTGCTTCCCCCGTGTGAAATGTTCCTTCATGAAGCAGGAGACTGGACTATCTTCTTGACCTATGTTACCATTATTACTCAATATCACGACCTTCATGCGATTGTCAAATGAGAAAACAGCTCTGGGGGCGGAGAGAAACTCCAGACTGACAAATGACACCAGTGAGCTGTCTTGGATGCCAGTCAGGAGTCATTTTTGGGAACAAACTTGAAGAAGGTCCCTGTAATGCATTAAGATACATTCTATCTGCTTTCATGTATATAAAAAGTTAACTTTTTTCTTATCCTCAAAGGATAACACTGGTAGAAGTAAAACTTGAACTCTTTTTACAAGTGTTTTTACAAGTTCCTCTTAGGAGGAATTTCTTACACTACATACATTCATCAATGGCTTTTATGCAGGTGGGGAGATTTTGCCTGCCTACAAGAGGATTCAATTGCTTCCTAGTTTTTTTCAAGAAGTATATTGTGTCTGCCACTTTTAAATTCTTGTATCCGTCTCAGTGTCTCTCAATTCATGTCAACAGACAGCATTGTCTTAAACTTGGCAGTGTGATCATGTCTTTATGATAAAATTACATGGGCTTGAGCAAATAAGATGCATGATCACTGAGTTAAATCAGAACACAGGGGATAGGGAGAGAAGTGGGCAAAATGTGCAGAGATCTGTTACAACTCATCTCAGTCATTCAGATAACAACACCTGTAAATGGAGAATTCTGTGCAAGAAAAGGATTGCTGCAGTTGGAATAGAGATTTTGCCTTGAAATATTTTAAGCCAGAATATAATGTATTGTTGTCTGTACCTAAATTATTTCCTTGGCTCTGTTGATCTTTTGCTTTTAATTATTTTTGTTACGTTTCTTAGTGATGTCTCTACAGTTTTTTTTTTAATGTAGTGTTTCCAATAGTTTTTGTCTTCACCAAGTCACAAGTCAAAATCAGCCTGCTGCTTGCTTTGCACTTGTGTATTCAGTAGTTCAGTGCAACTGTTATCTAACTTTTTAAGTGGAAAACATATGATTTTGAGTAGGTTAAAGAGTCCTCCTGGGTGAAAAGCTGTCTGGTCCAATGGGGCCAAAGAGCAGTGTCAGCAGTCCAGAGTGTAAATTTACAACTACAGGCGGCAGATTTACCAGTGGTGTCCATAACAGTCAGTAGTGAGGGCTGATACTCTGTGTTTTCCTGGACAGCCATGGGGATGGGTTGGGATGTTCTCTCTGATGGGGGTGGCCAGCTGACTGAAATTCCAGTTGGAGAAGGGGCCTGCCAGAATATTCATACAGTTAAACAAAGTTTAGCACTTGAGACAGAATGCTAAGAAGCTGCTTCATGAAAAAAGACACACTACTGCTGGACATCAAGTTGGATATATGTGAGCAATGCATCCTTGTGGTGGTGCACATTGAGAAAAGTTCAGAAAGTAATTGTTGCCATCTGTGCAGCACTTAGGAAGCAGCATCTGGAACACTGGGTCTGATGTTGGACCCTGCAGAAGATGAGCGTTGGAAGAACTGGGTTTCATCCAGCCAGAGGAATCCCTGTGCTGCAGCACAAGGCCATGGAAGGAGGGTTGGAAGATCAGGGATTCTTTCTTCACAAGAGAGGCTTAAGGGGTGTCCTCATTCCACAGTTTGTGGAGAACACAGAACCAGCCTTTTCT
Organism: Agelaius phoeniceus; assembly: GCF_051311805.1. NCBI lineage: Eukaryota > Metazoa > Chordata > Aves > Passeriformes > Icteridae > Agelaius > Agelaius phoeniceus. Next base: position 11,612,542 of record NC_135266.1, on the reverse strand, counting down.
CAGACATGCACAGGAAAAGACAGTGGGCAGTGAACAGGAGCTGCAGCAAGTGTGGGATCTCCAATAGATGTAAAGAAACAATGTTTCACTGGGAGGGCTCCAGATCCGGGGCCGAGAAGGTGTGTGGAATTTCCATCTTTGCAGACACTCAGTGCCTGATTAAAACAGGCCCTGAACAGCCTGGTTTTAAATTCAGGCTTACCTGAGCAGGGAGGACCTCCTGAGATTCAGAGTAAATTATCCTTTGTGCAGACACAAGTTTTGTCTCTCCTGCTTGTGAATGAGGGGGCTGTGTGAGCACAGAGGCTAAAGGAGCACCAGAACTCAGGTGCATTTCTGTTACTGTCACTCCTTCTTTAGCCTTGCCTCTCACACAGCACACATGCAGTGGTAGTTTTATGCTGTAGCTTTATCCTCCACAGACCCTCTTTTGGATCTTTACCTTTATTAGCTAATTTTGAAAAATGAGCTGCAATTATTTTTGAGATTGGAACTTTTCTGTTAAGTTGGGTTGAACATGGGTTGGGTTGAACAAGATTCAGAGTTACCAGGGGGAGCACAGTGCTCACAAGACAATTGCTTAAAGCTCATTTTCTTAAAAATATCAAGCAGGAACATAAATTGGATAAGCTAAATAAGTGTACCCAGATGACTGAATTCTAGCTAAGATGTTTCATTGAATATTTTCATCAAATACTTTCATCTCTTGTGTTCCATTTTGTATTATTCAAGAATCATAATAATGCACTATAACTTCTTTTGTGAAAAGTCTTAGGATCAGGAGCTAATGGCCAGCTGAACCATTGTTTGATCTCTTGAAAGGTATTTGCTGGACAGTGTTTCTGTCATTTTATCCAGGAACAGCAAGAATTGAAAGACACATTGAAGTACCTACACAGTACTTTAAGTTATAAGTTTGTCAGTCAGACACAGGACAGTTTTTTTTCTGCCTTTGCAAAATATTTATTTTTTCCTTTACTTTGTCTCCAGAAGAAACAATCAAATAAAGCTATATCACACTGTAAGCATTCTTTTCAATAAACAAAACCTGATTTTAGGTAAGGAAAACATTCATATCCATTGAGCTTTCTCTTCAGAGGGGAATTCATTTTACCCCTCTTCTGAAGTAACATGACCTTTTATGAAAAACTTGATTGTATAACTTGCAAGAAGGGTTAAAAATACTGTAAGTACAGTTTTCCCCCTAGCTCTAATCACTTAAAATATAGTGTAGTTTTACTTTTAAATCCCATAATTGTAAGCACCTCCTAGATGGCGACAGAAATCTGTTCGTCATGAGCCTTCCAAGAAAGGTAATTTCTAGGAGGCTTTAAACTTGGACTTATTCATAAATTCTTACTGTGCTACTCCTAGTTAAATAATTGAGAGGGAAATTATTATTTGTCTCTTATCCTTGCCACAGCTGGGTTGATTTCGATGCAATTTCAGAACTCCAGCTCTGAACTTGTTTGCCTGCAAAGCCATGACTGTTCTTGCTTGCCAGAAACTCATGAAGATACAGCACAGCATAACAGAAATAGCTTTTCTGCAGGCAGAGTTACATGACAAAGATCGAGAGATATGAAAAGTCACTTGTAAAATCTGTTCTCATTATTGTCTTTTCAGCTGTGCAGCTTCTTTCATCACTTCCATGAGCCTCATATTTCTGTTCATTCCTTGAAAATTGTTACAACTCATTGATATTAATTCTTTTCCACTAAGACAACAAAACATAAATGCAATACACAATAATATGTAATAATATGTAACTGTACCCCTTTATGTGATGTGATGTATTATGTTAAAGACCCTATAAAAAGCTTCAATTGGGTGATCAGCCCCTGTGCCTCTCTGCTTGTTCACATACAGGGCATCTATGTAGGCCTTTCCTCTCTGCAGTCCTAAGACTCAAGGCTCAGGCTCTGATTCTCTGTTGGGAGTAGAGGGAGGATGTTATTTATTCCTTTTCTTTAATCTCTCCCTAGAGAATTCGGTACACATCTGGTGGCTTTCACTTTCATCTCTGTTCAAAACAGCTGTACAAGTCCAAATAGCCTAGACAATTCTTCATTACTACTGCTGATAAAATTAGGGCAAAGCTGACTTTGGCTTTCCCCACGCACAACTGAGAGGTCAGTAGCATAAACTTGAATCAGTTCTTAATGAATATGACAGGATTGAAAACCTCTAGTCCCAATAAATTACAGAAATACACTTCAAACCTGTTTCAACAGGGATGTATACACTTCAAACCTGTTTCAACAGGGATGTATTGACCTTATCTGATTTATTTCTACTTATTCTCATTTATTTTTCTGTCTCTCCACTGTCAAACAGGGACAGCATAGGGAATTTTTTTGACAGCAGTAGTGGGTTTTTTGGAGGGAGTGGGAAAGAAAGGCTTTGAGGTCCCATATGTTCTATTTATTCCCTATGTTAGATATAATTTTATATGTTTAAATTTAGTGACTCATTCATCTTTCCACATATCAGAATTCTGTCTATCAGTGTAGAAGTCAATCATAGAATGATTCTTTAAGGTCAGAAGGGACCTTAAATATTACCTGGTTCCACCCCCCACCATGGGCAGGAACAGCTTCCATTAGACCAGGGTGCACAGGGCCCTGTCCAGCCTGGCCTCAAACAGGGATTGCTCCCAGTGAAACTTTTTAATCCCTTGCCCTGAATAATAGGGAGTGTCTGTTGCTTTTGTTGAGAATGTCAGAAGCTTGCAGGTTTGTTTGTGATGGATTAGCAGTGTTTGCCTAGTTCTTCTCTATGGATATGAAAAAATCTGTGCATTCATAGAGTTATTGCTTCCATTGAAAATGTGTTCCTGTCACAGCTTATTGCTGTGTCTGCAAGCCACACACTCCACATTCACTTGATGACTTTGTCTCATTGAATATGTGCTTCCTGCTACCAGTAGGAATCCTTTGCATTACCTTCTGATTCAAGAAATACTGAATGATTAGTGGTGAATGATTACCACATGATATTTAACATTGCTAGTATGTCAGATACATAACATATTAACATACAGGTTAAATAAAAAGTCTTCTATCTCTCTGTCTTTATTCTAAAAACCTAGTAAATTTGAATATGCTTTTGGCAGGAAGGCAATTTCTAGTAAAGCAATCTTACTGCCTACATGCAAAACAACCTCTCCATTAAGTATGTTGTGTAGCATTTTGAGATCCATATCCCATTATGCAGGTTGCTTCCAAATGTGTAGTACTGACAGAGTTTTTTCTTTAATAGGATAGATTCCTGTAAAGCCTGAGCTGGTAGATGAAACACAGATAAGTAAATAAAGTACTAATGATTCAGTGGTGCTCTTTCTATGTCATCTTTTGAGCTGATCATAGAAAATAATGATCATGTACCTTTTAAAGACTTCTTTTCTGGACAATGGAGCTTTCAATGCTTTCCAGAGTTTGTGCTGTTTTCATCCTTGGAGGTTTTAAAGACTTGCTTAGAAAAGTTCTTGAGCAACCTGATCTAATCTCATTGCTGATCCTGCTTTGAGCAGGAGGTTGTACTAGAGATCTCTCAAGGTCCCTTTCAGCCTGAATTATTCTGCAGTTCTAATATATAAGTCAAATGTTTCTAAACTTCAAAGTTTCACTCTAAAAATGCTCTAGAGAATCAGAACTTCATCTCCTTTTTGTCAGAGTTGTTCTAATAGTTTCTGAGTAAAGTGTACTGTGTAGATGATACCAAGAGTTTATGGATTAAAAACTTTAAGAGAAACCCCTAAAATCTGTGGTATGAAAAGAGAGCATTAACAAGTACAGAATAGGTTCAGTTGTATCCTAGAGGGTGGACGGATATAACTGAATTTTGTTTCTTTAGCATGCAAGTGGTTTCTAAATCTGGCTCAGCTCTGCTTGCCATGAAAAGTTAGGATGGTGTCCTACTGATATGTTCTGCAGTTCACCTGAACCTGCTGCTAGATTTTACTTTCTAGGCCCCAGAAGGTTCTTGACTCAAAAGATTCTGTGTGGTGCTGTGGAGAAAGAGCCCTTCCCCCAGGACTGCCACCACTGGCCAGCCAGGCTCTCTGGCTCACACACTGTTCACTTCAGCTGAATCTTTCACTGGGTGTCCCTAGCTTGGCCTCGCAGAGATTCCTTTTGGGAACAGGCCACTGCTGGTTAATGAGGCTTGTTGTGCATTCTCCATGAGCTTCCACTGCACCTCTAACTTGGGATTCCTTGAGAACACCCATTGATAGAGTACTCGTGATTCTCTACTCTGCTGGTTTTTATTGTAGAGTATCCAAATTTAAGTTACTTTTCTGCATGTTCTCTTTTTGATGGGTTGTGTTGCTGCAGTGGCATACTTTTCTTGTCAGATTGTTCATGAGCTCTGTACTTTTAGTTTGTTTTGAAAAAAAATGGGTTTTGCCTAGGTACTTTCTTGTTCTTTAGTTTGATAGATTTTGTCATAGATTTTCCCATAGATTCACATAGATCTATTCACACAGATGTCCCATAGATTTTGCCATAGATTTTCACTCTTCCTAAAATGTGCTAACCCAAGAAAACACACAGATAACTCTGGCAGTAGAGTGGCACAGCAAGAGCTAAAGAAATGCTATTATCAACAACAGTGGGTATTTTACTGAGTAATATTCTAATATGCATCAGGAGTCTAACTTCTATAACCACCACAGGAAAAAATCTGGTTCTTTTCCGATCCATTAAGGAAAAAAAAAAGCAATTAAAATTGACATAGTGACAGCAAAGTTTGCCAAAATAATCTTTGCCTACCTTAATTTTAAAAATGTATATATCTGAATTCTTGTTATATAGATGTTGGGGTTGACAATAGAAAATCTGTTGTCACAGCACTGCATTTGTTCAAAATAATAAATGTTAATTATTGTTGTATAAACTTCTGTGCTCATAGAAAATTCAATTGTGTCATTAATTTGCAGGTTTTTAATGCAGCAACAGCAGAGCTCTTGAGTCACCATCAAGTGGAACTAAAGCAAGAATTCCCTAAAGAAGGGTATGATTTTTTTTAATTTATTTTTTTCATTTGTGTAGAGTTTGGTAGAGCATATGAATTTTTATCTATGAGTCATCAAAACTGAAGCTGATTAATAATTCTTAGAAGCACAGCAACTGCTATAAAAGACTGGGCAGAAAAAATGGCATGAAATAGCTCCCACTGGGTGTCCGGAACGTGCCTGAGTTACAGAACTAAAAGTACTTGGTGTTTGGCTCTGGTCACTCATTTACATATTTAACATCTAAACTTTAACGTCTAAACGTTGAAGTTTAAAACTAAAGTTTAAATGAGACTTAACATCTCATTTAAGGTAATAAAACTGGTAATTTTTACATTTGAATCACAGTCTTCAGCTTGGTCATAGAAATATCTTCCTTTGTTTTCTGAGTTTTTCTTTGTTTGTTTGTTCGTTCCTAAATGACCTACCATTTGCTGCCAATGCCCTCTGTATAGAAGAAAACAAAACTCTTTGTAGATATGTAAAACATGTTTTGTAGCTATATTTGTATTAAAATGCTCAGCTTGTTTTTCAGACTAGTATTATTTTTTCTTTTTATGTACGTTTTTATTAACTGGTGTTTACTGTTTGTTAAAGATGGGTGGAACAAGATCCAAAGGAAATATTAAACTCTGTCTATGAATGTGTGGAAAGGACCTGTGAGAAAATGAGAGAACTGAACATAGACATCGCTAACATAAGAGGTACTTATGGGTAGAGGGCTTTAGCATGCTATGGTTGAGCAATTCAGATACCATGCTTTTTAAGTGAATAAATAGAAAGGTGGCAGCATATGCCAGCCTCAAACAAAATGTTAAATTGTATTTGAAAATAGTTTTTTGGGGAGGAATAATAAAATAAGTGTGTGTATTAGCAATGCAGAATCTACAAAGTAGACTTAACCTGACTTGTAAAATCACAGAGACAAGTGATGAAGAAATTCTGAAATTAAGTTTAGAACTTTAATTTAGGAAAGCTGTTTTCCCCTGTCAGTGTTGTTGCTGTCTCAGTTTGTGGCTGAAAAAGAGAGAGGTTTAGAGCATATAGGTTAATCAGCAAAGATGAGTTCTTAGAAGTAATATTTCTAGATTATGCCTTGAAAAAATTGGAAACTTTTTATTTCCCATTTACTTTCCTCTTCTGCTTACCTGTTCCTCCCTCCTCTCCACCTCTCCATTCCCTCCCTCACCCCCCCAAAAGGGGAAAACAAACCTTCTGAAAAGGATACTTTCTGTTTTGTCCTGAAGCCATTGGAGTCACCAATCAGAGAGAAACAACAGTGGTTTGGGACAAGACAACTGGAGAACCTCTTTATAATGCTATTGGTAACTATGCTTTCTGAATATGTAATATCATAATATGATCATGTTGTGGAAAAAATGCTTTTGTAGTTTCCTGTGCAAATCTGGCTGTGGCCTAGCCTACTAATTTGTTGGATTTTTTTGATATCTGTGTTGTAAAATGTGTGTTTGCATACACACCAGTGCAGTTTAAAAAAGCTTATTCCATAAAAATTGTTACTTAAATCACTTTATTGGTTTTAAAAAAACCCCACTACGTTCCTGAGGAGTTCCATGCACAAAATGCTCTGACTTGCATCCAATCACTGTCTGAAATTTTCAGGGTGCTGGTGATTTAACTTTAAAGGAAAATAATGTTAAGTAGGTTTAATTAGTGATGACTTAATGAATACTTATTAATACTCAGAGTTTCATTTTCAACTTAGCTTTTCAGATATTGTCAGCTGAAAAATGGTAATTGTCTAGACTTGGTTTTTTAGGTCAAGAGCCAGATATAGTTTGATTTAGTATGACCGTAAAACCAGGACTCTTCTATATCAAATAAATGTAGTTAACAGCTTTATCTTAAACCCAGCTATACCTTGATAACTACAACACAGTCTTTTAGTAGAAAGTTTACATAGAAATAGTAAATAATCAGCCTGCTATTTGTTTTAACCTCTTAGTTTAATCACAGTCATCTGCTGTGAAGTAGCAGTAGTCACTTGCTTGTATTCTGATAAAGTAAATACCCTACTTGTGGAAAATCCTGCTTCTTTCTCAAATCATTTGTTCTTTTAAATCAAATTAATTTATCTAACCATTTTAATTTTTACAACAGTGCCTTTAAAATACAATGGCAATACAATATTCTTTCAACTACATGAAAAGATAAAAATAGACAGGAATTCATTGGCAAGAGCTGTGGTTTCATGGAAGCAGGCTGAACATGTCACTTTTTGTGTATTAAATCACATGATCAATTAATTTTATTCATGGTTTTAGTGTGGCTTGACCTGAGAACCCAGTCAACAGTTGAACATCTTCTTAAAAGAATTCCTGGAAAAAACAAAACTTTTTCAAAGGTAGGAGACATTCCAAACATTTAAATGGTACCTGCTGCAATGTATAATGTTTTGGATATATGTGTTTAAAATTCTCCTAAACAAAGTCACTTGTAACTTCTAGTCCTTTCTTAGCTTGTCAAATAATAAAAACTGAGCGCAAGACACCAGTCTGAGACTAGAAAATTTTTAATTTCCTTAAAATAAATGTTTAACACTTATTTAATATCTCACTACGGAAGTGAGACCTAATCCTGTGCTATCTAGCCAATATAAAATAAACATTACACACAAAAATTAAGATCAAGTAGAAAAAAAGGCAGGGAAATGATTTACTGGTATGAAATGTATTATCCATTCTCATGCCTTAATATTGAAATTAATTGCATCCAATCTGAGAACAAGGAAGATCATTCATAAAGAGCAAGTTCTTTCTTTTTTTGTGAACATATATATAACAAATTGAAAACTAAATGCTTTTAAAAAAGTGTCACAATTGTTTGATTAATGTTGTCCTTTACTAATACAGTAAATAGTATGTATTTTTTATATTATATGTTTTTCTACAGGCAGGAAATGGATGTCAAAAAGTGTATAAACTTACTTATTTTCAAGTTCTAGTAGAGTGCAATTTTCATCTTTCCTGTGTTGTCCTGCCCATTTTTGTTGTTGTTACTTATTGTCTAGTCATATGGAGATATCCTAGATAAGACAGGCCTTCTGCAAACAACTTTTTCCACGTAGATGATCTTTGAACTGCATTTAGATCAGCTTTGATCTTTATCTATTATTGCACTGGTCATTTGATTTTGATGTTTGTGTGCAACTTGTGTGTTGTATGCTTAGTACTTATTTAAATAATTACAGAAGTTCATGGAATTTTTCTGAGTTTTATGTATTTTCTTTTTCCCTTACTATCACCATTTTTTCATATAACTACAGTATTTATGGAAAAGATACTTGCATGATGTTTAAATTATTTTTTTTTAATTTTACAGTTTAAGACCGGTCTTCCACTTAGCACTTACTTTAGTGCAGTGAAACTTCGGTGGCTTTTGGATAATGTGGAAGAGATTAAGAAAGCAGTTGAGGATGGAAGAGCTATGTTTGGGACTATTGATTCATGGCTTATATGGGTATGTATTTGTATTTCTTACAATAAATTCCCATATCATGTAAATCTCCATGCATGTGATACTTGATGCCCACTGATAACACGGTGATGTCAATAAAAGCTACTAAAGAAATTCCAATGAGGTTCCTTGCAAGATGAACTTTTACTGTCCCTATACCATTATATTTTTTTCTTGAGTCTTATGTGTAGTTTACCATTATAGTTTGCTGTAAAACTTTGCTTACACTTTCAGAAAAATCTTGGACTTTAGAAAGGTGTATTAGGTCTGCCTGTTTAGTTGTTGCAGAAATACCAGAGTTCCTAATCCCAAGGTGAAAACTTTTTGATCTTGAAATTTTTTTGTAATTTGTTGGAGTAAGCCTATATTTCTCCTTGACAAATGCTGTGACTTTTTTGTTCAGAGTTTGACAGGTGGAACAAATGGAGGCATTCACTGTACAGATGTCACCAATGCCAGTAGAACAATGTTGTTCAACATTCATTCCTTGGAATGGGATCCTGACCTCTGCAAGTAAGCTCAGTTTTTCAGTAATGCTATTATTTAAATAGTTTCTAACTCGTTTAAAGGTAAGAATCTTTTCTCTAAACTAAGATCAACAGGTACTGTTCTATTTGCTGTTGACATTAATAACTAAGATTCATTATTCTCCAGATGTGCAGTTTATGGTCTGGATTAAATAAAAGTAGCAGAATCTTTCTGTAGGTGGAGGCCTGGTTCATGGAAACAATTTAGCTTAGTTGATTAAAGCATGATGCTAATAATGCCCAGGTTGTGGGTTCAGTCCCTGTAGGGGCCAATCACTTCAGATCCTTGTGGGTCCCTTCCAACTCAGAATATTGTGATTTAATAGTGTCTTTATTACTTAATCAAATTTGTACAGCAGCTGGAATGATAGTGTCTCTATTGGAGATTCGAGTTTACTAACAAGTGTATTATTAAGATATTGTTGGAAGAGGCATGAATTTCTATGTAAAAGAGTTGGATAGGTCCTCAAAGATTGAAATATATGCTGTTTTCCTCCAAAATTGTGTCCACTGTAACAAGTGAAAAAACATATAGATTAAAACCTAGAAATAAAAGTCCCTTTTATAGTTTTTTTCGTTATGCTTAAACTTATTTAAGAAAATAAATGCAAAATGCTTTCTGATTTAGCACTGACTATATAATATACATTATTTTTTGTTGTATTCAGGTTCTTTGAAATTCCTATGGAAATACTTCCAAATGTACGAAGCTCCTCTGAGATTTATGGTGTGATGGTATGTTTTCCAGTATTTGTGTGAAATTCCTGATGTAAAAATAGAACTGTATCCATTTGGATTTGACAGATTCCATAGATTAGGATTAATGGCTTTTTCTTGACCAGTATTGTTTGGTTTATGATTAGTAAACTGTTATCTACTGTTATATAATGTTATAGGAAGTTGAGTATTTGATTATTTTAATGCAGCACCAATTCTTCTGATACAGTGGCATCTAATTAATGAACTTCAAGATTGGATAAACTGGATGTTGGGATTTTGCATTCTTTTTTTCTGGTAATTTTAGTTATCGTTAATAAGAATACATGTATTTTGTAGTGAAGACAAGTTACAAGATGGATTTTTTTTTTAATAGAACTCTAACTTCCCTGAAATATTTTTGCTAATGTGTTAATGGAAATGCCACTAGAAGTCATTGCTGACATTTATTTATGTGAAGGTTGGATAAGAGTGAGTTGTATTAAGATGAATGAGCAAGGTAAATGGAAAAAGATACTGCCTGACCACCAGAACAGAATTGCTCTTCACTTTAAATGTGAACTTCTGTTTCTCTTCCCCTTTCCATTTTTTTTTTCTTTTTCTTCCTTTTGCTGGCTGTAGAAAATCTGTCCTAGCCGGGTGAGTAGAGGCTTCCATTAGGCTGACCACCTTACTCATTCTGCTCAGATGCTGTGCATTTTCATTGGTTTAAGGATTAGAAAAAGTGCACTCCTAGGCCAATAAATTTGCTGTGTGTTTCCAAATCTGAGATAAAAAAATTAGAGTTCATGCCAAAATTATTTCTAAAACGTGATCTCAATGTATGTGTTTGTCCTAATTTCCACACTGTTGAATATTTATTTTATAGTGAGCCAAAAAATACAGCTACTGGCTAATAAATGTTAGCTATAGCATTTTATAAATGAGAAAAACTGTCCATTTTCTCTAAAAATATTAATTCTATGGTAGCTAAACATCAGATTCATGTAGAGCTTTTTAGTGCGTTTATAAACACAGTTACCTTAAATACAGTTAATTAAAATGTGAATAATTCAGATTGGAAATACACTTGCATGGCTTTACTGAAAATTCATTTTCACGACTGCACAAAAAAAAACAATTTAAGGAAACAAGTAGAAATTGTCAGAAAATAGTTAAATAATTAAATAAATTTTTCAGGATACCCTCACTAAGTTTGCACATGACACTGAGTTGGGCAGAAATGTTGATCTGCTGGGAGGGTAGGAAGGGTCTGCTGAGGGATCTAGACAGGCTGGAGCAATGGGCTGAGACCAATTCTGTGAGGCTCAACAAGTGCCAGGCCCTGCCCTTGAGTCACAACAACCCCAGGCAGAGATACAGGCTGGGGGAAGAGTGGCTGGAAAGGTACCTGGAGGAAAAGGAGCTGGGGGTGCTGGTCAGCAGCAGCTGGACATGATCCAGGTGTGCCCAGGAGCCCAAGAAGGCCAAAGGCACCTGGCCTGGATCAGCAATAGTGTGGCAGCAGGACCAGGGCAGGGATTGTCCCCCTGTGCTCAGCACTGGTGAGGCCACAGCTCAAATCCTGTGTCCAGTTTTGGGCCCTCTCTACAGGAAAGGCATTGAGGGGCTGGAGTGAGTGCAGAGAAGGGCAGCAGAGCTGGGGAAGGGTCTGGGGCACAGCGCTGATGAGGAGCAGCTGAGGGAGCTGGGGGTGTTTAGCCTGGAGAAAAGGAGGCTCAGAAAGGGACCTTGCCACTCTATAACTGCCTGACAGGATCTTGTAGCTAGGTGGGGGTCAGTCTCTTCTCCTAGGTAACAAGTGATAAAACAGGAGCCTTCACAGCTTGTCAAATATTGGAACAGGCTGCCAAGAGAAGTGGTGGAGTCACCATCCCTGGAGGTACTTCAAAGATGTATAGATGTGGCACTTACAGACATGGATTAGTGATGGACTTGGCAGTGCTGGGTTAACAGTTGGACATGATAATCTAAGAGGTCTTTTCCAATTTAAATGATTTTATGATTCTGTAACAGGAATGTAAATGAAAACTCTGGTAGTGTTTAGAAGAAAGCCTTCTTGAGACTTAAAATGCTGTATCTTAACATCAGGCATCTCCCTTTGCTTAGGATGTCACCACAGCCATGTTTTTTTCCTGATCACTTTACCATTTTGCACTTTTGCATTTTACACTTGGCATTTACTGCACAGATTACACTGAACTGGATTTTCTGTATAGTGCTATTTCAAGAAAATTTATACTAGGAACTTTTGAGGTCACATAAACTATATTTGTAAAACTTCCTGCTCTTCATTTCTTAGTGGTTTAGACATGAGCTGCATTAAGCTGAAACAAAGTGTACGCCTGAACTAAGCCGTGTTGCTTTCATGACCCTTCTTTGTTTTCCTTTGAGCATTAGAAGTTTAGCTTATTTTTCATTGCCTCCAACTCTAGTCATGGAAAACTAACTCTGAGTTTTTCTTTCTCTTTTTGCAATACAGGAATCTGGAGCTTTGACAGGTGTACCAATTTCTGGGGTAGGTCCTACTTCAGCGTAGATTCTGGCATGACAACCTGGAACTCTATGAACATAACTTCACAGGAAAAAGCTTTAAGGATGAGTGAATCCTGCTGTGAATTAAGTCTTTAGTTTTTTTCTTCGGGTTAAACAGGAAGTAAACTTCTGTAGATGAATCACTATTTGGCTTGATCCATTATTATTAAGGTCTGGCTGTGGAAATACAAATGAGAGCTTTAGTTGGAAACTTGGTATCTCTGAGTAAATGAGTAACATTACAAAATGGAATCAAGCTCTGCTTCATATATATAAAAAAAGTATATACATAATCCAGAAATGCTGGGCAAATTTTCAGTTTTTTCTAATAACATGTGTAAAAATAGTAAATTTTAGTTTCTATTTATATAAATTACTCACCATAAGTAGCACAACACATTTCATTTGCAGTTCTTACAGAGGGAAGAGTAATAAAAAGCATAGCTTTTCTCTGTAGGTTTTTCCTTGCTTTTAACTATCCATGTGCTACCAATAGATTAGAGTTATAGACAAATATGAAATTCATGTGAGGACATTTGCTAAAGGAAAAAATCTCTCACTTTCAGTGCTTGGGTGACCAGCATGCTGCTCTTGTTGGGCAAATGTGCTTTCAAGATGGACAAGCAAAAAACACGTAAGTTATTAGGAAAGTAATAAGATAAACACCCTGCTCTGTTTTGAATTTAGTATTATGTTCTCTTTCAAGCAACTGCCAAACTCTTTTGTAATTAATGTGTAATTACAGATCTACCTTTTGAGTGTGTTGACCCACAAAGTAAACCATGTCTTGACTCTTATATAAAGTAATAAAGATATTAAAGTTACATGGCTTGTGAGGTATATTTTGGAATACAGTCACTGTGAGGAAAATCTCTATGTGACAGTGGGGTTTTCATTTTAACATTCTTCAAAACACAGATTAAAACAGTTGCAGTGTCATTTAAATGGTGACCTAAGGTTAAGCAAATACAGTACAGTTAGATTGCATTGACTTGAATGACACACCTTTGCTAGATAGGAAAGGTCCATTTCAATTGCAGTGCTTAGTTTTGCTTTTATGTCTAGCTCAGAGTGGAGAATTTTATGTTTGCTTTTTCCTGATTCTCAGCCTCTTAGTGTCCTTTGTTTAAAATAGCAGATCAGTTAAATCAGGCAACTGGTATAATCAAAAAATCATTGGAGGAGAAGCTGTCTGCTGAAATGAGACAGCTTCTGTTCCATGTACAACCAGGTGCTTAACTAAGCATGTAGGGACATACACACTCAAGTATGGGAGTTTCACAGGTATGGTTACATATTAGTCTATCTTGTTTTAATTCATTTCTGTTATTGGTTTACTATTTCTGTTTCCAAATATAACTGAAGGACTGGTTTAAGGTATTAGTTTTGAGGGGTTTTAAAAGGTAAGGAATATTTTTCTCAAGAATAACTTCTTGAGAGTAAGTTGGAGTGGTTTGTAGTATTTTGTACTCCTTATATTAAACTGTGTTCTTGTATAAGTGTGTGTGCATGCACATATATGATTTGGTCTTCAAATGAGAAACATGCCATTTTTAGAAATTTTTGAATGGGATATGTCTAAAGAAAACCCTCTTTGTGACAGGAGCAAAGTTTCTTAAAACTTCCCATTTAATATTGTGAAATATTTATTTTATAAAGTTGATCTCATAATCAGCTTAAATTGAAGTAGGTAAACACTGCCACCAAAGAGGAATTTACACTTAGTTTTCAGCCATATCTCTCCTTGATCAAGTGTTAGACAAAAGAGAGAGAGAGAAAGACATGTGACTGGATTTTTCAGCTTCAGGCTGCATTCCGGTCAACTTTTTGAGGATAGTTGTATCATCAGTTAATGTTAGCAAAACCTTCAAGGGTCAAAAAGTGGTGTCCTGACTCTTCACAGGGGACTCATGGATTGCAGTAACAGGTTATTCTTTAAACATTCTGGTTTTAACTTTGCTTTGTTTTCATACTAGGTACGGAACAGGTTGTTTCTTGCTGTGCAACACAGGTCAGAAGGTCAGTTGCATTTTTGAGTTGTTTGCTTTTTTGTTTTTCACAATCTATTTAAGTTCTGAAACACAACTCTATGTTAGCCATTCTTAGACTTACTAACAAAAATTATATTGCCAGACAAAGGGAAAAGCACATACTGAAATCTGAAAGAATGAAAGTAGTAATTTTTTTCATGGTGTTTCTGTAAGACTCCATTTCCTACCTCCTTAAGTTTCCAAACAGAACTTTTCTTAACAAGTTTCTTGCTCTTCCCTTGTATATGTTTTTTGTTGTCACCCAGACAGGATTAAGTGTTATGTTATTTAACCTTGTGCCTTCTTCCTGTCTTGGCTGTTTTATTTCTTGTCTTCATTTTCTGTCATCATTTCTTTGTAGTTGGAGTTGAATAAATAGTACAAAACTGTGGCTTCCTTCTCATTTACATCTCCCCCTAAAGACCCCCAATTCTTTTCTATAAGAAAGATGGAAAGATCTGCAGCAGCTTGTGGAAACAAGAATTAGCACCAGCAATCTGAGTGTTCTATCTTAGGGGTTTATTTAGAGTTACTGATAATTTACTTTGTTTAAACTTTACATATTTCATTTGAAGGTTTGGTCCCTTGTTTATTATTATTTGAATGTTTTTATTTAAGTATTTTCTGCCTCTGTTCATGCTTTACCTTTTCTTTCCCCTTTCCCCATTTAGTCTGTGTTTTCTGAGCATGGTCTTATAACCACAATAGCTTACAAAATGGGCAAAGACAAACCTGCTTTTTATGCACTAGAGGTAAGTTCAGTACTTTCTTCCTTTTTGTAATGATATATGTCCGTATTTACTTCTGTTATCTGGTATTTTTATGGTGTCCTCAGCTGTGCAGAAATGAAACTAGTTCTGTGTTATGCTTGTGTGCCTGAAGGCTTCCGTGTGGTTTTGGCTATTCCTGTCTCAAATCTGTCATGAAATCTAATAAAAAATATTTCTTCATTGCATCATTTATACTTTCAGAGCTAGATGGCTACAACATTTTTTCTGTTACTCAGTCTCTCAAATCTTTAATAAGTACTATAAATAAAAAACCATAAATTTTGTAATACTAAAAAAGGTTTAAAAAAAGAAGGAGAAAGTACTAATGTTTTAGTTATTACCTCATAATAAAGTCGTAGCTAATTTTTTTATTTTGTTCTAATGGATTTTACTTCTAACTTCTAAAAATGTGACTCAAATTTCTGGGAAAAAAATCCTCTAATAATTTAGGTTTTTTACCTCTTTCATTTAGGTGCTTACTTACAGAATTTAGTTTCTCAGTTCTCCAAACAAGCCTAAGGGCATCCAAATTATATAGAAAATTGTATTTATGCTTAAACTTTGGAGTTCATTGTTCTAAAGCTCTGCTTCTGAAGCACAGATCAACTTAGCACCTATTTGGTGCCAAAGCTTTGTTTAGAACAACAAAATTATTATTCTTCCATCTGTGTTGCTTAATGTGCTAAGTATTGTAATATAATAATTATTCTCAAATCACATGCACTGAATGCTGATATTGAGCTTTTGTAGACAGACTGTGTTTTCCATGTGAAAGACAACACAGGATTTTCTTCACTGTGAGAATATTTTGTGGCTTATGGTACTTTATTAGGATGTGGGAGGCTGCATTTATTTCCTTTTCCTTCCCTGAGGAAAGTGAATCTTGCATTTGCCATGACCTGGCAAACTCTGGGATTTTTATTTTGTGTGGGTGTGTGAGAGGTTTGTTTTATTTTCAACTCTTGTTCTTAAAGCAAGAACTGAAACTGTCTTGAGAGTGATTTGAATTCCTGCATGCTGAAACACCTGCACTTTGCTTCTTCTTCATCTCCAAGTCTTTAATAATATTGTCTGAAAACATGGCTTCAACAGAAGCTATTAAGTGTGCTTTGTCCATTCTAGAATCACCTACAGTCTGCTGGTTGAGACACTGCAGAGAGACAGAAAATGTGGATTCAGCCTTTTCCTTTAATCAAACTGGTATCTTATAATAGCCAGCTGCTTCGAAAACACCCCTGCCCCTTCTAGCAGTGGCTTGGAATGAAAATATAAAGCTGCTACTCTTTTACTTGAAACTTGGTCTACTGGACTTGGCTTTGGGGTTAGATGGGAGCCATGCCATCCATCTGTGATGTGATGAAGCCATTCAGGGCCATTTGCTGAGGCAACAGAACAATTTTGCTGGCAAATGCACAAGTGTCTAAATTTTCTGTCTTTCTGGATGTTTGTATTTAGACTAGATGTAATTCGTCTTGTTTTTTAAAATCAAAACATAAAAATATTAATGTGTCAGGAAAGGAAGTCTGAGGCTACTAAACCTCATAACTATATATTCAGAAGACATAAATTAGAAAGACAAGAAGACTACTTAGGAAATGTCACTGTAACTTCCCCTTATGGAAAAAAGCAGACAATATGCACCTTTCCTAGGTGGGTCAGTGTAACAGGCTGCCCTTTTTACATGGTAAAATGCCAAGAAACTCTGTGGTTTGGTTGTGAGCTGTGACTGTGAGTCTGCAGGGGGAGGCCACAGCGACCTCTCCTCCCCAGGCTTTTTAAAAGCAGCACAGAGCTACCAGTTGCTGTCTCCTAAAGAAGTGATTTTGTTTCCTTCAGGGATCTGTTGCAATAGCTGGGGCTGTTGTTCGCTGGCTGAGGGACAATCTGGGTATTGCTAAGTCTTCACTGGAAGTTGGTGAGTATGGAGCTGGACAGTTTTTTTAAGTTTTCCAATGTCATTATTTCTCTATGGGTGAATGAAAGCTCAAAATACTTAAGTAAAAAGCTGGAAGGTGCATATATTTTGCCGTGTTTAAACACAACAAAAATTTACTTTGCATCCATGAGCTGACTGTTGTTGATACATGTATTTCATAGAGCCTACCAACACAGTCTTGGAAAGGCTTTGTCAGCTTTGTTCTGTTGCAATCTGTACTTATTAGTAGCTTCCCTGGCAAGCAGATATTCAGGAAGATACTATAGTTGCAGAGCATCTCCTGGTTTTATGCAGTGTTGAAGTTTCCAGAGCCAAGAGTATTTAAGTCTGTATTACAGAAACCAGCATATATTTGATCCTAAACTTACATATTCTAGTCATAAACGTGAAAACCTGAGGCCCTGCAAGTGTATGTAATATTTATGTTGTAGGTTTCATATCCATTGAGTTAGGGATCTCAGTTTGCAAAGTTGCCTCTTAAAGAGATGAGGAGGAGGGTAATCTGTTTTGGCTGAGAATGCAGTAATCCTTTAGCATTTGTGTAGCTGATGTTTTCTAATTCAGATGAGCTGAAACAAACTGGATTGTAACATAAAAACTAGGAACATATCAAAATTTGGAAAATAAAAAATGTCAGAGACATGCAAAGGCAAAAATTTGAAAGTGACTGATTTAATGAGATTTAGGATTGAAAATAAATTAACTACATATTTTTAATAAATTGATATTTTATTCAAAGGTAGGAAAATTTAGAATTAAAATTTAATGTAAAACTTCAAAGAGTCAGCAAAAACTTAGAGCATCAGTCTGTTTTTCTGAAAGAAAGCTGTGAAGATCATACAGAAGAATATAAAGTAAATTAGCCATAAATTAAATCACATAAATTAGCCATTTGTTGAGACTACAGTACCTCTTCACAAGTTTGTCAAGACCTTTGGGAGGTTTAAGTTTCAGGACCTTTAACTTTGTCAGTGTTATTAAAGTCATGTAGGAATTCCATCATCTCTTCCTGTTTCACTGAACTTGTCTTTCCTTCTGCATTCACTCCTTTTTTTAAGTGGAGTCTGTATGAAAGAATCAATTTAGAAGGACTTCTTGAAGATGTTTTACTACTTCTTTCCTATACTGCTATGTTTCTCTGATCAATGCAAATAAAAGAAATTTGCAAAAGCAGAAGGAAAATGCTCCTTTATTGTTATAGGAAAGAGCTGTTCATTAGCAATATCTCTTTTGTCATTATAAATGTCTTAATTTTTTTTTTTAATTACAAATATTTTGGTATTGAGGAGTTCATATATCCACAGTTATTATTCTCATATCAAGAAACTTCAGATTTCCTTCTAGCTGGCTTTGTGATTAAATACATAAGCTGACAATTTGGAGCTCTAAATCCATTTGAAATTAATGGGAATTTAGTTCTTAACTCCCTTTGGTCTTGATCCAGTTTCACTTGCTTGCCTTGACTTAAATGCAAGTGTGACCTTTTCAATTGCTTTGAAGGTTGCATTCTTTATCCACATGATAGATAACATTTGAAAACCTCACAAAATCCAGGTCAGAATATTGAGTGCACAGTTTTGGGTTTCAGTTTTGATTTTTCATTTTGCATTTCCCACAACTCCTTATGGTCCATCTTCTGTTTATATTGTTGCAAAAGGAAAACTGGTTAGCAAGGCACAGAGTGCCAGCATTAGTTTTATTTCCTAGTTGTATACATGGCTGGATTAAATTTTAGCTACCCAAGATATCCTGAATATTTTTCTTGATTAAATAATAACACTTCTAGTGATGTATTTAAGTGTTGGTATAGTTGTGAAAAGCTAAGTAAGTGTTTTGTGTGTGTATTAGAAAAACTGGCTGCAGAGGTGGGAACTTCCTATGGCTGCTACTTTGTGCCAGCATTTTCAGGACTGTATGCACCATACTGGGAACCCAGTGCAAGGGGGTAAGGATCTGACTGAACACTGCACTTGCAGGGGGATTTAATAATTTTACAAATATTCCTTCCAGGTATGTGAAATTTTCCTTTTTGTTGCCTTGATGTGCCCAGATACATTATTCTCTGTGGTATTTTCATGAGCTGTGTTTCTGTTCTATATTTAACCTGATCAAAACAGCAACTGCTACTGGGAGCAAAGGAAGGATTAGCTAGCCCAGCTATTGATCCTCCTCTCCTCTCCTTGTCCCCCTCCTCAAAAAAAAAAAAAACAAACCCAAAAAACCAAAACCAGTATGGGGCAGGGAAAAAAATTTCTGGTTTTGAAAGGGTTTTTATCTCACTACAGTAAAAGAAGTGGTCTGCATTCCTGTGAACTGTCAGGCAACAAAAGTAGTAAAGAAAGAATTTTGTGTTTATTAATGTTTTTGAGTTCAGTTTCAGGCCATGTAATTCCTTCCCACTTGGCCTCCTTCCCCTTGTACAGCGCTTTCTTTCCAGTCTATTGCAAAGTCCTTTCTACTCCTTTTTTTACAGCCCCTTTCCTGGTAGCTCAGCCTCAACCACCTGGTAATAGTTCAAGCAATAGATTTTGTCTTTTTTGCTGTTGTGAGCTTGCCTACTGTTGTTGGAATCACAACATGCCATAGCAGTCATGGAAGCATAACAAATATAATTAAAAAACAACTTTCCTAGAGTGGGAAAAGAAGTCTTAAAGGCTAGCTTGTTCCCAAGGTTTCAGGTAGTTGCATTTTTAGAATTCAGATGCTTCTTGTATGTATCTTTTTCTTTAAGGAAAAAGAAAAATCTCTGAATTAGATGTTTTTACAGTTTTTCATATCAGAATACTTTACTTTTAATGGTTAAAAACTGATCTTTGGAATGCTAACAATAAAAAATGTCCTTTAATATCTTTGAACTTGCATGTATCCAGCAGTATTTCTGTGTAGTACTGTGCTGTTCCTCAGCTGTTGAAATAGAATAAAAGATGGTTATTTGCTCTGCTTTTCAGAGTATATTGGCAGAATTCAGCTTACTCATAGTTAGATGTAGCATAATTCCCATACCCAAAAATCTCTTTGAAGGTTCAGAAGCAACTAATTATCAGACTAGATCTGAAAACAATTTCAACCATTTAGAGAACAGCAATGACCCATAACAGCTTTTCCTTAAGAACTGAAAATATTATAGAATTCATTAAGATTTTCATGATCATTTTTATTGTTTTAAAAAGAAATCAACCTCAATCAAGCCTTTTTATTTTCTCTTAAGCCTTTTTTTTTTCTTCCCTGTGGGAGTGTTTGTGTGTGTGTACAGATGATTTACGGCAACTGTATTGATTGGACTCTTGAAAGCACCTTGTCAGAAAAATGAGAGAGTTTAGATTTTAAAAAACCAAGCTTTTTAATATTAAAAAAGTAGTCTTCATACAACAGAACTGAGTGAGATTTGAAGAGGACCTAGGTGTGAGGTGTGGGTTTATGTCTGATAAAGAAGAGTGTCCTAATTGGGTTTTTTCTCTCTTCAACAGCATCATCTGTGGCCTTACTCAGTTTACAAATAAAAACCACATTGCCTTCGCTGCACTAGAAGCAGTCTGCTTTCAAACACGAGAGGTAAAGGCAAATGGAGTCCTAAATTCATTGTAAATTAATGTGATAACAGGAACTGTAGCTCTTCAGGAAAAGAGGAGATTTAAATGATTTAATGAAGATTAGTTATATGCTTTATTTTTTACTTGGATGCTATTGTTGTCTTTACTTGTTGCTAATGTTGAAAAATTGCTCCTGTGGACTTAGCTAAAATTGTGTGGTACATTTTTTTGGAGTGGTAATGCTGCTTTTTACCAGCATGTAAAATAAGGTGAACATATTTTGTGAATATTTTGAGGGGCAGAACACAGAATGGTTAGAATGGCAGGGCCAGTGACATAACTACAAAGTTTCATTGGTGTAGGAAACTACACTTTATGGTCTGCTGTGACAGAGATGGCTTATGTCACTTTTGGTACACAAGAACAAAAAGGAGTTAAGGCAAGACAGCAGCAAACATACCAAGGGAAAGCTGGCTTCACTTCCTGCCTGTTCCATCCTTCACTGCCTCAGCTGGCATTCAGTAACAGCCAACCAAACTTCTCACAGAGGAAATTAATCCCCCAGCCAAATTAAAGAGGTTGATATCAGTATGAGCGTTGAATCCTTATATCACCTGTGTTTGCAGTCCCTGGGTTCTGTGCAAATACAGGAAGAAGTGAAATCCCTAGACCTTGCAGGATAACAGTCAAGCCTTAATTTGATTACCTGAATTAAACTGGTGATATTTAAACATACTGATTTTTAAAATAGCATCCTGCTCAAAACATGTAAGATGAGGGAAGCAGTGTGCTGTTTCTGTAGTTATTTGGAATAAAGTACTTATTGAAAAAGACTGACAGAGATTTCACCCAGGCTTCTGCTTTTGAAGCTGTGCTGACAGCCTCTGAGTCCTCAGAAGGTTGTGAAGGAAATTGGAAGTAGCATTCTAATTTTCTAATTCTTGTACTAGAAGTCAGGGTAAAGTTACAGGCAACTGAACTGATTTGTTGTCTGCTCCTCTTTCCTTGTCCATCCTCCCATCCATTCCCTCTCATGTGACAGCTCAGTGAACTTTCCAGCAGAAAATTATCCCTTTTTTTGCTGGATTAGTGACCTCAGCTGCCTCATAGAGGCATTCAGCAAATGTCAGAATGCAATGTCAGAATGTGGCTGGAAGTAGGAGAGAGGGGAATAAAGCTGTCAGACTGAGTGAGGGTGAAGTTCACTCTTTGAACAGACCTAACACTTCCCCCTACTTCAGTCACTCTTGATTTTATCACAATGACAAGAGTGCCTAATCAGGCACTGGACACTCTCAAATGAGCAGATTAAATCCTAGCGAC